>NC_044033.1:73621830-74279471 GCF_901765095.1 Microcaecilia unicolor
TGCATCCATTCTGCAGCTCCCCATTACCTCTCCACTCTCATCTCTCCCTACATTTCTCCCCATGACCTCCGCTCACTGGGCAAATCTTTCTTGTCATCCCCCTTCTCCTCCACTGCTAACTCCAGACATCGTTCCTTTTCCCTCGCGGCACCTTATGCCTGGAATAGACTTCCTGAGCCTGTGCGTCTAGCTCCATCTCTACCTGTTTTCAAATCTATGCTTAAAACCCACCTTTTCACCACTGCTTTTGGCTCCTAGCTACTACTCATTTGCCTCTCCTTGTTCCTTCTCACCCAGTACTTCCCTCGCCCTTAATTGTCTTGTCTTGATTGACTTAATTCTCTTAACTGACTTAATTGTCTTAATTATCTTAATTCAGCTCTGTGTGCATCTGGTAGCACTATACAAATGTTAATAATAATAAAATAATAATTATTGGCAATAGCAGATAGACAGTGCAGGATACCCAGCCTACACTCTCATGTAGGTGGCAGATGGTCACTGGATACGCAGCCTATACTTTTGGGTAAGCGGCAGTACCACAGTAGATAATACCAAAATATACAATAAGTTAAACATCACAAGAGGTGTAAATATAGAGAGGAACCTAGTAAAAATTAAAGAACAAGCTAGACTTAGGGGCTCATTTTCAAAAGAGAGAAATGTTCAAAAAGTGACATAAGTCTGCATTTGGATGTTTATCTCACAAAAACATCCAAATCAGTATTTTTGAAACCTCTTTTTAGACGTTTTTCTCTAAAGTTCATCAGAAGTATGTCTAAATCTTAAGGGGGCGTGCCAGGGGCGTGTTCAAGGCGGGACTTGGGCGTCCCTAAGACTTAAATGATTTTCAGCCATAATGGAACAAAACAAGAATGTCCAGGACTAAAACTTAGACGTGTTGAGCTAGACCTGTTTTTATTATGAATAAGGCACAAAAAGGTGCCCCAAATGACTAGATGACCACTGGAGGGAATCAGTGATGATCTCCCCTTAATCCCCCACTGGTCACTAACTCCCTCTCTCCCCCAAAATTTGTGATTAAGAACATTACTTGCCAGCCTAAGATGTCATACTCAGGTCCATTACAGCAGCATGCAGGTCCCTGGAGTAGTTTAGCAGTAGGTGCAGTGCACTTCAGACAGGTGGATCCATGCTCCTACCTTCCCCTACCTGTTACACTTGTGGAGGAAGTTATGAGCCCTCCAAAACTCACCAGAAACCCACTGTGCCCACATATAAGTGCCCTCTTCACCTGTAAGGGCTATAATAGTGATGTACAGTTGGGGGTAGTGGGTTTGGGGTGGGGTTTGGGGGGCTCAGCACACAAGGTAAGGGAGGAATGGTGAGATGTGTACCTGGGAGCAGTTTATGAAGTCTACTGCAGTGCCCCCTATGCTGTCCTGGGATGTCAGAGGGACCAGTCTACTAAAAATGCTGGCTCCTCCTACATCCCAATGGCTTGATTTTGTGTGTTTTGCACTTGGACATTTTTTTTTCGAAAATGCCCCCCCCCCCCCCCCCCCCCCCGGAAAACCATCCAAATCACATAACGTCCAAAACACAAAACGTCCATAGTATTTTTGAAAATACAAAAGATAGACGTTTTTCTTTTTCGAAAATGACCTCCTTTCCTGTTCAGAATTTGGACGTTTTGTATAAAACGTCCAAATTCAGATTTAGACATTTTATTGAAAATGCAACTCCACAGCAACTAAGATTTCATTCTAAAAAAAGTCATACAGGGTTATGCATCTGAGCTGCAGAAACGAGGGGGAGAAGTATTTCTGTGCATGAAAGAATAGGGACCTGGAAATGTTCACATCTGATGATCTTAAGGTGGCCAAACAGGTGGAAAAGGTGACGGCAAAATCCAAAAGGATACTGGAAAAGGTACGTCCAGCAGGAAAAAGGCAGAAGCGATAGTGCCTCTGTATGTCTCTGATGAGACCTCATTTGGAGTATTGTGTAGAATTTTGGAGACTGCATCTTCAGAAGAAGATAAACAAGATAGAATTGGTCCAGAGGGCAGCTACTGAAGTGGTCAATAGTCATTGTCTTAAAGCATATGGGGAAAGGCAAAGATCTAAATATTTATGGAAAGACTGGAGAGGGGAGATATGATAGAGAATTTAAATACCTCCATTATATAAATGCACAAGTGTCATGTATTCATTTGAAACAATACGGGAAATGTCAATGACAAGGTCTTTTTTAAGGATGCACTTGACTCGCACTGGCTTCAGTATCATGTGCCTGTGTTTCTAAGCTCTCAAGGCTACCAGCATTTTCAAGAATTTCACTTAAAGTTATTTCAGTGCAAAGAATCTTTCTTCTGAAATTCAATGATGCACAACTTAGTGTAATTTGTTTTTAGAATTCTGAATCCAAATCGGTGGCACTGCAGTTACGAGCTAAACAAAGTTGGGCATCCATAGATTCTGAGGCAACTTGTGTGGTGGTTAACTTAGAAATTAAACTAGAAATATAATTGCATTGGGGTAGACATCTCTGGCTCTCAAGTGCCACAAATAAGTCTTACTTTCAGAATATCACTAATAAATATACATGAGATGAATCTGCATGCAATGAAGGCACTAATGCAAATATATCTCATGCATATTGAGAATGTAAGATAAGTCATACTGAGTCAGACCAAAGTCTATCAAGTAGTCAGTCCAGCTCATATGTAGATCAAATATCTCATTTCAGTATTCTGCAAGATATTTGTTTAGTTCTGTTCTTGAATAGTACATTCTCTCTATTACTTTTTTAGATTGCTTTAGTTTATGCAGTCTCTTCTGAACACTCCCCTACACTAGTTACTAACTACTACGATCAACTTTTTATTTCAAAGTTCTAAAATTAAAATTTCTCTTTTTCTTAAGTAGTGAATCCTAACTCAGAATCTAGCATTTTGTACTTGTGGTTGGGATTATTTTTCGCTATGTGCATCACTTTACATATATCCACATTACATTTCATCTGCCATTTACATGCCCAGTCTTCTAGTGTCATAAGATCCTTCAGCAATATCTCACAACCCTCTGCTGTTTTAATCAGTTTGAATAATTTTTTTTTATCTGCAAATTTGATCACCTCACTTATTGCTTCTTTCTCCAGATCATCTATGAATATGTTAAACAGCACAGGTTCCAGCACAGAACCTTGAAACATTCTGTATTGATGACGGCAGATAGACTAGTGTGGTCCATCCAGTCTGCCCAACAAGATAAACTCAATACATTTGGTATGAAGTGATACATCATATGTATACCTGATCTTGATTTATCTTTGCCATTATTAGAGCATAAACCAGAGGTTTTCAACCTAGTCCTCAGGGCACACAGCCAATTGGGGTTTTCAGGATATTCCCATTAAGTTCAATGAGGATATCCTGAAAACCCCGACTGGCTAGGTGCTCCCCAAGGACCAGGTTGAAACCTCTGGCATAAACCGTAGGAGCCTGCCCAGAACTGGCCTTGTTCTAAAATTTCTGAAGCTGTTGTCAGAGCCCCTGAAAAGCTCTCCAGCCCATCCAAAATTATTCAGCCTCGATCAGGGCACATACCGTAGAGGGCTGCCCAGCACTGGCTTTTCTACCTAATAGTAACACACTAACAACACCCATATTAACTGTAAGACACACTCTCACCTCTTCCCCATCCCTTATCAATTTCCAGGTTAGATGTTTAATGTTGCAGTTAACACACACTGTTAAAGTGGCATGTTAACCGGGGGAGGGGGGGTCAGCTCTGCATTAAGGATTAACACATGTTAAAACTCACATTAAACACCAAACGGAGTTTGAGTGAATAGGGCCCACTAAGAATACCAATACATCATCACCTCCTGAGACATACCCCAGCTCCATTGGACTCAGACTTGAATCTTCTAAGCAGCAGCACAGCTATGGCTGACCCAGCAACAGGAAATATATGCATAGTTAATATTCCTTATTGAGGACATGGCTCCACTTCTTCAGGAGACAATCCAGTCCTGGTGTTGCCCCATGGTATGCATGGACTTGTATTTCATGCATGCACCGGGACAAACCCAACTGTAAGTCCAGGAAGCACACTGTAATGCAGATATCCCAAAAGTGAGCAAGAAGAGGCATTAGTCAAATGCTGCAATCATACAGTTGGGAGGTAGAGTAGGCCAATCAACAGGTCTCGAAATAACCAAGCAGAAGGGAGTCCTGAGGTCCATCAGGTGTAACTTTATGGGAACTGTATAGTAGATAACTGTATGTATTTTTTCACGGAGAGAGTGGTGGATGCTTGGAATGCCCTCCCGCGGGAGGTGGTGGAGATGAAAACGGTAATGGAATTCGAACATGCTTGGGATAAACATAAAGGAATCCTGTTCAGAAGGAATGGATCCTCAGGAGCTTAGCCGAGATTGGGTGGCAGAGCCGGTGGTGGGAGGCAGGGCTGGTGGTTGGGAGGTGGGGATAGTGCTGGGCAGACTTATATGGTCTGTGCCAGAGCCGGTGATGGGAGGCGGGACTGGTGGTTGGGAGGTGGGGATAGTGCTGGGCAGACTTATATGGTCTGTGCCAGAGCCTGTGGTGGGAGGCGGGGATAGTAGTTGGGAGGCGGGGATAGTGATGGGCAGACTTATAAGGTCTGTGCCAGAGCCGGTGGTGGGAGGCGGGGCTGGTGGTTGGGAGGCGGGGATAGTGCTGGGCAGACTTATACGGTCTGTGCCCTGAAGAGGACAGGTACAAATCAAAGTAGGGTATACACAAAAAGTAGCACATATGAGTTTATCTTGTTGAGCAGACTGGATGGACTGTGCAGGTCTTTTTCTGCCGTCATCTACTATGTTACCTAGTAGCAGGCTTATTTTCAAAGCACTTTGGGAGGCTAAGTTCCATAGGTTTCTATGGAACTTTGGGAGGCTAAGTGCTTTGAAAATATGCCTCCTAATCTTTGCTACGCTTCTTTGGATCCGATCCTTCTAAAAAGGATTCCTAAACAGCTGGCAGTGGTCAGGATTTTGTTAAACGCTGACCATCACCGGCTAAATTAGCCCAAGATATTTAGTGCCAGGCCATGTGCAGTCACTGGCACTGGCACTGAATATCTGGGGCTAATTGTTACAGCAGTGGCTGCCAAAGCTTATGCAGGTCCTGGCTGAGACTCAGCTGGGACCCGCATAAGGATTTCTGTCCAGGAACCACAGCGCCCTCCTCTCCAATACCCCTTCCACCTCCCAGTAACTATAGTACCCTTTTCTTATCCAAATCCCCCCCTCCAACCCTCCTTGAAGAAAGAAGATGGAGGGCCTGAGCACCCCCATCCTCACCCCCATAGGCCCCCTGAGCCTATCTGGATGGTTCCTAGTGGTTTAGTGAGCCAATGGGCAGGAACAATGTCCACTCACTCCCGCCTGGAGGGGCAGCCTGTTCAAAATGTCTCCTTGACTTCTAGCAGCAGCCTCATGGTGCCCGTTAACCTCCACAGCTAAAGTTAGGACAGCCTTGTTTTCTGTCCTAACTTTAGTGGCTTGCTTAACCGTTTAGCAGTCTAAATATGGGCGCTTAACAATTAAGTCCCAGCTTTTCCCACCCCAGCCAAGCCTCTCCTGGCTATTTAAATTGTTTTGAATATCGGGTAGTGTCTGTTTAGTCCTACTGTCTATTTGCTATCTTTTAACCAGTTTCCAGTTCACAGTAGGGCATTACCTCCTATTCCATGTCTTGTTAAAATCCTGAGGAATATCTCATGATGGTCATTTTCAAATGACTTCTCAACATCCAAATAAATTATATCAATTGTTTCACTTCTATCCACATTTGTTTATGCCTTTAAAAATAAAATCAAATTGGGAAGGCAAGACTTCACTTTGTTAAACCCATGATGACACATTCCTATTATTGTCAATAATTTTGTGTTTGAAAATAGCTTCTACCAATTTTCCCAGCCATAACTTTGGGATCACTGGTCTATAGTTTTCTGGATCATCTCTGAGGCCCTTCTTAAAACTTGGCACAGCTGCTAAGTTACCCAGTTCCAGGTGGGAAAATTAAGGTCAGTCCTAAATTTACAACATCCCTAACTTGATGTATTATGGAACCTGTAGAGAAGTCACAGTTATAAGCCTAAGAGAGATTATGCAAATGTTCCTATCCAGATAACTTGAAATCATCAGAAAAAAGAGACAGCTGAAAACTGGAAAAATAACTACAGCAGCGCATACAAGTAATTTTCTATCTAGCCGTGGAATGCCAAGAAAATGAAACCACATAACCTATTGGAGACAAGGAAGGCTGAGCAACTTCAGTCCAAATCCTTGGGAATGACAGCAGCTCTAGCTCAAACAGCAAATATTGCAAGAAAGCCCAGAGGTAATATCACTAACAGACACTTCAGGGTTAAATCTGAGCTTTTTCCTCAGTGTTACAACTACCAGGCAAAAGCCAACCTCAAACTTGTAACCTTTGGGCTAGGAGGCAGCTGCTTTCCAGGAAAAGCTTTGCTGCCTCTAGAGCACGGTTGCCAGGTGGGCGGTTTTCCCGCTCAATTGGGCGGTTTTCCGCGACCCACTGCAGGAAATTTTTATCCACTGTGGGTCGCATTTTTTTGGGCTATTTTGGGGGGTTTTGTGCTGGTTTTTGTGCAGTTTTTCAGGCCGCGGGGGTGGGGCTAATGACATTTTGGGCGGGGTTGATGACGTTTTGGGTGGGGCTGATGACGGAGGAGGCGGGGTTGATGACGGCGGGGGTGGAGCTGATGATGGCGGGGTGGAGCTGACGGTGGGGGTGGGGTTGATGACGGCGGGGGCGGGGTGTGGACTTTTTGGGCGGGTTTTGGGGTCGGGTAATTGGCAACACTGCTCTAGGGGGTTTAGCTCTATCTCAGTGCAGGCTTGAGCATTTCTGCCCCGCCTCTGGGTTTGTTTCCTGTTACTGTAGCCTCCTCTGTTTTCTATTTGGTTCCTGCTTTTTGCCTTAGTTCCTGAAGGCTCAGGGTTGCAGCTTCTTATCAGGCTTATTGCTTTCACTAATCCTTATTTGCTCTTTTGTATTAGATGCACTTCTTGGAAGTACAGTGACAAGACTTACCTTGAGCAATCCTAGCACTTGTCTTGTTCTAGTTTAGCATTCAAGCTTCAGAAGTCCCTGGTAGAGACTTTGAGTGGAATTCTATAAATAGTGCTGAAATTCAGCGCCAGAAAAAATTGGCGCTAAGTTCGACTCTATAAAGGACAGAATCAACCAGCCAAAGTAAAGGTGGTGAAATACTAATTCAGTTACCTAAATAAAAAGAAGAATTTAGTTAAATTTGCATTTAATCCAAAAGGAAGGGGGGAAAACCCAAAATGACTGGTTTCTTTCCAGTGTCCTTAAATTTTAACATTTATTTCCAGTGTTAATAACTACCACACATAAACCGGCCTTAAACCTAGGACCTTCATACCCATAGGTAGAACAAAGAACAATGACTCTTTCAGTCTTCTTTACACAAACAGCTTGCGTTTTTCACAGTGCAGCAAATTCTGGAATCCTTGCACTCCGTGTTACTTTGGTTCACTGTATGTGGAGTCAGATGCAAAAATATACCATGACATGATATATCAGTTTTATTAAAATGACCTGACACAGTCCATGTTTTAGCAACTAGACTGCATCAGGGACACTCAATTGGGAAAGCAAAGGTTGCAGTTATATTGCCATAATTGCCTGCTTGCAAGCTGTTTGAAACGTGCTCTTTAGTGCAATCTTTGCTTTCTTGGTTTTTGGTATATCAGTTGAATGACACCTGATGCAGTCTAGCACACATATCCCCAAATTAATGCAGGATGCCTCCGCACATCCCGCGGTAAGCCATTTCTTGCTGCAGGAAAAGAGCCCTTGATTTAATAAACACTAGTAAAAAAGGCCCAGTTCTGAGACCAATGAAACGGGCGCTAGCATGGTTTTCATCGGTAGTATGTTTGAGAGAGAGTGTGTGTGAGAGTGACTGTGTGAGAGAGACTGAGTGAATGTGCGAGTGTGTGTGACATAGAGTGAGGCTGTCTGTGTGAGAGTGTGTGTGTGAGAATGAGAGTGTGTGTGTGAGAGAATGTGAGTGTGTGTTTGATATATATAGACTTTGTGTGTGAGTGAGTGAGTGAGTGAGTGAGTGATTGAGGGAGAGAGTGTGTGGGTTTGAAAGAGTGTGTGTGTGTTTCTGTGTATGTGTGAGTGTTTTAAGCAGGTGGTGCATTCCCCTCCCCCAACCGTGCCCCTCTTCTTCCCCCTCCTCTCACCGCCCCAGTCACCCTCCAAGTTCCAGGCCACCCTCCCCCCCTCAGAGTGAGTGTATGTGTTTGAAAGAGTGTGTCTGTGTATATGTGTGAGTGTTTTAAGCAGGTGGTGCATTCCCCTTCCCCTTCTGTGTTCCTCTTCCTCCCCCTCTGCTCACCGTCAACTTTCCAGTCTGACCTCCCTCCCTCCCCCCCTCTTCACCCCTGCCCCCCCTTCACCCCAAGCCCTCCTCCCTACCTGTTCTTTGCTCCCAGGCACTGAATGCAGCATTCAGGCATTGATTGTGTGCTCTGCTGCTGCTGCTCCTCTCTCCTCTTTCTGTCCTTGTAGGAGCGCAGGTACCAGGAAGTTGTTTTGAATTTGCTGTTCCTGCACTCCAGGGCCAGTGCGAGGAGAAATGAGTAGCTGCAGAGCAGACAGCCAATGGCTGAAGGCTGCCTGCGTTTCGTTTTTTTGTTTGTTTGTTTTTAAGATAAGCGGCGATCTTTGAGGGGGGAGGGTGGATTTGGGAAGCGGCGACCTCAGGGGGTGGGGTTGAGAGGGGAAGCGGTGAACTCGGGGGGGGGTGGAGTTTGAAAGAGGCGACCTTGGGGGGTGCATAGCATAGGGGAAGCAGCGACCTCGCTCGCAGGCGGATGGAGAGGGGAAGCGTCGAACTGCGGGGGGGGGGTGGAGAATGGAAGAGGCGACCTTGGGGGGGTGGAAAGGGGAAGCGGTGACCTCATGGGCGAGTGTAGAGGGCGGGGAACCTGCGTACTTGGGGGGGTGGAGAGAGGAGGTGACGAACCTCGTGGGGAGTGGAAACAGAGCTGGGCTTCCTTGATTCGTCGAGTGTGTTTGCTCCGCCCTCTACGTCATCACGTTGTGACGCGAGGGCGGGGCAGACACTGAAGGCCAAACCGGATATCTCAGGTGCCTCAAGTTCCGGCTTGAGGCTTCATTCGAATGTTGGAGGTGCCTTTTATATATATAGATATTAAGAGTGTACTTGGGGGAGAAATGTGTAGCTCATTTTTGAGTCATGTGGTCTTTTTTTCCAGATTTTCCAGCCTTTTTTCGGTTTGTAAAAAGTTTTTAATGTGCATTAAAACTTTAACATGCATTAATTCAGAAGTTAAAATATATTAAAAGAATGTAATGTGTGTTAAGGCAATAACATGATGTTTGCCTCTTCATTAACAGCAATATTATGCATATAATACCATAATACACCTTAGTTTTAGTTACCATAGAAACATAATAATGAGATGCAAAGTATGCAAATACATTTTAAAAATCTCATTATTAAGTAAAACGAATAAAGCTGCTTGTTGTAAATTTCACTAACTGTGTTATTCCAGGAAAAGTAAGACCAGCACAAAGCTGGCATTATTTTTCTTGCTTAGGAGCATCAGGCCACTAACATGTGGCCACTACTTCCTGACACCATCTTAAACGGGCCGGTGTGGTACATAAAGAAGAGTTGCATGGGGGTCCTTATCCCCTTTCCCCTTGTCCCACACCCTCCTAGAGATATTCTTCCTAAAGATACGTCATAGTCTCTCACCCCACCCTCTGAAAACTCCCCACTCCTTGTAGGTGTCCCCAGACCTATGCTACTCATTCCCTGGTTTTCTAGGGTCATGGGTAAAAAGTGATCCCTAGTCGCTCTTCTCCCTGTCGATGCCGGGTTCACATGGTGCCCATGAACTCTAGTGGAAGTCTTGCAATACTACTACTACTACTATGAGTTAAACTGCACCTTTTGCTGTAGCTTAGTAACTTCCCCCTTAATATTCACTAATTGTCTTAAAGCAACTGAATGTGCACATGCCTAATAGATATTGTGGTTACCCTGAAAACCAGGTCTGGCGTGGAGGAGAACTTGACAACAGGAGTTGAGAATAACTTGAATAGAAAAGACCCAGGCCTATAAAAGTGATCTGCACAGACTGAATTTAAGTAAGAACCCCAATTCCAGGATTCATAGCAGCTGGTTACAGAGACAATTCATCTACCTTTGTCAAGATATTCTATTTGAACTCAGAAGTATAATCTGATGTCTGAAAACAGAAAGAATATTGCAAGTTATCATTTTAAAAGCATTGCTTAGATCTGAAAATTACATATTAAATATTGTCCAAGAAGGTTTAATGCCTCTTTAACCTTTATCTGAACAAAAAACAAAATCATATGTGAATTTTATTATGGAGAATATGGTATCAAACCTCTGCAAAGGAATGTAGAGGTTTGAAGGCTTGCCTTACACATATAATATGGATGTGTCCTACATGATTTGATTAATGTCTAGCCTGAAAATTTCCGCTTCATCTCTTTTCCTCACAGTACCATAGTAGATGACGGCAAATAAAGATCTGTACAGACCATCAAGTCTGCCCAACAAAATAACTCTGCGTAAAGTATGAGGGGATACTACATATGTATGCTTGATTAGGGCATAGACCGTAGAAGTTTGCCCAGCACTGGCTTTGCTTCCCAATTACCGGTGTTACCATCTAATCACTGCTAAGCATGTTGGTTCCATGCCTTCTATACAGGATTCCTTTGGGTTTATCCCACACATTTTTCAATTCCATTACCATTTTCACCTCCACCACCTCCCGTGGGAGGGCATTACAAGTATCTACCATCTTCTCTGTGAAAAAGTACTTCCTGATATTATTGCTGAATTGGCCCCCCTCAGCCCTCTTTAACAAGATGTGACAATTAGGCAAAATGCTTAGCATGGGTTACCATGGTACAGGCAAACCAGAAAAGCAATACAAGGTGTTCTGTTCTAATTTGAAGCAAGTACTGAATCTCCCTCTCTGATTAACCTGTAAAATGTTAATGGTAAGAACAGGTTAAGCAGAATGGATGAGTCAGGAAAAGTGTTACACCTAAAAAGAATATGAGAAGCTTTCCTGTTATTTGTCTCAGCTCTGAAATCCTCCCACCACTTTGGTAATAATCTTAAGTATCAACTAAAAAAATTGTAATGCATGCATTTCATTTGGGTTTTATTGCCTTAGCAGACAGGATTAGATTACAAGAGCGCATTTTTCTTCTCAGTTTTAGCTTATTGGTATGATTTATGATCAGATACAGCAAGAGTTCATAAACTTCCCTGACCTGCTGACAATTTTTACAGGCTCCTTGATTTATTTCCATCTCAAACTTAACAGCGTTCATGGCTTTCATGTGACTGATACTCCTGGAGTCCTGGCGTGGCTGTGGCTTAGCCTGGGAGAGCTCCTCTAATCTCCTTGTTACTAATTTAAATGAAGTCTTGGTCTGTTGTTTTTTTTTTTAAAAGGCATTTGTCATCTCAGGGAGGTTTACAGATCCTCTTGTAATGCAATGTCAGGCACTTCTGAGATATGAGTTTTAGAAAGCCTGCCAATGCTGAGTGTTGTCAGACACGCCAAGGTCACTTGATACACCGAAGAAGAGACATTTTGTTAAGGGGGACGACAAATTTCAGAAGAACTTTTCTGTTCCCTGCTTATAAGACAGAGGGCTGATCTCATGTTCCAGCAGCTCCTGCCTTTGAAAGGGTGTGACGTGAGGGGCATAATTTAACGGGGACATCCCTCGTTTCGATTTGGACGTCCTCGCAAAACGTCCCCATCCAGGGGCGGGGAAACTCGTATTTTCGAAACAAGATGGACGTCCATCTTTCACTTCAATAATACAATCAGGGATGCCCAAATCCTGAAATTTGGTCATCCTTAGAGATGGTCGTCCCTAGACTTGGTCGTTTCTGATTTTCGGCGATAATCGAAACCAAGGACGTCCATCTCAGAAACGACCAAATGCAAGCCATTTGGTCATGGGAGGAGCCAGCATTTGTAGTGCACTGGTCCCCCTGACATACCAGGACACCAACCGGGCACCCTAGGGGGCACTGCAGTGAACTTCATAAATTGCTCCCAGGTACATAGCTCCCTTACCTTGTGTGCTTAGCCCCCCAACCCCCCCCCCCCAAAACCCAGTACCCACAACTGTACACCACTACCATAGCCCTTACGGGTGAAGGGGGCACCTAGAAGTGGGTACAGTGCGTTTGTGGTGGGTTTTGGAGGGCTCACTGTTTCCTCCGCAAACATAACAGGTAGGGGGGGATGGGCCTGGGTCCGCCTGCCTGAAGTGCACTGCACCCACTAAAACTGCTCCAGGGACCTGCATACTGCTGTGATGGACCTGCGTATGACATCTGAGGCCTGGCATAGAGGCTGGCACAAAATATTTTTAAAGATGTTTTTTGAGGGTGGGAGGGGATTAGTGATGACTGGGGGAGTAAGGGGAGGTCATCTCCGATTCTCTCCGGTGGTCATCTGGTCATTTCAGGCACCTTTTTGTGCCTTGGTCCTAAGAAAAACACGACCAGGTAAAGTTGTCCCAGTGTTCATCAGGGACGTCCTTGTTTCTTTCGATTATGGGTCGAGGATGTCCTAGTGTTAGGCACGCCCAAGTCCCGCCTTCACTATGCCTCCGATACGTCCCCTTGAACTTTGGCCATCCCTGCAACGGAAAGCAGTTGGGGACGTCCAAAATCAGCTTTCGATTATACCGATTTGCACGACCCTGTAAGAAGGATGCCCATCTTCCGATTTATGTCAAAAGATGGGCGTCCTTCTCTTTCAAAAATGAGCCTAAAAGAGTGAAGACTAAATCATGCATCTGTTCCATAATCATCTGTAATTATTACTGGCTCCCAATTCATTTCCATATTCAGTTTAAAAAACTAAGTTGGTTTATAAGTTGCTTTATTATAAAGAGCCTTCTTATCTTGCCTTAAATTGTCATTCCATGTTCCAACTAGAGCCTTCAGATCCTTACACGATGGCCATCTAAATCTACAGCAATGAGCTTTCTTTTGTGTAGCACCTACATTATTGAACTTGTTACCTTATTCCCTTCATACTGAGCTTTCATTTTGTAGGTTTAGAGTATTTTTACAACACATATGTTTCAATTAACCTTCCCAAATTAATGTATCTAAGTAAAGAGACTTCCGATGTACCTTTGCCTGATGACATGGCAATCTGCTAGAATCTTTATGGTTTTATGTTTCTCTGATATTTTTACTATTCTTTTAAACTTTTAATATGCAATGGAGTTCCTATTTCTCTCTTTTAATGTATAGATTGTGTGCATTGTCTCTTGCCATTTTTAGGATTGTAAACTGCATTGCTGTGTATACACAAAATGGTGGTATATTAAGCTAAAGAAACTATAAACCATGAAAAATATCACCCAGTCTTACAGTAGCTAACGTAATAGAGAGGGCACAATGTTCAATAGACCTGGTTTCATTGTACCGTGAAGCAACTGCTATTTTGTTTTTGTTTTTTGCAATAACTCCACGCCAATAAAAGGGTTGTCTACTTGTCTCTATACAATGAGATTAGCTGATAGCACCAGCTCAGGTGATTGATCCTACATTGGTATATGCTCCAATTGAAACACACAATCAGTATATTCCTCTTTTTATAATATTCTGACCAAGAAAAGCTATTAGGTTTTTCACAGTGGGACAAGATGGAGACTGTGTACTCTACAACAACTCAGTGGAATGAAGTTATGTAGAAGAGGAGCTGCTGTTATGTTTATGGCACATGTTTCAGGGGTGTTTTCAAGTTCATGTGTCCAAGTATTCAAGATCAGTTTTGTCTGCTTCTCAGTCTGGCAGAATACAATTAATTTGTTTTGATAATGTGAAAACTTTGAGAAGTAATAGATAAGAAATAGGTAGAAACAATGGTGCAACATACTATGATACTATAAGCGGTATAGGGTAGATTCAAGAAAGAGCTCCAAAACTTAGGCCCACAAAATATAGACATTAACCCCCTAATTCTATAAAGTCACCAAAACTTGTGTGTGAAAATTTGTGTGCGTGACAAGTTTGCATGCGCAATTTAATTGAATAATGAGCTAATTAGCACCAATAATTGGTTTTTAAAGAAGCAATTATAGGCACTAATTAGATGTAATTTGAATTTATGCATGTAAATTTAGGTGCGGGATCCACGCCTAAATTTTACACGTGAGTAAAATAAATGGGTGTGGAAATGGGAGGGTCATGGGTGGAACAGGGCCATTCCTAGCGTTTATGTGCATTGTTGTAGATACACACCAAATTTAGGCACATATATTTGCACTACGTTTCAGTTGGTGCAACTGGCAGCATCTAAAGTTAGGTACGATTCCCGGGTATGAGCGCTATTCTATATATACACCATGCCTAACTTTAAGTGTGGCTTATAGAATAGTGCTTTTTTGTGAGCCAATTTTTTCAACGCCATATATATGAAATTCACCCCTAAGTGCTAATCGTATAATGACAATTGCATGTGAAATTGCTGTTATAGAATAAAGTGTATGTCAATATGCTCACACCTAACTTTAGGCGTGGTCCCTTAGGCCATGTCAAAGGCTGATCAACTTGGTTGCACCTAATATAGATGGTTGTACGCGTGTGCAACTGCAAAACACGCTCCTCTTGCACTCATGTACATGCCCCTTTTGTACTTGCATGCTATAGTATTTAGGCACTAAGGGGCCCTTTCACTAAACAGCGGTAAGCCCACCGCGGTCTTACCATGTGCAAATCCGTAACTACCGCGATTTCTGGCGCTACAAAAATATATCTTGTTTTTATAGCGCCAGAACATACCCAGTGTAATCAAGCAGTGCCACAGGCTGCCTGGTTACCGCCGGGTTAGCATGGGAGCCCTTACCGCCATCTCAATGGGTAATGGTAAGGGTTCTCCCACACAATGGCCATGTGGTAAGTGTTTCACTTACCGCACGGCCATTTCTTGTCCTCAGAAAAAGACAGCCTTTTACCTGCTGCAGTAAAAGGGGGCCTCAGCGTGTGTCACAAACACGCACTGATGCTATCGCAGGCCCCCTTTTACCACAGGTTAGTAAAAGGACCCCTAAATTTATAGAGTAGCGTCTAAGTACAGTTATGCACACAACTGCAACTTTGTGCCAATTAGCACCAATTAACATCACTTAAGGGATATTATTGGTACTTAAGGCCAATTGGTGCGTAATTTAACAATTGTTAGGTACACAACTGACACTATTCTATAACATGCCTGCCCAAATTTGCACGCTAGTCAGAAATTTGGGCACGTGACTCAAGAGTGTAGCCAGACCTGTTATTTTGGATGGGCCCTCAGTTAAGTTAGGTGGGCCTTCTCAAACTAGCCCCCTCCCTTTATCCTACATCTTGCTTCCTCTTCTCCACCCCCAGATCTAGAATTTGCTACCACATCCACTCACCCCCATCCCCCACCCCTGTGTACCTCAGCTACATTACAGGCGGTGGCAGCAACACACATCCACTACTTGCTCTGGCTCCGCAGACTTCCCTCTGCCGTGTTCTACCCTCACTGATGTTGCTTCCTGTTTCTCTCTGTCAGGACGCAGCAGAGGGAAGCCTGCAAGGTATATTGGGAAGGGGGGAGGTTTACAAAGGGGGGGGCTGCCAGGCCGTGGGTGAGCGAGCGAGTGGGGGCATACACCGGATCCAGATGAGGGAGAGAGGGAGCAAGGTGGTTACTGCTGAATTGTCTTGGGTGGGCCTGAGCCAAGAATGGGTAGACCTGTGCCCACCCAGGCCTATCTGTAGCTATGCCACTGGTGTGACATTTTAGAATCCAGTGGTATGTGTGGTTACTGTAGTCTGATTACATATTTTTGTGTTTGCAAAACCGTGTTAGGGGACAGGAAATTTTATAACAACCATTGTCTAGATAAAAAAAAAAATGGAACGTCTTTATCGCATCCTACTTCTCTGCCTTTAAAATTCTTTCTTCATTTTATCAGTTGTATAACCTATCAATGAAAGATGGCGATGCATAGATTTCATTTGTTTCATTTTCTCAGCACATCGCATCAGATGCACTTTTTCTTATTTACAACTTCCATCATTTATTAGATACTTCTAAACTTCCAAACTCTCCCAGTTATTTTTGGAACTATATAAAAAGGCACTTATCTTAGAAGCCCTATTTGTGATTTCCACATGGAAATGTGGCATTTACACATGTAAACAGCATCCATGTGTAAACTGTCAATTTGGAAAGTTCACAACTTACATGTGGATGCATTGGCTACATCCAGATGTCCCAATATAGAAAGGGAGTGTGTTACAAGAAATTCTACCCACTTCTCCAGCAATTAATATGTTGGAAGAAATGAGTTATTTTGGGGAAAATAGCTCGAGAGCAACTCGCTACTGTTTATAATTTAAGAGCAAGCGCTGTATTTATAAGTTTTAGGATATTAATTTCTCCACCAATCACCAAAGGTGATAATTGCAATAAATTAAATATATTAAGTATATATACTCAGAACACAAAGAGACCGTATTTTTAGTTTCAAAAAGATTGATTTAATATACAATTGCACACGAGAGGTAGGTTTTAAAAGAGGAATCTTTTACAGGTAATCTGTGCATAAAATAGAACAAAGTAGCAGCTAGATCAACTTACAAGTCCTTGTTACAAGCATGCTGTGGTCCAGCTGATTGATGAGCACATGTTTGGACAGGAGGGCTTCTGCAGTGAGTGAATCCGAGTTGCTTGCAGTTGAAGAGAATTTTACTTGCTGGCAGTTGATGAGAATCTGACTCTTGGGGAAACAGCTTTTGCTTTTATACCTTGCAGCTGCAGGAGGGTATGCCATGTGGATCCCTGTTCTGATTTCCTGGTTTCCACACGACCCCTGAGCATTTGCAAAGCATTGTGGTATCTTGGTCTGCACACGACCCCTGAGTTGGTCCCATGTCTTATGACATCACGAGACTTACAGTCTGGACTTTGCTGGCAAATGTCTTTTGATGTCCTGTTCAGTCTCTGGGGCAGATACACACACATTACAAGTCCTTCCTTTCTGCACATGTCTGGAAGCTGATGGGAGGGGCAGGTATACCTTTGACAAGCAAATGTCCTGTTTATGGTTCCTCTGAGTCCTTTCTTTTATTCAGGTGCCCACCTTAGTCCATCTTTTGTTAGGTGGGAGGGCAGAGGAATAGAGTCAATTTAAAACTTTAAAGCAGTCTTAAGTCTTTTGTTTGAGGAATGAGAAAAGGCAAGGTGAGGTCCCTGCCACTGCAGCAGTACTTTTGTCTTGTAAATATTTCCCAAAGGGAGAGGGGAGAGGGCTTTTTGGAATGAAAGCCAGTTCTGCTGCATTGTATTTTTAAGAGCTGCACAAATATATTGGTGTATATATATAATCCACCAAATATGCTACATATTTCAGTAATAAACTGATACCATTACAAGTGTATCAGGGGTAAGGTATATGGGTAGCGCTAGATTTATAAATGTAGAAGCAATATTACAAACATGTTGACATGCAAGGAGAAACATTTGAACATCAACATTTATAGCCGCTATAAATCATGTATGAATGCCAACTGCACTTGTCTTTTGAGACTGCTTGTGTTCATGGTGTCTGCAAGTTGCTGGCCTGATTATCATCTCTGTCCATGTAGGTCAATGTTTGGCTATCTCCCTTGCACTCTGTTTTATCTCTCTCATTAACCTGTCTACCATCTCTCTGAAAATCCTCTAGGCACATCTGTCCCCTGCCCCCTTCCCTCTACCTTTGCTCCCCTCAGCATCCCATGTGAGCTTTCTCTGCCCCAGTCTGGGTATGCTCTGCTGCTTGATAGTCCCTGGGTCTCCGCAAGAGTGTATTTGCCTGTGGGCTGCTGGTAGTGGTTTTTTCAGGGTGGTGATGGTAGGTATAACAGAGTGCAGATGTAGGGAACTAGTAGTCATGAGTGACCTCAAAGAACTGGTTGTGCAGGCCATACTATTTGAGGCACACAAAGAACAGAGGAAGACCATGAGGAGACATCCTTACCACAGAATACACAGACCCAGATCCTAATTCCTAGACCTCTCAAATGAAGAATACCTCACCAGGTTCTGCTTCAATAAGGCTACTATCCACCATCTCTAATATGAGCTAGAGCTCCTCCTCTGTTCCACCATACAGAGGGGGGCAACCCATGTGGATCCACCTAAAAGTCACCATCTTGAGGCTCGCATACAAGACTTGCAATCAGGAGGTTGGGTTGGCTAGAGCCACTGTTGAAAGAAAAAAATCCAACCTGCTCAGAGCAGTTGCCGTTCTCTGCAACAAGATGCCCAATGTCTTGTCTGCCACTAAAAGTTGTATGACCATTTATTTTATTCTCCTTTTGGCTTGAGGTCAGTTAGAGCAATTTACCTTTGTTTTGGGTCGACCCTGAGAGATTATGGCAATGTATTCTATAGTATATGCCCAGCAATTGAAAAAAATATATATAATAGATTTATACTCATTGAAATGAAACCAATGGAAAGATGGGACATCTAATAGATTGTTCAAGGCAGATTGTAAAGAACAAGAAGGTTGGTATAAATGAAGATTTTTTTGATATTTCTTTTTCAACATTACCATTTAAAGCTTTGAATATCAACAACAGCACTTTGTATTGAATTCTAAACTTTCACTGGTAAAATATAATCATATTTAGATAAGCCAAATAAAACCTGAGCTATATCATTTTGGGCTACCTGCAAGAATTTCAAAACTCTTTTCGGAGCCCCTAACAACAAACTGTTACAATAGTCGAAAGAAAACATTATTAAACTTTGGACTACTGTTCGGAATTTGTATGTAGATAGAAAATCTTTAAGATGTCTGACTATTATGTGCTTATGTACTTATGTCATTAGCCAAATCCTGGGGCAAGTGCTACAAATACATACAAAGGTGCGTAGACAACTAAGTGCATCAAATTGGCACTACCACCTGGCTACCGCGTGCCCTGGGTAGTAATTCCATTTTTGGTGCATGTCCAAAACACACGAAAGAAAATATTTTGTATTTTCTACCATGTGACGCTTACCCGGCAGTATTCGGCAGGTGATAGGCGCTAGACACTTACTGCCTGGTTAGCGTGTGAGACCTTACCGCTAAGTTAATGGATGGTGGTAAGGTCTCAGGCTGAAAATGGACACGCGCTGGTTTTAATTTTGCCGCACGTCCATTTTCCGGCACATTTTAAAAAATGCCTTTTTTTCAGGCACGCTGAGTAAATGGACCAGCGCATCCACAACACGCGCTTACACCGGTGCATGCCACTTTTAGGCGTTTTAGTAAAAAGGCCCCTAAAATTGTTTCTTTGGTGTGTAGAGCATTTACAGGTGAAAATGCCACATAAGCCATGTAAAAATGAGTTCCTTAATTATTTGTGCTAGGTGCTGGTATTTGTTTTTATTTTTACTATGTGCCATGTAGTTCCTTCTGACTTCTCCCTTCCAGATATACTCCGAAAAGCAATAGCAGCCTACTCATTCAAACTCCATTTTCCTGTGCTGTATGTGTGCTGTCACTGTGCCACTATTAAAAAACACTGCAAGATTTTTGTTCCGCTCTTACAGCATACCTTAGTTTGACCTGGAAGATGGTGAATATGTTGCTATGTAGGCTGCCACAGATAGGTCTCAAGATGCAATACTTGAAGTATGATCTGTTCAACCTCTTTCAGCACTCTAGTGAAGTGCCTTTTTGTCACCCGATAGGAAACATTTCTTCTTGTCTGAAGGAACAGACAATAAAGGAAGTCAACTAGTCTAAATTTAGTCTTCAACAATTTTGAACAAGATTAAATTATCATCCTTAGAAAGTGGAAGAGAATACAGAGGACAATTTTCAAAGCCTTTTACCCAGGTAAATAGTGGGTCATTCTTAGTGCTGTATAGTAACTATGTAAATGTAACTAGTTACTGTACTTAAGTAAAGGTTTAGTCACTTTTACTTGTAAAGAAGTACAAGAAACATTTGTTACTTTTACTTATACTGAAGTAATAATTTCACCAATTTTTACTACTTTTACCTAGTTACCTCTGATGCTTTGCAGTTAAAAGTAAAAGCTGAAGACAGATGAAGCAGCAAAACCTGAAACAGACTTTTGCTATTGCAAACCTCATCATGCAAACAGCGGATCATCTCATCTGGAATACAGTCTATGAGAACAGCGGAGTTGCCTGTATTTGTTGAATTAGTTACTGGTGTCCAGCCAAACACATCAGTGATGAGTTCGGTCACTTTGAAGTGGAGATGGAACTGAAGCTGGTTGCAATTCTTGGTGAATAGACATGTGTCTCTACCACAACACACTGCTGGTCATCCAATGGAAAATTTTACATTGGAGTGACTGTCCACCGGATTGATAGTCTTGTCTGGCCTTAAGGATGCGCTAGTAAATGATCTTAGAGGGTCCTGATGTGGGACTTTCCTGCTCACTAAATCCATTTCTAGTGTGGCTGTAAATTTGGACTTTTTCAATTACAATTTTGTTTGGCCATGCGCTAATATTAGCATTAGCTACAGCCACTAAAAAAGAATTTAACATGGGAGCACTTACAGCATCCAATTTAGAAGGTGCTAAGGGTTCTCGTGTTATCAGCATGCTCTAATGTCAGTGCACTAGGGGCCTCTTTTACCAAGCTGCATCCTGCATTAGGCCATTTTTTCCCTGTGTTAATCTTACCCCTGGATTCTATATAGTGTACCTAGGATTCTGCTCCAAAATCCAAGCATAGTCTCTAAAAACATACATAACTTAGTTGGCTTAACAAGCCAATCAGTGTGGTTAACAGCACTTAACAAGCAATAATGAGCACTAATTGCCAATAATTAGAATTTACACGCACAACTCCTGAAGCATATTCTATAATGCACTGCACCTAAATTTTAATGTATGCAGGCAAAAAGGGGTATGGTTATAGGAGGGGAAATGGGCGTTTTGTGGGTGTTACAAAATTTATGTGTGTTGTTATAAAATAGGGCCCTCTGTGCCCAAATCTACTATCCGGGATTTACACCTTGTTTTCATTGGTGTAAATGGAGGCGCGTAGTTTTAGGCACTAACATATCAACTAAGCATATTCTATTTACTGTGCCTAAATATACGCACCGCTTATAGAATACGCTTAGGTGGAAATGTTTTCTGCGCAGATTTTTTAGGCACCATATATAGAATCTGGCCCTTAATGCAGTTCCACAAATGGGCCTCTGAGTGCACTGTATGCAAGCTAACCCCTGCATTTTACATATCACACCCAGATTTGGGCACAATCCCCAATTTGAACCTGATCTATTGGGATAATGTGGGATATAAATGAAATAAATAAATAAAGTAAATAAAGTCATTTTCACATATACATGCCAATATATAATGCTTTTTATAAAATTACCCCACAGCTAAAAGTACGTGTGATGGGACGATCACATAAGTTTGTCTGCACACTTGGTCTAGGCATGTTCTGGGTAGGATGTTGCATGGATAGGATGAGGACAGGTGAGGGGGGCCTGGATTAGGATTAATGTCTCCTGCAGATAGCAGGAGGAGGAGCAAGAGAGTGCGGAGGAGGGTGGGGGAGGTCAGGCGACGAAGGCAACGAAGACGGGGTGCACTTAGGAGGAATGGTGATGGGTTAATGGCAGGAAGGAAGTGTTGAAGGTTAAGAGCTAGGAAGGAGGAGGGGGACAAGAGAGATGGTGAGGTGGTGAGGGATGATCTCATCTCATGGTTTCCAGTATCATCTCTATGCTGATGACACCCAGCTGTATCTCTCCACACCAGACATCACCACGGAGAGCCAGGCAAAGGTATCAGCCTGCTTATCCGACATTGCTGCCTGGATGTCCAACCGCCACCTGAAACTGAACATGTCCAAGACCGAGCTCATCGTCTTTCCACCAAAACCCACTTCTCTTCTTCCTCCACTTTCTATCTCAGTTGATAACACCCTCATCCTCCCCATCTCATCTGCCCGCAACCTTGGAGTCATCTTTGACTCCTCCCTCTCCTTCTCTGCGCATATCCAGCAGATAGCCAAGACCTGTCGCTTCTTCCTCTTTAACCAGCAAAATTCACCCTTTCCTCTCTGAACACACCACCTGAACTCTTGTCCACGCTCTCATTACCTCTCGCCTTGACTACTGCAACTTACTCCTCACCGGCCTCCCACTTAGCCATCTATCCCCCCTTCAATCTGTTCAGAACTCTGCTGCATGTTTTATATTCCGCCAGAACCGATATACTCATATCACCCCTCTCCTCAGGTCACTTCACTGGCTTCCAATCAGATACCGCATTCAATTCAAGCTTCTCCTTCTTACCTACAAATGCACTCAGTCTGCCTCCCCTCACTACCTTTCTACCCTCATCTCCCCTTACGTTCCCGCCCGAAACCTCCGTTCACAGGACAAATCCCTCCTCTCAGTACCCTTCTCCACCACCGCCAACTCCAGGCTCCGCTCATTCTGCCTTGCCTCACCCTATGCTTGGAACGACCTTCCTGAGCCCTTACGCTAAGCCCCCTCCCTGCCCATCTTCAAGTCTTTGCTTAAAGCCCACCTCTTCAATGCTGCGTTTGGCACCTAACTCTTACCGTTCAGTAAATCCAGACTGCCCCAATTTGACTGCCCCTATCGGACTGACTGTTCACTTGTCTTTTAGATTGTAAGCTCTTTGAGCAGGGACTGTCCCTCTATGTTAAATTGTACAGCGCTGCGTAAACCTAGTAGCGCTTTAGAAATGTTAAGTAGTAGTAGTAGTTCTGGGGTGGAGTTTGAATAGAATGTGAGCAGAGGCACAACTTATGTGTATATTTAGGACAATAGGGGGCTCATTTTCAAAAGAGAAAAACGTCCTGTGAAGTGCAAAGAAGGGAAAAGGCCTCTGCACCCACAGCTACATCCAATATATAATTTTATAGGATAGGAAGGAACAATTGTGGGTCGATTTTCTTCATCGGCATAAAAAACCCTTCTCAATTCTCTTTGTGCTAAAACTTCACAGGAATAATATCAGTGGATCTAAAAATGTGAATAAGAAGTGAACACTTGTGAAGATAAATGAGGAGTCAGTCACAATAACAACTAAGCTACAAGTGCCCTAAATGACCAGATGACCACTGAAGAAATTAAGAAATGTCATCCCCTTACTCCCCCAGTAGTCACTGACCCCCTCCCCCACTCCACTCCACTCCACTCCACTCCATTCCACTCCACAAAGGTGTAAATGAAACAGTATTAGAGCTGCAAGGAGGTCCTTGGAGTAGTCTAGTAGTTGGTGCAGTGCACTGGAAAGATGGGGGCCCAGGTCCATAATCCACTCTAACTATTACAGTTATGGTGAAAAGTGTCCGCCTACCAAAAACCTACTGTACCAACATATAGGGGACATCTGCAGCCATAAGTGCTATTGTAATCATACATAGTTGGGTACAGTAAGTTTTTGGTGGGTTTTGGAGGGCTCAACATACAATATAAAGAGGTAAGGGTAAGATGTGCACCTGGGACCTTTTATGTGAGGTCCACTGTAGTGCCCCACTGCTCTGCTGGGATGTCCATGTGGCTAGTCTACTAAGAATGCTGGCTCCTCCAACATCCAAATAGCTTGATTTTATGTATTTTTCACTTAGACTTTTTTTTTTAGTGGTCCAAAAAGATAGACGTCCTGAGCACAAAATTTCTAGAAAACATCTAGGAAATGGCCATTTTCGAAACAAAAAGATAGTTTTTCAGATTCAAAAATGGCCAAGTTCACCACCTGATTTTTGGACATTTTCTGCAAAACATCCAAAGTCAGATTTAGACGTCATATCAAAAATGCCCCTCCGTGTGTGACTGCACATATTATATATGTCTAAATTCCAGCTGCTCCTGAGCAGATTTAAATGTATGTGGGTATGTTTTACCTGTGATTTCTATGGACTTTCTTAATTTAAAAAATAGGCTGCAAGTGGCACTTTTATGCTCTAGTTATAAAACTACTCTCCAGGTATTTTTTAATGGCTATAAATAAGTTGGAAACAACATTGCTTACTGATAGGAAAGTAACTGCTAAATTGATAAGTGTGTGCTACCACATTAGAATGCATTAACACCATTAATGTGCGTTATTTTACTCCACAGCCATTTTATAATATTCAGTAATGGTAACAGCACACTACTGCAATAGTGCATGTTAGTAACTCTAGCTGCAAGTTAAGTTCTAATTCTTGTATTTATTTATTAGGATTTATTTACCACCTTTTTGAAGGAATTCACTCAAGGCAGTGTACAGTAAGAATTGATGAAGCATGAGCAATAGGCAGTAAATATATTCAAATAACAATGCAAAGTATGGCGTGTATACTACTTACAATGTCAACACAATACATAATATAACATTTTAATTGACAGTGAAGGGTATAAGCAAAGATGGAATATATAGATAGGTAAGAGAGTAAGAAGAGTTAGAAAGTAAGGTGACCAATTTAAAAGAAAAGTTGCACATGAGGTCAGAGAGATGGTTAAGTAATATCTCAGCTAGGGTAGGAGCTGATAAACATGTCCTGCTGCAGTATGTGCAGCTCATGTCACTCCTTGTGTGTGTCATAGGAGCCAACTTTTTTTCACAGGTAGTGCATTTCTCCCTCCCCTCCCCCTCCCTCTCCCCCCTTGCCCCCTCTCCCCCCTCCCCCTCCCCTCTCCTTGCCCCCTCTCCCCAGAGTTCCAGGCCCCCTCTTTCTCCTCAGAGTTCCAGCCCCCCCTCTCCTCAGAGTTCCAGACCCCAATCCCTTCCTCCCTCCCTCCTTCCTCAGAGTTCCAGACCCCCCTCCCTACCTTCCTCCGAGTTCCAGACCCCCCTCCCTCCGACTCGAGTTCCAGCCCGACCTCTTCTCCCACTCCCACAACAGTCCTTCGCCTGCCCCTCGCCTTCCTGCATGCCGCCCATAACTTAAAAGTCATCTTACCGGGGTCCTGGCAGCAGCAGTAGTGAAAGGCAAGCACGAGCAGGCTTGGCGAGTCAGCGCTTCAGCCTGCCTTCCCTTCTCATTGCTCTCAGCTCTGCCTCTGGTCCCGCCCTTGCGGAAACAGAAAATGAAGGTGGGACCAGAGGCAAAGCTGAAAGCAACAAGAAGGGAAGGCAGGCTGAACTTAGCGCTGACTCGCCGAGCCTGCTCGTGGTCGCCTTTCACTGCTGCTGCCACCGGGACCCCGGTAAGATGACTTTTAAGTTATGGGCGGCATGCAGGAAGGCGAGGGGCAGGCAAAGGACTGTTGTGGGAGTGGGAGAAGAGGACAGGCAGCGGGCTGGCTCCTGGAAAACTTCTGGTTCTGGCGGGGAAATATTGGGGGTGCTCGAGCACCCACAGCACCCACGGAGTCGTCGCCAATGGTATGTGTGAGTGAGATTAACAAATTAGTTACTTCTTCTATTAAAGGCCTGGTTGAAGAGCCAAGCTTTCACTTGCTTCGTGAAGTAGAGATAGTCTTGTGTTAAGTGGAGCCTTTAAGATAGTGCATTCCAGAGTGTGGGGGCTACTCCAGGGAAGGATCATTTGTGGGTATCACTTCGTGTAATGTCTTTTGGAGAGGGTGTGATTAGTGATAGTCCTTGATAGGACCTTAATGTCCTTGGTGGTGTGTAGAGGATCATCCTATTCTTCAGGTACTCAGGTCTATTTCCTTTAACGGCCTTGAAGATCAGATAGAGTCTTAAATTTAGCCCTGTATTGTACTGGTAGCCAATGAAGTTTTTGCAAAAATGGTGTGATGTGGTCACGTCGCTTGCAACCTTCTATGAGTATATTAATATACTTCAGGGGGATTAGGATTGCATTTGTTGATCTCCTCTGTATTTCATCTTATCTTACTCTCTTCTTTCTGCTTCATGTTATTAAGGTCTACATTTTAGATAATCCCCGTTCATTCTTTGGTGTGTTTCTGTGCTAATAGCTTATCCTGTTCTATTTTGTTTTCCCATTTTATGCTGTCTGTCTCTTCCATGTAGTTTTGCCTGTCTGAGTCAAGGAAGGACCAAGAAAACAACAGGGCAGTCTATCTGCAAACTCCAAGATGGCAACAAAAAGGAGAACAGATGAAAAATGTCCAAAACCAGTTTATTAACCAACAGTTCCCAACACAGGCCATGTTTCACTCACAGATTAGCTGCATCAGGGGCAAACACTGTTTGACTGATGCTGCCATCATGTGTTTTCTTTCTGTTAAATCGTGGTGTTGCTACTTTGGGATATGTCCAGTTCTGAACACCAATTTCCCCTGACGCAGCCCATCTGTGGGCGAAACACTCATCAGGCATTGTTGGCTAATAAACTGGTTTTGGACTTTTTCATCTGTTCTGCTCCTTTTTGTTGCCATCTGAGTCAAGGAAGGACAATTATGTGCATAATTACATGGACATCTGGAACCTTTATGAAGTTGTAAAGAAAATTAAGCAGCGTGGTGTATTGATTAGTGCAGTTTTATCCTAACACTTCCGTGTAATAATCATTATTGACCCATAAGAGAAAAATCTATAAAAGTGTTCAGTAAATTTATCAATATACCTACCTTTAGAGAGCTCTGGAGGTCAGAGTAGTGTAACCCTTGTCTCACTCCATAGTCTAGGATGCAGGCTAAGCTCCTCATTTCAGGCACCTGGGACCAAGATTCACAAAATAGGTTCAGATCCGATGAGCTTGGTGTGGGCTGGAACCGGAGAAATCTCTGGTAGGCCCTGGGTTATACAAAAATTTCCTTTCAAATAATGACCAGCAGTCACAATAGGTAAACTGCAAACTTTTCCTTTACTGGATCGACTGAAACCAAATAACAGTTCGTTGAACAACCCTAATAACTATAGTTCAAATACATAAGAGGGCAACGTCCAGCCCATCCCAGATCAGGGTTCCCCTGGGCAACTGGCAAGAGTGGGACTCCTCTATGCTCACTTCCCTCCCACCTGGGGTGTCTTTTCCTGCTGTGCACTCCTTCCTTCTCACGGTTCCCCATGCTGGGGAACCAACCATAGATCCTCTCTGCCCCCTGGGAGAGGTCATGTCAGCCAGCCATACCAGGATCCACCTGTTCAGCTCCTGGACTCCTCCTCAGTACTCAGGGTCTCAGCAGGGGTTGGGAAACCAAAGACCCCTTTCCACCAAATACAGTCTCTTTTATTTATTATCTTGCCCCACCTCCTGAGGCTGGGTTCCCCCCATCTCCACCCACTTGGCCAGCTTCTCCAGCTCCTTTCACAACAGTAACCCCCAGGAGATCCTCCCTCCTCCTATTTGGCAGCAGAGGCATTCTCCTGGGGGGTCACAGTAGTTTAAATTAGCCCCAGATATTTAGTGCTGGGGCCTGAGCACTGAATATCCAGGGCTAATATAGCCAGCCATGCTGACCACACTGGCTGACTATCACCCGGACTCAGTTTATTTTCAGAAAATGTGGCTCTTTCCCTTGATGTTTATTGATTTTTATCCATTTCACACATTTGTTTTCATAATAATTTTAGCCCATATTAGAACTTATTTAGCATGTTCAACTTGAGTGTATGTGCATTAATTCATAGGTTAATGCATATTAAATGAATTTGGGCCCCACTTATCTTTTTAAGATGTGCTAAGAGAATGAATAAACCCTAAGAAATGTGCATCCCTACAGAGTATAAGTAACACCTACAGGCAGAGTTTCCAATTTAAGATTATTCTGCTTGTACCTATGAATGAAGATGTGTAAATACTTAAAGATCAAACTTGAACCATACACATTTCAGCCTAGTTTTGCATTCAGTTTTCCCCAGCAATATTTGCTGAAATTCAATGTCAACTTGATGATTTACAGAAATCCATATTAGGTTTGAGTGTTGTCAGCTTCCTTAAATTGGCAGATTCACTCATGTGGATTCACTGATTAAGAGAAATCAGTAAGAGTTGCTTACTAAATAAGTTTAACCAACTAAGGGGCCCTTTAATTAGGCTTAACGTATTCTGATGTGGAACTAAACCCAGATTTAACACAGCTTTTTTTTTTTAATTTGCAGGTCCCATGCTATTGGGAACATTAGCGCAAGAGATCTGCAAAAAATTAATGAATGAGCATTTACTGCCTCCTATTTAGGAAGTGCTATAAGGGCTCCTGCGTTGTACTCTGCATTATCTGGTTATCCCCAGATTCTATATAATGCACCTAGAGATCCGCACCAAAATCCAAGCCGATGCTATAACAGCATGCGTAACATAATTGGCTAAACAAGCTAATTAGCATTGATTACAGCACTCAACAAGCGATAATGAGCACTAATTGACAATAATTACAATTTACATGCACAACTCACTAAGCGTATTCTGTAACGCACTGCGCCTAACTTCTAACATGCACAGACAAAGAGGGGCATGGTAATAAGTGGGGAAATGGGCATTTTGTGAGTGTTCCAAAATTTACACACGTAAGAATACAGCCCTCTGCGCCTAAATCTACGCTATGGGATTTACTCCATGTTTTCATTGGTATAAATCGATGCACGTAGATTTAGATGCTACAATTGCCGCCTAAGCATATTCTATATACTTTGCCTAAATCTAGATGTGGCTTATAAAATATGCATAGGTGGAAATGTTTTCTGTGCAGATTTTTTAGGCACCATGTATAGAATCTCCCTCTTAGTGTGCGCTAATCATAATGCGCTAGCTGGATAACGTGGGAACACCCACTCTAGGCCCATCACATGTCCCCTCTAAAAATATATATTTTAAAAATAGGCAATGCACAATAACCCCAAGATTCTATATAGCACAATTTAAGTTGCATGCGCAAATCCTGTCATATTCTGAAATTGCGCACACAGCTTAACAAGTTAACAAGCCAATCTGCGCCAATAATTGCCAGTTAACAAGCAATTATTGACAATAATTGGCATTAATTAGAATTTATGTTCAGAACCGTCTAAGCATATTCTATAACGTGATGCATGTAAATTCTAAGTTGCGTAGTTGAAAAGGGGCATGGCCATGGGCATAGAATGGGTAAGTCATGGGTATTTCTAAAATCTATGCACATGGTTATAAAATACACCCGGTCCACGCGCAACTTAGGCATCAGCATTGACACCAAGTTTTACTTGGCTTAACTGCCCACAACTCAATTTAGTCACGCAGACGGGTGCACGATATATTCTATAAACCACACAGAAATTTAGGCTTATTGTATAAAGTACACCTAAATTTAGGTGTACTTTATAGAATATGCCTTGGCATATTTTGTTTCAGTGCCGAATTTTTAAGTGTCATATATACAATCCAGTCCTTAGTGTGCATAAACAGGCAACATACCACAAAATATTTTAATGTATATTGCGCTGTGTTTTCTCACATGCTAACTGTGCATTAGAGCTTAGAACCCTTTAGGAAAGCCACAAAAACTCCTGCAGGTTTGTCAAATTAGTTTGTAAACTTTATGGGTAAAGTTTGCATTTTTCTACCGACGAAGTGAGTCAAAATTCCCAATGATTTTGTATAAATTATGCGTTGAACGTACAGTCACACTTCCATATATTAATCCAGAAAACCCCTGCTTGCCCCTTAATAGAAGGCTTAAAGTGTAAAAGAAGTGAAAGAGCTGACAGGGATTGTCCAATACACAAAAGGCGAGAGGAAGCAATTGAGAGGTGACACTAATTAATCTGATAAGCCACATACTCAGCAAAAGAGGATAAGGAACTGACAGATACAGTACAACATAGGGTTTAGTGAAACACCCAGCATAACAGCCATGGTATATCTGCTGATAAAGTCAGAGGTCTGAAGAAGAGTGAAAGCAAGTCCACTAATCTGGGTCTTGGTGTTCAGTGGATGTTGAGGAATAGTGAGCTGGGGAGCGAGGTATGCAGGCTATGGTGTGGTCAAGCCTGTTTCCTGATGGATGGCACATCATTCTCTGAGTGGCAACACTAGGGGCTGTGCAGTGTCATGCGGTTGGCGTACTAGCAGTCCTCATACCTGCCAGTTGTTTGGAAACTTAATTTTGTATTTGCTTCTGAGGGTGGTGGTGGTGTTTGAGGGTTTGCAAGTGAGGGATCAGCGTACAGGTGGGTGAGGTATGGGATTTTGAGGGAGGGTGGTTAATTGAGATTTTTGGTGTCAAGCACTTCGAGTAGGAGGGTGGGTTGTTGTGGAGTTGTGTAGGAGAGGGAGTGACATTGCTTTGGCAGGTTTGGATATGGTTCCCAAGCAACAAGGAAGAGGGGAAGGCTAGGGCTGTGGGGAAAATAAGTGTCTAGGAAGCCTGCTTGTTATGTGGAGCAGGCAGGGGATGCATTGGATCAGGGTACAAAATTGTAAGCTTTATGTTAAACTGTACCTGCTGTACACCACCTTGGGTGAATCTCTTCATAAAGGCGGTTAATAAATCCCAATTAAATAAATAAATAAATATTAGTCAAAGGCTCCCAGTCTGCCAAAGAGATTTGCAAATCACCTACCCACTTCTGTCGAACTGCTCCAAAGTCTTTCCCAGGCTCCTATTTAAGCAGGGCTTTATGTATCCCAGAGACTGATAATCCAGATTCAGAAATATCCTGGAAGAAATTTTCAATTAAGTACCCTTATGTTGCCTCAATTTCCTACTATCCAAGGAGGCAACATGGTGATCTAAGGGAGACTACACCTTTTAAACACAAAAAGACAAGGGAACTAATTAAGATATACATTCTAAACGTTAAAATGAGCCTAGGGAAAAAAAGTTACACTTTAATATTAATAAACACAAGATCAGCATAAAAAAAAGAGAGAACGAGGGGGACTGAGGGAAGGAAAGGAATGAGAAGAATGCATGAGTGGGCAAAGAAAGGGAGAAGGCAACTGTACTCTGAGGAAGAAACCTAAGCAAAGTCCTATTGGAACAACAAGGTCTTCACTGCTTTCTTAAACTTAGCAAGACAGGATTCTTCTCTAAGGGCAACAGAATGGAATTCCATAATATAGGCCAGGGGCGGACTGACCATTCGGGCAACAGAGCAGTGCCCAAGAGCTCAGAGTCTCCAGGAGGCCCAGAGGCTCTGCCCGGTTGCCCTTGCCTGCCGCTGCTGCTACTGCACACTACAGCTGCCCTGGTGGTCTAGTGGCCACCACTGCCGCACACTACAGCCGCCCTGGCAAAGTGACGATTCTCCGACCCCACCACTGCCTGTGTCCTGTGCTGGCTCCACAGTTTAAAATGGTGGCTGCGAACTCTCATGAGACTACCGTGAGAGGTCGAAGACGCCATTATAAACTGTGGAGCCGCTGCGGACAATAGCAGCAGTGGCACACTCAGCAGCAGCCTGGAAGAAGGTGGGAAAGGGAAGTCAGAGGGATACGCTGGGCATGAGGAGGGTAGAAGGGGAGATCAGAGGACATGCTGGACATGGAAGAAGGTAAGAGCTGCAGGGACAGCGGTAGAGTGTGGGGGTGGCGGTAGCATGGGGCCAGCAGTAGCATGGGGGGGGCAGAGGTAGCATGGGGGGAGGGTCAGGGGCGGTGTCATGAGGGGGGGGGGGACAGAGTACTCTCAGTCCACCCCTGATATAGGCCCTAAGAAGATGCATGAGGTAACCTGAGAGATGTCCAGTCAGAGGCAAGATGGAATGAAAAGAGACAAAACAGAAGCTTGCAAAGAACAAAGGTTGTGATTTGGTATAAAGACAAAAAGGAGAAGTATATAGAAATAAATGGGTCATTCATTATTAGAGAAATACAGTAACAGTATTTAGGGGCCCTTTTACAAAGCGTTGGTAAGCCAAATTTGGGCATACTGCACACTAATCCAGAATTACCACCAGCCCAGCGTGCCTGCCGGAGGTACTTCCGCCTTGAGTGTGCGCCATTTCCAACATGCTGGAAATTTTTTTTATTTTATAGTGCAGTGCTAACCTGGCTGTAATTGGGCATCGCTGTGCACTGCCCGGTTACCCCCGGGTTACCGCAGAGGCCCTTACTGCCACCTCAATGGATGGTGGTAAGTACTTCCCCCGCATGGCCACACGGTAAGAGTAATCTTACCGCATGGCCATTTATTTAGGGGTTTTTTACCCGCTGTGGTAAAAAGGGCCCTGGTGCATGGGAAAAATGGCTCCCGCCGCTACCACAGGACCCTTTTTCCCGCAGCTTAGTAAAAGGACCCTTTAGAGGTTTCCTATCTGAAATCATTTGGCATAGGATTCTAAACAAGAACATTCCAGTAGGCTAACAGGCTCCAACTGTCTTGTCTCCCATGTTGCAGGCCCCTTCAAGCATTGTGGATGCTCTGTGTTCAATGTCCCCTTTCTGTATGCTTCAAGCCACTGCACAGCACAAACAGCTTATCATAAACAATTATCTTCCCCAAATAAAACATGAAATAAAAAAGTTAAATAAATAACATTGTGTTCTGATAAAATCACACTAATGCACTTCTTCTTGGTGAATATTTCTTGAGTCTTTTGGACAGCTTAATGTGTAAATGCTCTTGTGCTCTGCTAATACATCAATCTCCCTAAATCTTCACATATTCCAGAATGATGTATGCCCACTTCAGCTTCTTCCCTAAGAAACGACAACTAAAAAAGTAAGATCAGTTTTGCATTCTATTTCGGCTTACTGATAATGTAGTCTGTTTTAAAGTGGAAAAGTGTAACCCTTGTTCTGAAATTCTGACATCTGCTTTTCTCTCCTCTAAAGAGCCATCACAATCAATTTGAACTAATTGCAAATACTGGCATACTGTGAGCCTAGATTGCCAATAGTGTTGGCATGCAATGCCTCAATTTGGGGTCCTTTTACTAAGGTACACAAATGGATTTGGCGTGCGCTAAATGATAAGAAGCCCATTATATTTCCATGGGTGTCTTATCATTTAGAATTGACTAAATCTGTTAGCACACCTTAGTAAAAAGACGGCCTTTATGAGGTAGGAACTATCCCTAAATAAATAAATAAATAACTTAGGTTTCTTATATTGCTTATATAAAAAATTGACCATCCAAATCAGCTTAAAAAATAACCGTATGTGCTTAATACAAAATATTACGGTGGAGAAAAAAGACCTCAGATAAAAAAGTGCAACTCCTGCCTCCTGTTATAAGTTGTGTCCAGAACACCCCCCCCCCCCCCAACTATATTTACAAACTAACTGTTGTATAAATAATGGAAACTAAAACAGATGTAATAATCACAAGATTCCCCACCTCCAAATATTTTCTTATTTAATATAGGAATAGGATAGAAAAAAGATAGCACTCAGTACTCAAATTGTTTAACCATATCTTGAAAATCAAGTTACATTCAGGCAGGGACTTCATCTTCAACAGTCCTGACAGGGGCCCTGTTTCACCCAAGCTGTGTCAATGGAATCAATGTGGTTCTTACTAGTGAAATGGTGCTAAAATGGCTTTGGGAACCACATAAAGAGATATGCTATGTCCTTTCTTTCCCCCTCCCTCCAAAAAGCAAGGCCCCCCTTCTTCCTTTCCTTTCCTTGGTAGCCCTGCATTCCCCTCCCATTCCTTAGTAGGCACCCTCAGCCCTACCAGTCCAGTCATTGGTGGTAAAGTGGTTTTGATGAAGGAGTGATGCTCACTCGCTACTGCCCAGGCTGCCTTCAACATCAAAATGGTTGCCACAACCTCTAGCAGCAGTCTCATGGCAGTGCAGTAGTACTGGGGAGCCTACTAGGGGTGGGTGAATGTGGAAAGCTATTGGGGGAGAGGTGTTTAGTTGCTTAGCACATTTTCTAATGGTGTGCTTTGATACTCATTCATTAAATATGCCACTGAGCACTCTGTTTTGCTTTTAGATTAGTTGTTTTTGTGGGATTATATAATAATATTATATAACATCATATTATATAATAACATATAATAACATTTGTGGGATTATATAATAACAAATAATGTATGTATGTATGTGTATATATATATATATATATATATATATATATATATATAAAATTAGTTTATTTTTAGACTTAATATAAGTAAATGTTTAATGTTGATGTTTTCAAAGAATGATTGATATATGTTATTATATTTCATGTTGTTATTTATGGATATGGTCATTTTTTTATATAGAGAGACCTAGACTTCTGAGGCAGGCTAATCAGTCGAAGCATGACCCATGTTATGTGATTTGGAAGACACAGACTTTTTAAAGACTGTGTTACATCATTGAGTTTTTCTCTTCGCCACTATTTTTTGCTCTGTGTTGTGCTGTGTGGAATTTGGTTATTTTACTTGTGTGTTTATTGTTCTCTCACCATATGGTTTTCATATACAGGATAGGTGTCCTGAAATGATTAAAACCCAGAAACACCATGGGAGGGGGAGGGGGGAGATCTCTTGTAGGATAGCACAGCATTTCTGGCTGTTGGGTGCTTACATGCCATTCTCTTTGCTATATGGATATTGAGCAGGTAGCATCCCTCTCCTACATGGGCATCCAGCAGGTCTTTGTCTAGGTGCATGGGACACATGTTTCTGCTTACCTTGCCAGTGTCACCCAGATTGAATCACAGACTTCTTTTACTGTAGCATGGTCTGACCTCTGTCCCCAAGGCAGAACAGAGTGCCCTCATTATACAGCATCAGGCATGCCAGGAGGTTGCGCTCTCTGTGTCAAAGAAGCTTCTCTCCCTCTACAGAAGGCTCATGAAAAACCACTGAGGCAGTTCAGGGCTGAGCTGGATTTTATTTAGCAATAGTAGTTAGACAACAGTTTGGCATTTAAAGTCTCAGTTAGAGTTTCACATAAAAGCTGTTCAGAGTATAGTTCAGCATTTAAAGTTGATGTTTTAGAGTTTGCAATTACATCAGTTTAGAGCAGAACTAGCAGTTAAAGAAAGCCTCTATTTAGAGCATAAATCACACCCATCTACCCCAGCTCCCACCCACACTAGGACTGATCTCTTGATTTATAGGCTTCTAAGCCAATTAGGAGGATAAAAGGTGTAATTAGGGTTTCTTCAGCAGCCAGTAGTTAACTGTTAGTATTACAATGTTTTTAGTTTTTAGAGGGAAACTTTAAAATAAATTTACACAAATAAAAAAATATATACATATGTATGACTATAAGAAAAGTATTACATACATATCTATAATGGAAAGTATTAAGTAGTGGATAAAATAATTGACAAAAGCCAGGGCTTAATTTGTGCCAGAATGGAATGGAATGGCATTCTGACACATCTTGAGCCCCAGAATTGATGTCACCGTCCATGGACTTCTGCCCTCCTGCCCCTACCCTTGCTGGTGACTTGGCATCTCCCCTTGTCTTTCTTGACACCTCCCTTTCTCTGCATACCTTTTAAAAGTCTTCTTGTCTCTAGCAGTCAGTGGTAGTGATTCAAACAGCCTGCTCATGCCAACCCAGGAACCTTCTCTTCCATATAGGCAGGAAGCATCAGAGAGAGAAGGCTCTGGGCTAGGTGCGAGCAGGCTTGAATTGCTGCCGTCAACCTCTAGAGACAAGATAACTTCTAAAATGTACACAGGGAAAGGGGTTAAAAGAGACAAGGGGAGATGCCAAGTCATCAGCTGTGGAGGGAACAAAATAGAGAGATGCTGGGCTATTTGTAGGGGGGGGGGGAAGAAGTTAAAATGCTGGACCATTTGTGGGGGTGAGAAGATAAAATGCTAGACCATTTGTGGGGATGGGAGTAGGGGAAGAAGGTAAAATGCTGGACCATGTGTGGGGTGGGGGAAGAAAGGTAAAATGCTGGAACATGTGCGAGGATGAACTGGGAGGAAGAAAGTAAAATGCTGGATCATATGTGAAGATGGGGTGGGTGAAAAAGGTAAAATGCTAGTCCCTGTTTGGGGTTGGTGTGTGGCGGACAAGAAGGTAAATTACTGGACCATGTGTGGGGGATGGGGTGAGAAGTTAAAATGCTGGACAATTGTTGGGGGGGAGAAGGCAAAATGCTGGACAGGAAGGAGAAGGCAAAGACTACAAACGTGAGGGGGGAGAGGGAATGTGTTTGGCTACAAGAGTGGGGACAACTAGAGAGAGGAGATGCTGGGCTGTGTAAAGGAGAAAAAGAGAGGGAGGGTATTGGGTTACAAGACTGGAGGTGGAGAGAAGAAGAGAAAAAGGAGATGCTGAGCTACAAAGGTGGAGGGAGATTATATGCTGAACATGATGGAACCATGTGGGACAGACCATAGGGTTGTCAAGAAGATGAGTGAGAGGAGGATGTTGAATACAGAGGGTAAAAACATGTTAATGAGGGGGGGGGGGGTGACAGAACAGAATAGGAAATTAGAGAAGGAGTGATAATAGAAAGCTAGGGATTGGTAGGAGAGAGAAAGTCAATGGGTAGGTGAAAAGTAAAAAGGAGGAGGTAGAGAACGAGGGTGAGAAACAGGGTAAAATTTGAGCAGACAGAAAGAGAAGAAAGAGCTTAAAAAAATCAATACTTAAGAGACAGATGTGAATGAATACAAGAAGACAGGAGTAGCTAGGAGAAAAGATGAATGGATAGCAGCAACTAGAAGGAGTTAGTGGAAGACAGGAAAGCAGAAGAGAAAATCTCACTGGCACCAGCATGATCAGAAAAATAAAATGCCCAGACAATAAAGGTAGAAAAAAAAGTGTTTTTATTCCAAATTTATGATCTGCAATATGTTAGATTTACAAAATGTGCATCAAGAATGTCTTTGTATTATGTTCAGTACAAGAGAAAATGAATGTTTTTATTGCTTCAGTGTTGTGCTACATGTCGAGTTCTTGGGGTTAAAACAAAACAACCAAAAATGAGGGGAAAAAAAACCTCACGAAGCCATGAGAAGTAAAAAGAAGACAGTGAGGTAAATTCAAGGAGGATAACAAAGAAGTCTTTACTGAAGATACTTAAAAATCGACCTGACATGGCCGTGTTTTGGCCCGAAGGCCTGCCTCAGGGGGTCTTGGTAAATCTACATAAAAAGCAGACATGAACATATATTGTGTATTATCTGAAATAATTACATGAATAAATGAATAAACTATATGAAATATATAAAATTAAATATATAATATTTGAGTCATAAACATATAAAAACGCATGATGTGACATACAGGATTATAATTATAAATAAAGACATTATGGATGTATAAAAAGTATTGAATATATGAAATAAAAATATTATATATTTGATAAAACATTTAGGTTATATATATATATATATATACAAACATGATATGACATTAAAAGTTATGATGACAAACATTATGGATATATAAAGGATTTTCGAGATGTGCAATTATAAATACATAAAAACAAGCATAAACATAATCTGATTTATGAATAAATGGAAAATAATAAATAATTAAAAATGGAAAATAATAGATAATAAAAATAATGAGCTTATGCAATGTTTTGTGAATTATGAATAAACGGGTTGAAAGTTAAAAACATAAAAATATAAAGTGATAAAATTCTTTTGGTACCTCTGATGTTGCAGTATAGTAATCTACAACAGGGAAATTGAATGCAAGGATGTGGCAGTCAAAATCCTTCATTTATCTGTCTTCAATATAAATAAATGTGTGTCATTACATTGAAGACAAAAGATAGTGCTAAAAAACAGGATGTCTTGAGTGTGACGTAAACGGAGAGTTTTTTAACGTGATTGTAAAGGGTTACGAGTTCAATTTTTGTTTTCATATTTCTATTTCTAATTTGTGGCCTGTATTTAGTGACAGTCTGTCTGTGCACAGGTACAAACATTTCAAAATGATTGGGGGTGCCAGACACAATACAAATAACCCCTCCCTGGACTCTATGAAGGAGCTTGCTCAATATTAGAGGTGCTCAGCACCTATTGGATCCAAAGAGCTGGCTCCTAGGTGTCTGGGTTTGCCTGTGACCGAGGTGCAGTATTCTGTTTGCATGTAGTTTGTAGAGAGCTCTGTTGAAGTCTCACTTGCTCTGCTTAACCAGTATTAGATGTATTGGTATTCTAGAGCCCAGGGTAATATTTGTAGTGCTACCTATTCATGGGTAGGGATCTTGCTCTTTGAATCATAGGAATTATGCTACCTGTATGTTGCGTTGGGATTTTTTTTTCATGTTTTGTATTTCACCCCCGCTGCTACTGCAGGGCCCTTTTTCCCAAGGATGATTGCAGTTGAGTTTGTGGGGGAGGGGGGTTGCCTACCTTTTAAATTATAGCTTTTTTCTTTACTGGGTTTGGACTTATTTGAAACCAGTGATTGGATTTATTCATGCAATATAAAGTCCTAAGGGGTCCTTTTACTAAGCTGCAGTAAGCGCTAGCAAACACTTATCGTACCTTAAAAGGACTTACCATGGGGCGTGCTTAGGTGTCCTGCGATAAGTCCTGAATCTGTATGTTACCTGTACACCACCTGCAAATCTACACACTACCAGTGCGCTAAAAAATATTTTTTTGGTTAAGGGAGCGTGTCTGGGGGCGGAGAGTGGGCATATCTATTCTAATCAGTTAACACACTACATTATTAATGCACAATAACTGATTAGCACAGGCTTACTTTGTGAGCCCTAACTTCTATAAAATGGGTAGTGGTAATATTTAGGCCGCATGCTAATGGCGACATTTGTGTATGGCAATTAATACAAAAAATACAAGATCAGCCATTATTCTGCTATGGTAAAAATGACTTTACCACGCAGGAAAGACCCATGGAAGGGTAAAAACTAAGTCTGCTTTTTACCACAGCTTAGTAAAAGGGGGGAAGTTATGAAGGTGGGCTACTGTTAATCAGGTTATTTTACCACATGTCGGGTTATTTTAGCACAGGGTCCCATTTTACACAATGAGACCCTATGCTAAGTTAACCCAATTTGTGGTAAAATAACCCAACTTAACAGTAGCCCCCACTGATAATTAGCTGCCTCCCGTGGTCTGTATAGCAGGTCCTGAGGCCCTGAGTCTTGATCTTTATATTTGATTATAGTTATTGCCGTGAAGTATTTTTTTATAGTTTATGTGCTGGGTATAGCAGAACATTTAACTTGTTTTTTTATTTCAATTATCCCAATATTGACTGGATAAATGACATGTCAGGAAATGCTAGGGAGGTAACTTTCCTAGATGAAATAAATGACTGTTTCATAGAGCAGCTGGTTCAGGAACTGACAAGAGGAGGAGTTATTTTAGATCTAATCCTTAGTGTAATGCAGGACTTGGTTCAAGAGGTAATGGTTTTGGGACTGTTTAGCAATAATGATCATAACATCCGTGGAGTGAAGATACTTACCCCCCCCCCCCCCCCTTTTTAGAAAGCCATGCTAGCAGCTGCCAGTGCGGTAATGCCAACACAGCCCACTAAAAGTGAATGGGCTGTATTGGCATTGCTGTGTAGCTTTGTAAAAGGGGGTTAAGGAAATCTATTGCAACAGCATTTAACTTTCGAAAGGGCAACTACGGTAAAATGAGAAAAATGGTTTAAAAAATTATCTGGAAATTTGAACGATGAATGAGGTGATCAAATTTGCAGATGACACAAAACTATTCAAAGTTGTTAAACTGCATGTGAACTGTATGAAATTGCAGGGGGACTTTGGCAGGCTGGAAGACAGTCATCCAAATGGCAGATGAAATTTAATGTGGACAAATGCAAAGTGATGCACATTGGGAAGAATAACCCAAGTTTCAGCTACATGACACTACACCACTGAGGAAAGAGATTTAGGTATCATCATAGACAGGAAGTGGTAAAAGCAGGTAGGAGCCCTTTTACTAAGTTGTGGTAGAGCTATGCGTGTGCAGTGTGCGCCAAAACGAGACTACCATCAGGCTAGCACACCCCCTGGAGGTCATTTCAGATTTGGGGCATGCTCATTCCTGTTGTAGAATGTTTTAAAATTTTCTACTGTATGCAGCGTTTCCGGCGGTAATTGACAGTTGGCGTGCTCTGAATGGTTACCGCACGTGTAGCGCATGAGCTCTTACTGCTAGATCAATGGGTGGCAGTAAGGGCTCAGGCCATAAATAGGCGCCCATTTCCCGGCCCCATTACCCCGGTCCATTATTCGGCCCATTCCCAGGCACGGTAATAAATGGCCCAACATGCGCCAAAAACACGTACCCACAGTACCACAGGCCACATTTTACTGAGGCTTAGTAAAATGACCCCTTAATATAGCTGGATTTAAAAAAGGTTTGTACAAATTCCTGGAGGAAAGTCCATAAACTGTTATTTAGGAGACTTGGTTAAAGCCATCACTTATCTCTGAGGTTAAGTAGTATGGAATGCTGATTCTTTTGGGGACTCTGCCATATACATGTGACTTGGACTGACCAATGTTGGAAACAGGATACTGGACTAGATGGACCATTGGTCCAGCCCAGGAGGGGAACTCCTATATTCTTATGTTCTTATGATGCTAAATACTGTATATGGACAGTGTTTAACTTAAGCCAGTCACTGTTTGGTCTGAATATTGACCCTATACATGTTTCTAGTGTGCAGTTTATACTGAAGAAAAATATACTTGAAACAGAGAAATGCTAAAATGAAATGGACAATGAAATTATTTGGAATAATTTAAAAGTCATCAGAAAAGACCAAAGCACTGGTGACTTAATTTTTCAGCAGGCTTGAATTATGGGTAGAGAACTATGCATAACTCAGCAGATACCATGCAATACAGATCCTTTTAGCTCTAGGTCACTAGGCGAGGTTAGTATGACTGAACATCATTTCTATCTGAAAGCTGCTAGGAAACCTGTGTAAAATGAGCTGGTGGTCTCAGCCCAGTTGCCAAGGGCCAGGTGTCTACCTTAACAGAAAGCAATCGATACAATTTGACTCTGATGGGAATCATTGTTGGCAGCCTTAGCAGAAAGCCCAAAGCCTACACAAGCATAAAGGCAGAATTATCCTCTCACCCTTCAAGATGATCTCTCCAGAGCAGGTTTGAGGCAGGTTGGCAGGGCGGTATGGGAAAGCTTCAACTACCTTTGCTCATACTGTTCTTGTGCTTTGGCTTATTTGCACATTTTGGTTTCCAATGCTGTGAATGGAGAGCCTTTCATGAGCACAAAACAGAAAAAAATTGTAAAAAATAAAATGATTTCTATAAAAATATAAAAATAAAAAGAATCGTGGCAATTATACTGCATGTAGAAACCTTACCTTTGCATATATAAATATAAATGGGGTATTTATATAAAAAAAACACAATAAGCAAATCATCATTTCTATCAACAAAGTAGCCCTGTAATTTTTATTACACTTGATTATGAAGAGAAGTGCTTCTTTCTACTCTAACAAACATATTGTCCCCCACAGTGTAGGTGGCAGCAAGGTGGCAGTGGAATTGGAAAGTGGTATGGATCATGTGAACCAGTCTACATCTAACTCGTGCTGCTTGTGCTCTATGCAATCTGGCAAAGAGAGAGAGAGAGAGAATGGCTTGAAAACAGAGAAGGGAAAAGAATATCACTGTGGAGGAAAGCAGAGTTGGGAAAAAGAAGATTATTATTACAGTTTAGAAAGTAGCTTTTCCTTCTTGCCACATCCAGGAAAGTGAACCACTGCCAATAGTCACACTGGAAATATAGAAATGCATTTTTCGTCAGGTCTTTGTTGCCAGGCCAGGGCTTAAGTGTGTCCCATTCACAATTCTCTGGCGTCCTGCTGACCTCAAACAAATGACACTCAAGGGCCTTATTCCCAAAAACTCCAAGGGCAAAAATCTTTAATGAACATGGTCGAAGAGTACTTCTCTGCTAGTGAGCCACACAGACCTAATTCACAGTAGTTCCCTTTACCTAATGTTGTTTCTGATGACCAAGGGTTTTTTTTATTCCAATGAGAATTGAATTCATTGCCTGTTTATTCTTCAGTACCTTGAATTAAGCCAGTGTAAGAGTAACACTAAGAAGTTGCTGTACATTCTTCTTCAGTTCAAGAAAGAGGATCCTTCATGTTAAATAATGTAACATATCATCAAATATGCTGTATGCAACCTAGAAACCTTGTATACCACTTCACCTAAGATGATTCTTGCATTATTGCATTACTAGTAAAAAAAGGCCCGTTTCCGAAACCAAAGAAACGGGCGCTAGCATGTGGCTTTTTTTTTTTTGTGTGTGTGTATGTGTCACAGAGTTATTTTGTGTGTGTGTGTGTGTATGTGTGTGTGAGTGAGTGAGTGTTTCTCCCCCCCCCCACCCCCACCCCACCCCACCCCCCCCCCCCCCCCGGTCTATTTTTGCACATACCCACAGCAGGAATATTCTTCTCTCGTTCCAGCGGTGGTTCTGTGCTCTCCGTGCTACACAGATAATGAGCCATTCTGCTGAGGAATGCTCCTCCCTTATTGTCACGTAGTTTCCTCTGATTGGTCCGTCTTACGTTGCCTAGTGTTGCCTGGGAACCGTGTTGTGATGGTCCTTTGTGTTTCAGAATGTTGAGGGTGTTTTTTCTGATTGGTCCGTCATGCAAGGGCGGGGCAGAGAGACATGGTCAGTGTTGTGGCTTCACCACCATGAATCCATGAACCCTTCAGGGAGTGACTGAGTGACTTCAGAACGTTGTCTTCAGAACGTTGAGGGTGAGTTTTATTATAGTAGATAAGGTAGCGCATACTACAGACAGCTGTTTTCCCCCAAACCAGTTCTAGAACTGTGCACCATTGTTACACAAACACTTAATATATCACTTAGGGACCCTTTTACTAAGGCGTGTAGGTGCCTACGCGTGTTCAACACATGTAAAATTAGAACTACCGCCCGGCTACCATGTGCCCCGGTCGGTAATTCTAATTTTGATGTGCATCCAAAACACGCGGCAGAAATAATTTCTATTTTCTACCGCATGGCACTAACCGGGCAGTAATCGGCAGTGTATGCACGCTGATGATTACCGCCCAGTTAATGCGTGAGACCTTACCGCTAAGTGAATGGGTTACGGTAAGGTCTCAGGCCCAAAATGGACGCTCGACAATTTTAATTTTGCCGCATGTCCATTTTCGGCCCCCCAAAAAAGGCCTTTTTTTGCAGGCACTGAAAAATGGACCTGTGTGCATCCAAAACGTGCACCTACACCAGTGCAGGCCACTTTTTGGCGTGCCTTAGTAAAAGGGCCCCTCATTGAGGGAGAAATGTATTTTTTAAGGGACTTGAGCATGTAGAACAGCATTTCACATGCTCAAACGGAGTCTTAAATAATTGCCCCAACACACGTATGCATAAAAGTAGGCGCAGAGAGTCATACCACTGATTTTTACATATTAGGGTAAATTCTATAAATGGTGTCCAAATTTAGGCACTGGGAAAAATCTGCGCTAAGCACTATTCTATAATCATTTATCATTTATTCATTTACAATACTATCACTTATTGCAAAGCAATTCAGAACGGTTCACAAAGTAATATACAATGAAAACAATTATTAATTAAAAGAGCTCCATTTAAAACAGGAAAGAAGACAGACATGCCATTCATACTAGAGACACTGAAAAATCATCCCACATGCTTATTTACCAGTCAAACATCAACCAAACATATAGTAGTTATTTCATTCCAGCTACAGGGTTTCTGTGCAGAGAACTTTAAAGATTTAATCAGCAGTGGGGGCCAAACACTACTTGAAAATATGTCTTTAAAGTGGCATGAAAGAGAAGGTAAGATCTTACCGGCCTAATCAATTTAGGCAGCGGATTCCATAGCGATGGTGCAAAGACTTAGGCCTCCTTAAATCTGGTGTAAATCCTGGCAGACAAGTTGGATGCATAACCCGAATATTCTATAACACTGTGCCTAAATATTGAGAACACCCCTGACCTGCCTGTGCCTCTCCCATGTCCACACCCCACTTTTTGGTTGCGTGGAAGACATTTTGGGTGCACAGTGTTCTAGAATAGTGCTTAGGCAAATGGGGGTGTAACCAAATTAGTGCCAATTAACATCAACTAATGACAATGATTCTCCTTTTAACCTACAAATGCACTCGATCTGCAGCCCCTCCCTACCCTCATCTCCCCTTACATTCCTACCCGTAACTTCCATTCTCAAGACAAATCCCTCCTGTCATACCCTTCTCCACCACTGCCAACTCCAGGCTCCGCCCTTTCTGCCTCGCCTCACCCCATGCCTGGAATAATCTCCCTGAGCCCATACGCCAGGCCCCCTCCCTGCCCATCTTCCAAGCCTTGCTCAAAGCCCACCTCTTCAATGTCGCCTTCGGTACCGAACCACCATACCTCTATTCAGGAAACCTGAACTGCCCCTACTTGACATTTTGCCCTTTAGATTGTAAGCTCCTTGGAGCAGGGACTGTCCTTTATGTCAATTTATGTTAATCTGTACAGCGCTGCGTAACCCTAGTAGCGCTCTAGAAATGTTAAGTAGTAGTAGTAGTAGAATCAGAGGGGAATACGTCAGTAGAATATATAAAAGGAAAGAATAGGTGGCATGGGAGAGGGTAGTATTTATACCCATGTTTTATAAAAGACCCATGTAAGCATATGTTTTATGGGCACATACAAGAACACATGTACACCCACCTCAGATCAAAGGTAAGTATGTACACCTATTTTCCCTTTTGTAACCTTTACAAAACAGGCCTTTATGCCTTTCCTGATACAGAACTACCCTCCACATTTGCATTTCTGTTATGATAATAGCACAATAGAAAATCCTTGAAATAATGAAAAGCAGAGACCAGGAAATACACTCTGACTTTGCTCTTACGACACAGAAAAAGATAACATAAGAGCTGCCATACTGAGTCAGACCAAAAGTCCATTAAGCCCATTATCTGATCACAAGTACCTGGCAGGATCCCAAAAGGTGGGTGAGTTCTATGCTGCTTATCCCCAGGCTCTCCCTTGGTCTACCTGGTTAAAAATAGTTTATAGACTTTTCCTCCAGGAACTTAGCCTAGTTGGGTTTAAAAAGGGGTCGGGTAGCTGCTTTTAGTACACCCTCTGACTACAAATTCCAGTTCTTCATTATGCAATGAGGGATCCTTTTACCAAGCCACAGGTAAAAAAGCCCTCAGACACACATGGAGCCCTCACTGCCACCTATTGAGGTGGCGATAAGGGTTCCCACTCTAACCCGCTCTAACCTGGCAGTAACCAGGCAGCACACGGCGATGCCCAATTACTGCCAGGTTACTGCCATGTAAGCCATTTCTGGGGGGGGGTTCTTTTTCCCCCAGAAATGGCGTATGCTCGGGTCAGGACTGCCACCGCATTGGACCGGGAGTAGTCCTGGAAGAGCGAGTGGTAAGCCCACGTTGGGCTTACCGCCGCTCTGTAAAAGAGTCCCTGAGTGAAAAAATATTTTCTCTATTCTGTAAAAGATAGGTACAAAATGCCTGCTGAGAAAGAGCACATAGGTGCCAAACAGCAGGGATCACAGTAAAAGCAACGTGTGCACTTTTACATCATGGTGCGAAGTAGAATGCATCATCATAAAAGGCATGTTTGGGGTGGGGAATGGATGTGCTCTAGAAAGGACCAGAAAGTATGCACAGATGACATATTCTATAAGTGTCAAGCATACATATGTCACCAAAAGTACATGCCCTCATTTATACCTGCTATGCGTACTGACTAGACTGGAAAGAAGATGTCTCGACCTGAAGCGTTGGTTGTCTCTTTACTTTTTATTTAAACATATATATCCCACTTATCTACAATTCTAGGTTGATTACAAAAATACATTCAGAATAAAAGTTTGTGTATTATGCTGCTGTTTGGTGTCTTAGAACATGGTTAGTCCTCACTCATCCTCAAACTATCAACAATTCTGCCCTCAATAACCCTTCTACTACCCCATTTCCACTCTTCTTCCTTTTTGTTCTTCTCCTACCACCTTCTCCACCACTAAAATCACCTGACATCCCTCTCCCTTCAAAGCCCCTATAGCCAAGGATATACAGGCCTAGAATAGAGTTCATGGACACAACAAGGGATTAATGATTGTGCAGGTTCACATTTGATAAGGAGACAATAGTACACCAGTGCAACCAACCAAAAGCAGACCAAGAGACCACTATGTTGCGTGGACAAGCCCAGTCAGTGCACCTGAAGGTCACCATAGCCCTAACAGTTTTCACTACCAGACCATTCCAGACACCTCTCAGGGCCACAGCAGGCTTTTTCCAGCCAGCCAGCCACCTCATGCTATGTTGCTCAGTTTCTTCAGGCTTTTCTCAGGAAAGATACCTAATATATTATCTTCCCAGAGCAAGAGCAGCAGCAACCCCAAACTATAACAGAATTCTATAAGCTAGCACACTTTCTCTATGTGCTTGGAGCCATTGACTGTATACTCATAACTATAAGACAACCAGCAGGCAAAGTAGCCATCTATAAGAAGCATAAGTCCTTCCATTTCCTTAATATGCATATGGAGGGGTATTTTCGAAAGAAACGTCTAAGTTGGAATTTGGACATCTTTATAAAATGTCCAAATTCAGAGATCGAGTAAAGGTCATTTTCGAAAAAAGATGAACATCCATCTTTGTGTTCGAAAATACCATGGACGTCCTTGGATTTGGACGTCTTTGATTTTCGGCCATTTTCTAAACCCAAAATGTCCACGTCTAAAACATCCAAACTCAAGCCATGTGGATGTGGGAGGAGCCAGCATTTGTAGTACACTGGTCCCCCTGACATGCCAGGACAGCAATCGGGCACCTTAGGGGGCACTGCAGTGGACTTCATAAAATGTTCCCAGGTACACAGCTCCCTTAATTTGTGTGTTGAGCCCCCAAATCCCATTACCCCCAACTGTACACCACTACCATAGCCCTTATGGGTGAAGGGGGGCACCTATATGTGGTTACAGATGATTTCTGGTGGGTTTTAGAGGGCTTGTTGTTTCCTCCACAAATGTAACAGGTAGGGGGGGATATGAGCCTGGGTCCACCTGTCTGAAGTGCATTGCATCTAATACTAAATTACTCCAGGGACCTGCATGCACTATCATGGACCTGAGTATGACATCTGAGGCTGGCATAGAGGCTGGCAAGTAATATTTTTAATCATGTTTTTTGGGGTGGGAGAGGGTTAGTGACCACTGGGGGAGTAACAGGTGGTCATCCCCGATTCCCTCCAGTGGTCATCTGGTCATTTTGAGCACCTTTTTGTGCCTTATTTGTGATAAAAACAGGTCTGGGTGAAAACATCCAAGTTTTAGTGCTGGACGACTTTGCTTTGTTTCATTATTATGACTCAATGACGTCCAGGTCTTAGGAACGCCCAAGTCCCTCCTTGAACATGCCTCCAATACACCCCCTTGAGATTTGGACGTTCTTGCGACGGACTTCTGACAAAGACGCCCAAAATCGGGTTTTGATTATACCAATTTGGACGTCTCTGTGAGATGGATGTCCAAGTGCCGATTTATGTCAGTTTTTGGATGTCCATCTCTTTTGAAAATGAGCCTGATGGTCTGATAAGCCTCAAATATTACAGATGTGCTTTCTACCCATGAAGCTTATATTCTCTCACAATCGGGCCTATATGAGTGTTCTGAGAGTGACCAGATTGCCTGGGATGGCTTTTAGGTGAGTACACAATACCCGCCACACCCTTACATTAATTATCATAAATAATCAAACATATAAAAGGCATGCAAAGTCTATGATACAAATTTAGAGTCTCCTAGTTGTCCAAGGAGACTTCTCCATTCTGTAGAATCTGAAATAAAGCACAGACATCAGTCAGTTGGCAATATAAAGAGAAATCAAACCAGCGCCAAGGTAGAATGCTGGATGCATAGAGATATAAAGCATATACACCAGGTCCTCCTTGAGAAAGCCCACTAGGTGAAAAAGGACCCCATCAGATGGTTAAATAAGATGTGTCATATGCTACAAACCAAGGGCCCTGTTTACTAAGGTGTGTTAGTGTTTTTTAGCACACCTACAATTAGCAGGTGTGCTAACCATATAGGCGCCTATAAGAATATTGTAGGCATGTACATGGTTAACACGTGTACATGGTTAACGCGCGTTAAAAATGTTAATGCGCCTATAACGTTGCTTAGTAAGGGCCCCAAGAATAAAATACATAAAGTAAAAATAAAAACAAAATTCATAAAAGTTGAATTAAAAATGGAGGGTTTTAGCCAGTGAAGAGTTGATGTCCAGCGAGTCATAAAACACAGATAATCACCGAGGACACACTGAGGCTTTTTCCTTCAAAATTTAAAAATTTTAAAAAAATTAAAAATCTAAATTGAGAAATTAAATTTGGGAAAGCAGATGTTACCACAATTTAGTGACCAAATGTATGCTTATGAAATAATCTTCTGAGGTTTGTGGTTAAGTTCTTCAGAATTTAAAATATAAAAAGAAAAACTATCTTAATCCTGGGCCTTTTGGAACGGACAATTTTATTTATTTATTTATTTATTTATTTATTTATTTATTGCATTTGTATCCCACAATTTCCCACCTCTTTGCAGGCTCAATTTGGCTATGATCCATAAAGTAAATACATCTTTATGAGGTGCAAGAAGCACTACTTTGGTGATAGATCTGAAAAAAGGGTTCACTGTCTCTTGTGGAATAAACAAACAAGAAGGGGAACCCAACTGCAAGAATATAAATGTCAAATATAAAGAGCAATCAGGAAAATATATATTGTAAGGTATCACAAACAATTAATAAAATACATTTTTATCACATAGATAATATCATAAACAATGAAATAAATTTTTATTGCTTAGATGTGCATAAAAAACACAAACACATTTACAAAATTCAAAACTTATAATACAGAGGTTTATCACAGAGATACAAACAGAGCTTCCTCAGAAACTGATGCTCAACATTTATTAAATATTTGCAATACCACTCGTGTATGTTTCAGCATAATGCATGCTTTAGGGAGCCTTATGAATGATTAGGTGATAACACAATGTCAAAGCAACATACCATAAGTAGCAAGGACAAAATGTGAAGCGTCTGTTCACGCTTTCCAAAAATACTAGGACTAGGGGGCATGCGATTAAACTACAGTGCAGTAAATTTAAAACAAATCGGAGAAACTTGTAATTAAACTCTGGAATTCATTGCCGGTAAATGTGGTGAAGGCGGTTAGCTTAGCAGAGTTTAAAAAGGGGTTGGACGGTTTCCTAAAGGACAAGTCCATAAACCGCTACTAAACGGACTTGGAAAAATCCAAAATCCCAGGAATAACATGTATAGAATGTTTGTACGTTTGGGAAGCTTGCCAGGTGCCCTTGGCCTGGATTGGCCGCTGTCGTGGACAAGATGCTGGGCTCGATGGACCCTTGGTCTTTTCCCAGTATGGCATTACTTATGTACTTATAAAATAAACCCTAAAAACAAATAAATGATAACTAAAAGATAGTAAAAGGAAGGTAGCAACAAAAAAGTTCAATATTTATTTATTTTTTATTTATTTATTTTGTAGCATTTGTATCCCACATTTTCCCACCTATTTGCAGGCTCAATGTGGCTTACATTTGCCGTAATGGCAATTTCCATTCCGGACTACAAATATGCACATGGTTTTGCAATCAAGTGCGTACAAACATGATGAAAGAATACATTGTGATCTGGCGTACATATTAGTACATGGTTTTACAATCAAGTGCGTACATACATGGTAGAGGAATACATTGTGATCTTGTGTAGGTATCAGCATTATGTAATTGCTCAGGTGAGGACATTAGGGTGAGAGTATTAATGTATGGCGGTGAGGTTAGTCGGCCTTTTGTGGTTGCATAGTAGACGATATTAGATTAGAAGTGGTACTATTTGTTCATTAAGGTCATTGAGTTTGCTCGGTCGCATGATTGGGTCGGGCCAGTCTTAATCTTCATTCTTATTGTTTGGTAATTAGGACAGTTGTTTGTTGTATGCCTTCGTGAATAAGTCAGTTTTCAGTAGTTTTCAAAAGATAGTTACCTCTTGCGTTAATTTAAAAACAATAAAAACTAAAAGGACAGAATATACATTAACACCAAAATCTGTCAATACGACACAAGTGTAAAATATAAACAAAAGTGGCCTCTGAAAGATAAAAATGATATAAAAATTTTACAAATTAAGGGGCCCCTTTAGCGAGTAGTGGTAAAAGGTGCCCGCAGTGGCATAGGCCATTGGGATTGCCGCACGCCAAGGCCACCTTTTACCGCAGCAGGTAAAAGGGTTTTTTTTTTAAGTGGGCAGTAAATGGCTGTGCAGTACATAAAAAATTGCCAGGCAACCATTTACTGCTGCAGCCTCTCTGCTGAGCACACCCACTCCCTGCCCAGAAATGGTGCGTGGCAGACCTGGCTCCTAGGTAAGCCCAACGGTAGGGTTGATTCACTGCGCACAAACCTGGCGGCAGCCCTACCACCTCTTTGTAAAAGAACCCCTAAAAAAAAAGAGAAACCACATATGGGTACACATATCTTAACAGATTCTAGGCATGCATTTCACAACTCAAAGGACACACCACCAATCAGACCATAATAGTCATTGTTCATGTCACATTACTCAGGCTAGCTGGGGTTATGACCCAGCATAGGATGTATCAAAGAACATAACAGTTATATATATACCAAAAATACCAGAAAATAATTCATAATACCTATGGGGGCCTGTGCTGGTGGCGGCGTGTGTTTTTGACACGTGCCAAGGCCCCCTTTTACCGCAGCGGGTAAAAGGCAGGTCTTGGGTTTTTTTCAAGAAAAGGCCGTGCGGCAAGTGAAGTACTTGCTGCACAGACATTTCGGGGTAGGGGGGAGCACTTACCAACTCCCATTGAGGTGGTGGTAAGGGCTCCCCTACTAACCTGGCAGTAATTGAGCAGCATGCGGCACTGCCTGATTACCGCCAGGCACACACCGGCGCTACACAAATTGAAATATTTTTGCAGCGCCAGAAATGGCACATGCTGTTGGAGGGAATTACCGCCGGGCTGCTGCAGGATCCTGGTGGTACTTCTCTTATAGTAAGTGGTAAGGCCATGTTGGGCTGACCGCCACTTCATAAAGGGGCCACTATATGAATGCTAACTAAAAAATAAAAAGACTAAAAAAGCAACTAACTGTAAAACTGATACATTTCTTAAACTATTCTCACAGGTGTTATGCTTGCTCAAAGGGTCCCAAAAACGCAATCTTAAATTTAACTTATGCCTTATTACTCTGGCTCTAAATAAGGACCAACATGCAGGTACCCATTAGTGTCCCCTAAAAGCAGCCACAAAACATGCAAATTAATAAGCTTTGCCGAATTATCTCCTAAAAAAATTTAACAGACAATGAGAAATACACTTATTATCTGTTGTTAGCAATTTCTTAGGAGCTTATTCAACTATGCTTATTAGTTTGTATGTTGTGTGGCTTCTTTTAGGCCACATAAAGCATAAAAAAGGGGCTGTTGTTGTTACCACCCCTCTCGGCTGGACTGTAGTGATGTGCTCCCAGATACCTGTTGTTGTAGTCGTGGCGAATATCCAAGGAACACACACTCACAGCCGAGGGAGTAGAACAAATAAACTAACCTCGTCCTTTACTCTCAAAGAATAAAGGAGGAAAAGAAGCTAAATTTAGGATTTGTTCCTGAAATGGAAGAACCGCACCTTCAGATTTGCAAATTATCTTTTTCTTTATTGAATACAAATGCAAACAAATTTTCATTCAAATAAACTCAAATTCACAATTAGTCTGTGGCTTAATAGAACTGCAATCATAAGCACAAAAATGGAGAAGATTTATCAAAAATGATCATCAGCTCAGAACATCTACATGTGATTAATTAAGAGAGAGGGTTGTTGCCTCAAGAAGCCCCCAGCTCTAATTTATATAGAGCCCGTGGGGGCTGGATTGCTTCATCATTGGCAACAACACCCCAAGTGTAGCTGTCTCTTTCAAACGTATATTTTCTGATGTTGTTCTTTATCTTTTTTTGAAATATTTTTTCTTATTTAATTTTTAAACTTATGATAAACACTCATACGATTAGCATGCAACGGCTACTTAGCTTCCTGAGGTCCAATCCTTCTTGCAATTAGTAGTTTTAGAATCGCGACCTAGACCGACAGTGGCCAGCGTTTCGTTGCCTGCGTCAGGGTCAGATGGTCTGCGTGTAACTGCAGAAGAGAGAAAATTTTTTCAGATACAGGTATAACATCTAATAACATATAGTTTTACCTTACTCGTTGTTCACATTTTATTATTTAACCACCTTCATTGAAGGATCCTATCGTCTCTAATGGACCGATACATAATAAAGATGGCTACGCTCTTTATAGTCTTAGTGACGTCAGACGCCGACAATCAAATAGACCAATCAGCTTGTATCTTTCTCTTTTATTCTAACTCGAACTTACTCGGATCCACTCGCCATATTTATCTGATCCAAGCACTCTATTAGAGGAGCGCTCTATGTAATTTGATTATATAGAGTATCTTAGTACTCTCAAAAAACCAAAAACCAAAAAGGGCTGATCTTGTCATTCAAAAGAAATGTCCCCATTCTATTTTCGCATTTAAACCATTCGGTATTAATGATTTCAAACGAAATATCCACTTTTGTTCGTATTGAAAAAGGATCCTTCTTCTATCTACTCCAATGCGGTCTCGGGATGCCCCTATCTGTTGTAGAACTAGGCACCTCAGGTCTGCAAAGGAGTGTCGTGCTGTGTTACAATGAAGAACAAGGGGAGCGCTCCTCTAATAGAGTGCTTGGATCAGATAAATATGGCGAGTGGATCCGAGTAAGTTCGAGTTAGAATAAAAGAGAAAGATACAAGCTGATTGGTCTATTTGATTGTCGGCGTCTGATGTCACTAAGACTATAAAGAGCGTAGCTATCTTTATTATGTATCGGTCCATTAGAGACGATAGGATCCTTCAATGAAGGTGGTTAAATAATAAAATGTGAACAACGAGTAAGGTAAAACTATATGTTATTAGATGTTATACCTGTATCTGAAAAAATTTTCTCTCTTCTGCAGTTACACGCAGACCATCTGACCCTGACGCAGGCAACGAAACGCTGGCCACTGTCGGTCTAGGTCGCGATTCTAAAACTACTAATTGCAAGAAGGATTGGACCTCAGGAAGCTAAGTAGCCGTTACATGCTAATCGTATGAGTGTTTATCATAAGTTTAAAAATTAAATAAGAAAAAATATTTCAAAAAAAGATAAAGAACAACATCAGAAAATATACGTTTGAAAGAGACAGCTACACTTGGGGTGTTGTTGCCAATGATGAAGCAATCCAGCCCCCACGGGCTCTATATAAATTAGAGCTGGGGGCTTCTTGAGGCAACAACCCTCTCTCTCTTAATTAATCACATGTAGATGTTCTGAGCTGATGATCATTTTTGATAAATCTTCTCCATTTTTGTGCTTATGATTGTATCAAGAGAATTAGAAGGAGATTTGCCTTAGGATTGTTTATAATTAATAGAACTGCAATAACATATTCAACATTCAAATGTAGAACTACATGTATATCCTTAACTTTTTCTGTTTCTTTCAACAAACTCACCTAAAAAGGCAAAAAAAAAAACCTTTTCAGATAAATATTTAAATTGTCTTTTTATCAAAATCAGATATTTGTTTTAATACTCTTTCCTTGCTATTGATGTCAGAATTTGAGTCTTTAGGGTATTCTGGATGTTTGTGCAGGGATCTCACTTGAACCCAGAACACTTAAGCAAGTCAGGAAAACATGGATTTTTTATATTTGATGTTGTTCTGTTCTTTAGTTTTCCCTTAAAATGTTGTAAACCAACAAAAGATATGTCTTTCAACACCCTTTGCAAATGTCACTTAGCTGTGTTTGAACTGATTTGGTGATTTCTTTCTTGCGTTGGAGCTCAGCCGGAACCCTTCAGAGGATAATTCATCGATCTCTTCTTCCTAAACCTCACTTATAAGGAAAATAAACGGATACAAAACCCTGAACTCCCTGTGCTTGTCCAGGCACTGACTCCTCTCTGGTGACATTTAATCAGGTCTCAATACTGTGGCCACACTCTCTATTTGAAACAAAATAATTTACAGGAGTACTCACTTCACAGCCTATTTCTCACTGTTAATTCCCTATTCTATAAGGTTGCAGAAAACTTTTATACTGCATTCAGGGATATCACACAGTAACCCATTCCATATTCAAATGGTAATTCAACATTCCCTCTCATAGACTTCACATAAAACCACAATATTTCCTTTTATCAGATCTATCTGGAGAATACAGCACACTCATACACAGGCAGTGCTGGATTTTCTTTAATCTGAAGTCAGATTCCAAACCTTGTATTCCAAATATCAAATTCACCTTCAACCTCTCCTCTGTCACACTTTAAATCCTTGCACCCTTTTTCCTGACACCCTTATAGGCTTTCTCATTTAGTACAATTCCCACCACAAATCACAGCCTCTCTCACCCTAAAATGGTAAATCTCTTATCTCTGGAAATTCAGTCTTATCACTAAAACGCCATTCGCACTCACCTCAGCTCAATTTAAATATCAACGCACCCTCTTTCAAACTGGCACACATAAACCTTTGTCTTACTTACTTTTCCAATCACTTATTTCACTTTAAACCCATAAAATCTATACTTTTCTTTTCTTAGATTTCACACACCCAGCAAATGTTCACTCGCCATGCTCAGCCAGCTCTCTAGTCTCCCTAGCAACTCCCCCCCCCCCAGAGGAACACCTGACGTCCCTCAACCAATCAGCTTGTCAGCTAAAGACTGGGTTTTTTTTCTTATCTGTTTTAGAATTATGTTGCTTCCCCTCCCCCCCCCCCCCCCCCCCCCATAGAAGTTAATGCAAAACTTAGTATATAGAGAATTTCAAAGTCAAATTTTAACCTAACCTGTACCCAAAACAGCAAGAAACATTTTATAGTACACTCCCCACCTAATCATGGGTTATTCTTATAAAATAAAACCATATTTAAGAAACATCTCACACTTTCTTCACCTAATTCCATTAAAAATTCCCAAACTAACTTTAAACCTTTTCCAGCCAGCACCAGCCACCAAAACCCTGGAACAGCCCCCCCAGAGCCCCAGGAAAAAAAACATTTAATATATCTTACCATATATTACATTGTGGGGTCAGGAGTTATATATGTGCTCACTGTAATACTTGCTATCTTCAAAGCAAAGCTATTCATTCTGTACTTCTTGATATGCAAGAAAACACAGAAGAACTATCCTCCAGCAAAGCAACAAGCAGCAACAATTTAGATGTTTCCATATTATATTAAGTATGTATCGATTTATATAAATATTTTATATATTTCATATTTTTTATTTGTTTTATGTGTTGGTTTTTTAATTTATTTGTATGTTTACTTATTTCATGTTCTATTCATAGACTCCTGATGAAGGCTGTGTGGCTGAAACACGATTTGTATTGAGTCTTGATTCTGCCCATTAATAAAAATCACACCTTCAGGATTTGACCATTGTCATCTGTCTCCTTCGCTGTGTTTGTTGCTTCTTTATATACTGCCTTGTAATAGATTGTTTATCTATATTTTCTAATAAATAGCAGCCTCAACAGAGCAGCTCTCGGTGTCACAGCAAGCACTGTACCACAGCACGTGCTTGCGCTCCCAAAACATGACCATGGCAAAAAAAACTAACTAAAAACACCATGAATTGTCTGATTGGATGCTGAGGATGACTTTCCAGAGATATTTACTCTAAACTGTAGAGAGCAAGAGATAGGCATGCAATGGGGTAGGCCACAGGGTCCATGGATTACCCTATATCTTGATCAAAAGTAGCATCAGCAACAAGAGAGCTTTTGGTCAGGGCAGGAGGTTAGTTGTTTGACTTCTCCAACCCAAAACCCTGTCCCTGAAGTGAGGAGAGAGAAACAGTGTTACGAATATCCTAGAGGGGGTTCAAAGGTTTTGAATGAGATGTCTGGTTTCTGTTGTTAGTAGTGGCTGCTTGTGAATTTTCCTTTCAACTAGCATATAAGGGAAGTGAGCTCTCACTGTGGCAGTTTTGCACTATACGTGCCGCTAGCTGCAGGGGCAAAGGCTTGGCCTGCTGTGGTAAATACATTTTTGTGGTTATTTCAATAATTATGACAGCATATGTGAGTGCTTGACATTGACCTGCTTCCTTCTCCAATTCTGCCCAGATCTGCTCCAGCCAGTCCTGTCAATGCAGGCATAGGAATCTGCACAGAGAGCGAGAGGGGGAGAGAGAGCATAATCACACAGCTGAATAAAAGGTCCCTTCTGCCACCTTGCAGGACCTACTATGCAGTCCTACCAAGTCTCCTGCATACAGAGGGAGACTCCCACTTTCACAGGTCATCTCCCACACTCACGCTGGGGAGCCAAGAATTCCCGCTCAGCAGCCTCCCCCTCCATTGGCAGCAGGAAATGTGATAATAAGACAACATCTCCTACTTCCTCAGGACCAGTCTTGTGATAGAAGCTACAAAATCTCACAGGAGATAATGTTTTATTAAGGCATCTGCTACCGCCAGAGTGGCTTGTTGATGCATGGCAGCAAAATTAAAGTGTACCAGGGGATGAAGCCAGGGGTCAGAGTGGGTGCGGCTGCCCCCTCAGTAGCTCTGACTATGGACTCTGGTGAATAAATGGCAGCATGTTCGGTTTCAACAAGTTTCTGGAGGAAAAGTTAATTGCCTGTTATTGGGATAGACATGGGCAAAGCCCGATCAGTAGTATGAATCTTGTGATTCATCTATTTGGGATTCTGTCAGGTACATGTGACCTGAATTGACCACTGTTGGAATCAGGATACTGGGCCAGATAGACTGACCCAGTATGGCTATTCTTATGTTCTTATTCCTTCAGAGCATGTGAATATGCTCAAATCATATTGATGGGTAAAATGAGTTTAATGTGCATATCAAGCAGCAAGATGGCTCTAGTAGCCATGACACGGGCCTTTGCCTTTGTTGTACTAATGTGCTCTGATACATGTCACCCACTTGCATTTCCTTTTCAATCTCTTTCTATGATGCTATCTGATGTGGGCCTTAGGTAAGACTTTGACATTGGGGCAATGCAGGATCAGGGTTGGCAGCTGGACCTCTCATGAAGTAGATGCATTGCACCTTTCACATGTGTCATTGCTGGGAGTGTATGTACTCCCCCCTTCACCTTCCCTCCCCTGCATCTCCATTTGAGAGCGTGGTAATGTCTGGTGGGCCAGGCATATGGATGATATCAGAGCATAGTTTCCTGGGTACTTGACCTCCCCCTTCACTAACAGGTACATGTGCTGTCAGACCTATGTGTTTAGGAATGTGAAGTGAGTTACTCAGGGCAGTGTCTCCAAATGCATTTGTTTTGTGCATACCATGATAGTAATGAACCTCACTCCTAAGCCAGTATATGTGGGGTATAATCCTAGTCTCTCAAATTTGCTGTTAATACTCGCTGTAGCACTTACATTATGCCAGACAGCTTCCTTCTAGAGTTCATAATATGTAAAATATATGTAGGCAACTTATCAGGATTTGGGTAATATCAAATAGGATTCTCAAATAACCAAGTCCACTTACGAAGAACCATATAAATTGGACTTAGACGTACAATTAAAGAAAGAGAATTCCATATCTCAACTGCACAATAGTAATAAGATCCTGAATGTGCTGTATTGTGCTTAGCTTCTTTACATGATGGAAAGAGTAACAATAGCCGCTCATTATTTCAAGTCCTAGTCTGCTCTCCCAAAAGATTGATTAACAAAGGGAAATCATCAGGTACATCCCCATACAAAGTTTTAAACATCAAACAATATATCTTAAATTTAATCCTCAACTCTAACGGAAGCCAATGTAGGTCCAAAATTAAAGGAGTTCCATGATCAAGTCTTGACTTTTGATCATTAATCTTGCAGCGGTATTCTGTACCAGCCACAACTTTGTCATAAGTTTTCCTGATATACCAGTATATAAAAAGTTACAATAGTCCAGTAAAGACAAAACTACAGCCTGGATAAATACCCTGAAATGTTGCTGGTGAACGTAGAAGCGAACCAAGAACAACTGTCTCAGTTTTTAAAAATGCCTTTTGAACCACCGAGAATAGCCCTAACCTCTTTAGCCTTTCCTCAAAGAGTCATCGTTTCATTTCCTTTATCATTTTGGACATGCTTTACAGTACCTTATCAAATTCCACTATATCTTTTTTGAGATACAGCAAAGAGAGTTGCACATAGTACTCAAGGTGCAGGTGTTAGGATGATCTCAATTTTAGTCTCAATTTCATACCTACTAATTTCTAACATTCTATTTGCATTTTTTTTTTGGCTGTCAATGCACATTGAGCTAAGGATTTCAACATATTGTCAATGAAGGCGTCTAGATCTTTTTCCTGGGTGGTGACTCCTAATGGAGATCCTAGCATTGTGTAGCTATAATTTGATGCATCACTTTACATTTAGCTACATTAGATTTCATCTGCCATCTGGAGGCCCAGTCTCGCAAGGTCCTTCTGCAATTTCTCACAAATCCATGTGTGATTTTGACAACTTTGAATAATTCTGTGAAATTTGCAAATTTGTTCACCCCACTGGCATAACCCATTCTTATGATATACCCTTCACGTGTTTTTGTTTAGGCTCTATTACCAGACTAAACATATGAAAACAACATTTTTACTGCTATGTGCACTGAATTGTTTCTCAAAACTTTAGCATTTAAACAGCAAGCAGGTGCTATGTCAAGTCTTGGCAGAACTGCTGGGCAAGATACCCAAACAGAAGCCTGTTCTCCAGTGCAGCTGTGAGATCTGGGTGCATCAAAGAGGCAACATGATTGAGGCTTGAGGAAGGGAACGAGCTGTTAGATTGTCTGTTGTATGGTTGACCCTTGGACATCAACCGTGAAGGAATATTTTCTTCAAACTCTGAACAAAAAAAGGCTTCTTGGACCAAGCAGTTCAATTAAAGAGAGTAGGGAAGAAAATAGGGAGAGAGGAATAAATCCAAAAGAAAGAAAGAAAGAAAGAAAGATGCCCCCAGTGTTGATGGATGTCTCCTAGTACTTCAGTTATTTCAAAAAATACAGTCGAGTTTATTACTTTTTCCATAACCTTGCAAGTTTATTGTGATGCTGCTTTATGATGTACAAATGTATTGCATGTCAATTATGAAACTTTATTGAAAGCTAAATTTAAACATTAACTGCTGGATTCTATATATTGCGCCTAGCATTGCGTGCCTAAATCTAAGCATATTCCATAACAATGCGTGTAACTTAATTGGCTTAACAAGTCAGTCAGCATTGTTCATGGCACTTAACAAGCAATAATAAGCACTAATTGGCAATAATTCAAATTTACACACATAACTCGCTAAGCGTATGCTGTAACTCACTGTGCCTAAATTCTAATGCGCACATCCAAAAAGAGGCGTGGTTATAGACAGGGAAATGGGCATTTTGTGTGCATTCCCAAATTTATGCGTGTTGTTATAGAATATAGCCCAGTTCGTGTAAATCTATGCGCAGGGATTTATGCCACATTTTTGTTAGTGTAAATGGATGGGTGCAGTTATAGGCACTGGGATATCAACTAAACATATTCTATATACTGCACATAAATCTTACAGAATACGCTTAGGTGAAAATTATTTCTGAGTGGACTTTCCAGGCACCATATATAGAATCTGCCCCTAAGGGCCTGATAGTCAGTCGGTGATGCTCAGCTTTTTGATGACTGCCACTCATGTTATGCTTAGATGTCCCACGGTAGTTTTGGAATCGGCATGTGCTATCCACGTGCTAAAAAATAGGTTTCATTTTATAGCACAGGGGGCATGTTTTGAGGCAGAAAGTAGGTGTGCCCTGTGCTAAATGGGTAGCACTGGTAAATTGCTATAGACTGCCTGATTAGTGTGGGGTTAGCACAGGAGCCCTTACCGCAGGGGCGTAGCTATGTGGGGCCATGGGGGCAAGGGCCCCCACAGATTTAGCCCTGGCCCCCTCTACTTTTGACCCCCCCCCTGCCGCCGACCCTTCCCCCACCACTTTCGATCCCCCTCTTCTGCCGCCAACCCTCCCCCGCCACTTTCGATCCCCCTCCTGCTGCCGCTGACCCTCCCCTGCTGCCGTCAGGTAGCTTTGCTGGCGGGGGTCCCCAACCCCCGCCAGCCAAAGTCTTCTTCAGCGTCAGTCTCCGGCACCTTTGCTGATCTGTTTCTGTCAGTCCTGACTCCTGACATCTTGCGTTCACGTCCTGTATGTAGCCCCATGCAGGACTTGCATGCAGGACGTCAGGAGTCAGAAATAGATCAGCGAAGGCACCAGTGCTGAAGAAGACTTCGGCTGGTGGGGGTTAGGGACTCCTGCCAGCAAAGGTACCTGGCGGCGACAGAGGAGGGTTGGCGGCGGGAGGGGGGTCAAAAGTGGCGGGGGGGTCGGCGGCTGGGGGAGGCGGGCTAAACTGTGCCCCCACCTTGGACTCTGGACCCCCCTCCTGCCGAGGTCTGGCTAAGCCCCTGCCTTACTGCTTGTAAATAGGAGGCGGTAAGGTCTCATGCACTAATGGCCACGCGCAAATTGGGAAATTAGTGTGCAGCCATTAATAGAAAAAAGGAATTGCAGTCATTTTACAGCTGTGCTAAAAGTAGACTTAAAATGCAGGAAACTCATGTAGTAAAAACAGCACAGGCCACTTTTTAGCACAGCTTAGTAAAAGGGCCCCCTAACACTTCTATTATTTGATACAGAGATTCTGATAGATATTCACTGTATCTTCCTTTATGTGTTACCAAAAATTCAATCATCATGGCCCAATAGCATCATTCCGTATCTTTAACCACATTTCATCTATAGATTTCCATTTTTGATAGTGAACAATTTCATTCTCCCTCTAATTATTAGCATAGCCCTCTTATTTGCACCAGATAATGACACTGCAGTCTGTCCTTGAGTCTGTGTTGGTTTCTAAGCTAACTGCATCATCATTGCTCTAGTAAGTGAATATATAGTTCAGCATAAAACATGGCCCCTTTATTGTTAAATAAAATATATTCTTGGTACAATTGGAACTGTTTACTAAAGGAATAAAATATCATAGCAAAATTTCAGGTCAGACCAATTAAGTAGTGCAAGGCTACCTAATGGAGTCTTTTCATGAAAGAGACCCACATAACCGCTCCCAGAAAGAGTTGTGCTTGCTTTTCTCAATGGGCTTGGTTTAAACTTTTTCCAACTTACAGCATTTAATAGTATAACAGCCTTTATTGGTCACCCCCTTCTGTTCTGTGTTCATAGAAGAAAATACTGGCGAAGGACTATGATTGGCTGACAAAGTACCTATGAGAATGGAGTGGATATAGCACCATTACATAGTAACATAGTAGATGACGGCAGAAAAAGACCTGCACGGTCCATCCAGTCTGCCCAACAAGATAAACTCATATGTACTACTTTTTATGTATACCCTACCTTGATTTGTACCTGTCCTCTTCATGGCACAGACCGTATAAGTCTGCCCAGCACTATCCCTGCCTCCCAACCACCAGCCACGCCTCCCATCACCAGCTCTGGTACAGACCGTATAAGTCTGCCCAGCACTATCCCCGCCTCTCAACCACCAGCCCTGTCTCCCACCACCAGCTCTGGTACAGACCGTATAAGTCTGCCCAGCATTATCCCCGCCTCCCAACCACCAGCCCTGGCACAGACTGTATAAGTCTGCCCAGCACTATCCCCGCCTCCCACCACCGGCTCTGCCACCCAATCTCGGCTAAGCTCCTGAGGATCCATTCCTTCTGAACAGGATTCCTTTATGTTTATCCCATGCATGTTTGAATTCCGTTACCGTTTTCATTTCTACCACCTCCTGCGGGAGGGCATTTAAAGCATCCACCACTCTCTCCGTGAAGAAATACTTCCTGACATTTTTCTTGAGTCTGCCCCCCGTCAATCTCATTTCATGTCCTCTAGTTCTACCGCCTTCCCCTCTCCGGAAAAGGTTCGTTTGTGGATTAATACCTTTCAAATATTTCCATTCATGGAAGAAAGTGTCTATGAATAACTTGAAAATTTGAAGGCAGACAAAGCCATGGGACCGGATGGGATCCATCCCAGGAAATAGAGGGAGCTCAGAGAGGTTCTGGCAGGTCCTCTTAAAAATTTGCTTAATAAGTCCTTACAGATTTTATGGGATTGGAGAAGAGCGGATGTGGTCCCTCTTCACAAAAGTGGTGACAGAGAAGAAGCTGGAAGCTACAGGCCAGTAAGCCTCACTTTGGTTATTGGAAAAGTAATGGAAACGTTGCAGAAGAAAAGGATAATGAATTTCCTGGAAATCAGGCCCAAAATATTTATCCTAATTTGTAGGTTCAGCTTCACTTCTAAAATATTTCTGACATCTAGTTCTCAAAACAAATTTCTAAACTACTGGAACAGCTCCTTAATTAACTCTCCATTGCCTCAGATACAGACTTAGGGGTTCTTTTACTAAGGTGCAACATGCTAACAATTAGCACACTCTAAATGCCATGCAGACCATAACCATAGTATACCTATGGGCTGCATGGCACTTAAATACTTAATGCTCACTAATTCATTAGCCTACCTTAGTAAAGGACCCCTTAGATCAAGCCCTCAGGAACAAGAAAGTATCTACTGTACCAGAATATAAATAAGCTTGAGCTACAACTGAAAAATACCTTACTTAAATCCAAAATATCTTCCCTTCCTTTCCTTTATGAGGGGCTTGCAGACACGTCATGTCTTGCAGGTTGCATTCCAGAGGGCTAGAAAACAACACACTTATTTTTAGGGAAGGAGCTCCTACGGCTGTCATTTAGGCAAGACTGAAAAATAGCTTGTGGATTGTATTTTCAGACGGGACGATACTCAAAACCAGTGCAACATTTTAAATGATATTTGGATTATATCAGGATGTTTAAAAAACAGAAATAATAATATAAATATCACAATCCAGTATCAATAATAAAATAAAACACAGAAAACAAAATATTAAAATATATCAACTAAATATTACAACCCAAAAGTTCCATACCTAAACAGAGATAATAAGCAAAAACCTTAAATACCCCAATGTCTTAACCATCAATAAGGTCTTCGCCAAATGCATGTTGAAAATATATTATTTTAAAACTCTTTTTAAAAGCAGGCATAGATCACACTGCATGAACCTGAAGTGGCAGTTCATTTCATAAATTTGGTCTGTATTCCTCAAGCCTGATTAATTGAAATGATGAAACATCTAAAAAAAAACAAATCGCATTGGCATTAATTGATTTGAGCACTGTATATCCTATATTCATTGAATTTATGATCATAGCAGTGCTTTGTTGGTTTGGATTTACCAATAACTGCCACAATTCATTATGATGTCGAGTCAGTTTTGAAGACAATCAATAAAGTAATACATCATTGGTTACTGTATTGTTTCATTGGTTATGTCCACTGTTTCCTGTTTTGTGACAGGAAGAAAAACAACATTTTTGTGTCTTTCCAGTTGTTTTGACCTGGTTTTACAGCCTGCCTCACTGACACAGACTACTCAATAATTACTGTGGATTCTTTTGGATTCGTATTAGGTAAATGAGACTTTTATTAAAGGTTCTAAGATAAGCTATATAACTGAAAAGAAACAATACCTATCTATAGTTAAAAAGAAACAATCATTGCATCACTGGTTCCTACATCCAAGCAAATCTAGGAGTCTCTTGACCAGGAAAAGAAGCAATATTACATCATAATATACATACGTCACTGGTCCTTAATCTCTACATCCAGGCTCTTATCATCAGCTGGGGTGTGGGGGGGGGGGGCTGCTCACAGTGAAAGCCAGGAGTTTCTTTGACCAGGAAATATAGTTCTCTGCACAGTACGTACGTTACTCACAGACGAGCTCCCAATTTCACTGGCAAAAATTCTGCTTTTTATTAGGCTTGGAACTCATGTTCAGAGCTAAGAAAAATTACAGAATGCTTGAGATATGTGGGAATGTGGTCACATGTTTCTCAGTCCAGGTGGCCAGTCTGAACTCAAAACAGGCTCCACCTCTCCCTTCACATACCAAATTAATTAGAGCTGTGTCTTATCTTCTTCCACATTTCACACAAACAGAATACCCTGAGTGCACTGCTGGTCAAGGCAGAGTTGAAAAACAATCTTTAAAATCTTCCATTGCACCAGTCAATTCAAAGAGAAAAACCTACATGAATCTCTGGATTCTGTTTGTGGTGCCCAAATTTGGGTGCACTTCTGAGTTTTGTGCACAACTTAATTGGCTAATGAGTTGTTAACTATCAATAACTGGAAGCTAACAATCATTTATTGATGTTAATTGGCACAAATTAGGATTTCCATATTGTGAAGAGTACAAGGACATGGAATGGGAAATGGCCAGGGAAGGGGAGAGAAGGGCTCCTTCAGAGTGGCCTGAGTCTGCCCATAGGGGTGGTCGCCATAGATTCCGGTCCCCAAGGATCCAGCATGTTAGGGAAAGCAGTTGGTTACCTTCCTCAGAGGAAATAGGGAGAGCCAAAGACTACAATTCCCAGCAGCCCCTGAGGGAGACACAGAGTAGAGACAGGGACTACAATTCCCAGCAGTCCCTGAGGGAGACACAGAGTAGAGCAAGTAAGAATAATTCACACTACCAGTCCCAGAGGGCTAAGGGGAAGGAGGAGACTCTGAGTAAGTTCAATCAGGGGAATGAAGAGCAGCTGGGAGGGGGCAGGGTAGAAGAACCCATGGATTGGCAATCAGGAGGGGATAGTGGGGAGAAAGAGAGACAGAGGAGGACCTGGAAGAGGAACCCATGGATATCTCAGCTACTACTACTACTACTACTACTACAAATCATTACTATAGCGCTACCAGTCGTACGCAGTGCTTCACAATTTAACATGAAGAAAAGACAGCTCTTGCCCAAGCTAAAGGTAGAGAGTTAAGAGGGCAGATGGCAACCTTGTTCTCTGGCTTGATGCAGGGAGGCAAAAGGTGGCTGCATTAGAGGTGGGATTAAGGAACGAATGTTTCAACCTGGGTCAAGTGGGAGGTTGTCAGGAGTTGGTGCTGAAAATGAAAGGGTGGGACCCTTACATTCCCCTGGTCTGGTAGTAGGTGGACAGGGGGAAAAAAGGTTGAAGCGAAAAAGTGAACTGTTTAAATTGGGGTTTGTGCTGTGATAAAAGTGAACTGTTTAAATTGGGATTTGTGCTGCAACACTGACTCTCTTCCTAATCAGGAAAGTTGAATGAACCTGAGAGAAAAGGGGAGGAGAAGGGACCACACAGAGACTCTCCTCCCCTTCCGTAGGAAAGGGGAAGGGGGAGAGAGAGGGATTATTTCAGAGGGAGTTTGGAGCTGAGTGGGGGGAAGTGGTGGTGGAATCCGGGACGCACTGAGGGGCCACACTCACCTAGGAGTCTTAGTCCCAGGCAGGGGGGCAGCTAAGAGGGAAACCTCCAGGCTGTAAAAGCGAAGAGGTTGAGCGAGATAGCCCTGACTGTGGATTACAATATAGCTCTTCCTGTGGTCCGGTGGATAGCAAAAGACCCTGTGGGGAATTCCAAACCCCAGAACACGGAGGGTAAAAAGAAAACTTCCAGACTGTAAAAGTGCAGAGATGGAGCAGGGCAGGACCACAGGCTATGAGGAGGCCCTATCACGCTCCTCCGTGGCTGGAAGCTTTACAATATGCACCTGGCTATGTGGTATTCTATCAAACATATAAAGAGGAATCCAATAAAATTTATATGGAAATATGGTGTTTGATTTTAACAAAATATTTCTAAAAAGCAAGGAAAAGACCTCAAAATGCCCGACCGCTTACTTTCAGTTTTCGGCAGCTTTAACTGGGGGTGTGGTGTTCATCACTGGTCATAAAAACCTTGCTTGGAAAGAATTATTTTAACTTTTAATTTATTTCCAAATTTATTTCCAAAAAGATTTTAACAATTTTGCTCTTTTTTACAAAAAAGTTTTTTTTAATATATTGGCAACTAGTAAAAAAGGCCCGTTTCTGGAACGAATGAAACGGACGCTAGCAAGGTTTTCCTGGGAGTGTGTATGTTTGAGAGAGAGAGCCAGAGTGAATGTGCGGGTGTGTGACAGAGTGAGACTGTCTGTGTGACAGTGTGTGTGTGTGTGAGAATGAGAGTGTGTGACAGGGCCCCTCCCCTGTTCCTAATGCCCCTCACCCCGTTCCCTCCCCTCCTTTTCCTCCTCCTTCCCACACTTTGGGTTCCTTAAGGCTTTCAAAAGTCTATGTACCTCCGTGGCCCTAATGCCCAGTATCCGGATACCCCACCACTTTCCTTCTCACCCCTCCCCCAAGATGTAATACTTTCACGTCCTTCATTTTTTAAAAAAATGTTTCCTATCTACCCTGTGTACAAATGCCCGGCATTCAGATTGTGTTCCTGTCGTAAATTTTCATTTCTTTCATTCACTCAGAACTTGCCCCCCCCCCCCCCCCCCCCCCCGAACACTTTTGGTTCCTTCAGTCTTTTAAAACTCTCCTATGTACCCTGTGTGCTAATGGCCAGCATTGAGATTGTTTAGATTGTAAGCTCTCTTGAGCAGGGACTGTCCCTCCCCGTGTTTAAACTTGTACAGCGCTGCGTAACCCTGGCAGCGCTATAGAAATGCTAAGTAGTAGTAGTAGTAGTAGTTTTTCCGTCCCAAATTTGCATGTCTTTCAGTCATTCACAACTCCCCCCCCCCCCCCTTCTCCAGTTTAACACTTTCGTTTCCTTCAGTCTTTTAAAACTCTCCTATCTACCCTGTGTCCTAATGGCCAGCATTCAGATTGTTTTCCTTTCCCAAATGTTCATGTCTTTCAGTGGTTCAGAACTCCCCCCTCCCCCCATTTAACACTTTCGGTTCCTTCAGTCTTTTAAAACTCTCCTATCAACCCTGTGTCCTAATGGCCAGCACTCAGATTGTTTTGCTTTGCCAAATTGTCTGTCACTGATGTCACTGAGGTCAGTGCGTGCCTGCCTAGCAGACCACTTCCGGCAGGCACGATCCCAGGCACATCCTGTTGGAGGTGAGAATTATTATATAGGATATCAATGCTAACTTCAAAATTTATTTAGTTCATAAAAACCTTCACTGATTCTCATGAAGTGCTATAAAGCAGCTTTACAGAGATAAAGTAAAGTCGAGCACTTATCTGTTGCCCGATGGTGGCCCCATCCGTTTCGCTTGTAGGCTTTTTCAAGGGCTGTGCTTCGACAGAGAAAGCATTGAGAAAAATTTTTCCCCTCTCTTGATCTGATCATGGCTTAGTGCCTGCAGAAGTGTGGGCATGTATCTTTGGTGTGCATCAGACCATATTTTACCGCATCTGGGATAAAGGGCATTTTTTTAATGGTCCGGGAAATGGGCGTGCGCTAAAATTAAAATTATCGCGTGCCTATTTATAGCCTGAGCCCTTTCCACTACCCATTGATCTAGTGGTAAGGGCTCACGTGCTACATGCGTGGTAACCATTCAGCGTGTGCCAACTGCCAATTACCACCGGAAATGACGTGTGAAGTAGAAAAAAATCATTTCTACCGCCGGAATGAGCGTGCACCAAATTCAAACTTAACACCGGCAGTAGTCTCATTTTGCATACGCTGCATGTGTGTAGGCCCTACCGCAGCTTAGTAAAAGAGCCCCTTAGTCAAGGGAAATCTTGCCTCACCAATCTACTATATTTCTTTGAAGGGGTGAATAAACATGTGGATAAAGGTGAGACGGTTGCTATTGTGTATCTGTTTTTTCAAAATGCATTTGACAAAGTACCTCATGAAAGACTCCTGAGGAAATTAGAAAGTCATGGGATAGGAGGTAATGTCCCTTTGTGGATTAAAAACTGGTTAAATGATAGAAAACAGAGAGTAGGGTTAAATAGTCAGTATTCTCATTGGAGAAGAGTAGATAGTGGAGTTCCCCAGGGGTCTGTGCTGGGACCGCTGTTTTGTAACTTATTTATAAATGGTCTAATGATGGGAATAACTAGTGAGGTAATTAAATTTGCTGATGACATAAAGTTATTCAAAGCTGTTAAATCTCAACAGGATTGTGAAAAACTTTGATGACCTTACAAGACTGGGAGACTGGGCATCCAAATGGCAGATGTTTAATGTGAGCAAGTGCAAAGTGATGCATGTGGTAAAGAGCAGCCCAAACTATAGCTATGTAATGCAAGGTTCAGTATTAAGAGTTACCAACCAGGAAAAGGATCTAGGTGTCATCGTTGATTATATATTGAAACCCTCTGTTCAGTGTGCAGCAGCAGCTAAGAAAGCAAATAATATGTTAGGAATTATTAGGAAAGGAATGGAGAACAAAAATGAGAATGTTATAATGCCTTTGTATCACTCCATGGTGCAACTGCACCTCGAATACTGTGTACAATTCTGGTCACTGAGTCTCATAAAAGATATAGCAGAATTAGAAAAGGTACAGAGAAGGGCAACAAAAATGATAAAGGGCATGGGATGACATTCTTTCGAGGAAAGGTTAAAGCAGCTAGGGCCCTTCAGCTTGGAGAAGAGAAGGCTAAGGGAAGATACGATAGAGGTCTATAATATACTGAATGGAGTGGAACGGGTAAAGGTAAATCACGTGTTTACTCTTTCTAAAAATACTAGGACTAGGGGGTACGCAATTAAGCTACTAAGTAGTAAATTTAAAACAAACCAAAGAAAATATTTCTCCACTCAGGGCTCCTTTTACTAAGCGGTGTTAAGCCCATCGCGGGCTTACCACTCACTATACAGGAAGTGCCGCCGGGCTACCGCAGTTTGACCACCACCAATGAGAGGAGACAGTGGGCTGGGAGGAGTTTTTACACTCCTGCATATTTTCACCCCATGTGGCTGCAGTTCACACAACCTTTGGTGCAGTGATGATTTAAATGGAGAATGCTATGGGAACCAATGCAAATCTTCTCTATTAGGATAAGATTACTGTGAAGATGGTTGCGAGTCAACTAGTGGATTCTAATGATACCAATGGACTGTTTGATCCTCACCATTACTACTACTTATCATTTCTATAGTGCTACTAGATGTACACAGTGCTGTACCTACATCTGTAATTCATTTGACTATTTTTCTTTTCGTAAGTCTGTTAAGACTATTTTATTTAAGAAATATGTACTTTCAAACTAAGTCCCCTATATTAATGAACATCAATGATTCAGTCTTAGTATATTTTAATGGTTGTTTTAATACAAATATTATTGGTTGTACTTCCCAGACACTATTGCTGGTACTCTTATAATATATAATCCACTTTGAACTAGAAATTGGTGTAGGCGGAATATAAGTATTAGGTAAGGTAAATATAAAAAGAACATATGAGACATTCCCTGCTCAAAAAGCTTGCAATCTATTCAAGACAAACAAACAGGACAGATAAGGGATTAGGGGCATTATATTTATTATGGGAAAGATTAAAACAACATGGGTATTGAACAGAGAACGGTGCTCTATCCACTTCAATCTCATTTGTACTTTTTGCAGTCCATCGCGGTCCTTCTCCAGGATTTTCTTCTGTGAAAACAGAACAAAAGTATCTATTTAGCAAATTTGCTTTTTCTTCATCATTATCCACATAGCGGTTCGCAGTATCTTTTAGTCTCACAATTCCCTTTTTAGTCATTCTCCTTTCACTAATATACCTGAAGAAATTTTTGTCACCCCTTCTTACATTTCTAGCCATTTGTTCTTCCGCTTGCGCTTTTGCCAGACGTATCTCTCTCTTGGCTTCTTTCAGTTTCATCCGGTATTCCTCCTCGTGTTCCTTTTCTTGAGTTTTTTTTTATTTCTGGAACGCCAACTCTTTAGCCTTTATTTTCTCAGCCACTTGCTTGGAGAACCATATCGGTTTCCTTTTACTCTTGCTTTTTTATATGTCCATTACGAGCTTTGGTTTTGTTGTGTTGCAGGGTACAGGCATTTAAGTTGGGTCGGTAGGTATGCCTTTTTGAACAGGTTAGTTTTTAATGATTTCCGGAAGTTTAGATGATCATAAGTTGTTTTCATGGCTTTTGGTAATGCGTTCCATAGTTGTGTGCTTATGTAGGAAAAGCTGGATGCATAGGTTGATTTGTATTTGAGTCCTTTGCAGCTTGGGTAGTGGAGATTTAGGTATGTTTGTGTTATTCCTGTTGTGTTTCTGGTTGGTAGGTCTATGAGGTCTGTCATGTATCTCGGGGCTTCGCCGTAGATAATTTTATGAATCAGGGTGCAGATTTTGAAAGCAATACGTTTTTTGATTGGGAGCCAGTGCAGATTTTCTCGCAGGGGTTTGGCGCTTTTGAATTGCGTTTTTCCAAATATAAGCCTGGCTGCCGTGTTTTGAGCGGTCTAAAGTTTCTTTATAATTTGTTCTTTGCATCCCGCATAAATTCCATTGCAGTAGTCTACATGGCTTAGTACCATTGATTGTATCAAGTTGCAAAATGTTTCCCTCGGAAAGAATGGTTTCACGCATTTGAGTTTCCACATTGAGTGGAACATTTTCTTTGTTGTAGATTACACGTGGTTCTCTAGTGTGAGGTTACGGTCGATTGTAACGCCGAGAATTTTCAGGCTGTCTTTTCAGATGTAGTAAAAAGGGCCCTCCTCTAATGGCAATGGCCACTTTTGGTGTATGCTGAGGTCCTTTTTACCCCAACAGGGTAAGAAGGCTGAAAAAAGAAGTAGCCATTCGGTAAGATTGCACTTACTGTGTGGCCATGCGGGTGTGGTGGGGGCAGGAGCACTTTACTGCCATCCAATGAGGTGGCGGTAAGGGCTCCTGCATTAAACCAGTCATAACTGGGCAGCTTGTGGTGCTGTCTGATTACCACTGGGTAACCTCCTGCGAATTATTTTTCAAATATTTCACTAGCGCTGGAAATACCATGCGCTGGGGCGTGGAACTACCGCTTGCACCTGCATTGGTCCAGTGGTAGTTCTGGAATGACATACTGTATGCCCGCATTGGGCTTACTGCCGCTTTATTAAAAATGCCCCTAAATCATGCTCAAAAATGATCACCGGAAAAAATCAGCACTAAGCACTATTCTATAAAAGGCCCAGAGACCCATTATTCTATAATACTGTGCACAACTATTTGGAACACCTATGACCCACCCATGCCTCTCTCATGGCCATGCCCCCTTTTGGGTTGCATGCTATGGGATTTAGACACCCAGTGTTATAGAATTGCATACAGCTAGATGCACATGCAAATGTCAATTAGTGTCAATTAACATCAACAATTCGTTATTAGCCCCCATTTATTGATAGTAATTAGCTCGTTAAGCAATTATGTTGCATGTGCATCTTGGCACTACACCAAAATTTGGGTATCTATATAGAATCTGAGGGTAAATGAATTCTTTTCTTTGGTCTTCACTGAGGAAGATGTAGGGGAGATACCCATGCCAGAAATAGCGCTTAATGGTGATGAGTTGGAGGAACTGAAACAAAGCTTTGTAAACCTGGACAATGTAATAGAGCAAATGATGAACTAAGGGGTCCTTTTACAAAGACGCGCTGAAAAATGGCTTGCGGTAGTGTAAGCGTGGGGTTTGAGCGTGCGCCAATCCATTTTTTAGCATGCCTGTAAAAAAGGTCTTTTTTTCTGAAAATGGACGTTCGGCAAAATGAAAATTGCCGCGCGTCCATTTTGGGTCTGAGACCTTACCACCAGCCATTGGTAAAGGCTCATGCAGTAACCGGGTGGTAATGATGTACGCGCGCCAAATGCCACTTGGCGTGGGTCCATTACGTGCGCCTGAAAATAAAAAAATATTTTTTAGATGCGCATATCGGACATGCGCCAAAAATGAAATTACTGCAGGAGCCACGCGGTAGTCTGGTGGTAACTCCATTTTGGTGCCCATTGGGCATGCATAGACGCTCAAGCAGCTTAGTAAAAGGGCCCCTAAAGCACAGGTTTTCAACTCAGTCCTCAGGGCACACCCAGCCAATTGGGGTTTTCAGGATATCCCCATTGAATCTTTGGAGGGTAAGATGGGGTCAGTGACCTCTGGGGGAGTAAGGGGGGTCATGCCTTAATCCTTCCAGTGGTCATTTGGTCATTTAGGGCATCTTTTGAGACTTAGTCATGATTGAAACAGGTCTAGACCAAAACATCTAAATTTTAGCCCTGGACGTTTTTGTTTTGTTCCATTATGGCAGTCCAGAAAGAGCGAACGGTAAGCCCACATTGGGCTTACTGCCACTCTGTAAAAATGTCCCTGTATGAGGAAGCGTGTGCCCTCTTTCCATGTAGGGCGCACATGACCTGGGAAATGTCATGAAACAAAATCTTCTGGCTGCCCATCCCTTTTGTATAATTCCTTCCAATCTCCATGGGGTTGGAAAGGGAAAAGGAATGGGACTTGATATACTGCCTTTGGGTGGTTTTTGCAACTACATTCAAAGTGGTTTACATAGTATATGCAGGTACTTAATTGTGCCTGGGGCAATGGAGGGTTAAAGTGAATTGTCTAAAGCTGCAGTGGCAATCAAACCCAGTTCCCCAGGATCAAAGTCTGCTGCACTAATCACTAGGCTAATCCAGGAAAAGCAGCTTATAAGGGGGAAGGGAGGTGGGCTGGGCAGGGGGGGGAGGAGAGAGAGCTATGTAAGTACATTTATGATCTTGTAGGAGTTATGCCAGCCTGGAGCAGGAGTCAATATTGTCTTTAGGAGAAAAATAAAACACACTTGTGTACTTGAGTGTCTGTGGGTGGAATTAAAGGTATAAAAGAAGGGTCAGATGGCCAGATTCTATATAAGGCGCCTAAAAAAATCTGCATGGTAAACATTTCCACATAAGCGTATTCTATAAGCAGTGTGTAGATTTAGGTGCGGTGTATAGAATACGCTTAGTTGATATTGCAGTGCCTAAAACTATGCCCCTCCATTTACACCAATGAAAATGTGGTATAAATCCCTGCACATAGAATATGCACTGCGCCATATTCTATAACTACACCCATTTCCCCGTCTATTGCCACGCCCCTTGTGAACTGCACACAGAATTTAAGCACAGTTCATTAAAGAATACGCTTAGCGAGTTGTGTGCATAAATTCTAATTATTGCCATTAGTGCTCATTATTGCTTGTTAAGTGCTGTTATCAATGCTGATGAGCTTGTTAAGACAATTAAGTTGCATGTGTTGTTATAGAATATGCCTGGATTTCAGTGCGGCTCTCTAGGCATGCTATATAGAATCCGGGGGGGGGGGGGGGGGAGTGTCTATGGTGACTCCCCTTCCAAAATGCTTCTAGTACTGTTTTCCTTTTCAGCGTTACCAAAGATTTTCTTGTTATCTTATCTTTTTAATATCTGCTTCTATGCCAACTGCTATTTACGTTTACAAAGATATATGTCCTCAAAAGACTTGAGTGAGTGGAAGCATTTATTCTCCATTTTGCAAAATTACTGCAAAACAAAGCAAAAGACACTTAAACAGCTCAAGAACAGTTTCTCCAAATTACCATGGCTTTTCTGTGTAAAGTACCAGGTAGAATTTACAAATTCCTAAAGCAAGCGAGCTTCGAATATGAAAGGTAATATGTTGGAATAGAATTATATGAATGACCCCCACATTTGAATGAATGATGAAAACACAATAGAAGAAAATAAATGTTCTCAAGAAACTGGGTAAAACCTGTTCATAAGCTGCAACACTCTTTTTCTGAACTTAATGAAGATGCTTTTGCTGGTTATTCTTGCAGCCTACAAGACTGATCTAATTGGTGACCATGGCAACAAAATAAGGTCATAGAGCAGTTGAGATAGAGATCAAGCAGATGTAGACCTAGTTGTTCAAATATACATAAAGATAACAACCTCTACTTAAAAGTGCACTCTCTCAGGGTGAAGATGCATTCTCCCGTGCATGGTTAATATTACTATATTACTTATATTTACCAGCTTCTATCTCTGTTGTGGTTTGCAGGGAAAACTGAAATATCTATCAAGCTCTTCAGACACAATGACAAAGGGCCCCTTTTACAAAGGCACGCTAGCGCTTTTAGCACGAGTGTTAAATATGCGTGCGCTAAACGCTAGAGACACCCATGTATTGCTATAGGTGTCTCTAGCATTTAGCGGGCGCTAAAGACGCTAGCGTGCCTTTGTAAAAGACCTCCTTAATAAATAAATAAATAATACAAAAATCATGATTTCTCTGGGCTGTAGAAGTGCTTAGTTTGGTGTTTTGTTATGTCTGGCATCACATTTAATAAATAATCGGAGATGTGCAATGTGAAACAAATGTCAAGGCTGCTTAAAGGTTAGATTTAATAATAATAATAATAACAACAATAAATACAGTTTCACAACCCATAAAAGTTAGGAAGTCATGGTTCATCATACTTTCTTGTCGCCAACCATCCTAGTAAGCTATTGATTTTTAGGGAGCTTTTTCTTTTTTTCAGAATTTTATATTTTATTTTAAATGAGATCTGCCATCTGCTTTAGTTTCAATTATACTGATTAGTGGACAGCTCTGTGGAATTCCTAATATAATATCTCAGTTACACAGCAACATAGTAGAGGATGCCAGATAAAGACCAGTATTGGTCCACCCCATCTGCCTTTGTTGTTTCTGTCAACACTTTAGTTAAGAATATATCTCAAATCTCAGCCATACATGCTTGACCAACATACAGGATACTACTCCTTATCCAAATCAGTTTTGTTGTCTACATTTGTTTGCAATTGTTTTGAGTAGATGAGTATAAAGATTTCCATATTTAAACCAACAGCTATTCCCCCTTTCCACCATCTCTTACATATCAGTTTAACCCTGTTTCTACCATTGCCTTCTAAATCTGTTCCATGCCTACTTATATTCTGTCACAATACTGGTTTCCACTACATCAGCTGATAGTTTATCTCAATGAAAACTAGAACAGTAATCTTCTAAAAAAAATATTTAATATGTATAATTAGAGACCTCAAATTTTCAACTCTACCAAACTAGTGGAACAATAGATTTATAAACTGAGTATCATCTGCCTTTATTTTTTATTTTAATTTATTCATTTTTAATAGTCTAACATGCCCTTCCCCCAAATAAGTCAAATAAGTCTTTGCCCCCCAAATTCTATATATGGCGCCTTAAGTTGTGCACACTAATTTGGCTGCATGGCCAAACTGTATGCCCAACTTAATGATTAACAAGCCAATCAGCGTCAATAATTGATACTTAACAACCAATTAGTAGCACTAATTGGCTTGAATTAGAATTTACATGCATAACTTTCTAGGCATATTCTACAATGCGGTGCATGTAAATGCTAATGTGTGCTGTCAAAAGGGGTGTGGCCATGGGAGTGGAATGGGCGGGTTGTGGACGTTTCAACAAACTGTAGACTACTATGGAATACACCCAAATAGGAGTGATTTTAGGTGGCCTAAATGGATGCGCCTAAATTCCCTGCAGGGAAAGTACCTTTAGAGACTTCTCTGAAATCACAGAGAGTGGAAGCCCTTGGGAGCTACGCTTGAGCTTAGGAAGCCTTTGAGAGCAGTTCAGGGCAGCAGAAGAAGGAGCAGTAGCCCTTGGGAGCAGGCACAGTTCAGGGCAGAAGAAAAATGGCCTGTGGGGGCACTATCAGTGCCTAGGGCTGAGAAAAGCAGAGGTAGCCTTCTAATGGGGAACCCTGGAACTGGTGGTTGCAGAGTCTTGTTAAGGGCTGGTAATTTTGAACCCCAGCATGGAGAAACCCCAGAGGCTCATCTTGAAGAGAGAACCAGCGAGGGTGAAGGCTTCCAGGGTGTGGTCGGCATTAGGGGCCTTGCAAGGCTGAAGGCCTATGGGGTACAATCAGCACTAGGAGTCTAGCAATGGAGAAGGCCTCCAGGGTGCGATCGGCACTAGGGGCCCAGCAAGGAAGGACAGCTCTTGGAGGATGATGGGTCCTCAGATCCCTGGAAAGTTCCAGAAAGCAATGGCAGGCCAGGTACAACAGGCCTGGAGGCCCAGCCCAGCAGCCACCAGCCCCAGAAGATCTCTGCAGGAGGGGTGAGATCTGAAGGGCCTGGGAGTGGGAAGACTGAGGAGGAAGGAAGGGAAGAACTCAGACCACTCATCCATGCCCACACACTAATCTGATTAGGCAGCAGGGAATAGATTATAGCTGTTACCTGGGAAAGTCAGACTGACAGGGGCTGGACAGTGGAGGAAAGACCAAGTCATGGATTCTGAATACCAGAGCCCAAGAGTGATTGTGATGCCAGAGGGCATATGTTGAAATAGTATTTGGTTTAAAAGGGTTAGCTGTCATTATATTTGGTTTGGCTTTAGGAATATGGTATACAAGGACTAAATAAAAGTATATATATATATATATTCATGTAAATAAAGCTTGTTTAAGTTATTAACCAGCCCTGTTCACAGCATTTTTTATTATTGTTCCTGGGGGGAGAAGAGGGTAATCCCACTCCATCAGCACTTTTCTTCCCCAGGTGAAGGCACCAAGTGCCAAGTAAGTAAGGGACCGATGGAGACTGCCCTCTGGAGGCACCAGTTAGGTTGAGCTCTGAATCCAGGAGCACCCAGTAAGGGGGTGTTATATTTTTAAAGCAGAACAACTGATTGCATGAAATCTTTGTAACAGAGGAAGCACTGTATGATCGAATCATTTGCTGACTGGTTTTACATTTTTATTTATTTTATTTTTGTTACATTTGTACCACATGCTTTCCCACTCATGGCAGGCTCAATGCAGCTTACGTGGGGCAATGGAGGGTTAAGTGACTTGCCCAGAGTCACAAGGAACTGCCTGTGCCTGAAGTGGGAATCGAACTCGGTTCCTCAGTTCCCCAGGACCAAAGTCCAACACCTTAACCAGTAGGCCACTCCTCCACTCCATTTTATCACAAATTTGTTCTGCCTAACACATTTCTAAGGTTATCCAATATATTCTTGAATCATATTTATGTTGTTTAGTGGTGTTCATTATCATTTTTATCTGTGATTTATGTATGTTTTTATAATTTTTTATATAGTTATGTATTTTATGCTCCTTTCATGAAATAGACCCCTTATGCAGACATATTTCTATTTATACAATGTTATTTTTTGTTTAGTACTATAATTTCAAATTTTTTCATATTTCCATATTAATTCTATTATTTTTTTAATTAATGTGATTATCTTTTAAGTATGAACATTTTTTATATATTTTTATGTAGACGCCTGATTCAGGCAACATGGTCTGTGTCAGGTCCTTAATAAAGTTACTCCCTTCATCCTACTTCATGGTTGACACCACTCTCTTGATATGCAAAATATTTAAGAGTCAAGTCCGTAATTCTCTTTTTTTTTTGTATGCTGTTTTGTATATTCTAAGTTATCATTATTTCTATGATAAATATTGTTTTTCATTTTAATGTAATTTATACGTTTTTATATGTGGCAGACACCTGACTCAGGTGCAGTGCCAAAACTCAATAAATGTCAGGTCTGTTTCAATAAATTTGACTGCCTGGTTCACCAACATCATCCGTAGCCTTTTCCTTTTCCCTTTTGTTTGCTCGTCTTTGGGTATTGCATCCCTCTTCTCTATGACTGAAATGCTGTGTAACAGGTTAGCAATTTACTTGTTTACCCCTATGGTTTCTTGCTGTTTTAACTTATGCCTTTTCTTTTCTTTCTGAGATGTGGTGTTTGATGATATAGGGCTTCCGGAAATTACTGGTATTGAAGCTCAGGTTATATCCACCTTTCTTCACCTTTTGGAGGAAGTGTTCATTTTAAAAATTGCTACATGGTGCCTTTTATCTTGTCTAATATTTTCATCTGATTATATATATTTTTAGGATAGTTTGATCCAGTCCTGATTCTACATCATTGTATGGCTAGCCTTGCTGCTATGATTTTCTTATGAAAAGTTGATTAATTTCTTTGACTGGGTAACCAGAGAGTTGGATCGAGGGAGAGTGCTAGATGTGGTGTATTTAGATATTAGTAAGGCCTTTGAAATGGTTCCGCATAGACAACTTATAAATAAACTGCCCTCAGTATGAGTAAGGAACTGGATGAGTGGAAGGTAAGAGAGGGTAGTGGTACAATGCAGAGTTTGGTTCTTGGGCTGGGTTTTTTTAACATTTTTGTAAGCGATATTGCCGAAGGGCTGTCTGGTAATGTTTGACTGTTTGCGGTTGATAATAAGATCTGCAATAAGGTAGACACCCCTGATGGTGTAGATAACATGTGGAGAGTCCTAGCAAAGCTTGAAGAATGGTCCAGAATTTGGTAGCTAAGATTTAATGCTGAAAAATGTAAGGTCATGCGTTTTCTCCCGGATTCTATATATCACGCCTTAATTTCTATGTGGAAATCAAAGTATATTCTATAACAATGCACGTAACTTAATTGGTTAACTAGCTAATCAGTACTGTCAATTGGATGTTAACAAGCAATTATCAGCACTAATTGTCATTAATTAAGATTTACATGCATATCTCGCTAAGTGTATTCTGTAATGTGGTGTGCTTAAATTTCTATGATGCATGGTTAAAAAGGGGCGTGGCCATGGGTGGGGCATGGGCATTTCTAACATCTACAGGGGTCTTTTACAAAGTGACAGTAAGCCTAATGTGGGCTTACAGCTCGCTAATCCAGAACAGTTGCCGGCCCATCACGGCCGCCACTGGTAGTTCCGGCTGGAGCACATGCCATTTCTAGTGCTCCGGAAATTTTTTTTCTGTAGCATGGCACTAATCTGGCAGTAATGGGGATTTGCTGCATACTGCCTGGTTGCCACTGGGTTACCACAGGAGCCCTTATCGCCATCTCAATGGATGGCGGTAAGAGCTCTCTGCCACATGGCCACATGGTAAGGGTTATCTTACCATTTGGCCATTTGGGGGGGGGGGCATTTTACTCACTGCGGTATAAAGGACCCTGGCATGCAGGAAATATGCCCGTAGGGCCATTTTCCTCGCAGCTTAATAAAAGGACCCCTATGCACGTTGTTATAGAATACACTCGTTTTGCGCCTAATTTAGGCATCAGGATTTATGACAAGTAAAACGGTGTAAATAGCCATGACTAAATTTGGTAGAGTGGAACGGCGCTCAGTGTATTCTATGTACTGTGTAGAAGTTTAAACCTATTCAATAAAATTTAGGTGTACTTTAGAAAATACACCTAGGCGTATTTTTTACCATGTGGAATTTTCAGGCACCACATATAGAATCTAGCCCTTTGTGCACAGAATCCAGTCTGTTTGGGGTGCAAAGCATTAATTCTAACCATAAAAATGATCAATTTGGAAGATACTATCTTTTCAGCTACTTTAGAAATAAATTGCAGATTAGATATGTCTATAATTAGAGACTAATTTAAGTTTTGGATTTTTCTTCTGTGGATAGATTATTGCTGCCTTCCATTCAGCTGGAAATATGCGTTTTAACAATACATTGAACATTTGTGGTAACAGCCCACCTAGGCATCAGGTCCATGGGTAGCTTTTACACACCTGCTTTCACTAATTTTAAAAATTATAAATTGAAACTGTGCAATTTTCTCTTTGAAAATTACTCTAGGAAAATTACTGGCATATATTTATACCTGTTACTGTGTGTGCATAGCTTTCCTGGGAAATCTTATGAACATACTTTTGAAAATGTAAAAGTATGGACATAAGAACAGATTGTTCCTCAACCCCACCTTCTCACCCCCCCCCCCCCTTCCCCCAGTCCCCCAGAAACTCTTTCGATCTGGCTGGGTAAACTTGTATTGGCTTCCCATAAGTTGTCAAGTTTATACCATACACTTTCAGCCCTAAGACTGTACAGAGCAGGTAACAACAATTAAAAACAAACAATAAACAATTACAATTTACATCATATAATATACATATCCAAGTTTCCAAGTTTATTTTACTTTTTACCCCGCTCTATGGCGATGCCATCTTTGCGGTTTACATTCTAAGATAGATAGATAGAAAAAAGTGTATAGACAAGACATCACTGTGAGAACAGGAGGGAGAATTACAATATTTGATAGAAAACAGGGAAAAGATTACACATGAGGAAATACTCTTGCTTCTGCAGGATTCGCACAGGACAGGGCCCTATGTATATGCATCTGCAAATAGATAGGTTTTAAGATCTGTTTTAAATTGAGTTATGGATGTCTGATGACGTAAATGAGGCAGAAGTGAGTTCCATAAGAGTGGACCTTGTATAAATCTCTTCCCCTATCCAATCAAAATTCAAAAGGCCCAAAATATTCTGCAAAAAGCCAATAAAATCTAGTTTCTGATGCAGAAGTTCTTAGGCTTTTATCATCTAGCTTCTGCTGCTACCCCTGGGAAAGCAATTGCATTCTTCACAACAAGCTTCAAGGTAGGTTCCAAATGGGACTGCTTTAGCAGTTACTTAGCAAAGGGGTCTTGTTATCACTATTACTGGTATTTCTGTCTGTTTGTATTATTTGTTTTTATTCATTTGTTTACTTCTTATCAATTTTTAGTTTGTACATTGTGACCTGCAAGCTGGGTCAAAACACCTTTGAACACAGAGATTAGGATTTAAACCTTGTTGTCACCTGGAAGATCCTCTATGCCTAGGAAGGTTAAATGAAAAACTTTCAGTAAATATCATTGCCTGCTTGCTTCTCTATCTACTTCCAAGAACTCCCTGTAATCAGGCAAAGCAGAGTGCATAAGAAGAAGTAGCAGAAAGTAACATACAGAAGGTACCTCCCAAAGAGGTTAGATTGAGAACAGGAGCGGTAGGAGGCTATCTAGCCTATTATATGGGTTGAAGACAGTAGGCGGAGCTTGCTGGCAGAAGGCGGCGATTGCCGCCACACTATTTCAACCAAAATAATAGCAAACGTTATTGAAAACAATAGCAAAAGATTATTAGAAATAATGGACTACCTATGCGTGGTCCATCTGTAAAAAGTCAAAAGCTGTTCCAGTTGGATAGGCAGTGCCTTAAAAGGAGGACGAAATATTTTTTTAAACTTATTTGACAGCTTTTTAATTTATTTGAAAGCTTCCTATATGTAGATATAAATATCATGAAATAAAAACTGAATATCACTATAACAGCTTCAAAAATTATTCTAGCTGGTGGAAACAGCACTAATAAAGGCTGTACTTTGTGTCATGTTTCTACACTGTTCTATTTTACAATACAGTAATACATGGCTAAATTTCAATGAGGATATCCTTTTTGCTGATGGGTTCATCCTAATTGTTGTTGTAATCTGTCTTGAGAAGCCTAGTGTTATAAAGATTGGCAGTAAAATTAAACTCTTCTTTCATTGGGACACGAGGATTCACATTTTCACCTCATCTCTTTTGAACAAATGGATTAGTCTTTTTTGAGCATATTTCAAGGACAAGTGGTTTTCATAAGTCACAATAATAAAAATAAATATTTTCTTTCATGCAGATCTCTCATTTATTTAAACTTAACTAAATGGGCTGTAAGCCGCAGTGCAGTCCTTTGGTTGTCTTATATTTTGTCCTTGTGATGACTTACACTGTGTCAAAACTGGACAGTGAGACAGAATAATAGAATTCAGTAACATCCAAAACTTATTAATTAACATTATAATCATGTTTGCATTTGGGTAATAACTGAGAAAATGCTGTTATCAAATCATGGGGTCCTTTTACTAAGGGGTGCTGAAAAATGGCCTGCTGTAGTATAGGCGTGGGTTTTGAGTGCATGCACCTTTAAAAAAAGCCTTTTTAAAATTTTTACCAAAAATGGATGTGTGGCAAAATGAAAATTGCCGCGTGTCCATTTTGGGTCTGAGACCTTACCACCAGCCATTGACCTAGCGGTAAAGTCTCACATGGTAACCGGGTGGTAATGACCTATGAATGCCACATGCCACTTGGTGCGTGTCCGATACATGCAGCAGATAATTTTTCGGCTGCACGTATCGGACGCGCGGCAAAAATTAAATTACCACAAAAGCACGCAGTAGCCATGTGGTAACTCCATTTTGGTGCACGTTGGGCACGCGTAGATGCTTATGCAGCTTAGTAAAAGGGCCCCCATATTAGGAAGCCTCACGTCAACTTGGTTAACTTTTGCTGAATATCAACCAGCTAATAGTTTTAATGCTAGATTTTGTTTGCTAAACTCATGCTAACTTATTTCCCCTCCACCAAATTTGTTCCTCCTTGGTTAATTTTAAACAAGAAGCTAAGACATGATTTACTCTGGTCTTACAACAAGGACATCCCATCAAGCTATGCATCATCATTTTGAAAACATAAATGCCATTCAGCTCCATTTGATCTACTGCTGCTTTCCCTTAGCCATCATTATTCCTGGGACTCATCTATATATACACACACAGCAAGGAGACAAAGATTTACCCCCCCCCCCCCACACACACACACACACATACAAATAAAGCTGCCTTTTACAACCAAACAGACTTGAAGAAGAAATAAATATATATCACAGAACTGGAAAATGTTGGCACATTTAGACTGACTCTGGACTTCTACATGAAGGTAGCTCTGCACTTATTATTTAATATCTCTCTTTTATATAGTAGTAATAAACAAATTAAGTGTATTTTTATAATATACGACTGCAATCTTTCTCTTTTGATCTAGGCACAGGGAAAAAAAAAGATTTTAAATGCTCCCAGGTTTCAACCTATTCCATGTTTAATGTGGGATATAAATGTCATATAGTAAATAAATAAATAGATATATAGAAACTCAATGTTGAGCACTTGATCCTCATAACATCATGTCTGTTTTAGTGGTTCTTTACTGGGAGAAAAAAATCTCTGCACGAATATAACATGTGCAAGGGTGTCCCTATAACCAGCCCCTCCAAATGACACACTGATTTTATTTATTTATTAGGATTTATGTACCGCCTTTTTGAAGGAATTCACTCAAGGCGGTGTAAAGTAAGAATAGATCAAACATGAGCAATAGACAATTACAGCAATAAAAATATTCAAAAACAATACAAAGTATGGCATGGTATACTATTTACAATGTCAACACAATACGTAATAGAACATTATAAGTGATAGCGAAGGGTAAAGCAAAGATGTAACATATAGAAGGGTAAGAAAGTAGGAAGACTTAGAAAGTAAGGTGATTGATTTAAAGAAAGTTGCACATGAGGGCAGAGAAATGGTTAAATATTATCTCAGCTAGGGTAAGAGTGGATAAACATGTCCTGCTGCAGTATATGCAGCCCCAGTCACTCATTGTGTGTGTGAGTGAGACTAACAAGTTAGTTACTTCTTCCAGTAAAGGCCTAGTTGAACAGCCAAGCTTTCACATGCTTCCTGAAGTAGAGATAGTCTTGTGTTAAGCGCAGCCTTTCAGGCAGTGCATTCCAGAGTGTGGGGGCTACTCTGGAGAAGACTCGCTTGGGAGTATCACATCGTGTAATGTCTTTTGGAGAGGGTGTGGTTAGTGAAAGTCCTTGGGAGGATCTTAGTGTCCTTGGTGGTGTGTGGAGGATCATTCTATTTTTCAGGTACTCAGGGCCATTTCCTTTCAGGGCCTTGAAGATCAGGCCCACCCATAACTACGCCACTGCTTGGGGCAGTGAATAGAACCCAAAAGAAAGGTGTTCCACAGGCTGAAAGTCCTTGTATAGTATATAGACCTTAAAGCACTGAATCAACCAGAAAGGTAAAGCGAGACTGGGAGAGGAAAGCCTTGGGAAAGTTTAAAGGATTATTACAGCCTTGGAAACGGGGTGGGGGGGGGGGGGAGGCTGGGGAAGGTTAAATGATTCTTGCAGCCTTGGACATGGGGGATGGGAAAGGAAAGCTTTTGGAAAAGGATAAAGGATTATTGAGAGAGCTGAGAAGAAAGTTTAAGCTGGGGAAGAAAAGCTGTTTGAGGAATAAAGATCCCAGTAAAAAGGGCTGGGCAGAAGTACAGCCTAGGCATGGATTATGTGCAGCTAGGTTTATTCACAAGGTGAAAGATTACAACAGTGCTAAGAATCTCAAACCCTTTTCCCAGTTCAGCCTACCACTGCAGTTTACCTTGGGTTGCAAAGCACTGCACAAGGAGGTTTGTCCCTTCTCTCTCTCTCTCTCTCTCTCTCTCTCTCTGCATCCAGCATATAGTGCTCTTAGGTGTGGTACAAGTATGCAGAGAAGGAACAAGACTTAAACCTCTTTGTGCAGAGCTGTACAAACAAGAAAGACAGCACTGGCAGGCTGAGCCTGGAAGAGGGAGATTGTCTATGAGTAAACTATGCTGTGGAACCAGAGAGGAGTTATTGGCAGGAAAGAATCTTCATTGGTATATGTTTGATGTCCTACTCTTTGTAAAGAAAGAGGAAGTATTATTTTGTTACTGGTGTCTTTTCTGCATTATGGAAGCCCTATGAGACAATGCCAAGAATAAAGGCTTGTATTTTCTATTTGTAATAACCACAATAAAAGATCGTTTTGGGGAAATGATGGGAATTGTGGTTATTTTAGGAAAAGGCACCCCTAGGTTGAGCTAGTTCTGGGGGAAGTAGAAATAGCAGAAAGGCTATAACTCCCTCTCAGTACCAGCCATACTTGTGTGAGACTCCTTAAGGGACCACTACTCACTCACCATAGGGAAGGGAGGGAAAGGGAAATGGGACTTGATATACCGCCTTTCTGAGGTTTTTGCAACTACGTTCAAAGTGGTTTACATATATTCAGGTACTTATTTTGTACCAGGGGCAATGGAGGGTTAAGTGACTTGCCCAGAGTCACAAGGAGCCGTAGTGGGAATCGAACTCAGTTCCCCAGGATCAAAGGCCACTGCACTAACCACTAGGTTACTCCTCCTAATGAGTCACCAGGACCTGGACTTGCACCCTAGGGTGCCCTGTAGTGGTGACAACATATTGGATCACATTGCTTGGCCAAGTTCATTGATTTCATATGTGTGGTAACATATATAAAGCTGGTAAATGTTTATCTGTTTATCCTTAGTGCATGATACCCACTATTATCATCCTTATTAATTTTATTTATTTGTTAAAATTTATACCTGCTTAAACCTAAGTGGTTTACAGTTTAAAAACATACATAATCAATAACACATACTAACATAAAAACACAATTTCACACTGCTCTAATGTTATATTCATCAATTAATTTGCTCCGTATCACCAAAGGCACAGTTCCACATATGACACTGCTCAATATGAAAGGCCTGGACAAAAAAAAATATGTTTTCAATGCTCTTTTGAACTTCTGCAATGATGTACTCAACCAAAGATAGCCAGGTAATTTATTATTAAACTTGAAAATTCTCGGAGTCACCATTGACCGAAACTTCACTCTTGATACCCACATGAAAAACACGACGAAAAAGTTGTTCTACACCAAGTGGAAACTTAAAAGAGTAAAACCTTTCTTCCCGAGATACATCTTCCGTACCCTGGTACAGTCAATGGAAATAAGCCATCTGGACTACTGCAATGCACTATACGCCGGGTGCAAAGAACAGGCAATCAAAAAACTCCAAACTGCCCAGAATACAGCCGCCAGACCCATATTTGGAAAAAACAAATATGAAAGCGCAAAACCCCTAAGAGAGAAACTTCACTGGCTTCCACTTAAGGAACGCATTGCGTTCAAGATCTGCACGATTGTACACAAAATCATTCATGCAGATGCCCCAATCTACATGCTAAACCTAGTGGACCTACCTCCCAGAAAGGCCACAAGATCATCCCGCAAATTTCTCAACCTGCATTACCCCAGCTGCAAAGGACTTAAATACAAGCTGATGCACGCCACTACCTTCTCTTACAAGAGCACGCAGATATGGAATGCATTACCTACAGACCTGAAAGCAATCAAAGAGCATCTATCTTTCGAAAATCTCTGAAAACATTCTTCTTCAACAAGGCCTACAATGAGAACCTATAACCTCACTAAGTCCACTCAACTATGAACGCACACCTTCTGTAACTACCCAAACAACTCTCTTCCTTCTGCCCTCTCCCCTTCCTTAATTGCTACACATTACTAACTGTATCCGATATCCTGTTATGACAATGTTATCAAATCTATGTAAGCCACATTGAGCCTGCAAATAGGTGGGGGAATGTGGGATAAAAATGCAATAAATAATAATAATAATTCCATAACACTGGTCCTTGAATTGAAAATGTAGCATCCCTTGTTTTTGCATAGTAAATGCTAACTAAAGACGGCACGACAAGCTGTCACACCCCATCAGATCTCAATACTCTTGTTGGTCTACATAGCTGGACAACCTGCGCTAAATATAAAGGTACAGATGAAAACATTGCCTTATATACCAGCATCAAAAGTTTATAAACAGGCCTAAATTCCACTGGAAACCAGTGTAACTGTTTTAATCCAGGTGTGATATGTTCAAATTTTCCACAACCCCAAATCATCCATACTGCAGAATTCTGTATGACCTGCAATGCCTTACATCGAGATTTTGCAATTCTCAATTCAATAAGTGCAAATAATTAGCACACTATCATTCAATGGAAGGTTGAATAAAATTTTGAGCATTGAAGGGAGCCAGGCGTGTAGAAAATCTATCAGATTTGATCCTATTGACCCCTCTTTTAATCCTAAAATCCTTATGTTGTTCCGATTACTTCTATTAGATAAATCTTCTATCGAGCACACGAGCTGGAGGAGACAAGCTTCTGAATTTGTCTTAAAGAATTCAAACTTAGTGGCAGTGATGTCAGCTTTGTTTTCCACTGTTGCTAGCAGAGGAAGACAAAGAGGTAAGTTCAATACTCAGCTTGCACGTTTTCTCGTAGTGTTTCATAGTTAAGTCTCTCTAGCTTTTTAGTTCCTCCGTTAAGGTATCTGGGTTGTGGATGTGAAGTTTGCCTGACTCCATTTTTTTCTGGGTTGAAAGGATCGCTTTTAGAGCATTTTCAACTGGTAGAGGCACTGATGCAGGGTCCTGTTTTGATGATCCTTCAGAGGACATATTATAGATTACAAAAATGTCAAGAATGAGATTGATATATCAGATTAACCAGAAAAAAAAAAATAAAAGACGATAATCCAATGTGTAAAGGAGAGCATGATGCTCAAGCTGCCATCTTGTCAGGCGTTCTTTAGTGCCCCCTCATTCCTATATTTTGTTATTGAAAACTTTAATAAAATATCTTGAATAAAAAACATACTATCATTCATAAACACATAATTGCATATTTGTCATCTTTTTATTTGTATTCAATTAATAATAATTAATTTTTAATTTTCATCCTTTCCATTTGTATGGCTCATGGCCTTCCTAAACCTTTTTAAAACTTTTAATTTGTATCATAATGCTTCTTATTTTGTAAAAACATTTTTAATGATTTTTTATACAGTTATATATTTTATGCTCGTTTTGTAAAATAGATTTTATATGTTTTTTTATTATAGGCCCCCGATGTAGGCAATTTGCTGAAACACGGCCCATGTTGAGTCTTCCAATAAAATTAGTTTCTCCACACCAACTCTTGGGGCCCTATGTGTGTTTTTTTTCCTGCTATGCTTCATTCAATGCACTTTTGATTCTCTCTCTCCTGCTGCATTCAAAAGTGCACTGACATTAAAATAGCACACACTGTTGCTGTTATCTATAGCGGCCTGCTACTTCATGAGTAAAATAACTCTTTCATACCAGTGTAAGAGCAGGGATTGGCTCACGCACTGACAGGAAGGGAAACACTAAAATACATGCTGGACTGATTCCCTTACTCTCACTATCTCTACCTGCAAAAATATTCTGGTCACCTAGTGAGGCTTTGAGCCTCTTCAATCAGCCCCCCCCCCCCCCCCCCATCAATCACCTCTAGGACTATCTGGTGCAGGGTACCCTTGGTCTGAGTACAGGTACCTCTGAATCTTGAACAGGTAGACCCCCATTCAGAGAGCTTCCATGCTTCTGGACCCCTCTGAACCAATAATAGTTACCTAGGATGAAGAGCCATCCAATGACATCCTCTGTATACTGCTGCCATCTTGAAAAATGGTGAGGCCTGACCCTTAGCAATGTATAGTCAGTCTGCTAAATAAGGAAAAGGCATAGCCAGACAACAGATTTTGGGTGGGCCTAGGCAAGAAGAGGGTGGGCACCAAGTGTTCTCCTCCCCCCCCCACCACCACCCAAAAGATATCTCAACTGGCGGGAAAACACTTCTTTCCACCTTGGCAGTCTGCAGCAGGCATGCATTGAAAACTAAGCAGGCACAGGTGCCAGTATTGTGGAAAGTAGTGTTTTTGTTACTATTGGGGAAAGTATTCAGCTCGTGGAGCTTGGGATCCCCACCAGCTACCGCTAAACGTGTGCTACTGTTGGGTGGGCCTGAGCCCTAAGTGGGTGGGCCGAGGCTCACCCAGGCCCACCTATAGCTATGCCACTGAAATAAGGCATTTCCTCCCTTATTTGGAAAGTGAACTAGACCTTTTCAATATGTGCAAATCGATTGTCCACATGTTAATTCATAGGTTAATGGGGTTTAACTCACATTTGTGCACTTTTAAGGTGCTCAAAAAAAACCCAAATCGCATAATACCAAATGCTCATGTGCGTCTATAAGCCTGCTTTGAGCAGCATGTAGCTCTTTAGAAAAAACATTCTGAAGAAAGCTGTGTGATGAGTTTTTGTGAACTTCTATAGGTTCTTCTTGTGGAAGTATGCTTACCTTCTTGCTGTTACTGCATCTTCATTAATTAACTAACCCTCTGGAGCTAATGATAATACATTCAACCTGGCAGGATTTAATGATCTCCCCACTCAAAATAATTATAAGGCAAGCAAGTTTATGTAATGCACAATGAAAAGCCAATTAATGGATTGCAACCTGGTTGCTAAAAGACAGCAGATTATTGCTTTTTATGATTAATCTAGACATCAGAAGTAGGAAGTTTCAGACTGAGGTAATTCTTCAAGCATCCAGTCGTGTTCCCCTTTTGAAAGAAGAAGTTCCTTGTGTCCTTTAAGACAAAGGATTATGGAAACAGAGGGAACTACTGGCAATCTTCCTTCCCCTTAAGACTGAAAGAAGCTTCCTCTAAAAGGGTCAGATGATTAAACATTGAAAGAGAAAATTACTTTTCCACTTCTACCTATAGGTCAAGAAAAGAGATGTAGAAATGATAATGGTCTTTGGTTACTACATTCTAATAAAAGAAAAAACACTCCCAAGACAACTACAGGAAACTTTTTAAAGTCTGAATTCAGATGTAAGTTCACTCTTTTGATGTAAATTCAACTGAAAGGAACTTAGACATTTCCTACTTTAAAATAAAAAGTGATGTATTGTTTGGATTTTGATGCCTTCTTTTACTGTAATTGAACTCATGTGACTGGCTGTGTTATTACTTTTACCTTAGTTCTTGTTTTGGTCATTTCATTTCATATTATGACACAGCACAGACCCAGTTGCCTCTGAATAAATCTTAGGTGTAACTACACTTTGAGTACTGGTTGCCCTATCTTGAAAAAGATTTACGTGAACCTAGAAAAGATTTGGAAATGGGCAACAAAAATGCTAAAGGAAATGGAATGGCTTACTTAACAAGTAAGGCTAAATGGGTTGGGGCTTGGAGAAGAGATAATCAAGAGGAGATATGATAAGAGGTGTATAAAATGATGAGCACTGTGGAGCAAGTAAACAAAGATCAGTTATTCACCCTTTCAAATAGTACTAGGAGTTTGACATACTTTACGAAACTATCCAGTAGCCGGGTTAGGAATAAAACATAGGCAAATTAGACACATGCCCCATGTCCAAATATATAGGAGGGTCCTATCAGTGGCACTAATTCAGCAATTTCCGACCAGTGTGATTACATATGCTGGTAGATTTTTGCCCCAGAAAGCCAGTTGTTACCTAGTAGAGAGAGGAGCATGAGCAGACTAGAGCCACTGCTATCACCCTGGAAGTCTATGTAGCCTCCCCCCCCCCCCCCACCACCACCACCTACATAAGTACATAAGTATTGCCATACTGGGATAGACCAAAGGTCTATCAAGCCTAGCATCCTGTTTCAAACAGTGGCCAATCCAACTCATAAATACCTGGCAAGATCCCGAAAAAGTACAAAACATTTTATACTGCTTATCCCAGAAATAGTGGATTTTCCCCAAGTCCATTTAATAATGGTCTATGGACTTTTTCTTTAGGAAGCCGTCCAAACCTTTTTTAAACTCTGCTAAGCTAACTGCATTTACCACATTCTCTAGCAACGAATTCCAGAGTTTAATTACACGTTGAGTGAAGAAAACTTTTCTCCGATTCGTTTTAAATTTACTATTTTGTAGCTTCATCGCATGCCCCCTAGTCCTAGTATTTTTGGAAAGCGTAAACAGATTTCACGTCTACCCGTTCCACTCCACTCCACTCATTATTTTATAGACCTCTATCAAATCTCCCCTCAGTCGCCTTTTCTCCAAGCTGAAGAGCCCTAGCCACTTTAGTCTTTCCTCATAGGGAAGTCGTCCCATCCCTTTATCATTTTCGTCACCCTTCTCTGCACCTTTTCTAATTCCACTATATCTTTTTTGAGATGCGGCGACCAGAATTGAACATAATATTCGAGGTGCGGTCGCACCATGGACCGATACAAAGGCATTATAACGTCCTCATTTTTGTTTTCCATTCCTTTCATAATAATGCCTAACATTCTATTTGCTTTCTTAGCTGCAGCAGCACATTGAGCAGAAGGTTTCAACGCATCATCCCTTTCTTGGTCAATGACTCCTAACGTGGAACCTTGCATGACGTAGTAGCTATAATTCGGGTTCCTCTTTCCCACATGCATCACTTTGCACTTTCTCACATTAAACGTCATCTGCCATTTAGACACCCAGTCTCCCAATCTCGTAAGGTCCTCTTGTAGTTTTTCACAGTCCTCTTGCGATTTAACAACTTGAATAACTTTGTGTCATCAGCAAATTTAATTGCCTCACTAGTTACTCCCATCTCTAGGTCATTTATAAATATGTTAAAAAGCAGCAATCCCAGCACAGACCTCTGGGGAACCCCACTAACTACCCTTCTCCATTGAGAATACTGACCATTTAACCCTACTCTCTGTTTTCTATCTTTTAACCAGTTTTTAATCCACAATAGGACAGTACCTCCTATCCCATGACTCTCCAATTTCCTCTGGAGTCTTTCATGAGGTACTTTGTCAAACGCCTTCTGAAAATCCAGATACACAATATCAATCGGCTCACCGTTATCCACATGTTTGTTCACCCCTTCAAAGAAATGTAATAGATTGGTGAGGCAAGATTTCCCTTCACTAAATCCATGTTGATTTGTCTCATTAATCCATGCTTTTGAATATGCTCTGTAATTTTGTTCTTTATAATAGTCTCTACCATTTTGCCTGGCACTGACATCAGGCTCATTGGTCTATAATTTTCCAGATCTCCTCTGGAACCTTTTTAAAAAATCGATGTTACATTGGCAACCCTCCAATCTTCCGATTTTAAGGATAAATTACATATTACTAACAATAGCTCCGCAAATTCATTTTTCAGTTCTATCGGTACTCTGGGATGAATATTATCCGGCCCAGTAGATTTGATACTCTTCAATTTGTAGAACTGCCCCATTACATCCTCCAGGTTTATAGAAAATTCATTAAGTTTCTCCGACTCGTCAGCTTCGAATACCATTTCTGGCACTGGTATCCCACCCAAATCTTCCTCGGTGAAGACCGAAGCAAAGAATTCATTTAATCTCTCCGCTACGGCTTTGTCTTCCCTGATCGCGCCTTCTACTCCTCGGTCATCTAGCGGTCTAACCGATTCTTTTGCCAGCTTCCTGCTTTTCATATACCTTAAAAATATGTGTTTTTGCCTCCAACGCAATCTTTTTTTCAAAGTCCCTCTTAGCCTTCCTTATCAGCGCTTTGCATTTGACTTGACATTCCTTATGCTGTTTCTTATTATTTTCAGTCTGTTCCTTCTTCCATTTTCTGAAGGATTTTCTTTTAGCTCTAATAGCTTCCTTCACCTCACTTTTTAACTACGCCAGCTGTTGTTTGATCTTCCGTCCTCCTTTTTTAATACATGGAATATATTTGGCCTGAGCTTCCAGGATGGTGTTTTTGAACAGCATCCACGCCTGATGTAAATTTTTGACGCTCGCAACAGCTCCTCTAAGTTTGTTTTTCACCGTTCTTCTCATTTTATCATAGTCTCCTTTTTAAAAGTTAAATGCTAATGTATTTGATTTCCTATGTATACTTACTTCAAAGCTAATATCAAATCCGATCATTTTATGATCACTGTTATCAAGCGGCTCCAGCACCATTACCTCCCGCACCAGATCATGCGCTCCACTAAGGACTAGGTCTAGAATTTTTCCTTCTCTCATCGGCTCCTGTACCAGCTGCTCCATAAAGCAGTCCTTGATTTTGTCAAGGAATTTTACCTCCTACCTGCCATCCTCCATCCAGGCTATCTTTATCTCCTCCTCTGCTGGGTTTTCTCTGCAGTCACAACCCTGTGGGGCCCTATAATTCTGCCAGCTGCACACAGTCCCAAATGCCTATGTAAGCTAGCAGAGGAGACAGTTGCACATGGCCGGTGCTAAGGTTTCTGTTGCCCCCCCCCCCCCCACCCCATTGCAACATTTCACTCATTGCCCCCGCCCCCACAGAAACTTCTCTCTTCCCTCCCCTCCCTAGGGGCAGCAGAATGCCATTTTGTTGGGGGGGGGGCCAAGCTCCACCCTCAGTTCCATCTTCAGATCCCAAGTTCCCACACCAATTTGCATTTAGTCAATTTTATGTAAATCATGATGCGTGTGGGCTCTCCTTAGGTGTATCATTATTTTGCACCTTCAGGAGGTCACACAATTTTATTTGGTCACTATTATGGAGTCACAGCTACAAAAAGATTGACAAGTACTGGTGTAAACTATAGTATTCTATAAGGTACATGCCTATCTCATAGACATGGCCATGACCCACCCACATTTTGCCCATGTTTTGTGATCCCTCAAGAAGGTCTCACTAAGTGAAGGGGGAGGGGTGCAGCATTCAGTCCCTGTGTCTCTCAAGACCCCAGGGAAAACCAGGCAGGTTTACAGACTGAAATGGAAAAAAGGTTGAAATCCTCACAAAGCCAAGGAGGATAATTAAATGGTAGCTACTGTCTGTGACCCATGGGTAAAAGGAACTATTATTCTCCAGTGCAACACATTGATTTACTATAAACTGATAAGCAATGTGAGGAAAGGTAGTGCCAGAGGCAGAGAGACAGTGGGGATACAGTAGGGGAAATAGTAGTAGTAATAGCAGCATGAGCAGCAGTGTCTCAGCTACTTCTTCCTCTCAGATCTTTATTGGCCAGTCCCCTGTGAGTTCCATCACAGCAAAATTCTTGGTGACAAAAGTGCTAGATACATCGATAAGCATGAGAGACTATCATTGGTCTGTTGCAAATTAGACCTCTGCACCAGTTTCTGTGACATGCTACCTTGCAGAGTCCATTGAGGCCACAGCAACAGACTTGGCACACTGGACATATCAGCTCATGGTCTGGCTAGACCTGGCCAAGGTCACCCTGCATTTCCTATCTTTCCCACCAACCACTTTACCCACTGAATGTATGGTCGCCATTGCAGGGGATATTTCCAGTCCACAGGATACATGGTTAGCACCAGATCATGTGGAAAAGCTAGTGTTTCCAAAACTGAACCTTTCTTTGCTTGGTTTCCCTCAATTTTCATATGCATGGGAGGAGGATTGAGCTTCATAAAACCGATGTATGTCCAGTTACCCATACTCTATGCCTTCAATCTCTTGTAGTGTTTTTGCCAGTTCCCAATGAAGTCACTTCTGCAACCTGTATCACTGCCTGTCCTTCCACTGACTGGCCTTCTCTCTTGATTTGATGCCCTACTGTATTACTACTAACGCCAGTCTACCTGCTACCAATGCATCACTATATGCTCTGCCACTGCCTGGCCTGCTGTCTAGTTTTCTGTGGGTACTTCTGGTTGGCTTTTTTCACATATATAAAGACAGGCCCCTTACCAAATACAGAATAACCACAAACGAAAAATGGAAATATGTAGACATAAATTTAACTAAATTCCCAAGAAACCAGACTGTGTATACAGTGTAGCATCAGAGAAATAGAAACAGTGATGTTTCCTCTGTACCGTGCAAAATATAGCAGATGCAAATTTAAAAAACTGATGCATTCCACTCACTAAATTAAAAATTAATAAATAAAAATAATACAAAAATAGAAAATAAAGTGATACCTTTTTATTGGACTAATTTAATGCATTTTTTTAATTAGCTTTTGGAGTTTACTGACCTCAGGAATGAGTTTTTGGCTTCTGAAAGATAGTTAAAAAATGTATTTAGTCCAATAAAAAGGTATCATCTTATTTTCCATGTTTGTTTTATTTTTATTTATTAACCTTTGAACTAGACCAACAAAGCTACCACACTATTTCACCCTATGTTAAAAATAAAATTCTTGTTCTACCTTTGTTGTCTAGTCATTTATTTTTTTTCTAATTGTGTAGGTTGCAGTCCGTTATCACTCCTCTCTTGTTTTTTTACCTCATCTGACATTGTCTTTCTGTTTCTTTCCCCCACCATCCAGCATCACTCTTCTGTCTCTCCTCCATCATCATCCAGTATTGTTCTGTCTCTCTTTCCCCTCCTTCCACTATTACATAGTACTGGTCTAGACCTGTTTCAATCACAACTAAGTCATAAAAAGGTGCCCTAAATGACCAAATGACCACTGGGGGGATTAAGGCATGACCCCCCCTTACTACTCCAGTGGTCACTGACCTCCCTCCCACTCCACCCCAAAGATGTAAAAGAAACAGAACTACAGACTCTATGACAGCTTCAAATATGTCCACTCCTATTAGAGCAGCAAGCAGGTCCCTGGAGTAGCCTAGTGGTTGGTACAGTGCAGAGAAGGGAACCCAGATCCATATCTCACTCTGTTACACTTGGTGGAAAGTGTGAGCCCTCCAAATCCCACCATAAACCTATTGTACCCACATATAGGTGACACCTAAAAGATAAATGGCCATTTTCAAAACAAAAATTTGGACATTTTTCTGGTTTGAAAATGGCCACTTCGCTACAGGATTTTTGGATGCTTTTCGCGAAATGTCCACAATCGTATTCAGATGTCATATCAAAAATGCCCCTCCACATCTGCAGCAGCCAAACATCTGCCACAATTCAGACTCATGATGCAGGCCATTCAGCTGAAACGCAACCCATGTCGAGTCGGTTTTGAAGAGAATCAATTATCGCATCATTGGTTACTGTGCTGTTTCATTGATCATCTCCCACTTTTTCCTATGTTGTGTTGAGAAGTGTGGAGTTTGGTTCTTCTGTTTTGCTTGGGGTTTTTCTACCTGTGTCATAATTAATGTTCACTATCTGAAAATAGAGCACACTCTTTCTAAATAATGCACTCTAGTCATAATATTTGCCCCCAAAATGGAAATAAGAACAAATGAAAACTCCCTTAAATATAATGGGGAAACTAAATAAAATGAAAATATTTTGGCTGTACTCCCTTACTAAATGGTTCTCTACCTCTTAATGCAGAAAGAAATAATGCATGTTAAAGTGAACAAAATATAATACAGATACATTAATGCAAAAACCTAACTACTCCTCATAGAAGAGTAGTTAAGATTTTGCATTACCATTCACATCAATGTACATATTGATATGTGCACTTTATCTCTTGCATTAAAGCTGCCTATTTTGTTTCCAATTCCTAATTCCATCACATAACTTTAGGCACCACCACAAAAGCTTAGGAAAACAAGTTCCTGGATTTAGTGATTAGCCTTAGCATCTTTTCAAGGATGCCAGTTTAAGCATCTTAATTTCTGTTGCCCTGACAAACTATGAAATATAGCGGATTCAGTTCATATGTATAAAGGTAGATATGTATAATTTTGTAACACTGTTTTGAGATCATAGACTCTTGGGATTATACACTGAGAACAGGATGGGCATATGTATAGGACAGGAGCAGGAGTGAAGATGAAGCTCTCTGCTTGCTACAGGTGCAAATTCCTGCCACCTTCCTCCAACTGGCTCATTCTGCTAGCAAGAACCAATCAGAAATGTTGTGACCAGGAAGGTGGAAAGAGACCATACAGAGAAGAGAGAGCAGTAGGTTGTGTGTGTCTTAGTTTGAGTGTGTGAAGGAGCAGAAAGTATTGTATAGGGGCACTTAGAGGAGAGCAAGAATGAGGGAAGTTGGGGACTTGGAGGGAGCAACAGCTTGCGCGTGTGAGACAGAGGTAGATCAAGACTGTGGATTGTTGGTGAGGGCTGGATAAGAATGCCTCTGTGGAACCAAGATGGCCACTATTAAGGGAGCCTGCTAGGAGCGCTCCCATGTTTCCCTTGTAAATGCATTGTCTTCTTTAAAGAAAAAGTTTACCATTTCTTTGAAACCCTGATGTGAAGTTTGACTTACTGGTTAAAAGTTAATTTTGAAGGACACCCTTAATATTTCTTCTTTTGTATTTACCTGAACTTTTTCAGCTTTCCATAGATGTTTGATCTTGGTTCCTCTAATTTGTGGACTACTTGTCTAGATATAGTGATTTTTGCTTCTGTAATTATTCTCTTAGGTTTATTTTCTTTATATTTCTGGATGGATTTCCTGATAAGATATATATATATATTTATATTATTTTAAAATCTTATAATTAATAATTTTTTAATGAATTGTCAGTGAGGACATATTAAGGAGAGGGCAAGAAGGTGAGTGAGGGTGTGGACACAGAGAGGAGAGAAAAGCAGACTGGAGTGCTAGGAGAGGAGAGAGCAAGAAATGTGTTATTTCAATATTTTTATTAATTTTAACAAAGAAATACAGCATACAACCAAAACAAAAGGGCCAATATAAACATACAGAAAAAAAAAAAACAATAATCCTCTCAAGAATCAACTGGCATATATTCATTTAACTTTATCCACTTATGAAATGTCCAGAATTGACATAAGAACTGTGCCTCTAAAGCTTTCTCATACTTCCGAAACAAACAAACCCAATTCCGCTACATGGGCATAGTCAGAACACAAGTGTCTTTCAAGAAAGTAAATGCATATGAGAAAGGGAGGATAGCGAGAGTGTAAGATGAGTAGCAAGAATAAGGATGGGAAGAGAGAGAGGGTCAGACCGAGGGAAGGTTCAAGATGGGAAGAAAGAGAGAGAGAGAGAGAGAGATTAAAAGCTTAGGGAAAAAGGAAAGAGTCCAAAGGGAGAAAAAGCATTGGGGTGGAAGACAGTGAGGGTGATCAAAAATGAGGGGAAAGCAAGTATAGGAATAGATAGTCAAGCAAGAGGAGGAAGCAAAAGCAGAAAGCGAAAGACCATGATAGGGTAGGGAGTCATAAATTTAAAAAGGGTAAGGGGGAATGGTAAAAGGAGTGCAGCTAGAAAGAATATAGAGAGGAATGAAGGAAAACAAGCATGAGAAGACAGCAGAAAAAAGACATTATGGAAGGAACCACTGCTGAAAGAAAGAGACGAGGAAGAGAATGAAATAGAAAAGAAAAAGGAGGGTAGAAAGAGACAGAAAATAACAACTAAAATAGAGAAAAGGACAGGGAATTTTAAAAAGAGATGCTCATCCAGAAACACCAAGGTTGAAAACTATTTTATTAGCCGATAACAAATATTAATTAAGAAAATAGTTCCCTGGGGGAAGAAGCAAGAAGGGCTCTTTAGCCTTGTCCTGTTTTCTTCCCTACTCCCCTTCCCAAACTGAGTTACCAGCCACCTGTGTTTGAGATTCATATATTTTAGCTATAAGCTGCAATGTATAAGAACCAGAGTAATCTCAGAAATAATTTCTTTCTTTCTTTCTTTATCTTTCTTTTTTTTTTACTTATAGCAATAAATTAAAGGCAATTAGTCTTTGAAGTGATAGTGCATTAGCCTAATAGCAGATTCTTTTCTCACTGAACAGCTGTTACGGGGCATTAACTGGACTCTATAGACTACCACTTAGCAGGTTTCACGCATACAACTGACAGAAAATGCATTAGGTGATACAGAAATAAATTAGGACATTAATAATTCGTGCATTCAGCTAAATTGTGGATGCATCCAAATTACATATGAGTAGAATTTCCTGAACATAAGGACCATATAAAACTGCCTTTTCTTTTTTTTTTTAAAAAACCCTCTAATATCTAAGTATTCTTTTACTACAATAAGAATTCACATCATTAGCCTTACTAATGCTAACTCATGAAATGATGCAGGCTATATTATTAAGACCAGGGATAGGCAATTCCACCCTGCAAGAATCACAAAGAGGACTAACTCTAGTTTTCAGGATAGATAACTATGAATATTTGTCAGCTATGTCTCCATATATTTATTCTAAAAATCCAATTGTCTCAAAGTTGTAAAGACCTAAGAGCTATATTAATAAATTTGTATTATATAAACTCTTGCAATCCTTTCCTATGGAGACAAGTTAAATGTGGTGCTTATTTGTAGTGGCAAAGAACAAGCTGTGAATAGTGAAGTGCCAAAGACATCCCTCCTGAGGTCAGTTCTGCTCAATAGCTTTCCAAGCAACAACTACGGAGGGGTTAATAGAAAAACTTTGTGTGTTTGCTGAATTTGCAGTTGATCTGTCAAATCTAATATAATAATTTGCTCTTGCAATGTTCCAATGTCTCTGGCTGCGTTCGTAACCACCAGCTGACGTCACTCTCCCACATTGGAACGTTGCAAGAGCAAATGACTATATTAGATTCGAAGCCAGGAGGCGGGACCCCACTCCGAGTTCCAGGCCCCCCTCCCTCCCTCCCTCCGAATTCCACACCCCCCTCCCTACCTCCAGACCCCCTCTACGAGTTCCAGACCCTCCCTCCCTCCGACTTGACTCAGTTCCAGCCCGACCTCTTCTCCCACTCCCACAAAAGTCCTTCACCTGCCCCTCGTCTTCCTGCGTGCCACCCACCCAAAATTTAAAAGGCATTTAAAAAACACAGAGCTGACCCCTCTGCTACCGTCCCCTACCCCCCCCCCCCCCCTTACCAGGGTCCCGGCAGCAGTAAAACACGAAAAGACCCGGTGAGTCGGCTGCCTTCCCTTCTCTTCACTCTCAGCTCTGCCTCTGGTCCCGCCCAGAGCTCTACTATACATAAATGCATGTGGGAATTGGTGCCAGTGTATCTTTATAATTTATGGATCAATAATCAGCCATTACAGTCATCATTTTTTTAAAAGGCAGCTGTTGGTGGTCAAAAATATCCAGATTTCAGCACCAGTATCCGGATAGTCGCTAGCACTAAATATCTGGATAAGGCAAATGACATCGAATGTCATCCAGATAATGTATCCAAATAATTGGGGCCCCTTTTACCAAGCTGCAGCAAAAGGGGTCCTTCACTGGCATTGGTGCATGTTTTTGACATGCGCCAAGGCCCCCTTTTACTGCAGCTGGTAAAAGGGTAGTCTTTCTTTTCTACAGGAAATGGCTGTGTGGCAAGTAAAGCACTTCCAGTGCAGCCATTTCAGGGGCTGCAAAAATATTTTTGTAGCGCCGGATATGACGGCGCGCTGGGGGTGTAAAATACCATCAGGCTGCTGTGGTAACCTGGCAGTACTTCCTGTTTAGTGAGCAGTAAACCCACGTTGGGCTTACCACCCCTTTGTGAAAGGGGCCCTTAGCCTCTTGTCTGCCCTAACTTATTCAGATAAATTATCTGGATAGCAGACTTTGGAGGGAAGTTATCAATGTGGGTTGCCTTTAATCTCTGTAATATATCCTTTATTGTTCATTGTAAGCCACATTGAACTCAAGCTTGTTTGGGATAATGCTGCACGACTAATACTCCGCCAGTGTCGTTATGCTCATATTAGCCCTCTCCTCAATTCACTTCACTGGCTTCCTATCCGTTTCCGCATACAGTTCAAACTCCTCTTATTGACCTATAAGTGCATTCACTCTGCAGCTCCTCAGTACCTCTCCACTCTCATCTCTCCCTACATTCCTCCCCGGGAACTCCGTTCACCGGGTAAATTTCTCTTATCTGCACCCTTCTCCTCCACTGCTAACTCCAGACTCCGTTCCTTTTATCTTGCTGCACCATATGCCTGGAATAGACTTCCTGAGCCGGTACGTCAAGCTCCATCTCTGGCCGTCTTCAAATCTAAGCTAAAAGCCCACCTTTTTAATGCTGCTTTTAACTCTTAACCCTTATTCACTTTTTTCAGAACCCTTATTTTATCATCCTCACTTTAATATTCCCTTATCTCTTGTTTGTTCTGTCTGTCTGTCCTAATTAGATTGTAAGCTCTGTCAAGCAGGGACTGTCTCTTCATGTTCAAGTGTACAGCGCTGAGTTCGTCTAGTAGCGCTTTAGAAATGATAAGTAGTAGTAGTAGTAGGTGCATGTATTGGACGCATACGGGTCCATTTTTCAACACACCTGCAAAAAAGACCTTTTTTGAGGGCCAAAAATAGACATGCGGCAAAATAAAAATTGGCGCATGTTCATTTTGGGCCTGAGACCTTACCGCCACACATTGACTTAGCGGTAAGGTCTCACATGTTAACCTGGCGGTAATCGTCAGTGCACACACACTGCCGATTACCGCCCGGTTAGCGCCACACGGTAGAAAATTAAAAAATATGTCCTGCCGCGCCTATCGGACGTGCGTAAAAATTTGAATTACCGCCTGGGGCATGCAGTAGCCAGGTGGTAATTCTAATTTGACATGCATTGTACGTACATAGGTGCCCACGCGCCTTAGTAAAAGGGCCCAACATGGGAAAAAATGGCTCACCGCAAAATAGGTTAAAGCATTTTGCAGTAATTTGCCTGTCAGCGTGCTCTGTTTTTTCTTTTGGGGAGGGGACATGCCATGGGCAGAAAATAGGCACGGAATTTTTATCCAACTAGTGCATTTTAATTAGTGTGTGCTAACTGAATAATGTGGACTTAATGTGGGAGCACTTAGTGCATTCTAAACAGGAGGCAGTAAGTGTTCCTTCATTATTTTTTTTTGCACATCCCATGCACTAGTGGAAAAATTAGTTCAGGACTTGCAAACAAAAAAGAAGTAGAAAGAAATCCCCTTTATATACTGCCATGTAAAATAAGGGCTTAGCACACTGGAAAGTCCTGCATGAAAAGGTGCTAAACCTATATTTTAGCGCATTTTAGTAAAAGGGCCACTCCCCTGTCCCTAATTTCAGCAACAGACTTATACCCAAAAGATCCTCAAGCCAGACTTAGAAACCATATCAAAACCAGAAAGCGGAACTGGGGTTCCTTTGAACCTTGACAAAAGGGGCAAAAGTGACTGAGTCTCAAATGTTCTGAACCACACGCCTTCCTTTCTTAGGGGTCCTTTTACTAAGCCGCATAAGCGTCTATGCGCTCCCAATGCTTGCCAAAATGGAGTTACTGCCCAACTAACTCATGGATCTTGCAGTAATTTCATTTTTGGCGCGCGTCCGATACACACGTCTGAAAAATGTTTTTTATTTTCAGGTGCACGTAACAGACGCATGCCAAGTGGCATTTGGCGCATGTAGGTCATTACCGCCTGGTTACCGCGTGAGTCTTTACAGCTAGGTCAATGGCTGGTGGTAAAAAATGGATCGGTGCATGCCCAAAACCTGCATCTACACTACCGCAAGCCATTTTTCAGCCGCCTTTGTAAAAGGACCCTTTATTGCTCAACCTTCAGTCTCTCCTTGAATAAAATCCCAAAGGAACTTTGCCTATCTCTGTCTTAAAGAAATACCTCTTTATCAACAGAATTTTTTACAGAGGGTTTACGGGGTGGTGATGTTAAATGCTTGCAACTTCTTTTGGTATTGTAGAGCTCTTTAATTCTCCCCCTCCTCCCCCACCAACAAAAACAATATATTTTGTCAAATTACTACTACTACTACTACTACTTAACATTTCTAGAGCACTTCTAGAGTTACGCAGCGCTGTACAGTTTAACAAAAAAGGACAGTCCCTGCTCAAAGGAGCTTACAATCTAAAGGACGAAATGTCAAGTTGGGGCAGTCTAGATTTCCTGTAGCCCCTCTTCTAAAGAAATCCTCAGAAACATTTCTCAGAGCAGCAGGGCAAAGGAGGTTCTGAAGAGGGTTCTAGGCCCCGCTAAACGGGTGATAGAACAGTCCATGCGCATATAACAAACACCAACAGAATATTATTGTAAACCGTCTTTGTTATCGAAAGGACAACAAGACCAGGACAGGGCAGATCTGCTGTGTGGGAATTGCAGTTCTTCCCATTCCTGTTAGTGCTGTGTATGGACCCCTGCCCCCAGTCTCTAGGGGGGGAGGGGTGTTTTATTTGTGACTTTAGTGCCTGTGACTGCTTCTAATCTGGAGAAGGGTACTGACAAAATTGGGCTTTTGCTTTGAATCATTTTCCTCAGTCCTCGTCATTCAATGTATTTATTAAACTAACTCAAGCCTTATTAATGATACAATGACTAAAAAAAAAAGTATGGCTGCGTGCAAATTAAAAATGTAATAGATTTCCCTCTTAATGTAATAGAACTGGCATGAGGCATTGGAAACAGAGGGGAAAGTAGTCACTGAAGCATTGTGTTTGCATGATATTTAAATAGAAGTGGCAGAGGTATAAGTACCTGTGAGTACACCTGAAAGAGATGGTGCCTTGTAATCATTGTTTCAGCAATTGACAATTGTTTACAAAACAGTCTCAGATTCTCTGCTGATCTGAATAATAAACATGCTTAAATACCAGCTGGATAATAGAAATGTAGTTTAAGGCTCTGATTTATAGGTATTGTGACAGCAAGTTTTGTTTTTCTGTTCTTTTTATAAATGTTAGGCATGTCTTTCAGCTCCAAGGTAGCATTTTTTGTACGTTTGCTATAAGACTAATGCAGATTATTGTGGGGACCTTTTATTTATTTTTGTCACATTTGTACCCCATGCTTTCCCACTCATGTGGCTTACATGGGGCAATGGAGGGTTAAGTGACTTGCCCAGAGTCACAAAGAGCTACCTGTGCCTGAAGTGGGAATTGAACTCAGTTCCTCAGGACCAAAGTCCACCACCCTAACCACTAGGCCACTCCTCCACTCCTACAAAAGCACGGTAGCATTTTTAGTGCGCTCTAATGATTAGCATGCGTTAAATGCTAGAAATGCCCACAGGAATATATGGGAGTCTCTAGCATTTAGCACACGTTTTTTATTTAGCACGCATTAAAATGCTACAGTGCCGTTGTAAAAGGATCCCTGTATGCACTTGGGGCAAGATGCCTCAACCAAATGTAAAAAAATGTAAAACGTAAAAGTGCTTACCGAATTTGAAAAATGAAGAATGCACTAAAAATACACCTCAGAAATGTTCGGTACGGTATTCAAAAGTTGGATGCATGAATACCTTCGGTAAAGTGTCGGTACGTAAAAATAAGTGCCTATGGGCGTCAGTTATGGACGTCCTTTAAGGATGACCTTCGCCCCCCCCCCCCCCCGCCCGAGGTCGCCGCTGCTCCCAGCTCCCCCCTGCATTAAAAAAATCGTGATTTTAGGCAGCCCCGGCCTCCCTCCCTCCCATCCTTCCTCTCTCTCTTTCTAAACAGCTCCCCCCATCCTCCACCCTGTGCCCTGCCCCCGCCGCCCCCTGAGGTCGTTGCCGCTGTTTCCCCCCTCCACCGGGCCCCACTCCATCTTACCTGGCCCTCGCAGCGCCTCTCACCTCTGTGTGAAGGCTGCGAGGGCAAGAACAGCTGATCCTCTTCACTGAAGAGTCTTCGGACGTCCCTCCTTTCGTCCAGGGCCCGCTCTCGTCTGATGTAAGTAACCTACAGCGCTGCGTAACCCTAGTAGCACTTTAGAAATGTTAAATAGTAGTAGTAGTAGAGGGCCGAAAATCAGTCAGAATATAATTGGCCGCTAAGCAAGTATTCTAGAACAGCAAAGCTGGTGAATTATTTAGTGTGAATTTATCCCTCCCAATATGGTGATCCATCCACCTAGGAAGAGATAAATCACCCAAGGCTGCATCTCTCTAGGAATTTCATTAGATGCCTTATTTCTTACCAAGTATTTGTACAATTAGCAGATCAGTGATATCTCACTGGGAGTACGGAACATTGCTATACAAAAGTACTGTTATATCTGAGACTCCAAAGAATATATAAGTGATCAAATACTTTTATTTATTATTCTCCAAATATATGTACTATCAATTGCTTATGGGAGTACAGTTCCACAGCTACACATAGGTGTTCTCTGTGTCTGAGTCTCTAATGTCTTATTTTAGGGTCTTTTTCGCCCTCACCCCAAATTACCAGCTAAAGCCAATTTGCAGATATAAAAGACTCAAGACTACTTATGAGAAAGCAATAGGATTTATTCTTTATAAGAAAGACAGTTCTTTTATTATTACTTGCCAATGCAGATACAATTGGTTTCTCACGGGAGAGTAGCCCTGCTTGCACAAAGGTACTGGCTGTGACTGTCTCCAAAGAAGTAGGAAATACAATCACTTATATACGTTCATTAACATAACAGGTCATACATAGGTAATCTGACAATAATCCCATTTATTGGATATATGCTAATATTATAGTTAACACTGATTGGCTATTATAATAATGTGGTTAGTATTTACTGGAAAAGCTAATAATGGACTAGCTCTTCCTGGAAGACTAAGAGGCATATTTTCAAAGCACTTAGCCTCCCAAAGTTCCATAGAAACCTATGGAACTTAGCCTCCCAAAGTGCTTTGAAAATATGCCTCTAAGTCATCTTCCTGAGGAGTTATTTTGTTCCATTTTTCACTAAAACATCTGGGATACCATCATGTTGCTAAATCATGTTACTCTGTTTTTCCACCTATGCCCGTTCCTCATTCTGCTGCATGAAAGTGTCACAACAGATCATGAGTTCTGCAGTCACACTGGAGTTCAGGTTAAAGTCAGGCCTTGAATCAAAGCTCTTAACTATGATTATAATATGCATCTCCCCCCTTGAAGGTCTTTGAAAGTAAGACCTTCACCAAATATGGGAATTGCTAGTGCTCCTTGCAAGTGACCTAGTCCTGCACCTAGGTGTTTGCTTTCACCTCAAAATCATATCTTGAACTAGGTCTTTATTACCATAAACTCAAAAAGGACATGGTTAGTACTCTGTTTGTAGGCTGTCTTAGGTTGCAGGCATCCTAAAATCCCTAAGCAGGTTGGGATTTCTGGGCCTTACTTTACCCATCATGGCCACACATTCACATGAGTACTAAGAGGCGGATAGTAAGTATGAGAGACACTAGTAAGGGGAGTCTGTGTGTTTAAGATTGCCAATGGTGTAACTAAAAATAGGCTGAAGGCACAGAGCAAAATGGTAACAACATTTTCTATGGGTAATTCCCTTATACCTTTATAATTATATAACTCCAAAGGAAGAAAATGGGGTTTGGTAATACCTGTGCTTACCAAACAAGTTTTAAACTTTGACTGTGAGACGGGAGGCACGCTAGCTTCTTTTGGCAAATTTGAAAGGGATTTGCAAGATTTGTCATTATTGTTATCACTCTGGAGTAATTTTAGCATGCCTATGGTACCATCGTAATCAGTGTCAAAGTCTAAGGGAAATGGAGCCACAGTAGGCTCTGTTCATACAGCGGTAATCTGCTTCTAATTCTGTAGGAAAGAAAGAATATTCTAAACAGCAAATAATAGAATACCAAAGAGGAAAATAAGCAGGAAGACAAGTCCTAAAGCTATGAGCAACTAGTCAAAAACCTGAAGGGACTTGTTGGCTCGTGTAACTAATTCTTGTGTCATGTAAGGAAATCAAAACTTAACAAAATAAAAGCAAGTATGAAAGTGGAGACTATTAAAAGTCCCACAAGGGTTAATTTTAAGTGCTGTGGTGTCCACCACTCCCGGGGAAGGGACGGGGTAGTTTCCTGTGTTTGCTATGCTTGGTCTGAGTCCCCTTCGGGTGTGGCTGGTGTGAGCATCGGGATGCCTAGAAGATACAATGTTACTTCTAAAATAAAAAGGTAAGTTTAAATGTTTATAAAAAAAATCTATGCAGGTGTAAGGATAGTTAGTAGGTTTAGAATTGATGCTTAAAAAGATTAAACTTGTTTAAAATAGAGATTAAGTGGAAAGGAGAAAAGAGGAAGTTAAATAGAAAAAGGTTGAAATATTAAGAAAGTATTCTATTTTTATGTAAAACAACAAATCAAAACTAAAATCTCATGTATAACAGTCAGAATTCTATATTTCCTAGCAGAAGATAGGGTGTGTTGAGTTGTTTCAATGCTTAATTGGTTGCTGTAAAGTACTTAGACAGAAAAAGAGGGAGTTGTAATATTCAATGCATATGTGGAACAGACTTATACTTAACTAACTTATCCTAAAATATTCCTAAAATGAACAGAATAAATATAATGCTTTTATAAAACAGGTTAAGAAGCATCAAGCTATTGTTTGCTTCTAGCATAAACCAATTAAATGCAAATATGTTGCAAAACAGGATAAAAAGTATTATGCTTTCAGTAGTAATCATAAGTTCATGATTCCTATAAGCAGATCTGAAATAAAACTTGTCAAGTAAGATTAAAATTAATGCTATAATAAAAATAAGGCAAAAAATGAAGTCCAAACAGTCTTATGGAAAGTATTCTTAATGCAGAATTTATCTGTTTCCTGCTTCTGTGGTGTCAGGGACACTTCCGGATCTCCAGTGCTAGCTATGTTAGAGACACTTGCGCATCCTCAAGTTGATACTCCAACTTCAATAATGTAAAAAGTCTTTTTAACTATGTCTGAATTCAATTCTGTAACAATTAGAGTCACAGCTGAAATAAAAGCAATCAGAATGGCTGTGGTTCTGGCGTGTCACCTGGTTCTGTTATGTAAGGGTTAATCTTTGGTTGCTGGACCAGAGCTTGTCTGAAGACTCTAATGTCATTCATATGAACCCAAGATATGTGATCTTGTAGTTTAACTGCAGTAGCTGTTACGGCTTCAACTTTAAAGGGTCTAACATACACCAGATCCTTCCAGGTCTTGTGTGTGTGTAGTATTTTCTGTGAACCAGGTCTCCTGCTTGCAGAGCTTTGGGGTTTCTGGTTACCCCTTCAATACTATCCCCCCTTCTGGCTTGCGAATTCTGAGTGAAGAAAGACAGAAATGTTATTACAGATTGTAATTTGTCCCAGTACAATGGGATGGGAGACCACAGGATAGCATCAGGAAACCTAGTAGAAAGATAAAGAAGGCATGAGTAAAAGTAGAAAAATAAAGTCCATGTAACAGATGAATTAACAGTGGTCAGCGCTTGTTTCTCAGCATCTTCTTTTTTCTGGTAAGACGCAGTTGGCACAAAGTTGCATTACAGTATTCACAGTTAGGATTTAACATATGAAATGGCATACAGTTTCTGGAAGGTGTCAAAGTAGAGTAGATAAGAATAGGGTGAATCTGTAACATGACTCAAAGGAATAAAATAAGTAAATACAAGGCAAAAAGTGCCTCAGTTTAGACCTCAGGTCATACCAAATAATATTTCATTTAATGTGTGCCTAATTCCTTTGTAAAGGTCAATCAAGAATGCAGCTTTTGTCTGCCTCTTTAAGATTTTTTCTTTTTTAAAGCTGATTTTTGTTGCATTGCACTCAAAACTTGACATATTTCATACAAGGATAAATTTTATATCAACTGTGAGACCTCAGATGACTGAGATCCCAGAGAAATTGCCCCACATGAAAGGTAAATCTAGATGAATGTTTAAATTTATAAGATATTAAGATATAGATATTTTGTGTACCTAGAGAAAAAAAAGTCTTTTATACTGTCCTAGAACAAAGACAGTACATTTTTAGTCAACTGCCTGTTTGCCCTAAGAGATACACTGTTAGCCTTCTTATTTGGGACCATTATCTGAGTGCAAATTTTCACAATTTATTGTTTTATATTACTTAAAGTTAAACACATTTTCAGCCTTGTTTTGTATAAATGGGGAAACTGCTCTTCACTTAGTTTTCATTAATTTGCATTTTTGAAAAATGGATACTGATGTGATTTTATTTTTCTACTCAGCTTTTCCATAATTGAAAGGTGCCTATCTAATATTTTTAAACAAAGGCTTAACTCTGGTTACCATGATAAAGAATTTATGTTTTGAATTGCAAGGAAAAATTGTATGTGAAAGGTTACAGAGATGATCAGATAAACGATTTGTAAAGTTATTATCTGCCCAGGTACAAGTTGTATACCTCTTGGGAACAGTCACATGGCAGGAATACATGCTAGAATACGCAGCATGTCTAGACAGTACACTGTAAGTTGGTTAAAAGATTTTTGTAAGTGAATATACATGGAAGTGTTTGAACTGGGATAGGTATATAACTTATGATATACTCTTTGCGATAGGCTATAATAGCAATTGAACTATAACTAGAATTGTATAAGACATAAAATCTGAGAACAACATTGCGCTAATGGTATTTTGTTAAGGAATTGGGCACATATTAAATGAAATATTATTTGGTATGACCTAAGGCCTAAACTGAGGCACTTTTTGCCCTGTTCTATTTACTCTGGGCACTGAAGCCATTATAGATTACTAGTGTAAGTCGGGATTTGAATACCAAACTTTAGGTGCGCGCATTTACACCACGTGAAAGGCTGTTGTAAATGCTCACATCTAAATGCAGTCAGTTGTGTACATAACTGACAGTATTCTGTCACACTCCTGACCTGTCCATGCCCCTCCCCTGTTAACACCCCTTTGCAGTTATGCACTAATGACCTTAGACACTGTCGGGTCAATAATCAAAGTGATTTATCCAGCCAGAAAGATTCTTCGATGGTTAAATCGTCTAACTGGTCATTTTCAACAGCACTTAACCGGTTAATACCGCTGAAAGTGTCCGGTTAGCACCTAACTGAAGGCCAGATGCACTAAACCTAACGAGCCATTAACGAACAAGTAGTAAACCCTGGCATGCAGTAAAAGCAATTTTACGACGACGGTAGCAGCTAACGAAAACGAAATGCAGATAAGCAAATTGTGTAGAAACCCTATTGTAATGAGATGCACTAAGCTTTTCCGATTGCCTTAATGCTGGAAACTCTAATGAGAGGTCTGTACCTCTCGTTGGGGTTGCGTGGGATCGAAAACTGATGAAAAACCGCTATAAAAATCATTCCGCACCCCGCCGCAATAATAAAAAAAAGTGCAGTTGAGGCCGGCCATCGGAAAAAAGCATTCGTTTTCGCCGTCATTCCGCCCCCCGCCACAATATTTTAAAAAAGTGTAGTTGACGCCGGCCACCGAGAAAAAGCATCCGTTTTCGCCGTCATTCATCTCCGCAATAATAAAGAACGTCTTTTTTGGCCGTACTTCACTCAGCTGAGAGACCTGGAAGTCTCTGAGCCAATCACAGCGCGTTTAGCTTGGCAAAAGGCGCTGTGATTGGCTCAGAGACTTCCTGGTCTCTCAGCTGTGAAGCACTGCCAAAAAAAACGTTTTTATTATTAAAAAAGGGGGGAATGGCCGGCCATTAAAAAAAAAACGTCCATTTTGGCCCCTTGCAATGATAAAAATGTCTTTTCTGGCAGTGCTTCACTCAGCTCAGATACCAAGAAGTCTCCGAGCCAATCACAGCACATTTAGCTTGGCTAAAGGCGCTGTGATTGGCTTAGAGACTTCCTGGTCTCTCAGCTGTGAAGCACTGCCAAAAAAGACGTTTTTATTATTAAAAAGGGGGGAATGACAGCCAGAATGGCAGGCCATCCAAAAAAACCATCCATTTTGGCAGTCATTCCCCCCTTGCAATAATAAAAATGTTTTTTTTGGTAGTGCTTCACAGCTGAGAGACCAGGAAGTCTCTGAGCCAATCATAGCGCATTTAGCTGAGCTAAACGTGTTGTGATTGGCTCAGAAACTTCCTGGTATCTGAGCTGAGTGAAGCACTGCCAGAAAAGACCTTTTTATTATTGCAAGGGGACAAAATGGACAGGGTTTTTTTTTTATGGCCGGCCATTCCCCCCTTTTTTAATAATAAAAACGTCTTGTTGTAATTGGCTCAGAGACTTCCAGGTCTCTCAGCTGAGTGAAGCATAGCCAAAAAAGACGTTCTTTATTATTGCGGAGGTGAATGATGGCGAAAATGGACGCCTTTTCTTGGTGGCCGGCCTCAACTGCACTTTTGTTTTTATTATTGCGGCGGGGGAGTGAGCAGCACGGCGTCTTCGGGCGGCACAGGGAGGCGTATTTGGCATGCGCAGAGCAGCCAGCATAATGCTTTGCTGCTCTGCGCATGCTTGACCGGCCGATTCTCCGACTGTTTTAAAAAGGAATAGAGAATGCAAGTGAGCTACAGCAAGTAGCTCATTTGCATTCCCTTTCCTTGATGCATAGCCGTTCCCTACCGATTCGCTATGGAATTCGATATGGAACGGCTCTAACGATGACTTTAGTACATCTTGACCTGAAAACCAGCTATCCGTGGGGGGGGGGGGGGCTTTCCAGGGGCACAGTCACTTCTTGGCCACTTAAATACTGATGTTTACCACTTAACCAGCCAAGGTAACTGCATAAACAGGACCACATAAAAGTCAGTCCTATCTTTATGCAGTGCCCCGTAGCCGGTTTAGCTGGCTTTGCTTTAGCCAGCTCCACAAACCTGGAAATTCAAAGCCGAAGCCCAGACATGGCCTGGTATTGAACTTCTGGGCATAACACAGGTAGCAGTCAGAAAAACACTGATGCCCTAATGCTCAGAAGCAAATGCGGGCACAAGAGGCCAATAGCGACGGACTAGCACCCGCATTTGCTACCGCTTAATGTCATGGGTGTAGTTTGGGGGGGGCGAGGGAGGCAGTGCCTCCCCAAATGAGCTGCCACCCCATCCTCCAATCCTCGAGCTGCCAGCAGCCTCTGCAAGAAAGCAGCACGCACGCTGCTTTAGACCTGCCCCTGGAAGCCTTTCTTTCTCCTTCAACTTCCTGTTCCCGTGCAGGCAGGAAGCTGTAGGAGAAAGAAGGGCCTCTGGGGCAGGTCTAAAGCAGCGTACATGCTTCTTTCGCTGAAGCTGCCGGTAGCTTGGGACATTGGAAGATGGGGGAGGGTGATATCGGGCGCCACTGGAAAACTCTGGGGGGGCAGCAGCGGAGGGGGACAGCGGTAGTGGGAAAGAGACACGCCCCACCCTTTGCCCCCCCAGATGAAACTGTCAAACTACGCCCATGGTGAATGTTCAGAGCCGGCAGGCGCATGAAATAATGAGCTCACCAGCACTAAACACAAAGAGAATGCAACTGCATGCAAAAGAGGGTCTCCCGCATTCCTCCCCAATACTCAGCAAGCTGTGCGTCAAACAAGGGCATTCCTCCCGTGGCAAATCCTATGCCAGCTCGGTGGCCCAATGGATGCCCACCCTCAAACATGTACCCCCCCCCCTTAAAAATAAAACCCTGGTGGTCCAGTGGGAACCTTAGCCAAAACCCTGACCTCAACCCAATGGTTATCCCCCCCCCCCCCCCCCCGATGGCTAGCAATGGTGCCCTCCCCTATTGTGAAGAAAAAAGGAGGGACTAGAACTCTTCCTCCTCCTCCTCCTGACGGCGCCTCCTCAAAAAGGTGGCGCCCTGCCCTGCCCGGTGCATCCTGGGATACACTGGGCAGGGCTTAACTACCATATGTCATAATCCTCCCCTTAATGCTCCAAAACCTCCCTCCTAATCAATGCTATGACGTGACTAAATTTGCATGTCATTAGCATTGATCATTATGGAGTTCATTCCCTGCACTATTCCAGTGGTATTTTTACCATATTGTTTGGAACAGCGTGAGGGTTCTGATCATCGGGATCTAAGCACCACCAGCTGAATATCAGGCCCTAAGTATATAGATTAGATCCTAATTGCAGTCATGCACAAAACTGCAAATTGGTGCCAATTAGACTCATTATTGGCAATTAAAGTCAATTAGCAACCAACAATTAAGTTAGGTGCTAACTGCTAATCTATAACTTCTGAGCACAATTTTGCATGCTAGTTGAAAAATTGTGAGCCCAAATTTATAGAATTAGGATGTAGGAGGTCACGTGGTAGAAGCTTATTCTGTAACAGAACCTAGATGGTTAGGCACCATTGTAGACTAACTGGCTATGAATGCACCTAACATCCAGTTGTCCACATGTACACCAGCAATGGAGCTGCAGTAAGTAAGCACACCTAAGTTGGGAGGCGGGGCTAGTGCTGGGCAGACTTCTATGGTCTGTGCTCTGAAAATGGCAGATACAAATCAAGGTCAGGAAAGTAGCTCACACAATGAGTTTATCTTGTTGGGCAGACTGGATGGACTGTACAGATCTTTTTCTGCCATCACTTACTATGTTACTATGTTACTATCTAAGTGTGGCAGGAGCACACATAACTTACAATATTCTGTAACACATAAGAACATAAGTGTTGCCATACTGGAACAGACCAAAGGCCCATCAAGCCCAGTATCTTGTTTCTAACAGTGGCCAATCCAGTTCACTAACAGGTGGGGGAAGAGAGGTTGGTGGTTGGGAGGCGAGGATAGTGGAGGGCAGACTTATACGGTCTGTGCCAGAGCCGGTGATGGGAGGCGGGACTGGTGGTTGGGAGGCGGGAAATACTGCTGGGCAGACTTGTACGGTCTGTGCCCTGAAAAAGGTAGGTACAAATCAAGGTAAGGTATACACATATGAGTTTATCTTGTTGGGCAGACTGGATGGACCATGCAGGTCTTTTTCTGCCGTCATCTACTATGTTACTATGTTACTTGGCAAGATCCCAGAACAGTAAAACAGATTTTATGCTGCTTATCCTAGAAATAATCAGTAGATTTTCACAAGTCCATATTAATAATAGTAACATACATAGTAACATAGTAGATGACAGCAGAAAAAGACCTGCATGGTCCATCCAGTCTGCCCAACAAGATAAACTCGTATGTGTATACCTTACCTTGATTTGTACCTGCCTTTTTCAGGGCACAGACCATACAAGTCTGCCCAGCAGTATTTCCCGCCTCCCAACCACCAGTCCCGCCTCCCATCACTGGCTCTGGCACAGACCATATAATAATGGCTTGTGGACTTTTCTATTAGGAAATTATCCAAACCTTTTTAAAATCCTGCTAAGCTAACTGCTTTTACCACATTCTATGTCATAAGTGAAAGCTCTGATTATGTCCCGCTCATGCTCCATCCCTTTGTACATCTCCCTTGCAAATACGCACTATGTAAGCTAAACCAGGGGCATAGCCAGACTTCGGCGGGAGAGGGATCTAGAGCCCAAGGTAAGGGGGCACATTTTAGCCCTCCCCCGGTGCCGCCGACCCCCCCCCCCCACCACCACCACCGCCGCCACCGCCGCCACCACCACCAACTTTGACCCCCCCCCCCCGCTGCCAACCCTCTCGATCCCCCTCACGCTGCCAACCCTCCCCCGCCACTGTCGCCGTCGTCTACCTTTGCTGGCGGGGGACCCCAACCCCCGCCAGCCGAGGTCCTCTTCTTCCGGCGCAAAGCTTCGTTCTGTTTCTGTGAGTCTGACGTCCTGCACAGCAAAGGTAGCCGATGGTGACAGTGGCGGTGGGGGAGAGTTGGCGGCAGGAGGGAGGTTGAGAGGGTCGTCAGTAGGGGGGTCCAGGGTCAAATCTACGGGGGCCCAGGCCCTCTTGCCCCACTTAGCTACGACATTGAGCTAAACAGGTATTTGCAGAATCGTGCTTAGGCACCATACTAGCATTTACACATGTAAATGCTAATATTCTAAACATTTTTTGTGTATAACACATGAGTAAATAGCTTATAGAACTGCCATTATAGGTGCAAAGGCAGTTTGTAAGGATATTCAGAAGCACCATCCAGATACTGCCTCTGAATATCCCAGTCAGTAGCAATTATCCAGATGGCAGGTGCTGTCATCTGGATATGTGGTTTTAAACAATAACTTACATAATAATAACCCCCCAACACATTTAAAAATAATACAGATAAAACTAGAATGCCAAAAATCACCGGCCTTAAAATTAACAGGGTCCAATATTCAGACCACGTGAGATTGGCCGATTCAAACTTAACTGGCCAAGCAGGTATTCAGTGCTGACCGGTTAACTTTGAACCAGCCATAGATAAGCCTGCTATTTCGACGGCCCAATTTGGCCACCAAACTTAGCCAGCAATGCGTTGAACATTCACAGATAGCCGGCTATTCTCTGACCACAAATATTCAGCAGGAGATAACTGGCTGTCTCCTGCTGAATATTCATGGCTAGCCAGTTAACAGACTTCAAACATGACCCCACTGCCATTCAGTCCCCTCCCCTGCTCTTCCTTTCCAATACCATAACCAAACCTTTTTCTCTCCTCCAGCTTAGAATCTGGCCATTATACTGCTCCACTGTAAAGACAAAACATCCCTACACTAATATCCTTCAGTTCTCTTCAGGGCAAGTTGTTCCCTTGGTTTCCTATGTTATATTATGAACCTTACTGTATTAATTCCCTAAGTTGGCAGGACCTTAAGGTCATGTATGCCACACTCTACTGAAAAGAAATTGGGGAAATCTACGTGGCAAAGTATAAAACCAAAGCGAGACAGGGCTATAAATTATCATGCAAAAGAAGAGGAAGCAATGGATACAATTAAATCCTAAAAGATAATGGAAAGATTAAGAGAAGCAGCCTGAGCAGAGTAGAAAGAGGAACTGTCTTGTGCTCATGCGAAAGAAAAAGAGAAAGATATGGACCAAACTCAGATAACAGTGGATCAAAGGTTGCCTTCGATCTGACTTAAGAAAAGTGCAATAAAAACAGTATGTTGGAATGAAGCACAGCACAGAAAGCCGGAACAACAAAATCTGAGATCATACTATAGTGACAATCAATATCCTACAAGAAAGAAACCGCAAAGCATTTGTAGGCTGAGCTTCAATAATGACAATCGCAAACAATATCATTTCCATGGGTAGTGTTAAGAGTACACAGATACGAGATTCTTCTGAAGACTGATTGAATTTGCTAAGGTATGGCAAAAACATCGTGCCGTGCTCTGTCATTAGGTGGACTAGGCTTCCACCTAGGGTGATATCATTTGCAGAGCAGCAGAACAGCATCTCCTTTCATCTTCCCTCCCCCCTCCCCTCTGTGGCCTCACCACTGCCCTACTTCTTCCCAGACCACGCTGAAGTTGAAAGCAGACTCAGCGACAGCACAGGCCTTTAAACACAGGTTTGCACTCAAGCGCTGCCATGTCCTGCCATCCCTTGACAAGAACTCCTGTATCAGGAGGACAAGATGCAGCAGCGTTTCAGTGCTGGACCATGTTTAAGGACCCCATGCTGGCACTGAGCCTGCTTTCAACTTCAGACCAGGTCCGGTAAATGGTAGGGCAGTGACATGGGCGGGGAAGAGGGTTAAGATGCTAAACACAGGATGGGAGGAAGGAAAGGAGAGATGAGAGGGCAAGGGGGATGTTGGCCACCTGGGGAAGAAGGAGGGAGAGGAAGGGATATGCTAACCACCTGTGGGGGCTAGAAGGGGGAAGGTAGATACTAGCCACCTGGGGAGATGGCCAGGGAAAAGAAGATGGCCAGATTTAATTTGCTATGGCAGGACCATCAGATGGTGCGTTAGTACTACTACTACTACTACTACTTAACATTTCTAGAGCGCTACTAGGGTTACGCAGCACTGTACAAATTAATAACTAAGGACGGTCCCTGCTCAGAAGAGCTTACAATCTAAAGGACCCAGGTACCTAGCAAACACCCAGTTTCTCATAGATCCAATACTTTTTTAGTGCAATGTTTCCACAGTTCTTCTTCAATGAAATTTAACATAACATGAAAAACAGGGATCCTTGTACTAAGCAGCGCTAAAAGGTGTCCTGTGCCAGCCCCAACACGGGTCTTTTTAGCACTGCTAGCAAATGGCCAATTTTTACATTTCTGCAATAATGGCCATGTGCTAATTTTCCCATTAACGTGTTCTATAACTTGTGCACCCAAATTTGCATGCTAGTCAGAAATTTGGCTGTGCAAATTTCTAGGTGCTGATATTCAGCTAGCGATGGGCAGCATGGTTAGAGTCTGCTGCCAGCGTAGAACCCAGAAATTCAATGCCGCACCATATCCAGCGATCGCCATTGAATTTATGGTTTCATTTTTGGCCCCCGGAACTTGATTGGTTAAGCCAATATTCAGCGCTAGCCAGTTACGTTCCTAGCAGTTAAAGATAGGATTGCTATTTATGAAGTCCTATTATAAACTGTTAAACCTAGTGCTAAATATTGGCGCCATCTGGCTCTTATTCCTCTTATTCCTTTTATCTGTCCCATTCTCAACCTCTCACTTTCCACTGCGACTGTCCCTGCTGCCTTTAAACATGCTGTGGTCACACCTCTCCTTAAGAAGCCTTCACTCGACCCTACTTGTCCCTCTAATTACCGACCCATCTCCCTCCTTCCTTTTCTCTCCAAATTACTTGAGCGTGCTGTTCACCGCCGCTGCCTTGATTTTCTTTCCTCACATGCTATTCTTGACCCACTACAATCTGGTTTTTGCCCTCTCCACTCAACCGAAACTGTGCTTACTAAAGTCTCCAATGACCTATTACTGGCTAAATCCAGAGGTCAATATTCCATCCTCATTCTTCTTGATCTTTCCGCTGCTTTTGACACTGTCGATCACAGCATACTTCTCGATACCCTGTCCTCACTTGGATTCCAGGGCTCTGTCCTTTCCTGGTTCTCTTCCTACCTCTCCCTCCGCACCTTTAGTGTTCACTCTGGTGGATCCTCTTCTACTTCTATCCCTCTGCCTGTCGGCGTACCTCAGGGTTCTGTTCTTGGTCCCCTCCTCTTTTCTATCTACACTTCTTCCCTTGGTTCATTAATCTCATCCCATGGCTTTTCCTACCATCTCTATGCTGATGACTCCCAAATCTACCTTTCTACCCCTGATATCTCACCTTGCATCCAAACCAAAGTTTCAGCGTGCTTGTCTGACATTGCTGTCTGGATGTCTCAACGCCACCTGAAAGTAAATATGACCAAAACCGAGCTTCTCATTTCCCCCCCCCCCCCCAAACCCACCTCCCCGCACCCCCCATTTTCTATTTCTGTTGATGGCTCTCTCATTCTCTCTGTCTCCTCAGCTCGAAACCTTGGGGACATCTTTGACTCTACTCTCTCCTTCTCTGCTCATATCCAGCAGATTGCCAAGACCTGTCGTTTCTTTCTTTACAACATCCGTAAAATCCGCCCCTTTCTTTCCGAGCACTCTACCAAAACCCTCATCCACACCCTTGTCACCTCTCGTTTAGACTACTGGAATCTGCTTCTTGCTGGCCTCCCACTTAGTCACCTCTCCCCTCTCCAGTTGGTTCAAAACTCTGCTGCCCGTCTCGTCTTCCGCCAGGGTCGCTTTACTCATACTACCCCTCTCCTCAAGAACCTTCACTGGCTCCCTATCCGTTTTCGCATCCTGTTCAAACTTCTTCTACTAACCTATAAGTGTACTCACTCTGCTGCTCCCCAGTATCTCTCCAAACTCGTCCTTCCCTACACCCCTTCCCGTGCACTCCGCTCCATGGATAAATCCTTCTTATTTGTTCCCTTCTCCACTACTGCCAACTCCAGACTTCGCGCCTTCTGTCTCGCTGCACCCTATGCCTGGAATAAACTTCCTGAGCCCCTATGTCTTGCCCCATCCTTGGACACCTTTAAATCTAGACTGAAAGCCCACCTCTTTAACATTGCTTTTGACTCGTAACCACTTGTAACCACTTGCCTCCACCTACCCTCCTCTCTTCCTTCCCGTTCATATTAATTGATTTGATTTGCTTACTTTATTTATTTTTTGTCTATTAGATTGTAAGTTCTTTGAGCAGGGACTGTCTTTCTTCTATGTTTGTGCAGCGCTGCGTACGCCTTGTAGCGCTATAGAAATGCTAAATAGTAGTAGTAGTAGTAGTAATATTGTGCGATATAGCTGGTTAGCCACTATGGGCCAGATTCTATATATGGCGCCTATAAAATCCACACGGTAAACAATTCCACCTAAGCATATTCTATAAGCGATGGCTAGATTAGGCTTTGTATATTAAATATGCTTAGTTGATACCCCGGCGCTTAAAACTACGTGTGTCCATTTACACCAATGAAAATGTGGAGTAATTCCTACTACTACTACTACTACTACTTAACATTTCTAGAGCGCTACTAGGGTTACACAGCGCTGTACAATTTAACAAAGAGAGACAGTCCCGGTACATAGATTTACATGCACTGGGCCATATTCTATAACAATGCATGCAAATTTTGGAATGCCCACAAAACCCCCATTTCCTCACCCATAGCCACGCCCCTTTTGAACTGCGCGCTTTAGAATATAAGTGCAGTTCATTTATGCGCGCCAATTAGTGCTCATTATTACTTAAGTGCTGTTAAACACACTGATTGACTTGTTAAGCCAACTAAGTTACGTGTACTGTGATAGAACACTCCTGGATTTTGACGCAGATCTCTAGGCACGCTATATAGAATCCGGCAGTATGCGCTAACCATGAATATTCAGCAGAGATAACCAGTTATCACTCGCTGAATAGTCACGGTCAGCTGGTTAACCACTATTTAAGGGGTCAGCGGCCGTTGCCGACTGATTAAATAGCCCTGAATATCAGGCAGATAGAGTGCGGGGGATAAAGTATGTACATTTTCTGTGGAAAAGTGAAAATCAGAAGATGCCATCTATGCAAGAGCTGAAAAAGAAACCTCAGTCAACGAGAGAATATATCGTCCCCTGAAGTGGTATTTATAACAACACTTGACACCACAAGTCAGACTTGTTGCTACAGACTATGCTGTTGAGTATTAGTTTCTCTTTCTGAGACTTTTTTTTTTAAGAGTGTGATAAATTTTTCAAGTTGGAGACCGATGGTTACACTTAAGAGCTAATGTTTAGTAGCAGAAAAACTGCTGCAGGATAATTTGCGGTTCAAGGAGCCCTCATATTTTCCAAATACCACCATATATTTTAGTATGATTAGATTTACTATTGCTAATTTGACAATTGCTTCCATTCCTTCGTAGTATTTTTGTTGAATTTGGTGGCTTTATATAAAGGCAGAACATAGACAATTTTTATCACATATCACACAAGCACCTTATTATGAAAATTTCCTCCACATCCACATTTGAACCCTTCATAATTATATTTTGGCTGACTGTTTTGACATGCTGATCTGAGATTTTGGGTAGACCCCTCACTATCCCATGTCACTTTCCATCCCTAAAATACAGGGGCAGACTGACTGGGCAATAAGCGTCATGGTCCCCCCCCCCCCACCACCACCACCACCGTGTCCCACATCTTTCCCTCTCTCCCTCCATCCCCCTGGATTCAACATCTCTCTCCCCTCCACCTTCCCCAGATGCAACATCTTTCTTCCCCCCTCCTAGATGCAACATCTCTCCCTCTCATTCTTTCTCCCTCCCTCTGGGTGCACCATCTCTGCCCCCTCCCTCTATAGCTCCACTAACTCTGCCCCTCCCCCCAACCAGGTCCAACATCTCTGTCTCCCTCTCTCCCTTCCACAGGTCTAACATCTCTCTCCCTCCCGAGGCCAATATCTCCTTTCTCTCTTCCATCCCCAGGTTCAGCTCTCTCCCCCCCCCCCCCCCCCCCCAAGTTTACCTCAAAAATTCCATTCTCCATACAGGGTCCCAGCATAGGCTGTTTGCTGCTGACTGGAACCTTCTCTCTACTGCAGCCCGCCCCTTTCTGATGTAATTTCTTGCTTCTGCAAAAGTTGGCACGGGGGGGGGGGGGGGGGTGTCAGAGACAGGGGAAATGCTGGGGCAGGAGAGAGGGCAAGAAAGAGGGAGTGCCAAAACTGAGGACAGAGGGAAGAGAGCTGTCGGTCATGTGGGGAGGAGGTATGGGGTCCCCCCAAATGATCTGGGTCCTCGGATAGTCAGTCCACCTCAGTTAAAATGCCAACTTCACCTTGACTTAACTGAATTCTCTAAGGGTCCCTTGGATTTTTCATGTGGTAAGCACGTGTCAATAAATTATTTCAGTTCTTGGGTTTTTTTGTTTGTTTGTTTTTTTTAAAGGGACATGCCATGGGAAGGAATGGATGTGTCTATATTAACCAGCTTGCACATTTCAATTAACATGCGCTAACTGGTTAGCAAAGAGTTAACATGGGAGGACATAGTGCCCCCTAAACAGAAATCAGTAAGTGCTCCTGAGATAATTTTTTTGCAGGTCTCATATGTGAATGAAAAATTAATGTGGGACCTGCAAAACAAAAAGCCCTATTTTATGGCTGCGTTAAAAATGGGCTTAGCAAGCAGGGAAGTCCCACATTAAAACTCGCTAAGCCCATTTTTAAACTAATTTGTGTAAAAGGGCCCCTAAGTCTGCTAAAGGACTTCTTTAATCATGAAAAGCAAGCATTTACTATGGTATTTGGTTTTTCTCTTTACATTTCCAGCATATATTTAAAATGAATTTTAACCCAGGAACACATCTTGGTCCACCTCCTGCCGAATGAATAACTTTTGACTGAACATTGAAATGTCCGGCCTAAAGTTATATGCTGGATACCTTCAAATTTCAAAAAAATACCTGTGAATGCTTTAACCACATACAGCATTTTGAATAGCAACTCTGTGTTTCTAGGAGTGTATCTAAAGATAGGGCTTTTGACATTTCTTTATCAGTGACAAATATGAATAATATGACCTTCAAATACAAATGCAATTCAGCCCCTTCTAAGTCACCAAACAGTGAGTGAAATCATTTTCTTCCTTTGTAAGTAAATGAAAATGAGTTGTGTCAATTGAAAGATACAACATTCACTTTTGACTTAAGATGGAGGTTAAGTGTAAAGCATCTCCACGAACTCATGCACATAATGGATATATATTAAGTTTATGAACAAATAATAAGCAGGAATACAAAGAAACGTCTTTAGAAATGTACAGCTGGTCAGGGATAGTAAATGGAAGTGCCAGTCGCATGCCAAAGTTGGCTAATCAAAATCTTCCTACTAAAATAGCCGTCACAGCTAAAAGATGCATTCTGTATTATCACTGTAAGCATTCCATTGTCACAAATTTCAGCGGTAGAGAAGTATGTATGTGCAAGATAAAGATCCATTAATAATATCTTGGTACTTGGGTAGTAACTCTTAGCCCCTTGAATTATAAAATGCCATAGAACATAAAGTATTAACTATGACAATAGAGTACTATCATTGCTCTCAAGGCCAAACTCAAAGCTTCTTTTGCAACTTGCTACTCCATCATTAAGGATATTTAGGTTCTAGAAAAGGTTGAATTGATTGGCTAACACAGGGGCCCTTTTAGTAAGGTGTGCCAAAAAATGGGCTGCACTAATGTGGGCGCTTGTTTTGGGTGCGCACAGATCCATTTTTCAGAAAATGGATGTGCGGCAAAATAAAAATTGGTGCGTGTTCATTTTGGGTCTGAGACCTTACCGCCAGCCATTGACTTTGCAGTAAGGTCTCACACGGTAACCATGCGGTGATTGTCTAAACACAAAGAATGATGATTACCGCCCAGTTTCTGCTGCATGCCATAAAATAAAATAAAAATTATTTTCCGGCTCGAGTAGCGGGCGCGCATCAAAAATGAAATTACTACAAGGGCCACGTGGTAACCGGGCGGTAACTCCAAATTGATACGCGTTGGGTGCTCGTAGGCGCCTAAACAGCTTAGTAAAAGGGTCCCCCCCCCCCCCCCCCCCCCCCCAGTCTTTGGTAACATATTCAGTTCTTTCACATTGACAAACTTTTGCTTGGTTAAAAGTTTTGAATTAGGCCTTGAGATACTGTTGGGTCAATGTCCAAGTCCTGAGGTCACTGTAATTTTTTTTAACACTGGAAGCATTAAAAAAATGTATATGTAGCATCACTATGTAGAAATATGGTGGTGTTGATTATATGTAGAATATGCTGACCACTGGTAACTGTCGGGTCAATATACTGACTGCTGCTGGATCATTTACACCTGGATATTCAGTGGCAGGCCGTATCTGAGCACCAAATATCCAGGTCAGTGGCAGAATCCAGAAGTTATGTGGTTATGGCCAATAATCAGTGCTATACCTGCATAGCTAATGGGGTAAAGGTAGGACTGCTATGTATGCGGCCTGTTTGCCTAGTTAGGTAAGCGGGAACTGGCACAGAATATCTCTTCTTCCATTCTGATGCCACCTCTGAACCTCCCGGCAGTGCCCGGACAGTGCTGCTGCAGTCAGAAGGGATGTTTAGTGGCACTGAATATTCCTTCCTGACTCACTGGACAGGAGACTGTTGTGCCTAGTTATATCTTTCTGAATATCAGGCCCTATAGGCATTGCTATGTGGTTCCTGCTTTTCAACAAGCCTAAAATAAACTGCATAGCTATACATTAAAGGACAACACTACAACTGGGCTGTTGCCTTTACATGTCACTTGCATGTGTAAATGTACAGAATACTTGCACTTTCACCCATAAGTGTATGCTTCAGTGGTGTAGACACAGGAGGGGTCTTGAGGGCTTCCCCCCCCCCCATAAAACGGCTGGCAGAGATGCCAAAGTCCTGCCAGCCAAAGATATTCACTGCTGAACTACTCCCCTCCTCCTCTTGCTACTGCAAGAAACAGGAAGCTGGCAGCATGCCTCCAGTCGCTGACACCAGGACATCTTGCACATGTTCGGTTCACATAAGAACAGAGCATGCTCAGGGAGCCCTAGAGTTGGCAGCTGGAGGCATGCCCTGGTTTCCTGTTTACTGCAGCAGCAAGAGGAGGAGGGGAGCATCTCAGCTGTGAATATCTTTGGCTGGTGGGGCTTAGCATCCCTACCACAGATCAATCCTACACAGACATCCAATGCTAATAGAATACCTGGTTGCTTTCACACACGCCGAACACAGATAGACCCTCTTGAAATATAAGTAATCACAAACTAAAAATCACAAAGTGGGTCATGTACTTGATATGTTTTGTTTTGTTTTTTTTTGCATCAGTTTTTCAGTATCTGCTGGTTTCTTCACTGGATGTTCTGAATGTTGGGTGTGCTGATCACTTCTGTGTAATATTTGATAGGGTGTGGAAATGAATTTTGTTAAACAAGCTGCTGAAACAGTGTAGTATAGAGAACTTATGACGTGCCTCAGTTGAAGGAATTTTGGTTATTATGTTTGAATAAGATGACATGTAATTTAATTGATGAAGTGGTAAATGTATGGAATGATTAATTGAGGGAATCTTTGGATCAAACTGCACCTCTTCAACAGGTAGTTCAGATAAATACTGTTAATGTTCATCCATGGTTGAATGACACTGTTAAGAAATTGCATAGTGACTTGAGGAAAGTTGAAAGGTTGTGGAGAAAGAAGGGGACCTGGATGACTTTAATTCATATCAGTTGAATTTGGTAGAGTATAGAGCAATTCATGATTGCTTGAAGACTGAATATTATCACCACTGAATTGTGACAGCAATAAATAGAACTAAGGAATTGTATCATATTGTTAATTTTTAACTGCTGGGAGGCAGGTGAGTTTAGATGGAGTGGGTTTATCCGTGGATGATTTGGGGGATTGCTTTAGTTTGAAGACTTCTAGAATTGTTGTTGGCTCAATATCTGTTCCAAGGGAGATAGATCAAATTGCAAATGATGCTGTAGTTAGGGCTTAGGATGTTTTTTGAGGATGTTGATGAGTCCACCATTCTTGATGTTTTGCAAAGTTTAAGGGCTACAAAAACCTTTCTTTGGCAGTGTTGCGTTCTATGGGGGAGTGTCTTGCCCTGGTGTTAGCTAAGTTGGTTAGTTTATCACTTTAAGGAAGGGAGACTTCCAGAGTCCCTTAAGATTGCTACAATTAGGCCTCTCCTGAAGTGGGATATCTTGGATCATGGCTTGGCAACCAGTTATAGGCCAATTACAGTGGCGCCTTGTTTGGGAAAATTTATTGAAAAGGTAGTATTGAGAGAAATGATGGAGTTTATGGATGTGGAGAATTTGCTTGATCTTAATCTGTATGTTTTTTGAAAAGTACATGATACTGAGATTTCATTGGTCTTGTCTGAATATGATTAGGTGAGGTCTGGAATAAAACCTTTGTTATTGTTTTTTACATTGGAAATTTCCTCTGCCTTTGATACAGTGAATTATACTATTTTGCTTCAATGATTTAGAGCATTGGGAATTGGTGGGATAGTCTGTGCTTGGTTTAAGTCTTATTTGTCGATGAGAACAATACAAGTAAAATTGGAAGCTGTGGTTTCAATGATATACCCACTAAGGGTGGATGTTCCACAGGGTTCTGCATTGCCAGAATTACTTTTTATTTTTATTAACCTTGTGTGGACTTCTTTGTAAGCTGGATGTTGAGAATAGAGTGTATGCTGACGATATCCAGGTTTTTTCCCTAGGGATCTAGACTTCTGTATGGGTGTTGAGAAGCTGAAATATTGTTTGGGAGTGATAAAGGACTGGATGATTGCTAATAAGCTTTACTGAATCTTGGGAAAACTGAGTTAATGATTGTATGTAGTCAGCCAGTGAATGTTCAGTATGAGCCAGTTCAGATTTTGGAACTTATTTTGCCCATACAGCAGCAGTTAGTGAGTTTGGCAGTTGTGCTGGATTTACAATTGTCTATGCACTCTCAAATATCAAGGGTGATTCAGTCTTCCTTTCATCAGTTGCAGATATCATTATTTTTATTAATTACATTTGTACCCCACACTTTCCCACACATAGCAGGTTCAATGCGGTTTACATAGTAAATAGAATTACAAAGTCTTGAAGGAGAATGTTACAAGTTATAGTAAACCTAGTAGTAGTGGGGTTTTGAGGATATGTAAATTGAGCATGAAGAGGTAAACAAAGATAGGATGAGCAAAAGGAGAAGAGATTGGAAGGGGAAAGGAGTAGGAAGGATGGAGAGGAAGAGATTGAGGAATGAGCAGATTTCCATTGATGATGCAGAGCCTTGTGTCATCGAAAATGGATTACTGTAATGCTCTGTATGTAGGTGTATCTCAGACTAGGTGTAAGGCTTTTCATGTAGTACAGAATGTGGCAGCATGGATGATAGTTGGGTCAGAGCATATTGAGCATATCACTCCGTTATTGAAGTTCCTTAATTGGTTGCTGTCCATTATAGAATTAATTTCAAGTTGTTAAAGTTTTTGTATTTAAGTCTTTAATTGGACTGGTATCATAATATGTTCAACAGGCCCTTGAGGTCTATCATCCAACGCAGGCATTATGATGTGACTGAAACTCTGTTTATCAGGCATGTCATAGATACTGCTTTTTCAATTAAAAGCCCATACTTGTGGAATAAATTGCATGGGAGGTTACAAAGTACTACAGATTTATCTGTGTTTAAGAAACAGTTAAATACTCATTTATTTGTTCAGGCATTTTCCCCCTGATTCCTTATCCTGCTTATAATCGAACGAGAATAACGCCCAAGTTCCGACCTAAATCGGGAGATGGGCGTTCTTCTCACAAAAACAAATAAAGCGGCATAATCGAAAGCCGAACTTTGGACGCTTTCAACTGCACTCCGTCGCGAATGCGGACAAAGTTGACGGGGGAGTGTCGGAGGCGTGGTGAAGGCGGAACTGGGGCGTGGTTATCACCCGAACAGAGATGGGCGCCCTTCGCCGATAATGGATGCGTTTGTAGCTAGAATTTAGGGCACTTTCCTGGACCCTGTTTTTTGACGAATAAGGCCCCAAAAAGTGCCCTAAATGACCAGATGACCCCCAGAGGGAGTCGGGGATGACCTCCCCTGACTCCCCCAGTGGTCACTAACCCCCTCCCACCACAACAAATGATGTTTAACAACTTTTTACTTTCACCCTCAAATGTCATACCCTCCTCCCAAGCAGCAGTATGCAGGTCCCTGGAACAGTTGTTAGGGGGTGCAGTGGACGTCAGGCAGGTGGACCCAGGCCCATCCCCCCCCTACCTGTTACAATTGTGCTGCTTAATGCTACTAGTCGTCCAACCCCCCCCAAACCCCCTGTACCCACATGTAGGTGCCCCCCTTCACCGCTTAGGGCTATAGTACTGGTGTAGACTTGTGGGCAGTGGGTTTTGAGGGGGATTTGGGGGGCTCAACACCCAAGGGAAGGGTGCTATGCACCTGGGAGCTCTTTTACCTTTTTTTATGTTTTTGTAAAAGTGCCCCCTAGGGTGCCCGGTTGGTGTCCTGGCATGTGAGGGGGACCAGTGCACTATGAATCCTGGCCCCTCCCACGAACAAATGCCTTGCATTTATTCGTTTTTGAGCTGGGCGATTTCATTTTCCATTATCGGTGAAAAGCAAAAACGCCCAGCTCACACCTTGGCGAATAAAGCATGGGCGTCTATTTTTTTTAAAAAATACGGTTCACTCCGCCCCTTCACGGACCCGTTCTCGGAGATTAACGCCCATGGAGATAGGCGTTTCTGGTCGATTATGCCCCTCTATGTCTACTGCATTTTTTTTTTTTTTTTTTTTAAATCATTTATTTATAATTTTTTCATTTTACAAGGATCACTTGCAAAACAGTAAAACAGAGATGATTGTACATTAAAACAATATTTGAAGAAAACAATCTCAACAAGATAAATGGATTTTGTACAATCTTTCTCTTTCTTAGACCACAAAATAAATAGGGAGAGTGAAACAAGACAAGGAGATCAATTTAAGCAACAGCAAACAAAGAAAACGTGGTATTAACCCGATTATCCCCAGTTATTATTTATCTAAATCATTTTTCCACATTGATCATCTGGTTGGTTTCTTCAAGACCATAACGGTGCATAGTCCATCAATTTCATTGGAAACATACTTATTGTCCAATATTAGTGAAAGTAATACACCTGATTTCATTTTTTTTCCCTTTTAAAACCAGAAATTGTTTAACAATACAAACCCTTGAATCTCCAATCAATTCCGCTGATTAAAGTAATCCCAGTTTCACAGGCTTCACTCCTTTTGAATTAATATATTAAGAGGAATCATTTCAGAGGGAAAAAAAACATTAGGAGTCATACCTGGAACTCTGGGAAAACAACAATCTCGATATTAATCATCTACAACAATATTCATTTTGTTCAAATTTTTTCTGGTCTTATTATCATTTTCAAATCTTAACCGTTTCTACTTCAGTAGAACTTCATTTGCTGTATATTCTCAAATGATTCGATTAGATTATCCATGTGGCTCATTAACAAGACTATATCTGAAGCAAAGTCATTCTCTACCACCGTCAGGTCCTGGAGCACCCTCCAGATGACATTCAATGCAACCTCCACGGGAGCCAAAAACTCCAAGCTGATAACTCTTAAGGGTTTAGGAGTAGCACCGCCGACACGGGTTCAGCCGTAAACGACTTCCGTTTCAGCATACACTCCTGACTCACTCCTCCACCCCTTTGGGCATGGTGGTTAAATGATTTTTGAGCGATGAAGTTGTTTCCAGGTCCAAGAGCATCGACGCTCCTTCGTCGGTGCTAATCAAAGGACTCATCAACCCAGTCATCTATGGGCAGCTCGTCATACAGCGGTCCCACACTTGCTGCACAGGGGACAAAACGCTGGTCATCGGCGGCTGACCCCCCATTGTCCCCTTCCTCTGTTAAGGCAACTGCAATGCAGAGAGGAAATTTCAAGTGAACAAAAACTGAACTTCAGAGGACAGCTGGGCCGTTGAGTGTACGAGCTTCAGGTCACCATCTTTCCCCTCTCCCTAATTTGGGACACTCTTTGTCTGGTTTCTCCTCAGAGGCCTGTCTGATATGGGTAACCCTTCAGCATAGCCCTCTGAGTCATTGAAACACGGAAGCCCCTCCACCACTTACAAGGTGGTGTCCCTTCGGAGGGTCTACTGCATTTTTAATGTGATTCTGTAGTGGAATTTGTAATAATTTTTAAAATTATATCTTTTATGAATGTTTTATTGTAAGCCACCTAGGAATAGGCAGCCTATAAATGTAATAAATAAATAAATGTAGACAAAAATTAAACTGAACTCCTAAGAAGCCAGAGTCTCCATACAACCAGAGAAAGAAAAGCCACGATGCATGCTCCCCTGTACTGTGCAAAATATAGCAATAAGCAGGTGTAACTTTCATAAACTGACATTCCTATCACTACATTATAAATGAAAAAGAAAAGAAGCATACCTTTCTATTGGACTAACTACATTTTTTGATTCGTTTTCAGAAGCCAAAACCTCCTTCCTCTGATCAACTGGTCAAGACATTATGTTATACTGGGTAAAGTAGGTGACAACAGGGACTGATTTAGGGTGGGGAAAAGAAATTAGAAGCTTAGCACTGATTATCAGTACTATCCTCATTAGTCTATGTTAAATTGTACAGCGCTGCGTAACCCTAGTAGCGCTTTAGAAATGTCAAGTAGTAGTAATAGTATCCTCATAAATTAGGCAAATGAATGGTGGGCCTAAATTTATGAGCATAACTTTTAAGCTCCTAAATTAAAGATGAATTTGTGGCTAAAAATAGGGCAAAAAATTGGGAGCATAAATTTAGGAGCCCATCTTTTTTGGAATATTGGGCCCAAAATCCTTTTTTCTACCTTTATTGTTTGATCATTAAGGGGTCCTTTTACTAAGCTGTAGTAAAAAGGGCCCTGTGCTATCAGTGACAGCTGTTTTTTGCCACTCGCTGAGGCCTTATTTCTGCAGCTAACATAATAGAAGTATTTTTCAAATATTTCCGCTAGCACTGGAAATGCCACACGCTGGAGGTGAAACTACAGCATTAGGCCAGCGGTAGTTTCGGAATGGCGAGCAGTAAGCCCACATTGGGCTTACTGCCACTTAGTAAAGCAACCCCTTAATTTTTCTATTTGTGTTGGTCCCAGTCTTTGGTTTCTGCTTGCCCCTGTGTTCTCTTATCTCTCTTGACAAGATTTCCTATCCATTTGTCATTTTTCTTTCTCGTCTTCATTTCCTCCATTATATCCATCTCCAACATTGATCTTTTCCTTTCAACTTCTCCATCCAGATTTCTTTCATTCTTACTATCTTACTATTCTTACTGTGGCCAATATTCAAAACTGTTTAACTGACCAGTAACTGCTGGTTTAATAACAGGGGAACTGTATCTGCCTACAACTTTCTATCTCTCTTTCCCTCACCACAGTTTTATTTTTTATTTTATTGCATTTGCATCCCACATTTTCCCACCTATTTGCAGGCTCAATGTGGCTTACAGAGTCTGGTTATGACATAGTCATTCCAAGATGTCAGATACAATTAGTAATGTTCAAAGATTAGGTAAGGGAAGAGAGAAGGAAGGTATTAGGCATTCCCCTTCCTCTTATTCTCCAGTCTTCTATTTATTCTCCCCCTTCCATCCAGCATCTCACCCTCTCTCTACCCCACTTCCATTTAACATCTCCCTACTCTATTACTTTCCACCTTCCATAAGCATTTCCCCTATTTCTTTCCTCTTCCATCTAGCATCCCTTTCCCTCTACCATCCAGTGTCTCCCACTCTCTCACCCATTCCATCTTGCATCTCTCTCTCTCTCTCTCTCTCTCTCTCTCTCTCTCTCTCTCTCTCTCTCTATTCATCTTCCCTTCAATCCAAAATATCCCCCCTCTCTCTCAAACCTTTTGAACCAGCATCTCCCTTCTTTCTCCACCCTCTCCATTCAGCGTCTCACCCCTCTCTCTCCCCTTTCATCTAGCATTGCTCCTATCTTCCCTCTCCTATCCAGTATCTGTCCTTTCTCCTCTTCCATCCAGCATCTCCCCTGTCCCCTGTCTCTCCATCCTTTCCAACCAGTATGTCCCTCCTCTTCACCATTTCCATCCAGCATCCCCCCTCTCCCCTTTCTATTTAGCATTTCTCCTCTCCCTTCCAGCATCTCTCCTTTCTATCCACTTTCCATACAGCATCTGCCCTCTCTCTTTCATCCCTTTCCAGCCAGCATCTCACCCATCTCTCACACACATACCCTTTCCAGCCAGAATTTTGCCCCTATCTCTCTTCTCCCTTCCATCCAGCATTACACCTCTTTTCCCCCTCTCATCCAGCATCTACCTTCTCTTCCCCCCTCTAATCAGCATCTCTTCTCTCCATTCTTCTATCCTCCTGTCACCCCAATTTCTACTGCTTCTTGGGACCAGCAACAGCAATTTAAAAAGGTGTGGAGCCTCTATCTCCATATGCATGGCTGCTGGCTGCTCTGGTCCTGCAACCTCAGATACAGGAAGTTGATATTGGAGGGAATGGGTCCAAAAGAGTCAGCAGCCATGCCTATAGAGGCTTCAGATTGTTGGATTATTTGTAGTAAATAATTAGCAGATTTTAGTACACACAGCTTCAGCTTTAGAAATGTTAATTTCTTTCTTCATCTCTCTCTCATTCACCCCTGAATAATTCACTGCTGAGTCACTTTAAAGTTGAAGTAACAAAACATCTGTTTACTCACAGTTTGTAGTTAGATTATAATCAGACAGGCTTATATATACATATTACTATACATTTGTCTTATCAGCTCCTTCCATGTGCTTAGATGGTAATGGATGCTCACACCACCATAGATCCTCTCAGGTTAGGAGAGATCATGAGCTCCATGTGCTCCATGTGCTGCATCTGCTGCATCTAACCCCCACAGGAAGTTGCATAGCTGTGTGACCTCTCTAAGTAATTCACATCAGAGGTCACAGAGTAATCACAGAGAAATAATAGGTGACAGGCAATGCATGTAAAATACAATTACATTCCAACAAACCCCTTCTCATGCATAACTGTCATGCAATTATTTATTCATACAAAGTCCAAGCTTTATACGCAGATTCACAAAATGTTCTCTGGGTAACGGTTTGGTCATGATGTCAGCTGTCATCTCACTGGTGTGACAATAGTGTAGACTGATGACCCCTTCTTTTGCCAACTCTCGCACGTTGTGGTATTTCGTTGCGATGTGCTTGGTGCGTGACTGAACCTTGTCATTCTGTGACAGTCGGATGCAGCTCTGATTATCTTCCATTATCTGGATTGGTCTCTGTTCAGCTATTCCAAAATCCAGCATAAGTTTTTCAATCCACATCAGTTCTCTGCACGCTTCCGATACGGCCACATATTCAGCTTCTGTAGAAGACAAACTCACAATACTTTGTTTATGACTGGCCCATGAAATTTGTACATTTCCATACATAAACACATATCCACTTGTGGATTTATAGTCAGAATGATCCCCTGCCCAATCTGAATCACAGTAACATATTAGTTTTGGATTACTATTGGCTGAAATCTTTAATTTACAATCAATGGTACCCTTTAAATACCTTACCATCCTTTTAACTGCAGTCCAATCTGATTTGGTAGGTGAGCTGACCCTTCTGCTCAAAATTCCTACTGCATTTGCTATATCAGCCCTGTATGTGGTAGCTAGATATAAAAGCTTACCTATGGCTGATCTATATTGGATGTTATCTGGTAAAGGTTCTCTTACTGTTTCATCCTTCAGAAAATCAGTGATCATGGGAGTGCTTACAACTTGGGCATCTTGCATACCTAAACTTTCAATAAGCTCATTTATTTTCTGCTTCTGGCTTAGAAGATAAGAACCATCATTTTGTTTCTCAATTTCTATACCAAGATAGTATGACACATTTCCAAGTTCTTTTATCTCAACATTCAGGTTTAAACACTTTACAATGTCCTTGTACTCTTGCTCACTTTTGCTTGCAATGAGCAGATCATCAACAAAAGCTAAAATGTATGCATATTGTCCATTTGTGCACCTAGTGTACAAGCATTTATCTGCTTCACCTTGCTTAAATCCTAAATTTGTCAATATTTCATGCAATTTTTCATTCCAACATTTTGCACTTTGCTTTAATCCATAAAGACCTTTGTTTAATTTACACACTAGCTGTCTTTGTTTTGTATTTATGAAACCTGTTGGTTGTTCCATGTACAAGTCTTCAGTTATATCTCCGTGAAGAAACGCTGTTTTTACATCAATGTGTTTGACTTGCATGCCTTTTGAGACTGCAATGCTCAGAAGTGTTCTTATTGTCGTGTGTTTCACTACAGGTGCAAACACTTCATCAAAATCTTCTCCATATTTTTGAAGATATCCCTTTGCCACTAATCTGGCTTTATACCTTTCCACTTTTCCTTGTGCATTCCTTTTTAACTTGAATACCCATTTGCATCCTATAGCTTTCTTGCCAGGAGGTAATTTTGTAAGAATCCAAGTATTATTTTTATCCAATGCATCAATTTCTTCTTGTGCAGCTTTATGCCATTCAGCAGCTTCTTCTGCTGGCATTTTCTCAATCTCATCCCATGTTAAGGGCTCTTGAGCTTCTGCTGACTTTGTTAGGTAAGACAGTCTTGGGGGTGGAACACCTTTGTTTTCCCTGGATGAGCGTCTGACAACAGGTTGGTCTGACCTTTCCGCATCCTCAAAATCTGAGAGTACTTCTCCAATTGATTCCCCTTCTCCAACTGTACTGTCTTCTTCAATGATCCTTTCTGTGTCTGCTTCCTCTGCCTGTTCCTCGTTAGATACAGATGAGTTGCTTTCAGACATCTGCCTTGGTATGGCATTTATATACACTGGCATGTCTATTATGGTTCTAGTTTCATATTCTGGATGATAAGGCTCATCTGGGATAATCCAGCCTTTATCAACCCTTTTGTTTTCATCAAAATATGTAACATGTCTTATGCCAACAATGCCAGTTTTCAGATTCAAAATTCTATATCCTTTGTGTCCTGGAGTATAGCCAACTAAAATGCCCCTTTCTGTTGTGGAATCCAGCTTATGCCTTCTTTGCTTTGGTACATGAGCATATGCTGTACTTCCAAATGTTCTTATGTGTGACAGGTTTGGCTTCCTACCATGCCATGTCTCATGTGGTGTGCGCTCAGCGCCTTTAGTTGGCATTCTGTTTTGTAGGTACACTGCTGTGAGAATGGCTTCCCCCCATAGTCTTTTAGGGAGATTGCTATCTGACAGCATACATCTGGTCATTTCCACAAGTGACCTAAATTTTCTCTCTGCAACAGAATTTTGCTCTGGTGTATAAGCTACTGTTGTGATATGCTGAATGCCTTCTTGTTCTAGAAATGTGCGCATGCTTTGTGAAGTGAACTCACCACCATTGTCGGTCTGAAGAACCTTTGGTTTTCTTTCAAATTTATTGCTCACCATGGCTACGTATTTCTTCAGCATGTCTGTGACTTGACTTTTCTCTTTCAGCAAATAGGCCACACAATATCTAGAGAAATCATCCAAGAATATTAGCACAAATCTGTTATTTCCCAATGATGGGATATTAAACGGTCCACATAAGTCACTGTGTATTAAGTCCAGTACTTTATTACTCCTATTTCCTGTGTATGCAGGAAATGAGGGTCTCACACCTTTTTGAGTAACACAGTCTATGCATTTCTCCATTTTACCAGCATCTGCACTTATCTGAATGCCGGTGGCCAGTTGCTTACTGTAAAGATCCTGGATCACCTTAGAATCACGATGTCCCAGGCGGCGGTGCCAGATTTCCGGACTACATTTACCATCATTCTTCCTTACTTGCGCCATATGTGAGGCTTCACCTGAAATGTTCAGCTTATAAACATCATTATGCATAAAAGCTTCAGCATACACTTCATCATTTTTAGAGATTGTGCACTTACTGTTTTCAAAATGAATCACAAATCCCTTCTTATCTAATGTAGATACACTAAGCATATTGCAAACTGCTTGGGGAATATACAAGACATCACTTACAGGAATTTCTTTAACTTCATTAGACACTTTGCATTTTAAGAATCCAATACCTTTTGCTTGGATCTTAGCAGTCCCTGCGTTTGCAGTTTTAAGAATACCTTCCTCTGGACACATTTCCTGAAAGAAATCCTTACAATTGGTTAAATGGCATGTGCTCCCCGAATCCAAAATCCAAGTACTTTCATTTGAATTATTATTTACCATAGTCAAAGATTTTTCTGCCATTAGAAAGCCCTTGTGTTTATCTTTGTCCTTCATACATTTCCTGGTTTGAAAATTCTTTAGTTCCATTGGCTTAGGTGAGCTAGAGGGAGTGTTTTGTGTTTCCTTACACCATTTAGATACATGTCCCTCCTTTCCACATGAGTAGCAAATCAGCTTGCCCTTGGGTGGAGTTTTCCCATAGCTCCGCCTTCCTCTGTTCTTTGCCAAGAAATTTGTTTCATTTCTCTCTGACTTGCTTTGAGAACACATCTCCTCAGAATCATTTATTATGCATTCCTGCCTTAGTTTTGATGTTGCCTGTTCAAAAGATTGCCCTTCAATGGCCTCATTTACAGACCTAAAAACATCAAACTTCTTTGATAGTGAGGTAAAAAGAAATGCTCTTTTCAATGCATCACACATGGGAATTCCAGAAAGTTCTAACTTTTGAAATGAAGACATAAGATGCATAATGTGATCATTACATTTACTTTTATCCCTTAATTTGGTTTCATTCAACTCTGCCAGCCAAATTGGTTGCTGTTTTGCATATGTAGTTGCATACATAGTTCTCAGTTTATATAAAATGTCCTTTGGTGTATCTTTTCCCTCCACTAATATGGCTTGTTTTTCTGAGAGAGCTTCTAGAAACATGCACTTCACATAATAGTTTGCATTGTCCCATTCAGCCATATTTTCAGCTGTTCTGTCTTGGTCTAAGCATATATTCAATCCTTTTGCTCGAAGGAGACATATGAATCTTAATTCCCACTGCTGATAATTAAACTCAGTTAATCTAGGCACCTTGAGAGAATAGAAAAATGGTGAATTTCTTCCCTCAGCCATTTTCTTAGCCTTCTGTCTGCTGTGTGGGGGGAGAGAGAGACAGACTGAATCTTTCCTTTAAAACTTAAGAGAAAAATGTGGCCTTTTTTTCTGCCTGGTAATATTTCTCTTCTTTTTCAATTCCTGACCCTGGGCCCATAACCCTTTTGTTGGATTATTTGTAGTAAATAATTAGCAGATTTTAGTACACACAGCTTCAGCTTTAGAAATGTTAATTTCTTTCTTCATCTCTCTCTCATTCACCCCTGAATAATTCACTGCTGAGTCACTTTAAAGTTGAAGTAACAAAACATCTGTTTACTCACAGTTTGTAGTTAGATTATAATCAGACAGGCTTATATATACATATTACTATACATTTGTCTTATCAGCTCCTTCCATGTGCTTAGATGGTAATGGATGCTCACACCACCATAGATCCTCTCAGGTTAGGAGAGATCATGAGCTCCATGTGCTCCATGTGCTGCATCTGCTGCATCTAACCCCCACAGGAAGTTGCATAGCTGTGTGACCTCTCTAAGTAATTCACATCAGAGGTCACAGAGTAATCACAGAGAAATAATAGGTGACAGGCAATGCATGTAAAATACAATTACATTCCAACACAGATCCCATGGCTATTTTGTGGGGAGGGGGGGGGGGTTTCCACAGTTCCAGCTGCTCTTCATAAGCAGCGCAGCAACAGGGGAGGTAGCAGCAAGAGTGAGGTGAAGAAGGATGTGATTAGGGCTGGAGAGGCTTACACTCTCAAAATCTGTTATTTTGAGTGCCTATGAACTCAATTATGTTGCAATGATAGGGTGGATCAAATTGGACAGGAGGTGGCACCGTGAGATAGGAGGCAATGTTTTGTTGTGGACTGGAACTGGTTAAAAGGGAGAAAAAAAGAGGGTAATGTTAAATGGCCATTTTTTCAATGGCGGAAGGTAAATAGTGGAGTGACCCAGGGATCTGTACTGTGACTGGTCTTATTTGACTTATATATAAATGATCTGGAAATGGGAATAACAAGAGAAGTGATCAAATTTGCAGAAACTCAAAACTTTTCGATTGTTAAATCACATGTGGACAATGAGAAATTGCAGGAGGGCATAGGCGCCCCATATAAGAGGCTTGGGGAGGCTAAGCCTCCCCAGCCAGGTGGGGCACAGGGGGAGCAGTCGCTCCCCCAAATATCTTTAAAAGAGATGGTGCTTAAGCGCCAAATGCTGATCGGCGGTCTCTGCCTCCTCCCCCCTCCCGCGCGAGTCTTGCACTTCCCCTGGCTCTCACCCATCCATGTTCTCCCTCCGACGCCGCGCCGTGGATTCACAGAGCCAGCCTTAATCTGCCTGCATTGGAGCCTCTCCCTCAAACGCATCCCACCTCTGCGTAACACAGGAAGTTGCATTAGAGGAGGCGGGGTGCGTCTGAGGGAGAGGCTCCGATGCAGGTGTGAATCGCCGGCGTCGGAGGGAGAACGCCTCAGGCTTTAAAAATGAGCAGATGGGTGAGAGCTGGTAGAACGGAAGAGACAGGACCCCGGGGGGGGGGGGGGGAGCAAAAGCTACGAACGGATGGATGGCTGGCTGGCTGGGGGAGGGGAGGGGAGAACTGGTAGGCAGGGAGGGCAGGGGGAGAGGTATTCCTTCAGGTATTTTAAGGGTTCCTGACCTACTGCAGCTGCTGTACTGCTCTAACCCTGTCCACTACAGTATTAACATCATGTACCTGTTAAAGGAGGATGTCAAAGGGATATGCTCGTTAGTATGCTCCCCTATCTCTTGTTTGTCCTGTTTGTCTGTCCTAATTAGATTGTAAGCTCTGTCGAGCAGGGACTGTCTCTTCATGTTCAAGTGTACAGCACTGCGTACATCTAGTAGCACTATAGAAATGATAAGTAGTAGTAGTAGTAGTAGGGCAGGGGAGAGGAGAGTTGCTGGATATGGGTGGATGGAGGGGAGGGTTGCTGGGTGGATGGAGGGGAGGGCAGGGGAGAGAAGGGTTGCTGGACATGGGTGGGTGGATGGAGAGGAGGGTTGCTGGACATGGATGGAGGAGAGGGAAGGGAGAGAGAGAAGAAATGCTGGACATGGATGGAGGAGGAGGGAGGAGTGAGGAAGCAGATGAGATGAGGGAAAAGGAAGAGAGTAGAAAAACTGCACATGGATGAAGAAAATAGGCAGAAGCTGGAGTCACTGGACAGTCAAGTCTGCAGAGGATCCAGCTTTTACTTACGGATGTAGGACAAGAAATGAAGAAGAAAGGCGGAAAGTAAAGAAATAAATGGAAAGGAAGCCCTGGAAACAGAGTTAAGAGGACAGATAGCAGCAGAATCAGATACTGGGCCAGCATGATCAGAAAAACAAAGTCACCAGACAACAAAGGTAGAAAAAAATCATTTTATTTTCATTATAGTGTTTGGAATATGTCCACTTTGAGAATCAGGTGCTCAACATTAAAAGTTTATATTTATTTATTTACTTATTTATGGCATTTTATCCCACATTAAACATGAATTAGGGTGTTTTGTGGCTCTACATGAGAATTGTGATAATATGATCCCTTGTTTCATATTGTTGACGGTCTGCATTTTCTGTATGGGTGGTATATTGGTGTGTTAGGTTCTGCCCAGTGTAATATTTATGGTACAGTAAGGTTCTGAGTGTGGTTTTGCACAAAGTTTTGCATAATGTGTTGTGCAGTTGAGCAATTGTGGTTAGTATATGCTTTGAGCATTTCTGAAGGAAAAGTCCATTGATCGTTATTAAATTTTGGGTTTTTTTGCCAGGTTCTTGGGACAGAGTGCTGGGCTTGATGGACCTTTGGTCTTTTCCCAGCGTGGCAGTGCTTATGTGCTTATGAGCAACCACTTTATTCTTTGACATATGATACATATCTAATATCTAAATTTAATAAAAGGTATTAATTGTGGCTTTTATTTTTATTTATTTATTTTTTCTGTGTGTTATCAGACAATTATGGATTTAAGCTCCACCCATGGCCATGCCCCTAACCCCACCCCCTTTAGCCTCCCCAAACAGTTGGGTCACCGACCGCCTAGGCAGGAGGGTCTGAGGAAATTGGAAGACTGGCCATCAAATGGCAGATGAGATTTAATGTGGACAACTGCAAAGTGATGCACATTGGGGAAAACAATTCAGATTATAGTTACTTGATGCTAGGGCCCACATTAAGAGTCAACGCCCAAGAAAAAGATCTGGGTGCCATAATATTTTTTTGTGGAAAAAAACGTCCAAATGCAGATTTATGCCACTTTTTGGACGTTTTTCCTCTTTTGAAAATGAGCCCAAAAGTTTCTTAAGTTACTATCGGGGTCCTTTTACTAAGCTAAAGCAGGGCAGCCGAGAGGGGGGGACAGGGGAGACAAAATTCCCCGTGCCCGGGCCTCCGGGGGGGCCGGCGCCGCCGCCACAGTTCGGCCTGCCCGCCCTCCGTCGCTCCCTGGCATTGAACTTAAGCGCCTCACCTTCGAAAGCGCGGCAAGCAGCAGCAGACCACTCCTTCCTTCTGTGTCCCGCCCTCGCCTGACGTAACTTCCACGAGGGCGGAACACGGAAGGAAGGAGTGGTCTGCCACTGCTTGATGCGCTTTCGAAGGTGAGGCACTTAAGGTCAGTGCAGAGGGCCCGGGGGTAGAGAGAGGGCCCGGTGGCGGGTGGAGGGGGGCCCGGGGGCGGCCTTGTCCCGGGCCTGGCCCAGTCTCTCGGCGGCCCTGAGCTAAAGTGCAGGTCCCTTTTTACTAAGGTAAAAGGGGGCCTGCACTAGCGTCAGCACATGTTTTGATGCGCGCTGAGGCCTCCTTTTACCGTAGTGAGAAAAAAAGGCTGTTATTCTCAGAAAAAGAAATGGCCATGTGGCAAGTGAACCAACTGCCATGCAGCCGTTTCGGGGGAGCATCGAGGTGGCGGTAAAGGCTCCTGCACTAACCCGGTGCCAGGTAAGCACTGGTGCTACAAAATCAAAAATATTTTTTGTAGCACCAGAAGTGGTGCATGCTGGGGATGGGAACTACCACTGGGCTCCTGCAGTAGCCCAGCAGTAGTTCCGGATTAACACATGGCAAGCCTGTTGCTGCTCTCCAACCCTTTAGTAAAAGGGCCCCTTTGTAACTTTGCAAGTCTAAGTGCTTTGAAAATACACCTCCACGTCTCCAATTTAAACACATAACACAGACTACTATAAATTATGAGCATTGCATGATGCACTTAGGCACACATATTTATGCCTGTCATTGGCATACGGATGCATAATTGGCGCTCGGCACACAGCAGCAGTAAGCCTAACTTTAGGTGCTAAATGATAGAATTGCCTCCAAAAGTTTTTAAATGCTTAGAATCCCAGAGCACATGCCATGCACCTTGAAACTTAAGAAAACATGAAAATATTGAATGTATACCATAGAGACATTTAGAGAGGGAAATATTTTTAATTATGTAAAATGCACTGTTATTTAGGAAATACACCAGCTGAAATGTACTACTATGAGAGCACTGAAGTTTTTCCAACATATTAATCATAGCAACCTTTAACCCATAACTAAGAAATCCATCTTAGCAAGGCCTTCAGATGAAAGCGTTCCCTTGACTGTCTTATACAGATCAAAAACAACACTTATTAACTTTTGCTCATAAATTTATCAAAAGCTTGCTGTGATAAGATAAAATATATCATTTGTTTTGTAAATCCTTCTATTTATTTATTTATTTATTTATTTTTTTGCAGATCTATTTAAAAGAGACAGATGTTCCCCTCTTCTATATCAGAAAATTAATTCTTCGGAAGACTTTAGGCCTTCATCTAGCCCAGGGGTTCTCAACCCAGTCCTCGGGACACACCTAGCCTGTCAGGTTTTTCAGGATACTCACAATAAATATTTATGAGATAGATTTGCATGCCCTACATAGTAACACAGGAACCCTTTCACTAAGCCACGTAGGTGCCTACACATGCCCAAAACACGTCAATTCAGAGTTACTACCCGGCTACTGCGTGGCCCGTGTGGTAATTTGATTTTATGACATGCCTCCACTACGTGCACCAGAAAATATAAAAATCAGGGGGTGCAGTAGGTGATTACTGCACGAGAGACCTTGTTAGTAGAATTCGTGTATTTAGAGCCCAGCCCTGGCGCATTCCTTATTTTTCTGTTTTGTGTGAAGACTCCCCTTGTCCTTTGTAGTTTATGTTAGTGTAAATGAGTGTGCTAGACAGAGGGATCTTGGGGTGATAGTATCTGAGGATCTGAAGGCGACGAAACAGTGTGACAAGGTGGTGGCCGTAGCTAGAAGGTTGTTAGGCTGTATAGAGAGAGGTGTGACCAGCAGAAGAAAGGAGGTGTTGATGCCCCTGTATAAGTCATTGGTGAGGCCCCACCTAGAGTATTGTGTTCAGTTTTGGAGGCCGTACCTTGTGAAGGATGTTAAAAGAATTGAAGCGGTGCAAAGAAAAGCTACGAGAATGGTAAGGGATTTGTGTTACAAGACGTATGAGGAGAGACTTGATGACCTGAACATGTACACTCTGGAAGAAAGGAGAAACGGGTGATATGATACAGACGTTCAAATATTTGAAAAGTGTTAATCCGCAAACGAACCTTTTCCGGAGGTGCGAAGGCGGTAGAACAAGACAGTGGCGTAGCCAAGGGTGGGCCCGGATGGGCCCAGGCCCACCCACTTTGGGCTTAGGCCCACCCAGTAGCAGCACACCTATGATGTGACTGGCAGGGATCCCCAAGCCCCAGCAGCCGAAAACTCCCAACAACTGTCCCTCCTGCATACCTTGTAAATAGCAGATCTTTGCCTGCACCGAGTAGCAACTGATACATACTGCTCAAACTGGCCCCACAGCGTTCCCTCTGATGTATTCCTGCCTATGCAGAAACAGGAAGTTGTATCAGAGAGAAGGCTCTGGGGCCAACATGAACAGTGTGTATTACTTGCTGTTCGCTGCCAGTGAAAATTTGCTATTTCAAAGGTATGTGGGGGAGGGGATGTTTGAGAGACCATATGGCATGCAGGTGAGAGAGGGTGAGACCATATCACTTGTGGGACAAGGCGGAGTTCTGCCCACCCATCTTGGGCCCAGGCCCACCCAAAACTGGGTGTCTGGATACGCCCCTGGAACGAGAGGACATGAAATGAGATTGAAGGGGGGCAGACTCAAGAAAAATGTCGTTAAGTATTTTTTCACGGAGAGAGTAGTGGATGCTTGGAATGCCCTCCCGCGGGAGGTGGTGGAAATGAAAATGGTAACAGAATTCAAACACACGTGGGATAAACATAAAGGAATCCTATTCAGAAGGAATGGATCCTAAGGAGCTTAGCCGAGATTGGGTGGCAGAGCCAGCCGGTGGTGGGAGGCGAGGATAGTGCTGGGCAGACTTATACGGTCTGTGCCAGAGCCAGTGGTGGGAGGCGGGGCTGGTGGTTGGGAGGCAGGGATAGTGCTGGGCAGACTTATATGGTCTGTGCCCTGAAGAGGACAGGTACAAATCAAAGTAGGGTATACACAAAAAGTAGCAAATATGAGTTTGTCTTGTTGGGCAGACTGGCTGGACCATGCAGGTCTTTTTCTGCCGTCATTTACTATGTTACTATGTTACTCCTCTGCCTGTTACCTATGGATCAGAAAAGCAGCTTGGCTCTCAGTCTGACCGGACTAGAAGAGAAATGACCAACTCAGGAGCTGGACTAATAGAGGAGGTACAGCATACAAGATTATTCCTCTGTAGAAGAGCCTGTATGGAAGTGGATTCAAGGAAGAAGAAGCTGTGTGTTTGACTCAAAAGTAAATATAGGCTTGCCCAACCTATTGAGAGGCCTGTTACCCCAAAAGACCAATTATTATTTTTAAAGGATCAAAATCACATAGAGGAAGGGTATGGAGCATTGCAGTGTTTATTCAACGCTGTACAACCTCATGACAGAAAGATGACCGTAAAACAGTAATTGTTTTGTATGTATTCACAGTAAAGAGAGTCAGAGCACCCCATGTCTGTCTCTGGGTAATTACTTAAGGGGACCTCTGCACCAGGTCCTTGAAGGGAAATCCCTTCCCCCTGGAGAAAACCTGTTCCCTTGGATAAGACTGTGCATGCTGAGAGTGAAGTAGGGAGAGTATAATGAAGAAATACGTGTTCTGTGGGACCCTGGAGTGTGAATCATAGATGGACCACCCTGAGCAAGCCTAGTGTTTTAACACTAGGCTTGCTCAGGGTGGTCCATCTATGATACAGGGGCCCATGGCTATACAGGGGCCCATGGTATAAACTGGGAAGAGGGCCCCAGGCTTTGCATTCTTCAGTTTAAAACAGTCTTGGGGTCCCCTCTGGTATGAGGACCAAGGGCAATTGGCCTGGTTGCCACCCCCTAACACTAGCCTTGACCCCCATGGCTGGGACACCCACCTTACAATTTATTAAGCATTACTATATTTTGTCAACCTATTATTTTTTTCTTCTCCTCCTCCTCACCCTTCCCAGGCCAAATTCATACCCCTCCTTCCCCCCCCCCCCCACCATTGAGTTTCAAGATGACATAAAACACAGCTACTGTAACATACCCACAGATTTCCTAGAACCTCATATGACTTTTCTTTAACAGCTTAGCACCAATTTCCACTGAATTTTTGCATTTGCCACTTCTTTTTCCTTGTTTGCCGATCTACTTTTTAAAGAGATATTTTTTCTCTTCCTTTGAAAGGTCAGTTGTTTCCTTTCGTGTAATGTTAAGGCTCCAGCACCAGTCTCTTCAGTTAGTCACTTCATATTCATATCCCCTGCACTCACTACTCTAAATACTGAGGATGTGTGAGTCCAACACTACTGTATTTGCATGCGTAACCCGGAGCATTGTGGGTAATTCTAGGTGGGAAAAAAGTTTCCAGCCAAACTTGTACCCAAAAGGAGCTCTAAAATAGCCCAACACCAAAAAATAGCTATGTGAGGAGTGGAAGCGGGGGTTCCCTCCCTCCCTCACATAGCTGTTTTTGGTGTTAACAATTGTGGGGCTACTTTTGGGCATGATTTGGGCTGTAGCCTTACCTGTCTGCTGCTCTGCCAGCCTCCATCCTCCAGTCCTCGTTCCACCATCCAAGTGCTGCAGTGCTCGCTGTGGGGCTCTCCTCCATGCTACTGATGCAGTGTGCTCTTGGCTCCCTCTGCCTCACTCCTCCTCCAAAGCGTGATGAGTCATCATCAACTGATGACCGCATCATACAACTCATCCTCCTGTTGGTGAAATTTGGAGCCAGAATGAAGCTTGAGATGCAGTGGCGTAGCAAGGGCGGGGCGATGGAAGCGGTCCGCCCCAGATGTCAATGGGTGGGGCGGTGCTCCGCTCCGTCCATCCACACCCCCCTTGGCATGGAACCGCCTCCCCCCGACGCAGTCCCCACCTGCCAACCAGATTCCAGCTCCGTCCACCCCAGCGTGGCGCCTCGCATCTGCAGCGCTACTGTAAAAAGAAGAAAATCGTCTCGTCATCAGCCCTTCCCTCACTGTGTCCCGCCTTCAAGGAAATAGGAAGTTATGTCAGAGGGCAGGACACAGTGAGGGAAGGGCCGACGATGAGGCGATTTTCTTCATTTTACAGCAGCGCTGCAGATGTGAGGCGCCACACTGGGGTGGACGGAGCTGGAACTTGGAAGCCAGGTGGGGACTGTGTCGTGTGGGGGGGGGTGCCATGTTGCCCTGCACCCGGGGGGCGTGAGTAGTGGCGATCCGCCCTGGGTGTCAGGCAACCACGAAACGCCACTGTTGAGATGAACCAAGCCTCATTCTGGCTACAAATTTGACCAAAAGGGTGACAGTAGAAAGAGGCGGAAGGAGGAACCAGCAGCAGCCGCTGAAAAAAACAAAACCTGCCCAAAAAGTCACCACCCACGACTGCTAGAAAGTACCCGTGGCCAGCACAAAAAAACCAGCCCAATTCTGTGGGAAAACCACAAAGTTGGCAACCCTGCTAATGACTAATCCCTGTGACAGAATTCTGGTAACTCCCTTTTCCTCAGAATGAATTCCATTAACTGCTACTCTTTGTCACCTCCCACTCAACCAGTTTCTAGTTCTGTCAAATCACTTTAGGGTGCATGCCAAGAGCACTCAATTTATTTATGAGTCACCTATGTGGAACAATGTTAGAAGCCTTGCTGAAATATGACATTCTGATTTCAGAGGCCATAGCTGTCAAATAAAGTGTCAAGCAGTGCTAGTGGTACTGTACTTTATTCATATGTTCATTGGTTCTTAAATGATGCCACTCGTATAGCTAAGCAGTGCCTATGCTGCCACTTCTATGCATGTTAGGTGCTTTTTTGCTGACCTAACTTATGCAAAGAAATTGCATGAAGTTTGACTGAATTTCACCATACTGTGTATAACCTCCGTCTCCCTGTCTATCCTAAACCCTGCCTCCTGGCCTTTGCATATGTTTTATGCATAGAACCTGTGTTGGAGTGATCTACACATAAATTTATGCAGAGAGCTAGGACAATGGTAGCAGCCTGAGGAATTCAGCAGTAAGGAGTGTTACCTGAATCCTCAGTGCTTCTACGTTAGTCCACCAATAGAATAAAACCCTCTGGTTGACTTTAATTGTAAGCAGGCAGATTGGTGCCTTTAATGTGAACTTTCTGACTCCTGACACTTTCCAGAGAGAGCTGGAAGATTCAAGAAACTTGTAGAACAAAAGGTGTGACGGTGTCTAGTGTAATCGGTGTAAGGCTCTGCTGGCAGCAGAATTATAAAACTGAAACTCCCTCTGAAACCGTGTCTTAGGTTAATATCTCTTGCCTCTGACCACTCCAAGAGTAAGGGAGAACTTTCAAACCAAGCTTTATCAATTTAGGGCTCAGAAATATTGAGCCTTTGCTGGGTCACCCAGACTAGTACAAAGGCATAGAGTGACATTGAAGTAAAAGAAATAGAATCTAGGAAGTTGCTGACGTATGTCAGTATGAGGGTGGAAGCCCTTCTGTAGTCCTTATTCATACAAAAGGAGAAAGGGAATCTGAGCTACTTTTTAAATATCAGCAAGGCACCCTGGTCATAATCTCTTGTGATCCAGAAACACCCTAAGGCTGAACGATTAAAGTATTTGTCACCTCTGCAAGACTGTTGTGTGGGTCCATGTACACTTAACAGGATCATAATCAGAGAATCACCATTTGAAACTCATGGGCAGATGATCAGATGCAAATATGGGCGCTAGAGGCTAATAGCGCCATGCTAGCGCCTGCATTTGCTATTGCCCCATGATCAGAGCCCTCAAGCACATGAAACAAAGAGCTTGCGGGCTCTGAATGCAACTAGCATGCAAATGCATGCTAAACAGTGCTCATAGCACAAGTAGCATGCAAAGGCATGCTAAACCTATTCCTCCCCAATGATCAGCGAGCAAACATTGGCATGCTATCCTCGGCAAACCCTACGCCAGCTCGGAGCTGGCGTTAGGGTTTGCAGACCATTGGGGAGGAATGGTGAGCTAGAAGGCCCCCCATTCTCCCCAATGCAGCCCCCCCCCCCCCCCCCCCCGCAGGAGCAGGAACCCGACCCCCCCCCCAGCAAAATGAGGGAAGTAAAACCCTGATGGCCCAGTGAGCCGTAAATCAACCCCCCCCCCCTCCCGACCTAGTGGTCTAGTGGCCCTCTTCCCCGCCCCCGTACCTTTGTTGGAGGAGAGAGATAGACTTCCTCCTCTTCCAGCAGAGCTGCTTCGAAAATGGCGGTACCCAGCCCTGCCCTGCCTCCTGGGATACGCTGTGCGGGGCTTCACACCATATAAAGGAGAAACTCCCGCACTTTACCCTATGATCAGAGATAATAGTGCACATAAATTTGCATGCTATTATCTCTGATCATAGGGGCAGTAAAGCTCCGAGCTGTTCCAGCGCTACTTTTAGAGCACTGTTTGGAACAGCGCGGGGTTTTCGATAATCTGGCCATCAATTTCCCCAAGTCTTCACCAAGGGTGCCAGCCATCCGTAAGTGATAATCAAGTGATAACAGCATTCCTAATCCTATTTGTACTCTGCAGCGGGAGAAGGAACAAGAATATTTTTTGACAAATGCTTGTGTTAGATACCTATTAAATATGAGTTTACGTACTTTACTGTACACATTGTTGATTTCTCACATGGACTATGATAACTTGATCTATACAGGACTATCTGCTTCTGCCCTTAAATGTCTGCAAACTTTACAAAATGCAGCAATCAGGCTGCTAGGAAATGCCCACACGTATGATCATGTTCACTGTTTTTACAATTCTATTGGTTACCTTTTATATTCTGGCATATCTTGCCCCCTCTATCCCTCTTTGCTCTCTCTCTCTCTCTCTCTCTCTCTCTCTCTCGTTACCTCTGCTTCCTCTCTAGGTATAGCATCTTTCCCCGTCTCACCCCCACACACACAGTTCCAGCATCTATCCACACTCCCTCACCTGTAGATCTGGCATATCTCTAGTCATCACCCTGTAGTCCTCCAAATGCATGGCAGGTCACTGGCAGAGGCAGCAATGAAAACAGGTTACCTCCAGCTGGCCCCGCCAGGGCCTTTCCTCTGCTATGTCCTGCCCACAGAAAGACATATTAGAGAGGCAGGACATGACAGAAGAAAAACCCTGGTGGGGCCAGCTAGAGACAATGTGTTCATTCCTCTGCCAGTGACCTGCCATGCATTTGGAGGACCATTGGGGAGGGGGTTAGAGAGATGCTGGACCCTCACAGGGGGGGGGGGGTAGAGGAAAGAAGAGATGCCAAACTTGCGGGGGGAGGGTTCAACAATAGGCTGACCCAACCAATGGGCAGCCCTGTGCTTTTTGCCAGACTCACTTAGCTCTGCACCTGCCCTAACACAAAATTCCCTTTAATGCATGAATTATCACATGTGAACTGTAAAAATAATGCAAAAGCAGTAACTGCATTTTTGAGGAAGCGGTTAATGCATGGCAATTAAAAGGACCCTTCCATTATTAAACTCCCCCCCCCCCCCCCCCCCCCCACACACACACACACACACATATGTGCTTGTACTAATAAAGTTAAGGAAAACTCTTGACAGCAAAAATGTTTCTTAAAAATTTTCATTCTATGAAAGCAACCAAAACAACCCAGCAACAACCAACAATATAAAAATGTAACACAAATATCCATTTTTGACAAAATATTAGCCAAATAACTTGATGTTAAAGCCAGAAAAATAATCGTAAAACAGAGTGCAATGTGGCTTCTCCAAAAATGGCAATGTTTTCTATGGTCTGTAGTAGGGCTGTACCGAATATTCATATTCAATTTGGTTCAGTCCCGAATAGTGCCATCATGATTACATTATTCGTATTTGGCGGAATAGTGATTTAAACTTGAATATGAATAATCTGGGGCTCTACTGTGCTAAATCTTACTGAAGTAAACACTTGGGGGTCCTTTTACTAAGGTGCACTGAAAAATGGCCTGTGGTAGTGTAGGCACGTGTTTTGGACGCGCACAGATCCATTTTCAGCACACCTGTAAAAATGCCTTTTTAAAATTTTGGACCGAAAATGGACGTGCGGCAAAATTGATGTGTGTCCATTTTGGGTCTGAGACCTTACCTCCTCCCATTGACTTAGTGATAAGGTTTCACGCGTTAACCGGGCAGCAATGGTCTACACACGTCAAACGCCTTTTACCGCCCGGTAGCGCTGCACACTAGAAAATACAAATTATTTTCTGGCACATGTAGGGGATGCGAGTCAAAAATGAAATTACTGTCTGGGCCATGCAGTATCCGGGTGGCAACTCAGAATTGGCGTGTGTTGGACGCACATAGGCACTTACGTGGCTTAGTAAAAGGGCCCCTTGGGGCCCTAAGGTGCGCTAGTGTTTTTAGCATGTGTTAAAAATTAGTGCGCACTAACTGTGTAGACACCCATAGGAATATTATGGACACCTACACAATTAGCGCTTGCTAATGATTAGCGCGCACTAAAAACAATAACGAGCTTCTAGCACAATTTAGTAATCAGGGCCCTTGATCTCTGTTTTCACGTTGCTTCTTTTATTTTTTTGTTGTGTTAAAACTCAATGCCCATTATTCGAATTGATATTCGTATTCAGCCGAATAATATTTTTCGTTATTCATATGCGGCAAAATAGTAAAATATGCTATTCGATACAGCTCTAGTCAGTAGGCTACTTTATTGGCACTCAAATCCTGAATCCTAGGAAATTTAAGAGCCCTTTTATTAAAGCTTAGGGTGCACTAATGGACGTTAGCACACACTAAATGCTGTGCACCTTATTTTATTATTTTATACCTATGGGCCATGTGGCACTTGCGCATGCTAATGTCTGTAAGCTTTATTAAAGGGTCCCTTAATTAAGAACACCCAGAAAACATATATATCAGAAGTGCTGTGACTTCAGTTTTACAGTATTAGCTTTCTTCCCATTTGAATTTTAGGGGGTTGTTTACTAAAGCTTAGCTCAAGTTTCGACACAAATCGGGAGATGGGCGGCCTTCTCACAGGGTCGCCCAAATCGGCATAATCGAAAGCCGATTTTGGGCGCCCTCAACTGCTTTCCATCGCAGCGACGACCAAAGTTCCCGGGGGGGGGGGGTGTCGGAAGCATAGCGAAGGCGGGTTTGGGGCGTGTTTAACACATGGGCGTCCTCGGCCGATAATGGAAAAAAGATGGGCTTTCCAGACGAGCACTTGGCCAACTTTACTTGGACCATTTTTTCTTGCGACCAAGCCTCAAAAAGGTGCCCGAACTGACCAGATGTCCACCGGAGGGAATAAGGGATAGCCTCCCTTTACTACCTCAGTGGTCACTAACCCCCTCCCACTCTAAAAAATAAAATTAGAAAATATTTTTGCCAGTCTCTATGCCAGCCTCAAATGTCATACCCAGCTCCCTGACAGCAGTATGCAGGTCCCTGGAGCCATAACCCCCGAGAGGGGGGAGCAGGGAGGACAAAATTCCCCGGGCCTGGGCCTCCAAGGGGGGCCCAGAGCTGCAGTCCAACCCACCCTCCATCGTCAACCGTCTGCCACCGGGCCGGGCCCCCAGCATTGAATTCACAGCGCCTCTCACCTCCGTGTGAAAGCACTGCAGGTAGCAGGGCAGCAGATCGCCTCCCTTCGGGCCTCCTTGTGTCCCGCCCTCGTATGACGTAACTTCCGTGAGGGTGGGACACAAGGAGGGAAGGAGGGCCCTGCTGCCTGCAGCGCTTTCACATGGAGGTGAGAAGCGCTGTGATTTCAATGCAGGGGGCCCGGCCCGGTGGTGGATGGAGGGGGGCAGGTGGAGGGGGCGGTGGGGGTGGGGCCCCTGGGGCGGCCTTGCCCCGGGCCTGGCCCAGTCTCTTGGCGGCCCTGCCTGGAGCAGTTTTAGTGGGTGCAGTGCACTTCGGGCAGGCGGACCCAGGCCCATCCCCCCCTACCTGTTACACTTGGGTTGGTAAATGTGAGCCCTTCAAAACCCACCAGAAACCCACTGTACCCACATCTAGGTTCCCCCTTCTCCCCTTAGGGCTATGGTAATGGTGTACAGTTGTGGGTAGTGGGTTTTGTGGGGGGGGGGGGGGGGTTGGGGGGCTCAGCACTCAAGGTAAGGGAGCTATGTACCTGGGATCAATTTCTGAAGTCCACTGCAGTGCCTCCTAGGGTGCCCGGTTGGTGTCCTGGCATGTCAGGGGGACCAGTGCACTATGAATGCTGGCTCCTCCCACGACCAAAGAGCTTGCATTTGGTCGTTTCTGAGATGGGCGTCCTTGGTTTCCATTATTGCCGAAACCATCTCTAAGGACGACCATCTCCAAGGTTGATCTAAATTTCACAATTTGGGCGTCCCCGACCGTATTATCGAAACGAAAGATGGAGGCCCATCTTGTTTCGATAATACGGGTTTCCCTGCCCCTTCGCCAGGACGTCCTGCGAGGACGTCTTCAAGAAAACTTGGGCACCCCGTTCCATTATGCCCCTCCACGAATACTTAATATTGTGAAACAATTCTATTCACTTTTATCTATTAATTTGAGATTTAATATGTTTTCACACTGAGAATAATAAAGGTTAACATATTCTATTAGTCCCAATTGTCTCAAGAATTTCATTGAATATGGTTCATTAAATGCTGAGTCTCATAATTATGTTCACCATAATAGAAATTATTCACATGAACATGAAACTGAATTGTTCTGATTTATTAATTTAGACATAAATTTAATTATACAATGCTGTGAACTGATTTATGCATTTAATAGTAAGATTTTGCGTAAGCCACATAATATAGATAGTGTTGATCAAAGAAGAAGCTTACTTAGAGACACTGTCTCTTTTGCTTACTGTTCTGTATTTAAATGCTGCCTTATTAGGGATGATCCAGTACAATATTAAACACTTGAAAGAGATACAAAATTACTAAACTAAATAGCTCTTTCCCTTATTTAGAATACAACCATAGAGACAAAGAGACACTATAACAATTGTGATAAATATATGATAAAGCTGTGGACCCTCAGTATCATTAGAAACGACTAAGGCACTTCCCAGTGCTTTACGTGATGAAAGCAATTGCAGGACTCAATTAGATGTCCTGCTCAGTGACACATTAGTCGTCATTTTTTACATCCCTAGGTTCCACTAAACAAAATGTGTCAAGTCGCGCTCTGTGGTGTATAAATGAAAAATAAGTGTTCAAACAATGTGCCCAACTGAATAACAAAAACATACAATGTTCATATATAAATGTTCAAATCAAATTGATTAAATAAGCAAATAGTCCCATAATGATCCAAAAGATTTATCTGCAACATTTGTATAAAGTTCAGTGTTCAGGGAAATAATCACAATGAAGAGCGGAATGTGTAGGACCCAACGAGCCTCGTTTCGCTTCTTCTTCAGGTGTCCATAAATGAAAAATCAATCTGCTATCCCAAATCCATGAAAATATCCAGATTCCTTATGGACTGACAAACACAAAACGCAGGACGCCTTCTTTAATCTTTGCTACTATCCAGACCGTGTCTCCATAGAAGATGATGTCATTGTGTGTCAATCACTAAGATTATTGAGAAAACATGAGCTTCAACAGTCGAGTTAATGCACATACCATTCAGTTCTAAAGATATATCAAATTATAGCATTCCATTCAATCATATCGTTTAAACCCCACTCTTTCATTCTTGGGGATTTTATCATTCTTGCTAATGATCCCACTGACTCTTATGCTTCTCAGTTTCTCACTTTAACATCCTCTTTCAATCTTCAACTGTGCTCCACTGCCCCTACTCACCAGAATGGCCACTGTCTTGATCTTATTTTCTTTTCCAGCTGCTATCTCTCCAGTTTCTGCACCTCAGCTGTTCCCCTCTCTGACCATCATCTGATAACTTTCACACTTAAACACCCCCCCCCCCCCCCATTTCATCCAATTTCCACAAATACATGCTTATGGACTTTTCTTTTAGGAAGCTATTCAAATCTTTTTAAACCCTGCTAAGCTAACTGCTTTACTACATTCTCTGGCAACAAATTCCAGAATTTGCTCATCGCCGACGGCTAAGCCAACTGCTTTTACTACATTCTCTGGCAATGAATTCCAGAGTTTGCTCATCGCTGATGGCATTATTCCTGGATATTCAAAACTGGGACTTGTGCGGATTTTAGCTTTGAATATCAGGTTATTTTTAAGCTGGATAACACATAGAGGGGCATAACGTCCTAGTGGAGGGGTGGGGAAACCCATATTTTCAAAACAAGATGAGCGTCCATCTTTCGATTGGGGATGCCCAAATCTTGACATTTAGGTCGCCCCTAGAGATGGTCGTCCCTAGACGTAGTCCTTTCTGATCTTTGGCGATAATGGAAACCAAGGACGCTCATCTCAGAAACGACCAAATGCAAGCCCTTTGGTAGTAGAAGGAGCCAGCATTCATAGTGCACTGGTCCCCCTGACATGCCAGGACACCAACCAGGCACCCTAGGAGGCACTGCAGTGGACTTCAGGAATTGCTCCCAGGTACATAGCTCCCTTACCTTGTGTGCTGAGCCTCCACCCCCCCCCCCCCAAAACCCACAACTGTACACCACTACCATAGCCCTTACAGGTGAAGGGGGCACCTAGATGTGGGTACAGTGGGTTTGTGGTGGGTTTTGAAGGGCTCACATTTACCACCACAAGTGTAACAGGTAGGGGGGAATGGGCCTGGGTCCGACTGCCTGAAGTGCACTGCACCCACTAAAACTGCTCCAGGAACCTGCATACTGCTGCGATGGACCTGAGTATGACATTTGAGGCTGGTATAGAGGCTGGCACAAAATATTTTTAAAGATGTTTTTTGAGGGTAGGAGGGGGTTAGTGATCACTGTGGGAGTAAGGGGAGGTCATCCCTGATTCTCTCCGGTGGTCATCTGGTCAGTTCAGGCATCTTTTTGTGCCTTGGTCATAAGAAAAACACGCTAGGTAAAGTCGTCCAAATGCTCGCCAGGGACACCCTTTTTTTTCCAGTATGGGTCAAGAACGCCCATGTGCTAGGCATGCCCAAGTCCTGCCTTCGCTACGCCTACGCCACTCCCCAGGGAACTTGGTCGTCCCCGTGACAGAAAGCAGTTGGGGATGCCCAAAATTGGCTTTCGATTATACCGATTTGGGCGACCCTGTGAGAAGGACACCCATCTTCCGATTTGTGTCGGAAGATGGACATCCTTCTCTTTCAAAAATAAGCCTGATAGCCACATAGCCATGGGTTACCACATAAAAATATGATGAACATTTATGCAGTCCCATTTTTGCACTAACCCTGGCCATTTAAGTGCTGACTCAGCCCCCAGAACACCCCTAAGTTAGCTGACTTTGTGTTCAGTGCCAACCATGATATTCAGAGGCCCTTAACCGGTTAAGTGCCGCTGAATATTAGTTGCTAGCCCCAACCAAGCAATTTAACCAGTCAGCAGCCAGCTAAATCATTTTGGATATTGAGCCCCTTATTTCTAAATCAATGTGGTTCTGAAATATATTAAGTGCATGTTTGCATGAAAGTCAGCAGTATATAATGTATGGTTTACATTTTTAGGGCCCTTTTACAAAGGCGCGCTAGCGTTTTTAGCTTGCGCTAAAAATTTGTGTACACTAACCGTGTAGATGCCCATAATGGGCATCTGCATGGTTATTGAATGCTAAAAATGTTAGCACGCCTTTGTAAACATGACCCTAAAAGTCTTAGGGGTATAATTATCGACAAGGGATACCATTACATATATTATTTTACTACTAACTTGTGCGATTTTAACACAGGTCCCATTTTATGCACAGACCTAATTACTAATAACTGAGGTTCATAGTAAAATAACACATCTTAATGGTAGTTCACGTGGATAACTTCCCCCCTTAGTCCAAAACTACCTGGGTCAAGTCTGGGGTTATGCAGGTAGAATAAGTGAATCCACTGAAAAGGATTTCCACCTGTACTTTTCATAATGCATGTACTTTTAGACGCATTCAGAAGGGGCATTACTGGGATGGGGTAAAAACGTGACTAGCAGAGGATACTACACGTCCATGTAATATTAGAAAAAGTGCATGCATAGTCAATGCACACACTTTATGCTCCCACTGGAGACAACGTAAAGCATGCAAATATTTTCTTATCTGTATAACCTTGAAACACAAAGTATGTGAGTGGTTTTGTTTGAAAATCAGGTTGGCTTTTGCAGAATGAAAATAGAGCATATTTGCTTTGCCATTTAGATGCTTTGTTAAAAATGTATCCCATAATGCCTAATTAATTATTTGCATATGAATACCATTCCTTCTCCAAAACCACCATGGATGCACATAACATCTAACAATGTGACATGCACTCAAGGGCAGTTTTCCTATATTTTTCCATGAGTGCATTTATGTCACAAATTTTTTTTCTGTGCCTGCATAAAATCATTTTAGAAAGGAGATGCTCTCTGCATTTAAAACATTTGCAGATTTCCTTGATCCTTTCATCGTTTGTATGAGTTTTTGTTGAATAAGAACTCAGCAGTGGATAATACGCTCATTGTACTGTGTAGAAAGTTTATGTACTCATCTAAAACAAATCACAAAATTTAATTAGGAAAATAATGGATTTCTTTAGAGGAAGAAGTGATTCAGGAAGAGAATTAGAATCTTCTAATAATCTTCAGCAAAATGATTTTGTTTTGCTTTGGCTTGTAAATTAGCTCATGATTAAGTGCCTCTACTGCTGAGATTCTTTGTCATCTTGTGTCTATTTTCTGTGTGTAACCCTGACCTGTATGCACTTTCAGCTCAAGTACAAGATTTGAGAGCATGAGAGGAACAATTATTATAAAGTGAAGTACTTACAATTTTACTGCAAAATCAATGAACTTTTCAAGTGATTTTTATCATATTTTGCAGCTGTTCTGTTTGCATTTGAATGATGTTTATTACATTGTTACCCCATAATGTTATTATGTTGGCTTCTTCATCTGGAAACTCCTTTCACCTTTATTATGTTCTTTATCTTTATTCTGAACCACAAACTAAATCAAGAGATGGTTATATTCTTCATTAAAGAAAACTAATATTAGTAGTCGTCTCCATTTGCACCAAAGTTATACAGAATAACATCATGTGTTAAGTTTCTTCTACTCAAAAAGTTCTTTACTTATTAGAAAAGCCCTTCAAATCACAAGCATTGTTTTGAAGGTCGCCAACTTTTCCACAGATTATTACTGGACACTTCTCCCAGTGGAGCAGGGGGGAGGTAATACTTCTCAACCTGAGGGTTGGAGGGGTCTACTATAAGGACACATCCTGGATTTTAGGAAATGTGGAAATGGTGAAAGCTGATAACAGCCTTCATCTGCTTTCAGCTTTGTAGAAGTGGGGACTGGTCCAGCAGGGATAGAGGCAAGAATGATAAGATTGACACCTCACCCCAAGTCAACCAAATCTGCTGGTCCAAACCTGGTTTCACCCAATTACATTCTGAGATATGTAGTTTTGATTTTCTTCAGATAGAGCAATAGGAGAATCAGAGCTAGAAACCATGCATTCAATGAGACTATGCCAGGATTGGAATAACCTGTATGGTTGACCAGGCATGAGTTGGCAATCCTAGTTGGTAACTTGAGGATAATGAACAAGAACAACAACAAAGAAGTTCAATCAAAACAAACCAACAGAAAAAGTGACAAACAGGTGTCCAAAAGATGATCATGTTCAGATGTAGTGCTTTATTATGTAGAGGGAACGACTCAACACAAATTCATGTTTCAGCTAAAGCGTCTTCCTCAGGAGTCTAAAAACAAAATTAACTATCATACATAAAAAGACTATCAATAAAAATGATATGAGACATAAAGGGCCTTGTTTACTAAGGTGCACTAGCATTTTTAGCATGTGCTAAAAATTAGTGTGTGCTAACCATGTAGACGCCCATAGGAATATTATGGGCATTTACATGGTTAGCACACGCTAATGCTTAGCACATACCAAAATCGCTAGTGCGCCTGTAGCATGGCTTAGTAAACAGGGCCCAAAATGTATATAAATATAAATATATAAATCATATGTAAATTATTATTTAAAATTATATATAAACTTATATAAAAATGAAGAGAATATAAACAAAACAGCAAAAGTAGAGGCTGACAAATGCGCAAACCAATAGGGAGATAATATCAAAAACCAGTTTATTCTGAATATTCATATCAAGGACCCGACATGGTCCGTGTTTCGGCGCCAAAACGCCTGCCTCAGGGGTCACAATCAGCTTTCTCTGAGAAGAAGCTGATAGGCTTGAATAATTCCTTTATGTATGCAAGTTAATCCACAGAGAGAACAAAAGAACAGCCAACCAATCAGCAAACACCATGTGACAAGAGAATATAAACAAGAAATAAATGTCCAAGAAGAGCAAATCAGAAAATACCTATTCAAATATATGCAAATCCAATGCATACCTGGCCTCACAACCTCATCTCATGATCAAATGATGTTACTGAGAACATGTACAGAACATGAGGATAAGACAGACTGAGCATTCAGAAGGTGTCACGAAATGCTTAGCACCCGCCTGGGGTTAACCCTGTGGCCACCTGAAGGGTCTGTCCCCAGCACTGCTCAGGCCTGCCTGCACCTGGGCACGTGCTCTATACTAGCACCCTCCTCCCACTGACTGGTCCTGCTTCCCTCTGGGCTAGTCTCCCACTCTTGAGTTATTCCCTAGTAATTTCTAGGACAGTGGGGCCACACTCCAGGGGTCCCACAGTTCTAGAAAGCACCCACAGACCCAAAAATACAAACCAGGATTCTTAGTCCAGAACAGCAGAGTCAATAAACTAAATAAGGTTTAATGTCACAGAATTTGATCAGAAAAAGGTGAACTCAACAAGCAATAACAGGTAACTAAATATGGATCAATTATAAAACTATCTAAACATTTGTTTACTACCTGGGTAGTACCTGGGGAGTTCAGGAAATGTAGCTGCTGACAGGTTATAAAATATAACTGCTTACAGGGCTTCAGTAAAGAGATCTTTCTCTCTCTGCTCCCTGGCTGAGACTGAGGAAAATCCAGTACCTTCAGGCTAGATTTGAAATCCAGGGCTAATCAGAGCCCAGGGCATCAATTTTAAAAGTAGCTGCCCAATGGTACTGCATATTGCCTTTCCATAAGCTGAAACTGGAAGAGAAAGTTTCTGCAACAGCTTTAAAACTCAAAACAAGCACCATCTGCTGGCCAATTAGATTAAATAATACAGTTTTCAGACTCAGAAACCCACTGTTTCATCACAGAAGGGGTAGCAAAAATAGAAGAGGAGTGGAATGCCATGCCACCCTTTTGAGTCTGGCTGAGTCTGCAAGCATGGAAGTCCAAAAGGGAAGGAGGGCACTAAAAGCAATACTTGCCTAGGGCATTTTTCAACTAATTCTTCAATATACTATAGTAGTGTATATATAATAGGACAGAATTTGAATGCAGCCCTCAATTCTGTAACACACTCTGAATCCACAGAAACTCATCGAACAAAGCGTGCAGAGCAGAACTAGAGTGTTTTATGTTACAACACATTTTTAAAAAATCTGTTCAATTCTAGTGTCAACTCACTAACCAAACAAAATCTTTCCATTGTCAGCCATTTTGTGAACACAAAATCTTGCAAAAAAATGCTCAGAATCATACCATACCACAAAAGTTCAAATCTTTTGCTCAGTGGAGCGTTATAAAAGTTGGTCAATTGTCATACACATTGTTGGAGATACTGGTGCACTTATTGTTTCCTTATAGATTGTGGCAGATTGAACCCAAGTCCCTGAAGCATAGTTCATCGAAACCCCTTGGTGTTGGGCATCAGGAGGGACGCTGCCAGTGGAGATAACCACTGTATAGGGAAGCTCCAGTTAACTGAAGTAGAAGAGTTGTTTTTCACTGGCTGCTGGGTGGGGTAAACTCAATTGACAGCCCTAAGATAAGTGCTGCTTCCTTTTCACGTAGATAGTGATTAGAAAAAATATATAAATAAGTAATGTGCGTGCATTATAGAAATTATGGGGAACATATTACTGAAAGATTGGGTAACATTGAGTATATGGTAGAAAGGATGCATTGTACTTATGCTACAATAAACATTTAAAACATATATGGAGCACTGTGATTAATGAGGCACAAGGTGTGCTTGACATTGGAAAAATATTCTGGGGGTATTCAATGATTGAGAAACTTATCCATCCTCTAGGATATTAACCTATGAGGATGGGCATCCCTGCTTGGGTGAGTTGTGACTCTGAGAACCGCTCTTAAAAATGAAAATTTAGTGTGCTTCTTCAAGAGGTTTACATGTTCCATAGATGCAGTTTGATTTTTTTGTCAGCTATTAAATTATATAATACATTTTTCTCGCAATAGATGTTTTGTATGGTAAGGAATCTTTTGGTACATGTCCTCATAATATTATATATATATATATATATATATATATATATATATATATATATATATATATATATAGATATATATATATATACGTGCACTTAAATGGAGTGCACTGTATATATATATATATATATATATATATATATATATATATACGTGCACTTAAATGGAGTGCACTGTATATATACATACATATATATATATATATATATATATATATATATATATATATATATATATACAGTGCACTCCATTTAAGTGCACGTCAGATAAGCGCATGCTCAGTTTAACTGCATGCCGTACTGCGGTCCCGTTTTTTGGCGCCATCAATTTCTATGGGGACAAACTTCAGTTTAGAGCACCACTGATAAGTGCAAGATTCGTTTATATGCATGGTTTAAGACCGATCCTTTACAGGAAAGACTCCGCATAAGTGCACGCACAGCATATAGAAGCCGGTTGGCGCGTGACAAAGGGGTGGTAAATTTGAAATCTCGTTGGTATGGGATTTGCGTTACAAGACGTATGAGGAGAGACTTGCTGAACTAAACATGTATACTCTGGAGGAAAGGAGAAACAGGGGTGATATGATACAGACGTTCAAATATTTGAAAGGTATTAATCCGCAAACAAACCTTTTCCGGAGATGGGAAGATGGTAGAACGAGAGGACATGAAATGAGATTGAAGGGGGGCAGACTCAAGAAAAATGTCAGGAAGTATTTTTTCACGGAGAGAGTAGTGGATGCTTGGAATGCCCTCCCGCGGGAGGTGGTGGAAATGAAAATGGTAACGGAATTCAAACATGCGTGGGATAAGCATAAAGGAATCCTGTGCCGAAGGAATGGATCCTCAGGAGCTTAGTCAAGATCGGGAGGTGGGGCTGGTGGTAGGGAGGCGGGGATAGTGCTGGGAAGACTTATACGGTCTGGGCCAGAGCCGGTGGTGGGAAGCGGGACTGGTGGTTGGGAGGCGGGGATAGTGCTGGGCAGACTTGTACGGTCTGTGCCAGAGCCGGTGGTTGGGAGGCGGGGATGGTGGTTGGGAGGCGAGGATAGAGCTGGGCAGACTTATACGGTCTGTGCCCTGAAGAGCACAGGTACAAATCAAAGTAGGGTATACACAAAAAGTAGCACATATGAGTTATCTTGTTGGGCAGACTGGATGGACCGTGCAGGTCTTTATCTGCCGTCATCTACTATGTTACTATGTAACTGCCACAGGCAGAATAAGCGAAAGAATGTTGTTAGAGTGTACACTAGAGTCGTCGTCGTCGCACAACTGTAAGACTTTAACACTGGCTGAATGAATAGAAGTTCTTAAAAATTAGAAAACAAACAAAGTCAAGCATCTATTGCTAAAGAATATGGTGTCAATCCCAGTCAAATTTCACGTATCTTGAAGCAGAAAGACCAGCTTCTAGAAGACTGGCAAAACAATACAAATCCACACAGGAAAAGTACACAGGTGGGAAAAGCTGAGGATGTAGAAGATGCTCTTCTTCGGTGGTTTTCTGAAGTCAGGAGCAGGCAGTTTCCTGTCAGTGGCCCACTGCTTATGGAGAAAGCTAATCAGCTAGCTGAAAGTCTTGGACTAACTGAATTCAAAGCCACTGTTGGATGGTTGGAAAGATGGAAGGAGAGGAACAACATAAAATTCAAGAAACAGCATGGTGAAAAACAAGATGCTGATGACTTTGGTGCTGAAAATTGGGTTGTTTCAGTTCTTCCTACCATCTTGAACAAGTTTGCACCTCGTGACATTTTCAATGCTGATGAAAACGGTCTCTACTGGCGAGCGATTCCTGATGGAACACTTGCATTCAAACAAGCCAAAACTACAGGAAGTAAAACGTCGAAGGACCAACTGACAATCCTCCTTTGCTGCAATATGGATGGGAGTGAGAAGTTGGAACCACTCGTCATTGGAAAGAGCAAACAGCCCCGTTGCTTCAAGACTGTTAAGCGACTTCCTGTGTCATACGAGGCTAATGCAAATTCATGGATGACTGGGGAAATTTGGAAGCAGTGGCTAAAGAAGTTAGACACTAGAATGTGGGCACAAAAGCGTCAGATTTTGTTGCTTTGTGATAATTGTGCTGCACACAGTGATGATGTCAAGCTGTCTAACGTCAAGGTGGTTTCCTTGCACCAAACACTACCTCTCTGATCCAACCTATGGATCAGGGCATAATAGCCAATTTCAAACAACATTATCGGGCTCTTGTGCTATGTCTTCTGATGAGCGTTATGGATGACCAGACTGGCAAGGATAAATGTGCTGTTGAACTGGCTCGTAATCTATCACTGTTGGATTCCCTACATATGCAGAAAAAAGCTTGGAATCATGTTACACAGGCAACCATTGTGAAATGCTACAAACAGGCAAGCTTTGCTAGGGATGTGGAGAGTGACAAAACAGATGCAGCTGTTGCAAACGCGTCAGATGAACAGGCTATTGACATCCCAGCCGGTGTTACTGAAGAGGAGTTTCATCACTACGTAGCTGTTGATTACAATCTACAAACAGCTGACGACAGCACTGATGTCGAGATATGCTCCTACACGCAGGCAATGGCTGATGATGAAACAGATGATGAAATGAGCAGTGAGGCACATGCTGACGAAATTCAACAACCTCCTGTCACTTTTGTAAGAGCGCTGGAGAGTCTCAACACCGTGCGGGCCTATCTGGAGGCCACTGGATGTCAGTGCTATGACAGTTTTTACCGTCTGGCAGACATAGTCTATGGAACTCACAGACACAAGAGTGTACAGAGGACTATTACTGATTACTTTAAGTAAGCCTAACGGCAGTTAACGGAGACTGTATACTGTCGTATAATAAACAGTACTGTACATATGTTTATGAAATGTCAAGCTTCTTTGGGTCACAATGGTTAAGTGCACGCGCCGGTTAACTGCATGTATTTCTTTGGTCCCAGACCCTTGCACTTAAGCGGATTGCACTGTGTGTGTGTATATATATATATATATATATATATATATATATATATATATATATATATATATATATATATATATAATTTTTTTAAAGTAGTACCCCAGTTTTGCATTGGTATTAGTCATTATTAAAACAGGTCTAGCCCAAGACGTCTGTTTTAATCCTGAACATTTTTGTTTTGTTTCATTATGGCAGAAAAATATCCAAATTCCACCCTTAACATGCCCCTGACATGCCCCCTTATGATTTGAATGCACTATGGACAAACAGCATAGAAAAACGTTTAGAAAATAGGATGATACTAGGTTAAATGAATGATCATTAATCATTGGCTGATTTTTTCAGGGAGAAGGTATTATCTTTAAGAACACAAGCTAATGTTCTAGATGTTCCCAAACTAGTTGTATAGACTATGAGGCTGCAGTGGATAGAAGTTGGAGAAGTTTTGACAATATAGATTGTAATATGACTAAGCGTTTGTTGAAACAATATGCAAAAATATTTTATTGTTTAGATGTTTGCCCTTTTAGTTTAATGAATAGTGCCTCTCTTGCATTTTATGTTCTTCTAGCAGAGTGGTTAAATTATTATCTCAACAAGGGTTTGCTACTATGGTAGCATAGTTGTAACACCTAGCCCCCCAAATCTCTAAGGGTGATTTACAGGACGTTGGGAATTATAGACCAGTGGCATTGATTCTGTTGTTGATAAAGATCATAGAGGGTTGGGTGGCGATGCAGTTAGGATTATTTGTCTAAATTTGACGTGCTGTGCCATTCGCAATCAGGGTTCCAAAAGGGACATAGTACAGAAACCATCTTGGGTGTATTGGAGGCATATTTTCAAAGCACTTTGGGAGGCTAAGTTCCATAGGTTTCTATGGAACTTTGGGAGGCTAAGTGCTTTGAAAATGAGCCTCTTGGTCACTCAAGGGAGATACATGTTGAGTAGAGATCAAACTGTGATAGTTATTCAGTTACATAAGAATAGCCATACCGGGTCAGACTAATGGTCCATCTAGCCCAGTTTTCTGCTTCCAACAGTGGCCAATCCAGGTCACAAGTACCTGGCAAAACCCAATTAGTAGCAACATTCTGTGCTACTAATCCCGAGGCAATTAGTGGCTTCCCCCATGTCCATATCAATAACAGACTATGGACTTTTCCTGCAAGAACGTGTCCAAACCTTTTTTTAAACCCAGATATGCTAACTGCTGTTACCACATCCTCCAGCAGTGAGTTCCACAGCTTTGAGTGAAAGAATATTTCCTCCTATTTGTTTTAAAAGTATTTCCATGTAATTTCATTGACTGTCCCCTAGTCTGTATACTTTTTGAAAGAGTGAAAAATCAGTTCACATCTACATGTTCTACACCACTCTGGATTTTATAGACTACAATCATATCCCCCCTCAGCTATCTCTTTTCCAATCTTAAGAGCCCTTACCTCTTTAGCCTTTCCTCGTATGGGAGAAGTTCGATCCACTTTATCATTTTGGTCGCTAGTGCTTTTGACCTAGTAGACCATTCTATCCTTATAGCATTGCTGGACAGTTTTGATGTATCTGGTGTAGTAATGCAATGGCTCAAGGGATTTTTAATGGGTAGAAATTATAGAGTTAAAATGCAGAGTGTCCTATCGGGTAGCTGGGTACCTGTTTGTGGGGTACTTCAGGGCTCACACCTCTCCCCATATTATTTAATGTCCTGCTACAGCCATTAGGGTAGGATGATTGGAGCAGTTGAAATTATTTTTCTACATATATACTGATGATATTATCATACTTATATCAGCCCCTAAAGCAGTGTTTCCCAAGTCAGTCCTGGCGTACCCCCTTGCCAGTCAGATTTTCAGGATATCCACAATGAATATGCATGAGATTTATTTGCATATACTGCCTCCATTGTATGCAGATCTTTTTCATGCATATTTACTGTGGATATCCTGAAAACCTGATTGGCAAGGGGGTACTCCAGGGCTGACTTGGGAAACACTGCCCTAAACCATATATGGATATTTTGTGTAAAATTCAAAAATATGTCAATATTATTGAAAATTGGGCAAAGGAATTCCTATTAAAGCTTAACCAAGGAAAGACAAAATTCCTTTGGTTGGACTTTCTAAAAGAGATTGAGAGGAAAGAAAAATTTCCATCAATAAGATGCAATTTAAAATTTGAATTCTCTTCCCAGACTTTAGGAATCAAAGTGGATAGTAAATTGACAATGAGAAATCAAATCAACAAGGTAGTAAAAGATTCTTTCTTATTATTAGGAAAAGGGTCCTTTTACTAAGGTGCACTGAAAAATGGGCTGCGCTAGTGTAGGTACGTGTTTTGGGCGTGCACAGATCCATTTTTCAGCACGCCTATAAAAAAGGCCTTTTTAAAATTTTTGCCAAAATGGACATACGGCAAAATAAAAATTGGCACGTTTTTTTGGGTCTGAGACCTTACCACCACCCATTGACTTAGTGGTAAGGTCTCATGCGGTAACCGTGCAGTAATCGTCTACGCACATAGAATGATGATTACCACCCAGTTTCCGCCGCGTGCCAGAAAATAAAAATGATTTTCCGGTACGCATAGCGGACGAGTGTAAAAAATGGTAAGCGGACGGTAACTCCAAATTGATGCACATTAGGTGTGCGTGCGAGGGGCATAATCGAACAGGGTGCCCAGGTTTTCCTGAGGGCGTCCTCGCAGGACATCCCGCGAAGGGGCGGGGAAACCCGTATTATCGAAACAAGATGGGTGGCCATCCTTTGTTTTGATAATACGGTCGGGGATGCCCAAATCTCAACATTTAGGTCGACCTTAGAGATGGTCGTCCCCGATTTTCAGCGATAATGGAAACCGAGGACGCCCATCTCAGAAAAGACGAAATCCAAGCCCTTTGGTCGTGGGAGGAGCCAGCATTCGTAGTGCACTGGTCCCCCTCACATGCCAGGACACCAACTAGGCACCCTAGGGGGCACTGCACTGGACTTCAGAAAAAGCTCCCAGGTGCATAGCTCCTTTACCTTATATGCTGAGCCCCCCAACCCCCCCCCCCCAAAGCCCACTCCCCACTACTATACACCACTATCATAGGATGAAGGGGGCACCTAGATGTGGGTACAGTTGGTTTGTGGTGGGTTTTGGAGGGCTCACATTCACCACCACAAGTTTAACATGTAGGAGAGGATGGGCCTGCGTCCGCCTGCCTGAAGTGCATGGCAGTACCCACTAATACTGCTCCAGGGACCTGCATACTGCTGTCATGGAGCTGGGTATGATATTTGAGGCTGGCATAGAGATTGGAAAAAATATTTAAAAAAAATTTTTTTAGTGTGGGAGGGGGTTAGTGACCACTGGGGGAGTAGGAGGAGGTCATCCCTGATTCCCTCCGGTGGTCATCTGGTCATTTAGGGCACATTTTTGTGGCTTGGTCGTAAAAAAAAAAGGACCAAGTAAAGTCTTTTTTCCATTATCGGCCGAGGACGCCCATGTGTTAAGCATGCCCCAGTCCCACCTTCACTATGCTTCCGACACGCCCTGTGACGGAAAGCAGTTGAGGACGCCCAAAATCGGCTTTCGATTATGCTGATTTGGGCGACCATGGGAGAAGGACGTCCATCTTCCGATTTGTGTCGAAAGATGGGCACCCTTCTCTTTCGAAAATAAGCCTACGCAGCATAGTAAAAGGTCCCAAAATGAAGATTTATCCTTAAACACTTTGAACAGCAATCTTTTAGATTTATAGTACAGTCCTAACACAGCTTAGTAAAAGGACCTCTAAATCTCCAGCACAACTCAATGCCAATCTTCTGTTATTCCCGGAGGGAACACCTTTTCTACTATTCTCCTCAAGTATATTTACAGAGGCACTTTCTTTAAGAACATTGCTGGGTCAGACCAATGGTCCATTCAGCCCAGTATCCTGCTTCCAGCAGTGGCCAATCCAGGTCACAGAAACAAAATTAGTAGCACCATTCCATGTTATCAATCCCAGGGCAAGCAGTGGCTTCCCCTATGTACATCTCAATAACAGGTTATGAATTTTTCCTCCAGGAACTTGCCCAAACCTTTTTTAAAACCAGATACACTAATCACCATTACCACATCCTCCAACAATGAGTTCCAAAGCTTTCTCCTAATTATTTTAAAAGTATTCCCATGCAGTTTCATTGAGTGTCCCCTGGTCTTTGTACTTTTTGAATGAGAGAAAAAATGATTTACCTCCACCCGTTCCACTCCACTCAGGATTTTGTAGACCTCAATCATATTCCCCTCAGCTGTCTCTTTTTCAAGGCTGGCAGAAACAGGTATCGGTGGCACAGTATTTACATGGTTCAGATCCTAGTTGTCAGACTAGATTTCAGAGCACAGACAGAGGAACAGAACCAGAGACAGGGAATAAGATGGTTAGAAAAATAAAATCACCAGAAAACAAACTAAGAGAAATGATTTTATTTTCAGTTTAGTAACTGAAGTACAATATCCTGCTTATTTTCAAAGGAGAAGGGCGGTCATCTTCCGACACAAACCGGGAGATGGCCGGCCTTCTCCTAAAGCCGGCCAAATCGGTATAATCGAAAGCCGATTTTGGCTGGCTTCAGCTACTTTCCATCGCAGGGCCGGCCAAAGTTCAAGGGGGCGTGTCAGCAGGGTAGAGAAGGCGGGAAGGGGGCGTGGTTAAGAGATGGCCGGCCTCAGCCGATAATGGAAAAAAGAAGGCCGGCCCTGATGAGCATTTGGCTGGCTTTACTTGGTCTCTTTTTGTTCACGACCAAGCCTTGAAAAGGTGCCCAAACTGACCAGATGACCACTGGAGGGAATCGTGGATCATCTCCCCTTACTCCCCCAGTGGTCACCAACCCCCTCCAACCCTCCCCCCAAAAATTACAAAACATTTTTTGCCAGCCTCTATGCCAGCTTCAAATGTCATACCCAGCTCCATCACAGCACTATGCAGGTCCCTGAAGCAGTTTTTAGCGGGTACTGCAGTGCACTTCAGGCAGGCAGACCCAGGCCCATCCCCCCCTACCTGTTACAATTGTGGTGGTAAATGGGAGCCCTCCAAAACCTACCTAAAACCCACTGTACCCACATGTAGGTGTCCCCCTTCATCCCTAAGGGCTATGGTAGTGGTGTACAGTTGTGGGGAGTGAGTTTTGGGGGGGGGGGCTGGGGGGCTCAGCACCCAAGGTAAGGGAGCTATGCACCAGGGATCATTTTGTGAAGTCCATTGCAGTGCCCCCTAGGGTGCCCGGTTGGTGTCCTGGCATGTGAGGGGGATCAGTCGGGTATGCCGCTTAACGGGGCCTTCATTAGAGATGGCCACCCTTATAGATGGCCAGCCCCGTTCGATTATGCCCCTCCACGTGAGTTTTGAGAATTTACATCTGCAGTTTACATTGTGCACTGTACAACGGAAAATGTGAGGGGGACACTTTATGCGATCAATCATGCGATTAAGCATTTTGTTCGTGACCGACCATGCGATTAAGCATTTTAATCGCGCTTAGTCATTCGGTTGAACATTTTCATTGCTGAACAGCCCTACTTTGGTGTCAGCTTTCTATGCCTGTGCTCACCCCATTTTAGCTTCTCCAAACAGCTGAGTCACCGGCTGTCTATGAATGTGAATACTAATCTTAAATAAGTTCTGTGTTCTTGTTCATCAGATTCTTTATGGTATCTTACCATCTTATATGATAGATCTCATTACGTTATCACCACGAAATGCCACCTCATCATCTAGAGAATATCTTATATTACATTTCCCAGGTTGTAAAAACTTAACCTACAAAACTATCCATAATGCTATTTTTTTCTTACCAAAGTACTAAACTGTGGAACTCATTATCCAAGTATATCAGACACTTAGTCGATTATCATGTCATTTAGAAATTTACTTAAAGCCCACTTCTTTAGATATGTATTCAGCTAATATGAAGAGATTTTTTAATAGTTATATTCTTGTAATAATATTAAATGTCTTATAATGCTTCATAATTTGTTATGTAAGCCACATTGAATCTGAGCTTTTTTGGGAAAATGCAGGGTAGAAATGTCATAATAAATAAATACAAGAAGCAAGTGGAGTACATAAACAAGGGTTTGCAGTAGAAAAGCCTCACACCTTATTATTCAATGTGATATATTCACTATTCTTAAATTTTCAAATAAAAAGTGAAACTAGGAGGAAAAAGCCTCAGTGTGCCCAGACCTATTATAGCTTGTGTTGATCTACAAACAGGTTACAGTCCAAATCTGCATAAATTCACTTTTACTAATCTTCATTGTAGCATCCACAAAAACACTTCAACATTCTCACATCTAGCAAAAACTGCTTAAATATAGGAGGATAGGCTTCTGTAATGAACTTTCACAGAACATAGCCCAACTTCATCACTATTGTCTGACGATGGCAGGCATTTCATTCCACTGCATCCTGGGATAGGAGGTAATGACCTATTGTAGATTAAAAACTGGTTAAAAGATAGAAAACAGAGAACAGGGTTAAATGGTCAGTATTCTCAATGGAAAAGGGTAGATAGTGGGGTTCCACGGGGGTTTGTGCTAGGACCACTGCTTTTTAACATATTTATAAATGTTCTAGAGATGGGACTAACTAGTGATGTAATTAAATTTGCTGATGACACAAAGTTATTCAAGGTTGTTAAATCGCAAGAGGATTGTGAAAAATTACAAGTGGACCTTAAGAACTAGAAACTGGGCATCCAAATGACAGATGACGTTTAATATGAGCAAGTACAAAGTGATGCATGTGGGAAAGAGGAACGTGAAGCAAGGTTCCACATTAGGAGTCACTGACCAGGAAATAGATCTAGGTGTCATCGTTGATGATTTGTTGAAACCTTCTGCTCAGTGTGAAGCGGCGACTAATAAAGCAAATAGAATGTTAGGTATTATTTGTAGAGAGGTGTGGTAGCCGTGTTAGTCCACTCTTAAAGGTTATCAATAGAAATCAAACAAAATAAAACATGGAAAAGAAAATAAGATGATACCTTTTTTATTGGACATAAGTTAATACATTTCTTGATTAGCTTTTGAAGGTTGCCCTTCTTTCCGATCTGACGAAGAAGGGCAACCTTCGAAAGCTAATCAAGAAATGTATTAAGTTATGTCCAATAAAAAAGGTATCATCTTATTTTCTTGTCCATGTTTTATTTTGTTTGATTTCTATAGGTATTATTTGGAAAGTAATGGAAAACAAAAATTAGGATGTTATAATGCCTTTGTATCGCTCCATGGTGCGACTGCACCTCAAATACTGTATGCAATTGTGGTCACTGCTTCTCGAAAAAGATATAGTAGAATTAGAAAAGGTACAGAGAAGGGTGACGAAAATGATAAAGGGGATGGGATAACTTCCCTATGAGGAAATGCTAAAGTAGCTAGGGCTCTTCAGTGTGGGGAAAAGACAGCTGAGGGGAGATATGATAGAGGTCTATAAAATAATGAGTGGAGTGGAACAGGTAGACATGAATCGCTTGTTTACTCTTTCCAAAAATACTAGGACTAGGAGGCATGCAAAGAAACTACAAAGTAGTAAATTTAAAACAAATCAGAGAAAAGTTTTCTTCACTCAACATGTAATTAAACTCTGGAATTCATTGCCAGAGAATGTGGTAAAGGCAGTTAGCTTAGTGGGGTTTTTAAAAAGTTTGGATAGCTTCCTAAAAGAAAGTTTATAAGATTACTAGTAAAAAAAGGCCCGTTTCTGGAGCCAATGAAATGGGCGCTAGCAAGGCTTTCCTGTGGCTCCCCCCACCCCACCCGTCATCGATGTGGGTGAATTGCTCCGCCTCCGCCCTCAACGTCATAACATTTGACGCGAGGGCGGGGCCGAGAGAGTGTGATTTTCAAGGCTTCAGAGCTTCGAACATATGAACCTTGGCTTCAGTGACGTCAGCAGCCAATAGAACGTTGAGGGTGAGTTTTATATATATAGATTAAGATGGACTTGGGGAAAATCCATTGCTTATTTTTAGGACAAGTAGCATAAAATGTATTGTACAGTTTTGGGATCTTGCCAGGTACTTGTAAACGGGATTGGCCACTGTTGGAAAGGAGATGCTGAGTTTGATGGACTTTTGGTCTCTTCCAGTATGGCAACACTTATGTACTTATTCATCAGGTACTTGCGGGATAATCTTATTGAAGACATTATAGCACAGCACACTCCACTGCTCATTGCAATGATCAGTGGAGTCTGCCGTGCTTTAATGTCTTCAATAAGATTATCCCACAAGTCCCTGATGCAATGGAATGAAACGCTGGCCACTGTCAAACAATAACGGTTAAGTTCAGTACATGGGCTATTTTCTGTGAAAGTTAAGTACAGAAGTCTATGCTCCTATATTTAAGCAGTTTTTTGCTAGATATGAGAATGTTGAAGCATTTTTGTGGATGCTATAATGAAGTTTAGTAAAAGTGATTTTAGGAAAGTTGTTACGCCAATGATTGGACTGTAGCCCGTTTGCACATTGAGGATTTTTCCTTCTAGTTTCACTTTTTATTTGAAAATTTAAGAATAGCGAATATCTCACATTGGATAATAAGGTGTGAGATTTTTCTACCACAAACACTTATGAATGTGAATAACCAGAAATCCCAAATGGATGTGGAATTACCAGGTCGGGTATGGGAAGCCCTTCTCTAAACCCTCAGTTGCATACGTTTCTTTCCATACTGAATCCTGTGGCTCATACTTGTACTCAGGTTTGACCTTTGATGGACAACCATTTTCCCGTTCTCATGCTCTCACCTTCCACAAGACCCTCATTGTAGATTGAAGGAACCACTGGTGACTGAACTGCACTTTCAAACAGCTAAAAGAAAGTGTCTCCTTGCAGAAGAATAGGAAGTCCCATTCAGTCATCTGTAGAGATTGCACTTCAAAAGATAAACCTAAGCAATACACATCACTTTATCAACAAAGGTCCCAATTCCATACAATCACTTCTCTTCTTTGGCTCTCCTATGGCAAAACGTAAGAGTTTATACAATGCAGTTTGTGCAGACCAAAGGGGTTCTTTTACTAAGGTGTGCTGAAAAATGGTCTGCGGTAGTGTAGGTGCGGGTTTTGGGCATGCGCAGAATCAATTTTCAGCGCACCCATAAAAAAGGCTTTTTTTAAACTTTTTGCTAAAAATAGACGTGCAGCAAAATCAAAATGCCGCCTGGCCATTTTGGATCTGAGACCTTACCACCAGCCATTGACCTAGCGGTAAAGTCTCACACGGTAACCAGGCGGTAATGACCTACACACGCCAAATGCCATTTGGCGCTCGTCTGATACGCGCGGCAGAAAATAAAAATTATTTTTTGGCCGCATGTATCGGGCGCATGCCAAAAATGAAATTACCACAAAAGCCACGCGGTAGACATGCGGTAACTCCATTTTGGCACTCGTTGGGTGCACGAAGGCACACGACTTAGTAAAAGGGCTCCAAAATAGTTAAATCAATTGAAGACCGCATTTCTTCATCTAGCCCATCTCCTGTATCACTTTTCCTTTATTATTGTTATGGTATTCTCAAGAATACATTCTCTTTAAGAGTTCTATTAACTTAAAAATGGGTTCCTTCTGTATCTTTGTTCTTGCCAAGTATATTAATGCTGTGGTGAATCATTCCTTCTGAAATGACTCTTGGCTTCATCCTGCATATACTGAAAACTGTTTTTGTCACTCCTCCACACTCCTTAAAAACCCCCACTTACTTTTTTCAGCTACTGCCCTATTGCACTCTTTTCCAAGTTAACTCATAAGCAAAGTCTCAATTTCATAGTGGAAAAAAAAGGTCTAGTTGAAAATTCTAGTGCCTAGGGAGGGTAATTTTCAAAGCTATTAACACAGTTAAAGCAGTGCATACGTTAATGTTGTTGCTGGGCCAGCTGAAAATTCAGACTGAAGACAGCTTTCAAAAGTCATTTACCTTGATAAAAAGATTATCTGAAAATTGCTCACTCTAAACCCATCAAAAAACACCTGCAGGGATCCACAGGTGAAGTGCTTTTAGCGGATTAAGGGAAGACATTCCCAGCTGCATATTCTGGACAGAATTTGGAAATATCACATATATGTTATATTTTCAAAGTGAAAGTGCTATTTCTCAGCTAAGTTCAGTCTACAGGCAGGGCCAGTCTTAGGCAGAGGCAACCAAGGCGGCCACATAGGGCCCCGCGCCTAAGGGGGCCCTGCACAGCGCGCCTCAACTGTGCCTTGCCTCGCGCCTCTGCCGCCGGAACGCCGCTGCTCGCCTCACAACCGCATCCGCATAATCATAATCACCGGGTCCGCCGTCAGCTCCCGAGAGACTGAGTCCCCGCCTCCCCTGACTAACTGCAGCGAATCTAGTGATGCTAGTGAGCCAGGCCCAGCCCAGGCAGCGACGGCCCCACCCCCGACAGCGACGACGACTAGGACAGATGGCTCACCTCAGGCTCCAGCTTCCCGCTCAATGTCCTGCCTTCTGAAGTTCTGATGACGTATTTCCTGTTTCCGGACCGCGAGGGCGGGAGTCACTGAGCGGGAAAAGCTGGAGGTGGTGAGGTGAGCCATCGTCGTTGACGCCGCCCGTCTCTACTGATTGCTGTGTGAAGAAGGCTGCTGCCTCTGCTGCTGCTGCTGCTGGAATGCTGGTAGGCGACTTGAGATTGATTTTTGTGATGATGGGATTGGGATTTTAGAAAGAAGAGGCGGGCAGTAAAGGGAGAGTGGAGATGGCTGGGGCTTGAGGAGAAAAAGACCTGATGTGATCATGGACCTTTGGGTTGGCAGGTCAGGTGATTGCAATTTGCACTGATTGGTAAAGAGGTAAATAGGGAATTGTGAAGGGGTGGGGGAGAAAAATGTGATGGCAGGATGAGAGAAAAAAGGAGCCAAGGTTTGAGGGTGAGGGGAAATGGAATGGGCACTAGGAATTGACAGGAAGAGGAGAAACCTGAGGGTGAGCGGATCAGCAGGGACTCAGGGACTACAGGCCTGAGGAGGAGAATGGAAGGGAGAAAAAGTGGCCTTAGCTGGGGATGGCAGAACAGCGATTGGAGGGAGAAAGGGAGACCAGAGGAGAGAAGAGTGAGTGAGATTCAGAGATTGGCAGTGGGCTGAACAGGATTTGGACTGGGGACTGGAGGGAGAAAATGTTGTCTTGAAGGAGAGAGTGGAGAGTTGTGCAGGCACTGGCAGTGTGAATTGGAGAGAAGGGCTCTCTCTCCGGGCATAGCCGGCCCTGAAATTTGGGGGGAGGGGGGAATTCATGCCTCTCTCTCCCCTCCCTTGTGCGGGCATGCTAGGCATACCTTTGCCGAGCCCTACCAGCCAATAAATAGACTGCCACCATTCTCTGCTTCTTGTTTCTGGCTCTGAGCAGCATGATGGAACCTTCTTGCGCTTGCATGAAAAGTCCCAGCCTGATGCTCAGAGTCAGAAACAAGGAGCAGGGAGCAGCAGCAGTCTATTTATTTGGCTGGTGGGGCCAGCATCACTGCCAGCAAAGTAAAAGAGAATTCAGGAGGAGGCCCAAGCCTACATTTTGGGAGTCAGTTGTTAGAATAGCCATGGAGAGGCCTACTTTAACAACCGGCTCCCAAAATTCTTAAAAACTTAACAAACGGCTATCGCGAGCCCGTGAGAGCCCGCTCCAGCACACCACTGGACCCACCCTTGCCTCCAGTGAGCCACAGCAGTCCCCTTCTTCCCCTTTCAGTCCCTGCCCACCTTACCCATAGATATCCTTTTTAATCATCTTTTACCTCCCTTCTTCAATGCCCCCTAAGTGGTCCTATATGCCTCATCCTTCCCCAGGGTTCATCCCAAGTCTCACATGTGTACTCCACACTACACCTCAGTCACCCTCCACCCTCCTAGTATCATTCATTCTCTCACTAGTGCTGCCACACATCCCCATCCATCTTCCTCCCTTAGTTCTCTCCCACTCCAGATCCTGTTATCCTTTCCCAATATTTATGTCCAAGCCTCTCATGTCCCCAGTAGCCTGTATTAGTTAGCCTTAGTCATCCTTGCTACAGTGCTCCCCTAACTTCATTCATCCTTCCGCTCTCACTCATCCTGCCTCCAATGGACTTGAACTGAATAATTTCTGAGGAGGGGAGGTTTCATGATAGCATTGTGCTTATTATTTCAATCAATTTTTTGTACAAGTTTAGCTTCATTTGTCTTTATTTGAAATTTCATAAATAAAAACATTTTCTAAAAATGGAATAATCTTATCAATGGGGTGGAGCTAGTGTGGGGCGGAGCTAGGGTGGGGTGGGGCCCCACCAAATTGGTCTGCATAGGGCCCCACACTTGCTAAGACCGGCCCTGTCTACAGGTGCAACATCCTTGAGCGTTTTGTTTCCAGGGCTAATTTTCAAAGGAAAGTATGGATACATTTTCCTTTTCAAAAATCTATGTAAAGTCTGTTTTGAAAATTGCCCCCTTTGGGAGTAATTCTATAAGCAGGTTACCTAGGTTGACAGGGCATGAAGGCACCTATTTATAGTTTATTTTATAAAGACATACATATGCTTTTGTGTCTTAAAAATACTAGGAGTAAACCAGCAGAAATTGTGGCTCAGTTGATACCCTAGACATGTGCATAAAATCTGCATGACTTTGCATATTTTATAAATATTGCACATAGTTTGTAATGCATCTGTGCTCTATCTAAACTCCTCACCAAAATGTGCCTACATGTGTGTTGCATAAGAACATAAGCATTGCCATACTGGGACAAACAGAAGGTCCATCAAACCCAATATCCTGCTTCCAACAATGGCCAAGTCAGGTCACAAGTACCTGGCAAGATCCCAAAAAATAAAACAGATTTCATGCTGCTTATCCTAGAAATAAGCACTGGATTTTCGCAAGTCCATCTTAATAATGGCTTATGGACTTTTCTTTTAGGAAATTATCCAAACCCCACTAAGCTAACTGCTTTTATCATATTCTCTTGCAATAAAGTCCAAAGTTTATTTTCACATTGAGTGAAGAAATATTTTCTCTGAATACTTTTAAATTTACTTCTCAGTAGCTTCATTCTGTGCCCCCTAGTCCTTTTATTTTTGGAAAGAGTAAACAAGTGATTCATATCTATCCTTTCCACTCCACTCAATCTTTTATAGACCTCTATCAGATCTTCCCTCAGCTATCTCTTCTCCAAGCTGAAGAGTCCATGCAGTGATCCAAACGATTTATAATATTCTCATTTTTGTTTTCCATTCCGTTCCTAATAATTCCTACTCCTTTCCTTAAACGTTGCTGCACAATGAGCAGAGGATTTCATTGTATGAACAATGATAACTTCTAGATCCTTTTCCTAGGCAGTGACTCCTAATGTGGAACCTTGCATCATGTAGCATTAAAATAGTCCTTTTAAATGCTGGCCTATGGAATTGTAACAGACTTTAAATGCTTAAAAAAAAAAGTATTCCGTAAACTGCTTTTGTTAAATGAGCAGAGTAACTTAAAATAAAGTCACTGAGGTTACCTATTTAACTCTAAGTCTACCTTTCCCCAAGTTTAAAAGCAATTTCCCAGCAAATACTTACCAGTGAAGTTCTCTCCCTCTCTGGAAGTCCTCTCATAGCACCTCTTCTGGACTGAGAACAACACAGCCCTGGCTTACTTATGTGCTTGTACTTTCTTGATGATTCACAATGCAATCAATATACAGTGGGTCCATTTTGATCTTTTTTTCTTTAATCAGTCAGTGTGGTTTGATTGATAGATTAACTGAACATAGTGTTTATCTTACTCCCTAAAAAGAAAAACTTTTGCAAAACGTTCTCTGTAGAGGTTACTTTTTCTGACAAATAATTTTAACTAGATATTCACAAGTATGACCCTACCTTGTCTTCTGTTTGTATTGATAGAAATGCCTTCTTCTCATAATACATACTCATACTGCATTAACCCTAGACAGATTTTATAATAAGCTCTTTTATGCACGTAAAACAGTGTTTTTTCAGCATGGGAAGCATTACGCCTATTATGCTTATATGTAAGATTAATTTACAAAGAAATATTGAGATCAACACAAATAAAAACAATAATTAAATGAACAGCTTGGCAGATTCCACATCAGTAAATTTTCAGCAGCCTAAACTTATGCTGACTTTCATGATGTGTTTACTATTACCTACCTGAATAAGAGACAGGGAGTTTTTCACAGGTAGATTTGAAAATTCCATTCATAAATACAAGAGGACATTTTCAAAGAAATTACGTGTAAACCCTGGGGGGCACTTTATACATGCGGACTTTGCAGCAGTTCTCAAAGGGAATCATTTCTTCTTAAAAAAACTGTTTTGGGAAAAGTACACACAGAAATCTGCATTTATTTATGTGAGTCCTTTTTCTTGTGAAAACTTTCTCACATAAGTGCTCTTTCTATTTCAGGCCTGCCCTTTGATAGCATATACTGTAAACTGGCCCGCTGTTCCAGTATGTGGGAGGAAGGAAGTCTCCTCCCCACAAATAGCCAGATCTCCACAAATTGCCACCAGTGGATACTTTCAAATATTCTTTTATTTGTTTCCAAGTTAAGGACAAACACTTCAGTCCAGAGCACTGGGTTAGGGCTTCCCCAGGCAGGGCTGTTCTGCCTCTCTTAGGGTACAAGCCAGCAACATAAAGTCTCTGCCCTTTCTTGAAGGGCTGCAATAGTCCCATTGAAAATCCCTCCTTTTCAAAGTCAGTAGCAAAATCAGTGCTTGCCTCTAAGCAGGATTTCCCCCTCCTGCCCAAACAAGGTTTTCAGTTTCAACCAGGGGCGTAGCTACGGGTGGGCCTGGATGGGCCCAGGCCCACCCAGTTTTTAGGCAGGCCCACCCAGATGCCACCGTGTCTCCTCACCCTCTCCCACCCCCGCCGTAGCGCTTGTCTTCAACGCTATCGGCACTGCCTCCTCTACCTCACAGTCTCCGAGTCCGTCTCCCACTCCCATGGCAGCTTGCGATTTGCTACCGGCACTGCCTGACGCGGCGCAACGTCCTGCTCCGGGGGCGGGGCCCTCCCTCTGCCGTGCTGATTCAATTTTCAACTTCCTGTTTACACAGGGCAGAAGAACGCACACGGCAGAGGGAAGGTCCTGGAGCAGGTCGTCCGCTCCGCGTCTGTGGTGTCAGGTAGCGCCGGTAGCAAATTGTAAGCACTGCCACGGGGGGGGGGGGGGGAGAAACGGAGACTGTGAGGTGGAGGAGGCAGCGCCGATATCGTCAAATACAAGCGCTGCGGCGGGGGTGGGAGAGGGTGAGGAAGACAGTGGTCTGCTCGCCCTGCAAGGGGAGGGGGCTGAAGGGAAGGGAGAGGTTCTGGACATGTGTGGGGGAAGGGCGAGGTTCTGGACGTGTGTGGGGGGGTGAGGAAGACACAGGGGAGCGGGCTGAAGGGAAGGGAGAGGTTCTGGGCGTGTGTGGGGGAAAGGAGAGGTTCTGGACGTGTGTGGGGGAGGTGAGGAAGACAAAGGGGAGCGGGCTGAAGGGAAGGGAGAGGTTCTGGACGTGTGTGGGGGAAGGGAGAGGTTCTGGACGTGTGGGGGGGGAGGTGAGGAAGACAAAGGGGAGCCGGCTGAAGGGAAGGGAGAGGTTCTGGACGTGTGTGTGGACATTAGGGAAGGAGTGGGGGAAATCCTGGCCACACTGGATCACAGGAGAGGGGGGCAAGACAAAAGAAGTGACAGGAAGATGCTGGGAGGGGGTGAATGGTGGGGAGAAGAGAGGGAGCAGATGCTGGGCTAGAAGGGTGGAGGGAGAGAGACACTGGGAAAGGTGGAACCATGTGGGAGAGGCCAAGGGGGTGGCAAGGAAATAAACGCGAGGAAGATGGTGATTACAGGGGAAAGAAATATGGTAATGAGGAATAGATTGAAGATGGAAGGGAATGGATGGCTGGGGAAGTAGAGAGATGGGGAATAGGAGAATTAGTGTGTGGAAAGGACATGGAAATCGGACAGGTATCTGAAAAGTAAAACAAAGGAAAAGGGGTGAGGATAAAATTTGGGTGGACAGAGAAAAGAAAAGAAAAAAAAAGAGAGGAAAGAGCTAAAATGGAAAGGTCAATATGTCAGAGGCAAGTGAAGTGAGGGAATGGAACAAGAGAGGAGAAAAAGACAAATGGACAGAAGCTGCTTGAAGAAGAAATAGCAGAAAGATAGGAAAGTTCAAAGGAGAAACTGGATCAACATGATGGAAAAAGAAAATGACCAGACAACAAAGGTAGAAAAGGCATTTTATTTTATTTTATTTTATTTTGAATCTTAACTGAAATATGATAGCTTGAGAAATGTGCATAGCGGATGTCACTTTCCTCATGAGCTAAAGTGTTTCTGTTTCTATTTTGAGTTGGGAGGTGCTGGGGGAGAGGTGGAGAATAGGAGGAAGGGGCGGGGCAGAGAGAAAATTTTGTGCCCACCCACATTGGGCTGAGGCCCACCCAAAATTGGCTGTCTTGCTACGCCACTGGTTTCAACATAGTCTTTCCACAATAATCAGGGTGCAGCTTGGGGAACCAGGCTTGTAACTCTTCCAGCCACCTCCCCCACAGTCAAGGTTTCCCTCCACAGCAAACAGGTCTAACCAAAAGAAAACAGGCTTCTTTCTTAAAGCAGGTTTTAAATCAAAATAACTTCCAAACAACATAGATTTTCACCTTCAGGTGCTGCCTTCCTCAGAGCTCTCCAGCTCCCATTCCATTCTGCTCTCTTCTCCCTGCTCAGCCTGATTAACTCCCTCTTCCACCCAATCCATCCAATCCTTCTCCTGCTTCTCACCCCACCCTTCCCTATTACAGGTGGGCGGCATGATATACTGATTGCGGGTCCAGGGGAACTGGGCTTCTTCCTTCTCCCTCCCTCTTGTGGTCAGAGTCTGTATATGGCCAGCTTGCCTATCCCCTGGGCTCCCCCTGCTGGGACTGGAAATGCATTCTGGGAGATGTAGTTTAGGGTTTTGCTGCTTCATTTCGTACATCTGGGCTGTAGCCTTGTCACAATACACACGAGAATGTACTACTACTACTACTTATCATTTCTTTAGCTGTACTAGACATATACAGTGATGTAAACAAAAATCAGTAGCGTATCCAGACCTCAGTTATTGAGTGTATCAGGGGGAAAACTGGGTGGGCATGACCCACATTTTCTCTCTGCCTTCTACGCCACCTCGCCTACCCCCACCTCAGCTCCCACTCCCACCCCCGCAGCATTAAAAATAAATACCTTGGCTGGAAGGGATTCCTGGGCCTCGCCAGATGAAGAATCCCAAGCAGTCTCATTTTCACGGCTGTTAGCAGCTCATTTGCAGTTGCCAACACCAGCACTTCCCCTTCCCATGCATGCTCAATTCAACCAGCATCCCCCATGTACACATGTGTGGGGGGTGCCAATTGAACTGAGCATGCACAGGGGCAGGGGGAGTGCCGGCATTTTTAGTGCTTCCTAAATAGGAGGCAGTAAATGCTCCTGCTTTCATTTTTTTTGCAGGTACCACATGCTAATGCAAACATTAGCACATGACCTGCAAAAAGAAAAAGCCGTACAAAACTTCCACAGTATATCTGGACTTAATCCACGGAAAAGATCCATTTTAGAACTTTCAAAGCCCGGATTTTCAGGCACTTCAGTAAAATGGCTCCTTTGTTCATTTGTTCCTCTTCAATCTGTTCAAAATTCTGCTGCACGATTAATATTTCGCCAAAGTCGCTATGCCCATATCAGCCCTCTTCTGAAGTCACTTCACTGGCTCCCTATTCATTTCCGTGTACAATTCAAGCTCCTCTTATTGACTTATAAGTGCATTCACTCTGCAGCCCCTCACTACCTCTCCATCCTCATCTCTCCCTACACTCTTTCCCAGGAACTCCGTTCACTAGGCAAATCTCTTCTAATTGCACCCTTCTCCTCCATCGCTAACTCCAGACTCCGTTTCTTTTATCTCGCCGCACCTTATGCCTGGAATAGACTTCTTGAGCCATTACGTCAAGCTCCATCCCTGGCAGCCTTCAAATCCGGGCTAAAGGCCTACTTGTTTGATGCTGCTTTTGATTCCTAACTTGTCACTTGCTTGTAACCTTTATCTTGTCTTCCTCTCTTCAATAATCCCTTTTCCCTATGTGTCCTATCTGTCTGTCCTACCCTTATCCCTTAATTGTCCTGTCTGTCTGTCTGTCCTGATTTAGATTGTAAGATTTTTTGGGCAGGGACTGTCTTTTCTTCCTGTTCAATTGTGAAGCGCTGCGTATGACTGGTAGCGCTGTAGAAATTATTTGTAGTAGTAGTAGTAGTAGTATAAATGCCTATCAAAGATGTTGCTTGTTATGACAGTGTTATAAAAAAATGTATCAATTAAAAAAAAGGCTTTTATGAATGGAAAATCCTTTATAAAATTATTCCCATAAAGTATCCACAGTAAAAGCAGGTATGTACTTTCACTTTGAAATTGATGCAAAGTAGCTGGGGTTATTTTACTGTCATTCTAAACTCAAAAAGCACCCATGGACTTTGCAGCTATACAGGGGAGCTATGCAATGAGCCATTTTACTTTTCAAATATTTTATTTATTTATGTATTTGTTACATTTGTATCCCACATTTTCCCACCTATTTGTAGGCTCACTGTGGCTTACATAGTACCGGAGAGGCCTTTGCAGGCTCCGGTGTGAACAAATACAGGGTGATGTTGTGGTAAGATCAAGTTCATGTGGCACAGCCACATTAGGGAATCGGAGGACGGAAGAGTTGTGTTATGTCCATTACGTGCTTTAGTTTGGTTGTGTTGCAGAGATTAGGCATTTAATTTGGATCTGTAGGGTATGCCTTTTTAAACAGGTTGGTTTTTAGTACAGAAAAGTCTTTATTATCTGACCTAAACAGGACAGTCCCATTGTCGGGTAAATGAAAACATAGTAACGTGGTAACATAGTAGATGACAGCAGAGAAAGACCTGCACGGTCCATCCAGTCTGCCCAACAAGATAAATTCATATGTGCTACTTTATGTGTATACCTGACTTTGATTTGTATCTGCCATTTTCAGGGCACAGACCGTAGAAGTCTGCACAGCACTAGCCCCGCCTCCCAACCACTAGCCCCACCTCCCCCACCGGCTCTGCCAGCCAATCTCCGCTAAGCTTCTGAGGATCCATTCCTTTGCCTGTTTGCACATGCTAACCTGCGCATTACTGATTTTTAAAAATATATATTTTTGTGAAGAGGCTTGTCATGGGTGGAGAGTCGGCATGGAAGTGTTACCCAGCAAGCATGGTAAACGTAATATGCACTAAGGGGGAGATTCTATATATGGCGCCTGGAAAATCCACATGGAAATCATTTTCACCTAAGCGTATTCTATAAGATTTAGGCGTATTCTATAACAACTTGCGTAAATTTGGAAATGCCCATGAAATACCCATTTCCCCTCCCATAACCATAGGGAGTTATGCATGTAAATTCTAATTATTGACAATTAGTGCTAATTATTGCTTCTTAAGTGCTGTTAAGAACGCTGATTGGCTTGTTAAGTTACGCCCATTGCCATGGAATATGCTTAGATTTAGGTGCGGAACACTAGGCGCGATTTATAGAATTTGGCAGTAAATGACTAGCGTGTGCTAATGATAACACGCAATAAAAAATATATTTTTTAAACCACCAAAACTGCTGCATTAAATCTGGACTTAACATGCAGTAAAATCCCGCATTACCCTTCATTAAGCCCAGATTCTAGTGCATTTTAGGAAAAGGGTCCCTTTATGCACTTGCTTAGCTGATTAGCAGACTGAATATCACCACTAACCAGCTAAGTGCTGGCTCTATCCAAGGTCTGCCCCAGACCACACCAACCTAACCAGTTGGAGGAGTAGCCTAGTGGTTACTACAGTGGACTTTGATCCTGGGGAACTGAGTTTGATTCCCACTGTAGCTCCTTGTGACTCTAGGCAAGTCACTTAACCCTCAATTGCCCCAGGTACAAGTAAGTACCTGTATATACTATGTAAACTGCTTTGAATGTAGTCACAAAAACCACAGAAAGGAGGTGTATCAAGTCCTATTCCTTCCAGTTAGAGAATGACTGATTAGCAAAGATATACAACAGCACTACCTAATTAAGGAGCCCTTTTACAAAGGCGCAGGAGGCTCCATTCATGTTCAGCACACACCAAAATGAGACTTCCGCCAGGCTAGCACGCCTCCTGGTGGTTATTTCAGATTTGGCGTGCAGTCTTACTGCCGGGACAAATTATTTTTTTATTTCCTAGCGTGTGCGGCATTTCCAGCGTTAATAGGCAGTTGGCACACACCAACCAGTCACCGTGTGTGTAGCGTGTGAGCCCTTACCGCTAGATCACTGGGTGGCATTAAGGACTCAGGCTGTAAATTGACGCATTCTGGTTTCAATTTTACTGCAAGCCCTTTTCCTGGCCCTTAAAAAAAAAAATCTTTTTTCCTAGAAGCAGTAAAAAATGGCCCCGCGCACGCCAAAAACACATGCCCACACTACCGCGAGCCACTTTTTGCCACAACTTAGTAAAAGGACCCCTATGTGCTGCTGTTTATCAGCCGCCAGCCAGCTCAGTGTGGTTTAACCAGGCAGGAGCCTCTCTTTTCTGGTTAAACCCTTTTGACTATCAACCCCTTATTTTTTGCCTTCATTTGGACCTACTTTGGGGGGAAAGTTATCAAGGTGCAGTAAAAGTCAGGCTTTTACCCATACCTTGATTTATCATGGGATTCAGAAGCCTGTGGAGTAATAGTCCTGCAGGTTGTTGAACTCTGTAGTAAAAGAATAACACTACTTTGAAGCCACCTTGCGAAAAGCATTATTCCAGAGGCCTAGGAGCACTGGGCCTTAAAGCTGTGGCCCAAAGCTCCCAGGCCACATCTAACAGGGTCATCAAAGCTTCCCCTCTCCAATATTGTCCCCAACCACCCCCCCCCCCAAGCAAGTCTCCCAATCAATTAGGTCCCCCAACCCCCGATCATGTCCCCAACCTCCACAAAGCAAGCCTCTCACCTCCCAAAGGGCCCCCACCCCCAAGAGGACCTTTCATATTATTTTCTGGTGGTCCATTGGTGATCTGACAGGAGCAAGCCACAGTCACTCCTGCCTTGGCTGGTGCCATATTCCAACATGGCATCCCTGGTGGTAGTCTCACCCTACTACCTCTAGGGAGTCATGTTCCCATATAAAGAAACATGACTCCCTATTGGTAAGTAGCACAAGACTGCTAGGGATGCCATGTTGGATAGAGTGCCAGCTAGGGAAAGAGTGACTGGGAATATTCCTGCTTCTTCACCACTGGGTCACCAGGGAGTTTCTTGATAGGTCCTTTTGGGGGGGTGGCAGGATCTTTGGGGGATGGAGGCTTGCTTTGGGGAGCGAGAACATGATCAGGGGTGGGGGGAATTGCTTTGAAGGGGGTGTTCAGGACATAAGGAGGTTGGGGACATGATTGGCTTTAAGGAACAGCACCAACCCTCAGTTTCTGGCCCAGGAGCGTCTGACTGTGGCTTTGGAGCCCAATACTCTGAGCACAAAAAAAATTAACCACCACTTTTAGCTGGGGTTATTTTACTGTCGTTCTTACATAGTAATGAGCTACTTCATATGCATTTGCATGTTTAGCATCTCACTACTATTTAACCTGGGTTAATCTAAATGTCGCTAAGGTAAAACAAGTCAGCCTGCATTAGATCTCTTTAAGTCGAATAAAGGTGTAATTAACATGACTTAAAGCCCTAACTCAGCTTGATAACTTCCCCCCTTAAAGTACATACTAGAATCTGAGAAGAGAGACTGCAGCAGTAAGCAGAGAAGAAATCTAAAAAACCTGGACTCATTGCCAAGTCATCTATTCTTCTTGATGTCAAGCCGTGGGACGATGAGACAGACATGGTTAAACTGGAGAAGTGTGTGAGAACGGTTCAAATGGATGGCCTGATCTGGGGATCCTCTAAGCTGGTTCCTGTTGGCTACAGTATTAAGAAGCTCCAGATATAGTGGTGGTGGAGGATGACTACTACTACTACTACTACTTAGCATTTCTATAGCGCTGGAACTGACATACTTGAGGAGGAGATCACCAAGTTTGATGATTATGTGCAGAGCGTTGATATTGCTGCTTTCAACAAGATTTAAAAGGAAATATAAAGTTTGAGAAAAATAAAATTCATTTGTGCAATAAAAAAAAATAATACATATGTAATTTTTTCTGTACTCATCCTTCAAGCACCAACTATGTGGTTACTTTATGTTTGAACATCTGGGTTTTTGTAAACTGAAAAATATGCATGTACTTTTCTTGTTAGGTGCCTTTCTCAAAATTTACTCCAAATTATTTTTAAAAAGTTTTCTGCTCTCATGACCACTTTTTCATTGATAGTATTCTTAACTATTTTCACTGTGGCATCAGATAGGATCCTGTTTCTGGCACAGTATATTTCGTCTGTTACACTCGCAGTTATAAATCTTGTTTCATGTTTGCTCTTCTTAGTAGAAACCAAACCGTGCACAAAAAAGAACAAAAAAGCAAAAAAAAAAAAAAAAAAAGGTAAGGGTGGACAAAAGACCTTCACACAAAGTTCCGAATCTTGCACGAATAAATCAGGATTCCAAAGTGTGGTCAAATTCCAAGGAGATGTTTATTGTAAAAGCACCAAATGCACGCATCAGGAGACCCGATGCAGAACTGTGTTTCGGCAGAATGATTGCCTGCCTCAGGGGTCGAGAAACCTGTCTGATATGATGGTAATGAAATAATATTACACTGAAGTGATATTGTTAAAATTTAAGCTAATGATCCAACACTTAAGAGCTCAAAGTTGGCATCCAAGTGGTAAAGGATCCCAGAGATTAGTTTTATAAAGTACCCTCTTTATCAATTGCAGATACTCAAGTGAACACAAAATTCAGCTATACATGTTTGTAATGGAAGATGTAAAGGATTGCTTTTCAATCCTGCTTTGATCGATAATGAACTCTGAAATCTTCTGTCTTTGACCGAAAGTAACTTTTCTTGTAAATGCAAAAACAAGTTGGAAGATAAGAATTAATTTGGTATGCAAAGGGGAGGATGGTTCTTGTTTTCGAAAAGTTCAGCCTGGCCACCTGGACTTGGAAAGCACGTGACCACGTTCCCACAGTATGGCTTATTTACCTAAACAGAGAAGCATTCTGTAATTTTCCTTAGCTCTGAACATGAGTTCTGAGCCTAATAAAAAGGGGAGTTTCTTTCAGTGAAATCAGGAGCTCATCTGTGAGTAATGTACGTACTGCACAGAGGACTTGTTCCTGGTCTAAAAAGCTCCTGGCTTTCGCTGTAATGGGCCCCCCCTCCCAGCTGATGATAAGAGCCTGGATGATGTAAGGACCAGTGATGATTGTATGTATAGTGATTTATTGCTTCTTTTCCTGATCTAAGAACTCTTAGTATTGCTTAGATGTAGAGACCAGTGATGTAGTGATTGTTTATATAGCTAATCGTTGTGTTTATATAGCTAATCATTGTATATACCGTGATCATTGTAGAATTTAGCACCTCTAATAAAGGTTTCACTTCTCTAATATGAATCCAAAAGAATCCACGGTAATTATTGAGTAGTCTGTGTCAGTGAGACAGGCTATAAATCCATAGCAATACAGTGTTTTAATAAACAAGACTATTCATGACCATATTCATTTGGTGCTGAAGGCCTTGCATTGCTGCCTGTCCAGCAGAGAACGAAATGTAAGATCTTGACCTCAATCTATAAGATTCTCCAAGATAGGGACATTCTGATGGGCAGCCTAGCAAGAATTTATCCTCTGCACAGCAAACCCAATTGGCCGTTCCTAGTGGCATGAGGCTGACAGTGATCAGACAGCAAATGTTTCTCATATAGGCCCTAATGTTTGGAATGCTGTTCCTTTGGAAATTAAGGTGTCTGAGTCACCACTTCTTTTTCAAAAGCTTTGTAAATCTTGATTGTTGATGGTACTTATACAAACTGATAATATTGTTCTTATTTGCTATTTTAATTTCATGCTTTGTTACTTATTGGAACAAACTCTCTATAAATAAATAATAGTGACAAGTTTAAAAATGATCTTACTGTCATATATCCCATATTTTCCTACTTAACCCCTCATTCTGTTTAAAATCTAGGTTCAAAAAGATCCATTTCCTAATAGAATTTAAGAGGCCCTTGTCTCTTTCAGGGTCTAGTTCATAATCCTGCTCCTCTTTTCCATTCTACATACTGTACCTGGATCAACAGTGTTTTTTATGCTCACATTGTGTGGCTTTGTAAATGTATCCTTATTTGTTACTATGTCCTCTATCCAGAAGGGTTTGCCGGTGCCTCTATGCCTCACCGACTCTATTCCCTCTTCATTTGTGATCTCAAAGCCCACTTAGGTCCTCTTGCCTATACTGCTTGCGACACTTAATTATATCTGCCCTACTGTCCTACGATTTCCAGCCCAGCTACCTCATATGTTATCTTTTACTTTGCAGTAGGATCGTTTCAGTCCATTGTCCTTCATCATATTTGCATTGCTATAATGTCGCTTTTTCTTTGCTGCTGTGAAGTGTTTGAGAGATTCAATGATATAGAGAAAGTTGCGGAAAAATAAATTGTTATTCTGAAGCACCAGCTCCGCTAGAACTCATCAGACAACAGCTCACCCTCCTCACCTCAGACCATCCTGCCGCATTGACAAGGCCACTTCAATTAAATCACATAATGTGCACATTTTTAAACAACATTTAGCAAAGCCATTCCAGCAGCTTAAATCCTGTTCCCCACAACTATGAAGAGAACAATGTCATCGCCAGTTGTAGAGTGCTGCAGTGTTACAAGAGGTTTGTGGCTATTTCCACAGCAATTCTCCATGGACCTCCTCCCCCCCCCCCCCCCCCCCAAAAAAAAAAATGTCTCACCTCCAACTAATTAAAGACAAATAATTAAACACATTTGTTTGAGAAGGCTGGCAAACTCTGTTGCATTGTGTGACGGTCTTGGCATTGAAATGGTTAGGGACTATCTCCACCACATCCTGCTCATCTCATTGTGCTAGAGAGCTCTTGAGAACATTATTAGCTGGGTGTTCGCCTTGCTGTCTTTCCACATGAGGCAGATGGGTAATTACGAAACTAATAGTCTGATTGAGAGAAATCAGATGCAGTGGTTTGCCCAATTAGATGATACATTATCTTCCTTCTTTGTAAGCAGCTAATGTGTGAAGCAAAGTGGTATTTTTGAGGGTCAGAATCCTTAAACAAGTGCCGAGTTGCAGATTATTGTGTCTTTTTTTTCCTAATGGAGGAAAAGTGCTAAGTCTTCATTACTAAAAGCATAGGAAATGCAAATCAGACTCTGAAACAAAAGAGTGAAGGGACAGGCGAGAATATTCAGTGTCCAATGTGTCAACCTACAACATCAATTACATTGAAATGCAATGCATGGGAGCCTAATCAAGGATAGTATAATTGTAATAATTACATGCTTTTGTTGGAGAACTACTGCTGTTGTTATTGTCAACCATTTGTTTCTCTCTATTGTTAAAAGGGGAAGATTTTGAAAAAAAAAAACAGAAACGGGGAATTTTATAGGTAACAGGCCGAGTGACTCTCCGCTGAATATGTGAAGTATCTTTCTGTTGCACCTATTCTTCTGTGAATAGTATTAAAAAAAAAAAACTATAGTCATTTGCCAGTAATGTAGTCATCTCAATGCATGAGTGAAGCCAGGGAAAGGATTCTCTGTGATAAGCCACAAGTAAAGTTGATGTGGCAGCAAACATGGCTTCAAAAGAACTAAGAAAATCAGACTTTCTTAAGACCACTAGCTCTACACCTGCCTGTGACAGCAAATCTCTGGTACCCCCTCAGAATGCAAGCTTGTGGCTGATGTGGCACAAGGTGTCATATTGCACATCTTCACCACAGGTATCCATGTTCATTCCTCATGGGTTACTGCTTAGAAAAGCAGAAGAAATGTTAGTCTTAAAATCTAAGGACGTACAGATGCACAAAATAAAACAGCCCAGAAAAGGTTATGCTACATTTCATTCTGTCCTGCCTCTCAGTATTCTGTGATAGATCACCAAAAATTCTGTCTGAAAATACAGGACTAATGAACTGCATGTGTCAAATCTATAATAGCCAGCAATATATTTTATTCAACCCCCCCTCCCCCCCCCCCCCCCCCCCCCCATACACTGAGAAAGCAGTAGCTGTAAGTGAGGTTTGCAGTTGTGCTGGAAAACACACCCATGAAGCACCAGGCAGCAGTCAGATGAAGGGACAACTTCACTGCGTTTTTTTTCACTTCACTTGGCCTTGCCAATAGGGTATGACAGACACACAATACAAATGATCTAAAACATTTAGCGTCACATTAAATCTCATTCGCCAGAGCTGAAAAGAACAATGTGGTACCATCTTCTCTGAGAATACACTCTCAAACCGTAGGAGGCTTTTGCATATCATTGACAATCCTGTTCATACTCCAAAACACACGCTAATTAAAAGCAAATAATTAAATACATTCAATTTGAAAAGTTGGCAAACTCGTGTGTATGACTGTGTCCCCACCTTGGCACTGAAATGATCACATTTGTGTAATAACACTCTTTAAAGTTTATTACTCATGGGGACTATGTCCTCCCTCTGGCGTTCTTTAACCAGATCAAGACAAAATTTTTCAAATGTGACTAGCAAAAAGGAATATAGTTTATTCTAAATCATTTTCTCGGTTGATTAGAGAGCTTGCTTTTACCAATATTAACCCTGAATGGCCAATTTGGTCTTTCTTATTTCCATACAATCTGCACTGGTGTGGGTGTGGGGTAGGGTCCTTGTTTGCTTTATATTTATGAAAGTTATTCTCAGATTTAAAAGACTATTTTTTTTTTACTTTATGATGTTAAGGACCACCAGTTTATACGACACAAACCCAGCCTGTAAGGTGTGGCTCTTACAGCTTTTCCATTTTCTTGTAGCACATCTCTTGCAGCATAAAATGTACCATGTGCAGCCTACAAATATACATCATTCAGTGATTTCATACAGATGCCAATTTTCAAAGCCTGGGTAAGGGGCTGATGGTCAAAATGCGACTAACACCGGTTTCACTTGCACGTTATTGTGCACCAAATGCTCAAATGGATTCAGCACAAGTATTAACTCATGCAGAAACCATTACCACAGCCTGCATTAACATGCATTTAAATGCATGTTAATGCAGTCATTACGTACCCCACAGCCATACAAAAAAAAAAAAAAAGTTTCTCACACATGTTTAGTGTGCGAAACTTTACACCAGATCTGGGGCAGTGTAAAAAAGTTGGTTGAGAGGAGTTGGTGTCTAGTGGCACCTCTTCTTTCCCTCCAATCCAATTACCCTGCCCTGGACTGCTTCCTGCATCGGCCCCAAATTTCTCCCTTATAGGGTAGACAGGTGTGAAGAAACAGTGTGTTTTAAGCCTGTAAAATGTATGCGGATGCCTTGTGAGCAGAGGCCCTTGAGTTGGCAGGGCCAGATGCCACACCAGCTGAGATCCAGCAGATCTACATGCTAGAGTGGCAGCAGTTAGACCAACAGCAGCCGTGGCAAGAGGAGCAGGAATTCCAGCTGTGGCGTGAGGAGCGTGAGCTGGAATTCCAGCTGCAGAAAATTAAGTTGGGGATGGAAATGGCTTATATCCAAAGTTCTAGCCCATCCCCTGTGCCAAGGCCAAAGGTAGGATCCACAGCCCGGATCGAGCCCCACTTGTTTGCGCAGTTTGATGATACCCAAGGGGACATTGACGGATGTCTAACTGCCTTTGAAAAAAGACTGGGTGTGCTATCTGGGAGGAAAGCTCACTAGTAGAGCACTTGAGGCATTCCAAGGACTGTCCATGGAGATGTGCTCCCAGTTTGAGGAGGTGCGCAAAGCTTAGTTGAATCATTATGCCATTACCCCCAAGACCTACAGGCTAAAGATCCAGACTTTGCAAAAAGGGATGGATGATACTCACAGCGAGTTTGTGATTCAGCTAAGATACCAGAACCAGCAGTGGCTCAGTTGAGCTGAAGTTAAGACCCTGGAGGACTACTGCCAAAACCTGATGGTCCTGGAGCAGTTCCTTCAACATTGTCATCCAAAGGTGAGGAAATATGTCCAAGATCACCAGCCCCATACTCCAGAGAAGGAGATTGAGTTGGCTGACATCTTTATGACTAATTGTCCCTGGCTGACAAAGAGAAGCCGTCCATATCCGCAGCACCAAGGGCTCTAAGCCAAATATCCCTGCAACCTCAGAGACTGTCAGCAAACCCTCCAGTGCTCCCCAAAAACCTAAAGACTTTATGCATGAGCATCTCTGTTATCAGTGTGGGCACACAGGACATTTCAAAGAGGATTGCCTAGATAATCCCAAGCCTGCACTAAACAGCATTCCAGTTCCTGCACCTAAACTGGTGGCTTTCATGGGTGGTTCCAGTACCAAGAAGGAGACCCACACAATTGCCGCAGCACAAGAAGTAGTGGTTAGGTCTTATCCCACATATTTATGCTGATGATGTTACTAATTATATTCCCTTAAAAAATGACTTGTCCGAGTTCTCTAGAGAAGTTAACCGCTGTTTAAATACGATGTACTTTTGGGCATCTTCTTTCAAACTCAAGCTGAATGCTGACAAAACACACTGCCTACTATTATCATCTCAGCACAACAAGTACAGACCTCCCACATTAATTACCCCCATCTTACACCTTCCCATACTAGATAGCCTGAAAATTTTAGGAGTCACCCTTGACCTCTCACTTTCACTCAAACAACACGTTAACGCCACCACAAAGAAGATGTTCTTCTCGCTGTGGAAACTAAAAAGAATAAAACCATTTTTTCCCTCGAGAGGTCTTTCGCAACCTCATACAGTCCGTCGTACTATGCCATCTGGATTACTGTAACGGAGTGTATGCTGGATGTAAACAGCAACTAATTAAAAAACTGCAGACAGCCCAAAATACAGCGGCCAGATTGGTTTGTGGAAAGATCAAGTTTGAGAGTGCCACGCCCCTCCGAAAGAAACTACATTGGCTTCCTGTCAAAGATCGTATCACCTTTAAACTCTGCTCTCTAGTTCACCAAATTCTATATGGTGAAGTACCTGGCTATATGATAGATCTCTTCATCCTACCGCTTCGGAATACGTTCCGACTCTCCCGTTCATATCTTACCCTTCATTATCCAAACTGCAACAGCATCAAGTACAAGTCCACGTATGCTACCTCCTTCTCTTTCATTAGCACTCAGCTTTGGAATTCTTTGCCGAGGACCATAAAAACCATCACAGATCATCTAACTTTCAGGAAATCTCTGAAGACCATGTTATTCAGAAGTGCTTATCCATGGCCTCTTCCTGTGTCTCTACTGCTGGAAGTGCATCCCCCTTCCCTCAAAGTTTCCCTTCACCTTCTGTCCATTCCTACTGTTCCCCATTATCTCTTGTAGGTTTTCTGCTGTATTAGCTTCATTTTACTGCATTGGCGTCTGCCTCTCTGGTGCATTGTAAGCCACATTGAGCCTGACACTGTTGGGAAACTGTGGGGTACAAATGAGATAATAAAATAAATAAAAATGCAAGGAAGCAGATGGGTTTCCACAACAGTACAGCACCCCAGTAACTGTGAATCAGACCCAGGTGGCTGGGCTTGTGGACACTGGCTCTAGCATTACTTTGTTATGACCAGAGCTACAGCCGGAAGATGCTAGTCTACCAGGGCGCACTGCAGAAGTAGTGCTAGCCAATGGATCCAGAGAGACTATACCCATTGCTCGAGTATTCCTGGATTCAGGTACCTCTGGATACAGAGAAGTAGGCACAATGAAAAACATGCTGGTACCAATGCTATGTGGGACCAACATGGGTCCAATGAACATTACTCTTGATAGTGGAGTCAGCATTTCTACTATGGTGGCCCGTAGTCAGGCCCAGGCGGCCTAACAAGCAGAAGCAGCAGAGATCATCTCTCCAGTTCCAGATACTGAGCCAGTCCAGGTGGAACAAGCTGACCAAGAAACAGAAGGAGGCGCTCCAGTGCTTCCAGCAACACTAGTTCCAGAGGTGACCGGGGCCATGAATATGGAACAGCCTGACTTAACTGACACAGCTATTGATTAGACTGTTGACCCAAATTTGTCAGCGTCACCAGCAGAGACCCTTCCAGATATGTATACCGATAAAGGACAGAGACATGCTTTTTAGGAATCACAGTGCTCTGACCCTGACCTGGAAGCCCTGAGGCACAGGCCTGGTCAACCAATCAGTGAGACTTGTAAAGATTGTATCCTATGGAAAGGGGGCTTGTTACATAGTAACGTGGAGGGGCATAATCGAATGGGGGGTGCCCATCTCCGGGGCAGGCCGCGGGAAGGGGCGGAGCCAACCATATTATCGAACAAGATGGGCGTCCATCTTTCATTTCGATAATACAATCGGGGCCGGTCAAATCTCAACATTTAGGTCATCCTTAGAGATGGTCGCCCTAAGTGTTGAGATTGCCGGACTTAGAGATGGCCGGCCTCAGTTTTCGCCGATAATGGAAACCAAGGCCAGCCATCTCAAAACCGGCCAAATCAAAGGCATTTGGTCATGGGAGGAGCCAGGATTTGTAGTGCACTGGTCCCCCTCACATGCCAGGACACCAACCGGGCAACCTGGGGGGGGGGCACTGCAGTGGACTTCATTAATTGCTCCCAGGTACATAGCTCCCTTCCCTTGGGTGCTGAGCCCCCCAAATCACCCCCAAAACCCACTACTCACAACTGTACACCACTACCATAGACCTTATGGATGAAGGGGGGCACAGTGGGTTTTGGGTGGGTTTTGGAGGGCTCCCATTTACCACCACAAGTGTAACAGGTGGGGGGGGGGGTCCGCCTACCTGAAGTGCACTGCACCCACTAAAACTGCTCCAGGGACCTGCATACTGCTGTCATGGAGCTGGGTATGACATTTCAGGCTGGCATAGAGGCTGGCAAAAAAATGTTTTTAATTTTCTTTTTTAGGGTGGGAGGGGGTTGGTGACCAATGGGGGAGTACGGGAAGGTGATCCCCGATTCCCTCCGGTGCTCATCTGGTCAGTTTGGGCACCTTTTTGAGGCTTGGTCCTGAAAATAAATGGACCAAGTAAAGTCGGCCAAATGCTCCTCAGGGCCGCCCTTCTTTTTTCCATTATTGGCCGAGGGCACCCATGTGTTAACCATGCCCCTGTCCCGCCTTTGCTACGCCTCCGACAGCCCCCTTAAACTTTCACTGCTCCTGCGACAGACTGCAGTTGAGGGCGACCAAAATCGTCTTTCGATTATGCCGATTTGGCCGCCCTTAGGAGAAGGGCACCCATCTCACGATTTGTGTCGAAAGATGGGCGCCCTTCTCCTTCGAAAATAAGCAGGTTAGTAACATAGTAGATGACAGCAGAGAATGACCTGCATGGTCCATCCAGTCTGCCCAACAAGATAAACTCATATCTGCTACTTCTGTGTATACCTGACCTTGATTTGTGTCTGCCATTTCAGGGCACAGACCGTAGAAGTCTGCCCAGCACTAGCCCCGCCTCCCAACCACTAGCCCTGCCTCCCAACCACCTGCTCTGCCACCCAATCTCCGCTAAGCTTCTGAGGATCCATTCCTTCTGAACAGGACTCCTTTATGTTTATCCCACGCATTTTTTAATTCCGTTACCGTTTTCATCTCCACCACCTCACGCGTCAGAGCATTTCAAGTATCCACCACCTTCTCCGTGAAAAATACTTCCTGACATTTTTCTTGAGACTGCCCCCCTTCAATCTCATTTCATGTCCTCTAGTTCTACCGCCTTCCCATCTACGGAAAAGGTTCGTTTGCGGATTAATACCTTTCAAATATTTGAACGCTTGTATCATATCACCCCTGTTTCTCCTTTTCTCTAGGGTATACATGTTCAGGTCAGCAAGTCTCTCCTCATACATCTTGTAACGCAAATCCCATACCATTCTTGTAGCTTTTCTTTGCACCACTTCAATTCTTTTTACAACCTTAGCAAGATATGGCCTCCAAAACTGAACACAATACTCCAGGTAGGGCCTCACCAACGACCTATACAGGGGCATTAAAACCTCTTTTCTTCTGCTGATCACACCTCTCTCTATACAGCCTAGCAACCTGCTAGCTACAGCCACCGCCTTGTCACACTGTTTCGTCACCTTCAGATCCTCAGATGCTATCAGCCCAAGATCCCTCTCCCCGTCTGTACATATCAGACTCTCACCACCTAACACATATGTCTCCCGTGGATTTCTACTCCCTAAGTGCATCACTTTGCATTTCTTCACATTAAATTTTAATTGCCAAATCTTAGACCATTCTTCTAGTTTATGCAGATCCTTTTTCATGTTTTCCACTCCCTCCGGGGTGTCCACTCTGTTACAAATCTTAGTATCATCCGCAAAAAGGCAAACTTTACCTTCTAACCCTTCGGCAATGTCACTCACAAATATATTGAACAGAATCGGCCCCAGCACCGATCCCTGAGGCACTCCACTACTCACCTTTCTCTCATCCGAGCGAATTCCATTAACCACCACCCTCTGGCGTCTGTCCGTCAACCAGTTCCTAATCCAGTTCACCACGTCGGGTCCTATCTTCAGCATGTCAAGTTTATTCAAGAGCCTCCTGTGGGGAACCGTGTCAAAAGCTTTGCTGAAATCTAAGTAGATTACGTCTATAGCACGTCCCTGATTCAATTCTCCGGTCACCCAGTCAAAGAATTCAATGAGATTCGTTTGGCATGATTTACCTTTGGTAAAACCGTGTTGACTCGGATCTTGCAACTTATTGGCTTCCAGGAAATTCACTATCCTTTCCTTCAGCATCGCTTCCATTACTTTTCCAATAACCGAAGTGAGGCTTACCGGCCTGTAGTTTCCAGCTTCTTCCCTATCACCTCTTTTGTGAAGAGAGACCACGTCCGCTGTTCTCCAATCCCACAGAACCTCTTCCGCCTCCAAGGATTTATTAAACAAATCTTTAAGAGGACCTGCCAGAACCTCGCTGAGCTCCCTCAATATCCTGGGGTGGATCCCGTCCGGTCCCACGGCTTTGTCCACCTTTAGATTTTCAAGTTGTTCATACACACTCTCTTCCGTGAACGGTGCTATATCCACTTCATTCTCATATGTACTTTTGCCAGTCAATCACGGTCCTTCTCCAGGATTTTCTTCCGTGAAAACAGAACAAAAGTATCTATTTAGCAAATTTGCTTTTTCTTCATCATTATCTACATAGCGGTTCGCAGCATCTTTCAGTCTGACAATTCCCTTTTTAGTCTTCCTCCTTTCACTAATATACCTGAAGAAATTTTTGTCACCCCTCCTTACATTTCTAGCCATTTGTTCTTCCGCTTGCGCTTTCACCAGATGTATCTCTCTCTTGGCTTCTTTCAGTTTCGTCCGGTATTCCTCTCCGTGTTCCTCTTTTTGAGTTTTTCTATATTTCAGGAATGCCAACTCTTTAGCCTTTATTTTCTCAGCCACTTGCTTGGAGAACCATATCGGTTTCCTTTTTCTCTTGCTTTTATTTACTATCCTTACATAAAGGTTTGTGGCCATATTTATAGCTTCTTTCAGCCTGGACCACTGTCCTTCCACTTCTCGTTCGTCCTCCCAGCCCATCATCTCCTTTCTCAGGTATTCCCCCATTTTACTAAAGTCAGCATGCTTGAAATCCATGACTTTGACTTTTGAGTGGCCTCCCTCCACTTCAGCTCAGGGGCATATCTGCGTGGGGCCACAGGGGCCTGGGCCCCCGCAGATTTCGCCCTGGCCCCCCTCCCGCCGCCAACCCCGTTGACGTTGTTTACCTTTGCTGGCTGGGGACCCCAACCCCCGCCAGCCGAGGTCCGCTTCCACCTGCTTTTAAAAATAATTCTTCAGCTGGCGGGGGACCCCAACCCCCCCCAGCCGCCGAGGTCTTCAAAGTTCTTGTTCGTCGTCCTCCGTCCGTGGCCATGCTGTACGCTGTTGATTCGGAGTCTGACGTCGCACTACGTTGTACGCGCATACAATGTGGTGCAACGTCAGACTCCGAATCAACAGCGTACAACATGGCCACGGACGGAGGAGGACAACGAACAAGAACTTTGAAGACCTCGGCGGCTGGCGGGGGTTGGGGTCCCCTGCCAGCAGAATTATTTTTAAAAGCAGGCGGAAGTTTTGAAAGCCACTAAATCGAGGAGTAGAGGAGGGAGGGGGGGGAGGGGGGGCAAAAGGGGAGAGGATGGGAAGGGGAAGGGAGGGGAGGGAAGGGGTAGAATAGGTTGTTAAAAGAAATACCCAGATATCAAGTTGAAAGAAATAGTTATCAGAAGTTAACATGTTGTATTACATTGTGATGTGCTATGGTTGCAGTGCATGAATGTATCTTTTTTGAGAACACCAATTAATAAAAAGATTTAAACATAAAAGCAGGCGGAAGTGGACCTCGGCTGGCAGGGGTTGGGGTCCCCCGTCAGCAAAGGTAAACGTCAGCGGGGGAGGGTTGGCGGCGGGAGAGGAGGTGGAGAGAGTCGTTGGTGGCAGGGGGGCTCTGACAATGGCAGGGGGGGGTCGGTGGTTCCAGGGGGGGCTAAAATGTGCCCCCTCCCTCTGGCCCGGGCCCCCCCTACTGCCAGAGTCCAGATACGCCCCTGCTTCAGCTGTCATATCAAACCAAACCATTTGATGCTCACTGCTGTCCAGGTGGGCACCCACTCGGACATTTGACATACTATCCCCATTTGTGAGCACCAGATCCAGCGTCGCTCCCTCCCTCGTGGGTTCCATCACCATTTGTCTGAGCAGAGCACTTTGGAAAGCATCCACAATCTCTCTACTTCTTTCCAATTCCGCAGGTGGAATCTTCCAATCTACATCCGGCAGATTGAAATCTCCCAGCAAGAGCACTTCTCTCTTCTTTCCCAACTTTTGAATATCTGCGATCAGATCTTTATCTAGTTCCTCTAATTGTGTTGGAGGTCTGTAGACAACACCCACGTGGACAGAGGTTCTATCATCTCTTTTTAAGGTGATCCATATCGTTTCTTCCTTTCCCCAGGTCCTTGTCATTTCAGTCGTTGCGATATCATTTCTCACATACAGAGCTACTCCTCCACCTTTATGACCATCTCTATCCTTCCTAAATAGATTATAGCCTGGTATGTTTGCATCCCATTCATGGGAACCATTGAGCCATGTCTCTGTGATTGCAACAACGTCTAAGTCTGCATCCAACATCAGGGCTTGCAGGTCATGAACTTTATTGCTTAGACAGCGAGCATTTGTGGTCATCGCTTTCCATCTACATTTCCGTGGAATTTTTTCCTTCTGTTTAGTTTCTTGTTTAGATTCACTTCCTGCTGTGTTGGTAAGAAGTGATTTGCTAAGATTGTTGTTTTCATTGCTTTCTTTTCTACTGAAGCATCTTGTCTTTAGCTTTAGCTGGGGGTGACCACTTGAAGTGAACTGCCTCCATATGCCACCCCTGCCTGCTAGTTTAAATGCCTAGAAATATATTGTCTGAAGTTCTCCCCAAGGATTTTTTTTCCTGCCACAGTGAGATGTAGCCCATTGTTACAGTATAGTCTTTTGTTTTTCCAAGTATTGCCCCATCCTCCTATGTACCTAAATCCTTCTTGGTGACACCAGGCTTTGAGCCAGCTATTGAAATTCTCAGTACTTTGCAATCTTTTCTCTCCCTTTCCAAAGGTAGGTAGTACTTCAGAGAAAGCTATTGTTTGTATCAAAGGTTTTAACCCCTCTCCCAGCTCCTGAAAAGCTCTCTGCTTGGCAAGTGGGGTATTACTGGACAAGTCATTTGTTCCCAGGTGGATAACAGCATCAGTGTTTGACTCCTTAGTTTCTTCTCTGATTATAGAGATTATTTGCTTGGTACTCCTGGTAGCTGAAGAGCCTGAAAGGCATTTCACTTTGCATAGCCCCTTGAACTGTGTTTCAAAGTTAATGTCTCTGATAATAGCTAGTGGAGTGGAGGAGTGGCCTAGTGGTTAGGGGGGTGGACTCTGGTCCTGGGGAACTGAGTTCAATTCCCACTTCAGGCACAGGCAGCTCCTTGTGACTTAACCCTCCATTGCCCCAGGTACAAATAAGTACCTGTATATGTAAGCTGCATTGAGCCTGCCATGAGTGGGAAAGCACGGTGTACAAATGTAACAAAAAAAATCCCCTAGTAACAACAGTTTCCTGGTATGAGTTTCAACATTAGTGATTTGGGGATGTCTTTTCTCTTTGGATACCTTCATATCTTTTTGTTCCACCTTCATTGCTTTTTCTTCCGCCTCAGTTCTATTTTCAGGAACATCACAGTGCTGTAATGGAGCAAAATAATTCTGTAGGGGCAACACTTGTGAGGGCAGATGCTTCTGTGTCACATAACAAAGTCTGCCTGAGATTACCGTGAACCATCTATTCTTAGGTGGTTTTATCCTTTGAGGCAGTGGTGAGAATTTGGTATGATTTTGTGCAGTCCTAGAAGCTGCTTTAAATGCATCCAATTCCTGCTTTACTTTACTGAGCTCCTGTTTTAAACTAGTGAGCTGAAGACAGATAGGACAAGCCTTAAGTCTCCAGATGATTGGCCTTGAAACTAAAGCACCACAATTATTACAGAGAATAAAAGGCATCCTGATTGGTTGAAATGGGTATGAACAGGTGTACTATGATGGGGTTAATAGTCTGAAAGATTGCCTGTGTGTGACTGAGGAGTAGAGTTAATGAGTTTTGGCTTGTCTATATATGACTGGAAAACCCTGGGGTGGGTGGGACTATAAGTCCCAGTGAGTCATCCAAGTGCTGTATCAAAAAAGTTCTCTAGGTATGACCAGAACTGATACAGTCTGATCAAAGAATTTTCAGTTGATTTAACTTTCAATTTCCACTAGAATATAACTAGGACTGGCAGAACCTTTCCACAAAGTTAGAATGCTGCAGGACTAGAAGCAGTTAAAAAAGCCTATCCTCTATCAGAGATAGGCAAGAAAGGAAAAGGGGGTAGATCTATGGGTATAGCTGATTAATAATGATTTTTGATTATCCTGCTAATATGATACTGCCAACAGTGAGAGAAGCTTGATGAACAAGTTTAAGGAAGAGAAAGTAAAATGGTATCCTATGTGATATATAATGAGAATAGCAACCAATGGATATGTTGTTAACAGTCTTTTTTTATCTAGAGCAGAAGACTGGGGATTACTGTGATAATGAAGGGTTTACTTTTCAGAGACATTTGTAATTAGGGTGGAGTTAATTTGTGATAAGTAGTGTATTTAGGAAATCTATTTAGGAAGTGTCAGTCTTGGGGTAGGTGGGTTGAGGGGCAGGGTGGGAGGGCTTAAGCTTAAGACCTGTGGAATGTGGTTGCTGTAACCTATCTCTAGACCTGTATTGAAATGCACCAGAAATGCCCAAAACCACAGCTCTAAGGTAGGGATAATCAGAAATAAATTAGAAAAAGTCTCATCTGTAAGCTTCCAACTCCTTCCAACTCCTCAGGCAGAGACAGACTGAGTGAAATCTTCCGCTCTCACCAGCAGAAGCTTAGCCACACCTATGCTTTACAAATTGCTTACAACAAAACCACCATGGAAACAGGAAAAAAAGATCTAATACAGATTTAAACCAGTTTTAAATCTAGTTCTCAGATTATCAGATATCAAATACAAATAGCCAATAAGCAGTTTTAAAAACTAGTACTTAGATTACTTAAATTACAGATATCAATTAGAAATAGCCAATAAGCAGTTAGCTAGGAAACACAGTTATCAGATCACAAGTTTAGCTGAGCAAATAAAAACAGGGGGGGTTTTTTGTATAATATAAATGCAGTGACAGACTGGATTGGAGGGAGAGTTGCCCAAAACCACAGCTCTAAGGTAGGCATAATCAGAAATAAATTAGAAAAAGTCTTATCTGTGCATTTCCAACTCCTCCGGCAGAGCCAGAGAGACCGATCCTGTTGATCCTAACAGGCCCTAGATGACAGGCAAGCAGCTTATAGTGCCCAGGGCATACAGAGAACAACTTTGTTACTAGATATCCTGAAACTGTAGCCTTATCCTTCATAGAATCAGAGAAAATTGCTACTGCCCTGCTAGGAATCTTTTCCTGGGTAGGATATCCACGAGACTAAAGGAAACAGTGTATGTCTGAGTTAATCCAGAATCTGTGGGCTCACTATGGAGTGAAATCTGTACGTACCACACCATATCACCCCAGGGGCGTAGCTAAATTGGGCCATGGGGGTATGGGCCCCCACAAATTAAGCCCTGGCCCCCTCTACATTTGACCCCCCCCCCCCCAGCCACCGTCCCTTCCCCGTCACCATTGCCGCTAGGTACCTTTGCTGGCAGGGGTCCCCAACCCCCGCCAGCCAAAGAGTCTTCTTCAGTGCCGGTAGACTCCAGCGCCTTCGCTGATGATCTCTTTCTGACTCCTTATGTCCTGCATGCACGTCCTGCACGGGGCTACATACAGGACGTGCACACAGGACATAAGGAGTCAGAATGAGATCATCAGTGAAGGCGCTGGAGTCGACCAGCGCTGAAGAAGACTCTTTGGCTGGTGGGGGTTGGGGACCCCCACCAGCAAAGGTACTTGCAATCATATTTTCAAAGCACTTAGCCTTCCAAAGTTCCATAGGTTTCTATTGAACTTTGGAAGGCTAAGTGCTTTGAAAATATGCAATTTGGTGGCAGCAGCGACGGGGGAGGATCGGCGGCGGCAGGGGGATCAGTGGGGGGGGGGGGGGGGCAGAGGCTGGGGGAGGTGGGCTAAACAGTGCCTCCCCACCTCAGGCTCTGGACCCCCCTCCCACCGAGGTCTGGCTACGCCCCTGTATCACCTTGAAACTAATGGGTTGGTGGAGTGATTTAAAGCATATGCTAAATACTTTTGTGGAATCAGGAGACCATAACTGGGAAAAATAGTTACCCTACCTACAGTTTGCATACAGAGAAGTACCTCAGGAGTCTACAGTTTCTCCCCATTTGAGCAGCTTTATGATCGGAGGGTGAGAGGGCTCCTTGACCTAATAAGAGAATATTGGGAGGGGAAAGTTGATACCTCTGTCACCCCTGTAATTGAATATGTAGTTAATATGCGGCAGAGATTAGAAGAACTTGTGAGCTTTGTCAGAGATAACTTGCAGGCAGTCCAAACTAAGCAAAAGACCTGGTATGATCGTAAGGCCCAAAGTAGAGAGTTTTATGAGGGCTAGCAGGTGCTTGTTCTAGTCACAGTATGTCAGAATAATCTTCAAGCTAATTGGGTGGGAACTTACAAGGTCATAAGGCACCTGAATGATACAAACTGTTACATCTATGGACTCTCAAGACAGAAAGCAGCGTACCTTTCATGTAAATATGTTAAAGGTCTATGCAAATCGCACAGCTATGGTGCTAGCTGTGTGCAGTCTACCAAAAGAGTGTCAGGATAATGAGCCCGTACCTGACATCCTAGCAGAGACATTACCAGAGGGATCGGAAACTGAAGAGAGACCACCTAAATGTACAAACTGTGGGAAAGCCTTTAGTCAAAAGGTAGAACTAGAAGAAGAACAGGAAACGTATAAAAGAGACACATTTTATATGTTCTAAGTATGAGAAAGATTTCAGTATGAAGAAAAAGCTAATGCAGCACCTGAAAAATAGTAAAGAAACTGGATTATGTACAAGTATAGAACACAGGAAAGGCTGAATCAATAAAGCAAACATTACAGAATATCAGGAAAACACTGATAATAGAATATCTTCATGTCTTGTTTATGACAGTAGCTTCACCCAGGAAGAAAGCTCCACAAGAAATGCAAAATTTCACCCAGGAAAGAGATTAGTTTCAAGACCACAGTGTAAGAGAAGTTTCAGTTGCTGGAAATTATTGTCAAAGTGGCATAGAATCCATTCTGGAATGAAACCGTTTACTTGCACTGAATGTAGGAAAAGTTTTATTCATAAATCACAGCTAACAAAGCACCAGAGAATTCACACAGGAGTAAAACCATTCACATGTGCTGAGTGTGGTACAAGCTTCAGTCAGAAGATACTTCTCACTATTCACAAAATGAAGCATACAGAATTAAAACTGTTAGCGTGTACTGAGTGCGGTAAAGGCTTCTGTTATAAGCACTGGAAAGGCAATAAGCACAGTAAGGCTGATGGCCTCTCCAGAAAGGAAGAGCCAGAACCATCCTGACATTGGACTTTTGAGACCTGATTAGTTGTCTGTACAGGGCGCAACCCAGGGTCTCTCTCTTAAGGGGGAAGGTGTGAAGAAACAGTGTGTTTTAAGCTTGTAAAATGTATTGAATTTTCCTGCATTAATTATGTCTTGAAGTGTATTTCTCCTATTTGGCCAGCAGATGAAGTTTCTTTGCTGTAAAGCTGTTACAGAGAAAAGGAAGCAAGAAGCAGTATATTTTTTGAAATTTTCTTGTTCTGGGTTCTGATTGGCCTAGGAGCTCATTTTCATTTGGATAGTACTAGCTTTTGCTCCAGTCTTAGCCAGGGAGAAAAGAGAGACAGGTCTCTTTGCTGAGGCTCAGTGAACAGCTATATGCCATGATCTCCCCAGGTACTTTCTAGAAAGTAAACAAATGTTTAGTTAGTGTTATAATTGATCCATATTTCAGTGTGAAATATGTGTTGATTGCACATTTTTTATTCATTGTTCAATTTTTAAGACAATAAACAACAGCTTGTTGCCTCAGCCTGTCTTGACTGATAAAGAATTCTGGTGGTTTGTGAGTGTTGGGTCTGTGAGTGCTTTCTGGGAACTGTGGGATCACTGGGAGTGTGGATCCAGTAACCTAGAAATCAATGGGGATAATTTGAGAGCAGGCGACTTGCCCAGAGGTGCTTGGGACCCAATCGGTGGGAGGAGGGTGCTAGTATACAGCACAAGCGGCAGGTACAGGTGAACCTGAGCTGTTCTGGGGATAGACCCTCTAAGTGGCAATGGGGTAATCCCAGGTGGGTGGCTAGGCATTTCATGACAACAGGTCTGGCCTGGTGCATCCCAGGATGCACTGAATATGGCAGTGTGCCACCAATTTGCAGATGATAGCACCCAGCAGTTAGGGCCTTTGGGTTGGGGTTGCAGGGTGGAGGAGGAGCCACTAGACTACCAGGGAATTTTTATGGGAATGGGATGGGGAGGGAGAAGATGCTACACTACCAGGGGTATACGTGTGTGTGTAGGGGGGGCATTAGACCACCTGGGAATCTCTTTTTTTTTTTATATCAGTGGGGAGCGAGGGGGTGGGTCAAGGTAGGTGCCGCTAGGTACAGGGGATATTTTGAGGGGTGGCAAGTTGGGGTAAGCATGCCATGGAATGTGTTTTTTTTTTAACATCAACTTTCCTATCAGTGTCTGAGCCAATCACCAGTCAGGCACTAATAGGAAAGTTGACATTTAGTGCTGAACCACAAATTACTGCTGCAAAAGTACAACATTAATTTGCATGCTCGTTACTTTGAGCATGCTGTGGCGATTTTTGTGAGCAAATTTTGCAGTAGAGTGAGGACTCTACTACGTACCTTAGAGCATTGACCCCTAAGTTAGCTATCTAAAAATTTCCCTCACTTCGGGACCTATTTACTACATACCATTAACACGTTAAAACATGTTAAATATCTGCATTAGCACTAAAAATGCATTAAAATGGAATTAACATATTTATAGCAATTTCTGCTTAACAATATGTTTCCCCACGTCTGGGGCACTGAACAAGGGTGTCCCCTGTCAGCTCTTATCTTCATTTTGGCCTTTGAGCCTATTACCATAACTATGAAATAGCAACTTATTATGGAGCTCATTATAGAAGTTACATGACATTTGGCATGTATCTATGGAATTTGATTCCAAAATATGTTTGGCAGGAGGCTTCTATGTCTCAGTTGGAGACCACACCTTCAAAAATATATAAACAGGATGGAGTCAGTCCAGTAGGCGGCTACTAAAATGGTCAGTGATCTTTATCACTTAAAGGTCTTTGGAAGAAAGGAGGGAGAGGGGGAGATATGATGGAGACATTTAAATACCTACACGGCATAAATGCACAGGAAGTGAGTCTCTTTCAACCAAAAGGAAGACATGGAACAAGGGGGCATAGGATGAGAGTGAAAGTTACCTGAGGAAATACTTCTTCACGGAAAGGTTGGTGAATTCATGGAACAGCCTCCAGATGGAAGTGGTGGAGACAAAAACAGTATTTGAATTGAAGAAAGCTTGGGAAAAGTACATAGGATCTCTATGGGAGTGACAGGGAGAGTAGATGGCATGAATGGCAGACTGAATAGGCCATATGGTTTTATTTGCCTATGTTTTTTCTGTTTCTATGTTTAAGGCATAGGCTTCTGAGGTCTTTTTCTCTTTATCAGTAAAGCTACCTTCTTTTTTTAATCATTCAATTTTTATTGAAAAGTGCCATTTCAAGGGAGTTTTTCCCCCATTTTGGGGTATTTTGTATATGTTCTAACCTAGACATCCAATATAAAATGGGGCTCTACATATAACCATTTTTAATCGAAATGAAAGAGAGGAGGATGGCGCCTCAGTGGTAACCGACAATCAAAAAAATGAGGAATGGTGGTTAAAACAACTGAGAATATCAATAAAACAAGGTATACAAATGAGTTTATTTCAAACAGGATATGTATCCACCACTATTCCCTCTAAGCTAGGGGCTTTCAACCCAGTCTTTGGGACACACCTAGCCAGTCAGATTTTCAGGATAACCAAAATTAATATGCATGAGATACATTTGCATACAATGGAGGTAGGGCATGCAAATGTATCTCATGCAAATTCATTGTGGGCATCCTGAAAACCTGACTGGCTAGGAGTGTCCCAAGGACTGGGTTGAGAACCCCTACGCTAAGCTGATTATGTGTATAAACACACAGAGATCGTGAACCTCACACACACAGCAAAATGTACTGTGCTCAAGAAAATATAATTTTTTTACATTTGTATCTTGTGCTTTCCCACTCATGGCAGGCTCAATGTGGCTTCCATGGGGCAATGGAGGGTTAAGTGACTTCCCCAGAGTCACAAGGAGCTGCCTGTGCCTGAAGTGGGAATTGAACTCAGTGCCGCAGTTCCCCAGGACCAAAGTCCACCACCCTAACCACTAGGCCACTCCTCCACTCCAATAATATTATGCCAACATTCTGGAGGTGGCAAAAGGGCAGAAGCAGTGAACAATCATTTTTCCATCAGCTTAGCTCCAGCCCTGTGACCAGCATGACAATTTCTAGGGATGGGCTGTGGATAGCAACAATATGAGAAATGTCAATGACATATCCCATGTTGTTGCATATTGTCAGCAAATAAAAACTAGCAGGAAAACACATGTAGATGCTTGTTTTCAAAGCACATAGACTTACAAAGCTCCTGGACAGTTACATGGCACTAAACCGGCTATCCGGCAATATTCAGCGGGAGATCTGGTTATCTCGCACTGAATATTGTCAGTTAGTGCTTAGCTGATAGCTGCTTTTATCGTGCAATCTAACCACCAATTTGCTAATATTCAGCACATCACCGGCTAAGTATGGTGGTCAAATTCAACCACCAAAATAGCTGGAATACCTTTGGCCAGTTTAAACCTAACCAACTAGTGCTGAATATCAGCTTGGCCGGTTAAATTTAAACTGGCCAAAAAACACCCAGATATTCAATGCTGGTCACTGGAAATGGCTCAGCATTGAATATCGAGGCTCAGTGCTGACTGCAGGAGACAGCTTGGCTACCTCCCACGGTCTAAATATTGGGACCTATGTGCTTTGAAAATGAGCACCTTAGTGTTTTTTTTTCATTTGCTGATAATAGTGTGCGCTTTTCCTAAAGAATGCGCTCTATTTGCAAAGATCGCACACTCTTTTCCAGAGAGTGCATGTATGCACGAACCATTACATACGCGTGAACCAACGCTTGTGCACACACATCGGGAAAAGAGCGCACACTCTTTGCAAATAGTGCACAATCTTTCGGAAGAGTGCAACCTCTTTCCAAAGAGTACACACTCCTGATGACATAACTCCCATAATGAACAAATGCCTGGAAAAAAACAAAATGAGCATTCTTGGAAACGACACGAGTAATGAGAATTTTCCAGCTGCCCATGCCTATCGTTTTCCTCTGTGACACAAAGTCAGACTCACAGGATGATCTATGAGATACCCAGATTGAACATCGCCTCTGAAGGCCTAACTCTTTATGCCAGAGCTGCTGCCCATAGGTAAGTAGATTGTAACGTGAGGGAGAGCACAAGATTGAAGGTTTGCCTGGTTATCTCCGCTGAATGTTGCTGATTAACTCCTAGCGCATAACCTGCTATATTGCGCAACTTATCCAGTTAGGTGCCGATATTCAGCACCTAACCAGATAAGTTTAGCAGTCAAATAGGACAGCATAAATAGCTGTTCTAGCTTTAAGAGCTAAAAACAACCAATTAGCACTGAATATTGGCATAACCGGTTAACGTTTTAGCAGTTAAAAAAACTCAGATATTCAATGCCAGTCACAGGAAATGGCTTTGAATATCCAGGTTTAACACCAATGGTGGACAGCAAAAGTGCTGCTCGCCACTGGCTGAATATCGGGTCCTAAGTGCCCAATATTCAGACCACGAGAGTTAGCTCAGCTGAATCCCGCGATCGACACTTCAATGCCAGGCTGGTGACCGGCACTGAATGTTTTTTGGATGGTTTCAACTTCACCAGCCAAGCTGATTTTCAGCGCTGGCCAGTTAAGTTGAAACTGACCAAAAATAGGCCTGCTCTTTCAGCGGTCCAATTTGGCCGTCAAACTTAGCCGGCGAAGCGCTGAATATTAGCGGATAGACAGTTATATCATGTGATATAACCAGCTACCAGCTATCCACTAAGTACTAATCAGTAATATTCAACGGGAGATAACTGGCAATCTCCAGCTGCATATCCCAGGATACCCGGTTAAGTGCCATTTAACCAAAATGGTTTTAAATATCGGGCGGTAAGTGTTTTGGTTAGATTTCACATTGTCTGAATGTGTTTTTTGTAAAGCACATTTTTGGAGATAAAATATTTCACAACAAAAAGTATCATGAGGCTGCCACTAGAGGTCGCGGCAGCCATTTGAGGGAGGAGGCATAATAGGCAAGTAGGCATTGTTCCTGCCCAGTGGCAGCCCTACCATTAGGCCAACTGAGGCAGGGTCCTGAGGTGCCACTCTTCAGGGAGCAGCATATCCCCCACACTAGCCGTGTTCTGGCATCTTCCCCCTTCCTTCTTCAATCACCTTTCCCAAGCCTACCTTTGTTTACTAAAAGGCGGTGGTGGCTGTGATTCCCATTGGCTGCGCTGCTGCCAGCACCAGCCTCTTCTCTCTACTGTGGCCCACCTCTCTGAGCCTTTACCTCAGGTGGCATCTCAGCCCTCACCTCAAGCAGCAGATTGCCATGGACCACCCCTTCTCCTGCCCATTTTCCCACTGAGACACCAGGATAGAAGAACAGGTAGGCCTGCCTACATAGGAAGAGGGGGGATTGCTGTTCTGGGGTGAGCAAGGAGGTGGGGGGCTGGAGGAAGATCCAGCGGAGGGGGTCATGTTTTGCTTCAGGAGTTGGGAGGGGGAGCTGACATTGAAAAGGGGGAATTTCTGAGCATTCAGGGGTGGGAGGGAGGGTGTCCTGCTGTGCTTCCAGGGAAGTGAGAGGGATGGGTCAGGAATTAGGAAAGGTGGTTCAGGATGTACCGGGGGGCCGGAGGGAAGGAAGGTAATGGCAACACTTCATGCCCTGACCTGGAAGTTAGGAGGGCATCAGCCAGTATTCAGACTGGTGCCCAGTTGACATTCCTACATAAAATTAGGACAGCCTTTTTTCTGTCCTAACTTTGGACCCCTTTTACTAAGCAGCAGTAAGCCCAACGCGGGCTTACTGCTCGCTAAACAGGAAGTACCACCGGGCTACCACAGCAGCCCGGCTGTACTTCCCACTCCTAGCTTGCCATCATATCCGGAGCTACAAAAATATATTTACTTTTGTAGCGTGGAGTGTACCCGACAGTAATCAGGCAGTGCCATGCACTGCCCGGTTACCGCCAGGTTAGCGCAGGAGCCTCTACCACTACCTCAATGGGTGGTGGTAAGGGCACCCCCGAAATGGCCACGTAGCAAGTGCTTTGCTTGTCGCATAGCCATTTCCTGCAGGAAAGAGAGACTTCCCTTTTACCCCCTGTGGTAAATTGGGGCCCCAGCACGTGTGCCGTGTTGACCTTAGTGAGAGATGCTGGAGTCAACACCCACAAGGGCATGTTATTTCTAATTCTGGTCCCTTTATCCTCACTCCTGCTACATGTTTTTCATCTCTATTCCTATGTAACCAAATGGACTGAAGGCAGCTACTTTATTCTGACTGTACTTATAAAAGCTAGACTAGCTCTCAAGATAAGACTACATAAAGGCCACCATATTAAAATAATATTTTAATTTTGTCATATGACAAAAGGGGAAATGGAAATGGGACTTGATATACCGCCTTTCTGAGTTTTTTTGCAACTACATTCAAAGCAGTTTACATATATTCAGATACTTCTTTTGTACCAGGGGCAATGGAGGGTTAAGTGACTTGCCCAGAGTCACAAGGAGCTGCAGTGGGAATCAAACTCAGTTCCCCAGGATCAAAGTCCACTGCACTAACCACTAGGCTACTCTTCCACTAAAAGGAATTTACCAAGATTCTGAGATTAGTTACAGATGTGAACACTCCTAAAATGTTGTCACGTCACAGATATCACAGCAAGATGGAGGTTGACAAGGTAAATACATATGATTCTTTGCCACGGTTCTGCTTCTATTAATAAACATTTCTAGCATTAATTAGAAAAGGAAGTTTTTAAAGAGTGAAACAATTTACTTTGCTTCCTTTGCCAGCTTATATGTATCTTAATTTTTTAGAAAATATTGGTTACAACTTTACCAATATTTAGAAAAAGGAGACATCAAAGAATGCATGGCCCATTGTACCAAAGCTAGACTATTATAAGAGCCTGATAAATTAAAGGCTACTGCGTGCAAATACTTTGTTATAGTACTAAAACTATTAATTTGATGTATGAATTATTATTGGATTAACTATTTAAGTTGCCCTTTTAGCACTTTGTAGTGAGGCCTGTTAACCATTTTGCATAAAGCGACCCACATTACACAAGGACCGCTTGTATTTAATATGTAAAGTCCATGAATGATATGGTAATTTTTGAATAGCCACAAGCACTGCACGGTCATGCTGTTTCAGAAGCTTTCATTTGCAAATCATAATTACATATTAGGTTGTAACTGCTGTAACCCACCGCAAGCTATGCATGCTGTCAATGATAATATGCCATAAACTATAGACAGCTTTGGTTTTCAACTATTAAACAGGAAGAATCTTCAAGTTTGTGTTTGAGTTCATGTCTCCAAAACCAGATGCATTTTAAGCTTACTGTTTTATCCATTAAGCAGAGATCCTTACAGCAGCAAGCCATGTTAATGACAAAAAAAAAAATACAAATTCATTCAAAAACTCTGCCACAACTCTACATCTTTAATAGAGCGACTCTGAGGAGTAAATAGAAACTTTAGATGCCATGTGATGCATAACGGGGGTAAATCCATAAGGGGATATAGATAAGTGCTAGAAAAGCTGTTCCATAAAGAACACCTGCTTTTCCTTAAAGAATATGAGCTTAAATGGCCAAAAACATCTCTCTAGTCAAGTTGCAAATGCTTATAACAACCACAGAGCTGTTGTAAATGTTTGCACCCAGATTGCACATGACCGCTATAAGATTCTATAATTTACATGCATAATTATGCTCCCTAACCACGCTGTGTCCAAAATTCACCCATGGAAATGTCCACCCACAAAGAACATGCTATCTCATTTAGGCACATACTTACAGAATGCCACTTAGCCAGAAACTGACCATTTATCTTTGTGGTGCTATATGTATTTTATAGAAAGCTTAGTTAGTACTTGCCAAGCTTTTTATAAAACACTAATAAAAAAGGCCCGTTTCTGTCAGAAATGAAACGGGCGCTAGCAAGGTTTTCCTCGGAGTGTATGTTTGAGAGATGGAGTGTGTGTGTCAGAGAGAGAATGAGAGAGAGAGACAGAGTGTGTGTGTGTGTGTGTCATATTGTCTTTATTGAAACTTGCAACAAGACAAACCAAGCATACAAACAAGCGATAAAACAAGCAATAAAACCCGCTAACTAATACATAAATAAAACCTTACTGGCCAATACCCCCGCCCCTCAACAAACCCTCCCACTCAGGGAGGCTGAAACGAAAAACCCCTCCAATGCCTTGCCCACTGTAGTCCAGAACAATGCTCCTTCTCCCTCACTGCCAGCTGCTGGACAAAATGTACCACATCCCCTGCCACCTCCTGTACAGACAGCCACTTCCGATATAATGAAGCTTGGCAGCGTGCCTGCCACAGGAAGTAACAAAGGGCTGCAGCGATGATATACAGTGTCTCCCTACACCACCCCTTTCCTTTTGGAAACCCTCCATAGGCCCATTCTGCATAAGATAGCTGGTGGAAGAAAGGAATCCCTAATTGGCGGGCTACTGCCTGACAGACTTGTTGATTGAACGGGCACTTGAGGAGGAAGTGGTCCATTGTTTCATCCTCCGTCACGCACTCCCCCCTCGGGCACTTACGATCATTGCTGTTTCTATTTTTCATGTTAGCTCGAACATAAAGCCGGCTGTGGAAAGTCAGCCAGGCCATGTCCGCAATCTTCTGGGGGAGGCGTGATGAATTGAGGAAAGCCAGACCTTCCTCCTGTATTGGACCTGGGCAGTCCCTCAAGGCTAGACGTGTTGAAAAGTGTGTCTGAATAATGCGGTGTTGTAGCTGCCTCCTGTCCTCCTTCTGGATTTCCTGTACTGTGATACCCCATCTCTTCACCAATCTCAACAGAGGTGAGATGTACTGTGGCAAGTATCCCGCCTTCCCTCGCAGGGGCATTGCCTGACCTCCCCTCACCCAATCCCTCAAGTACCGCTGAAGCCAGGAGGCCATGCAGTCTGCCCAAGCCGGCCTCCCTTCCCGCAAGACCCCTCCCAGATTTTGTTGGAAAAAGAAACAACTAAAATGTACCACAGGGTTGACCATTCCCAACCCCCCCTCCCTTTTGGGCAAATAGGTCACCTCCCTCCGGATAATATTCATCCTGTTCCCCCATAGCTGTTGGAAAAACAAGCTGTATACTCTGGCATGTAACGATATAGGCAGTAAACAGACCTTGGATATGAACAGGAGAAGGGGTATCAGATAGGTCTTAATGACATGCAGTTTTTCCACAAACCGCAACTTATATGATTTCCACTGGGCCACCCTTTCCTCGACTCTCCCCAGCCCCTTCTCCCAGTTGATCGTATCATAGTCCTGTCTGCCTACCCAGAGACCCAGGATCCGTACTTCATCCCTTGCTACTGGGTACTGACTGGGAAGTTTGAAAGCTGGTCTGCCCTGTCCTACCCAAATTGCGGAGCTCTTATCCTGGTTTATCTGGGCCCCCGCAGCCTGTGTGTATTCTGCCATCCAGGTCTGAACTCGCTCGGCTTCCTCCTTGCTACTGATTACTACTGTGACATCATCTGCGTAGGCGACACATCGCCATGTGTGTGAACCCAAAGAGATGCCCTCTAGTTGACCGCTAAACCCTCCACTCAACCTTCTGAGGAAAGGATCTAAGGAAAGGACGTACAGCAAGGGGCTGAGGGGACACCCCTGCCGTACCCCTGACCTCACTGCAAAGCTCTTGCCCACCCAACCATTTATTAGAGTGCTACTCCTTGCATTGCGATACAAAGTCTGGATCCACCCTATAAACTGGTCGGGTATCCCATAGCACCGAAGCACTAGCCATAGGTACTCCTGGGACACCCTGTCAAAAGCCTTAGACTGATCAAGGGTCAGCAAATACTTTCCCTTTGTCCCACCTTGACTCCTTTCCACTATTTCACGGATGGTACAAACTGCTTCCACTGCCCCTTTCCCCTTCACCGAGCAAAACTGTGCTGAGGACAAGAGACCACCCACTGCCCCAGCCAGGCGGTTGTAAATAATCCTGGCCATTATTTTCCTATCTACATTCAGAAGACTTATGGGTCTCCAGTTCTCGATAAGTTCCAGATTTCCCTTCTTTGCGAGGAGAACCAAAATAGAACACTGCTGTGAAGGGGCCAAACGCCCGTTCTGCAAACAATTATTAAAAATTGCAGCTAACACTGGAATCAGGACCACACGGAATTTTTTGTAGAACTCTGGGGTCAGCCCATCGGGACCCGGAGTTGTACGTGCTGATAGCGTATCAATAGCATCATCTACCTCTCCTGTGGTAATGGGCCTAAGCAGTTGTTCCATCTCCCCCTCCGAAACCTTTTCCAAGCCTGGGGCACTCTGCACGTATGATAGCATGAAGTTAGAAACCAAGCTCTCTTTCCCCCACAATTGGGTGTAAAACCGAATGACCCTGGCCTCGATTGAACGTTGGTTCGTCAATCGCTGCCCTGCTTCATCTCTCATAGCATAAATGACCTTGTGTCCTACTGCTACCTTGCAATTCTGGAAAGGATCCGGGGAATACCGATGCCCATATTCCCTTTCCAGAAGCAAAGCAGCGTATCGATCATATTGCAACAGCCTCAACTGGGCCTGCAAAGCTTCTATCTCTCCCTTCTCTAGATGGTTGGAGACCGCGTGGTCCAATTGCTTACGAAGACGACAGCACTGTGCCTGTAACCCCAGACTCTGCTTCCTGGCTAGGGACCGGAAAAGGGCCTTGACTCGCCCCTTTACCATGTCCCACCAGGCTCCCTTATCATCCATCACCTCCCATAGTGTTTCTTGGTCTGCTAAAAAACCCTCAAATATTTGTCTGTTTTCCTCTACTTCTAATAACTTTGCACTCAGTTTCCAAAATCCTGGGCCTTTCTGCGCCCCTTCGCATATTGTTAAGACTGTGGAAACTAAGGCATGATCTGAATATTCCGTCCATCTATTCGGCTGCCCCTGAAACTTAGCCACCCGCCTACAAAGAGCCAGTCAATACGGCTCTCCGTGTCTCCCCTTCTAAAAGTGAACCCCTTCCCTCCCGCCACCTCCAGTCTTGCCTGTTTTACAATTGCTGCCAGCTGGAGGCTGTCATAACCCACCTGACGCCTGGACCCCTTTCTATCTGCTTGCTGTAAGACCATATTAAAGTCTCCTCCAAATACCACCAATTTGCTTGTATATAAATACGGTTTCACCCGGAGCAACAGCTGCTTGCGTTCCCAACTAATCTGGGGCCCATAAAAGTTAATGATTCGCACTGCTACCCCTCTAATGAAAACGTCTAAGACAACACACCTCCCTATCTCCACCTCTATTTCCCTCGTAATCTCCACTTCTCGGGTGGCAAAAAGAATAGCCACCCCTGCGCATCTTTCTTTGGCCAGAGACCAGAATGAGGGCCCCCCTTTCCAATCTCTCTTGGCCCGGTGCAGGAGCTGCAAAGAATCCAAATGAGTCTCCTGCAACAGGATGCAGTCTACCTTGCACTGGGTCAAATCGCTAAAGGCGACAAATCTAGTTCTCTCTGCCTTTATGCTGGCTACATTCAGAGTTGCAAAGATTAAGGACAAGGCAGCCATGGTTTATTTCTTAAATTTCTTACCCCTCCTCATCTCTTCACCGCAATCCCTCTTCACAGATATTCCTGCCCCCATCATTTCTTCAGGATCCTCTATAATTTCTTCTAATTCCAAATCCTCCCACTCTGAGTCATCTTCCCCGGCTTTCTTTCTACCCTTTTTTTTCTTGGTTTCCTCTGGACCAGCCCTTTCCCCTTTCATCCCTTCCTTACCCTCCTCTATTTCCTGCATGAGGCCCTTCGTTAAACTAGTAGGATGTGATGTTAGACTTGGGGGTAACACTGCTGGCTCCTCTCTGTTAAGTCTTTCAGATGATTCATTCCTTGCTCCCCTCCCCTCCCTCCTCTTCTCCTCCAAAACCTCCCTTTGGGGTGGATTCATCTCAAGATCACCCTCTCCTTCACCTGAAACCTGAAACACTGCATATCGATTACTCTGGCTCTTCTCCAGAATATCTGTTCTCCCCGCTCGGGCTAGCCCCCTCCCCTCCTTCCTCCGACCCCCATTCCCTCCATGTTTCCCTACCAGGGTCCATGCTTCCCCTTCTTCTCCCCCCTTCTCCCCACCTCCTTCTTCCATCCTTTCACAAATACCCCTTCTTTGAATGTGATCCAAACCTGATGCCCTTTTCTCCCCCTTTCCCTTTCCCTTAGTGCCTGCCTCTGTATGAATAGTGGTATTTGATTTATCCATTAATCCCTTTAATGCTTCCCGCTTCTGTCCTTGTATCCTTGTAGTTTCTGCTTGTGCCCCTTCCTCCCCCCTCCTCTCTTCCTCTACCTGATTGTGCGATGCTTGTGGGCACTTGCTAAAAGGGTGCCCCAAGCCTCCACACAGGTTACAGCGTATGGTAGTGCAGTCGCTGGTGTCATGATCTGTACTACCACATCGCGAGCACTTTAACACTGTACATGACATGCTTAAGTGACGGAAAGATCCGCACCTGTAGCACTGTCTGGGTTGTCCTGCATAAAAGCATTGAATTCGATCCCTTCCAATGTATGCGGCTGAAGGTATATGTTGGGTGACATAGCCTGCCTGTTTTAATTTTACAAGGGCACTCCACCCCCCCGCCCACACACGACTCTGGTCTGGTATTTTGCTTAATGGGGTCCTAATTTCGGCATACCGTCCCAACCAGTATGACAGGTCTGCAGCCATAAGAGATTCATTACGTACCAAAATGGTAATCTGGACTGCGTCCTGTCTACTGATGGGGACAGCCTTAAAATCCACCCATCTACCCTGATGCTGCACCTCTGTGTACTTTTCCCAAAACAGGTCCAAACCTCGCCCTGTTAAGAAACTAATATCATATTCAGGGATTCCCACAGGGTGTATGCATGCATACAAATCTTCAGGGATAAAGCCAAGGGAGAATACCATTCTTAAAACAACCTCTCTAGGTGGTGCTACCCCTGTGCCCACCCAACGCAGCTGGACAACATTTCGACGTTTTGGGGTAACACCGCTCCCGGGACCCCGCAACGGACCAGAAAATGGATTTCCCCTTGTCTCCATGTCTGACTCCTGCCTCCCCTCCTCCTTCCCTGTCTCTGCCCCTCCTCCCCGTACTACTGCTGCAAAGGATAAAGGGGCTGATACCAGTATGCTCCCCCCTTCCCCACTCCCTTCCTGCCTTCCTCCCCTCCCCCTCTCTTCCCCTCCCTCCTCTCCCATGTCCACTAACCCCACTATGTTCAGTTCACTTGTGCTGTTTCTGTCTCTTCCCCCTCTGCAATATTCTACTTCCAGTCCTTTGCCAGTTGCTGCTGTTCCCAACCAGCACTCGTTCCCTTGCTCTGCAACTGTCCCACTCAGACCAGGTCTGGGATCTGTCTCCTCTTGTAGCTGACACTCTCCTCCATGCACTTTCTCTGTTTCTGACACTGTCATACTCAGTCTGAGTCTTGGCTCCGCCTCCTGGTGCAGCTGACACTCTCCTTCATGTACTCTCTCTGTATCTGGCACTGTCTTACTCAGTCTGGGTCTTGGCTCTGCCTCCTGGTGCAGCTGACACTCTCCTCCATGCTCTGTCTTACTGGGTCTGGGACTTGGCTCCGCCCCCTGGTGCAACTGACACTCTCCTTCATGTACTCTCTCTGTATCTGGCAATGTCTTACTCAGTCTGGGTCTTGGCTCCACCTCCTGGTGCAGCTGACACTCTCCTCCATGCCCTGTCTCACTCGATCTGGGTCTTGGTTCCGCCTCCTGGTGCAGCTGACACTCTCCACAATTCTCTCTCTCCTTTCTGGGACTCCTGCTTTGATGGGCATGAGTTTCTGAGAAGCTCCCTTCTGCTCTTTCTTCTTGTTTCTGAGTGGCAGAATCTATTGGGAGCCCCTGCCTGTCACTGAGCTTCCCCCATGATGTCATCAGCACTTCTGATTGAGATTGGATGGCAGCTCTTGGACAGCCCTGCTCAGAGGTCTGCCCTATCAATTCTGTCCATGAGTGACTGTGGTGTTCCCACGATGTTCCCGCCCTCTGTCCACCATATTTGCTCTCAGCTTCTTCCATCTCTTGTAGTACTCCACTACTCCATTCCTGTACTTTCCCATCCTCTTTAGTCTCTGTCTCCATCTGCAAAACCCCTTGTTTTTGCTCTACTTTCCCTCCCGTTGTTCCTGGTAACTTCTGTACTTGCTCAGTGTGTAGTGATTCTTCTCCTACCTCAGCATTCAAACTGTTCTGATTCTCCTCAGCATTCAAACTGTTCTGATTCTCCAGGCTGTCTTTCTTCTCTGTCTCTCCCAGCAAACCTGAGCTCTTCTCTGTGGGTTCGGCTATGCCCTGCCAGCTCTCTAAGTATAAGGGACGTTTTTGAATTTTTTTCAGTTTCATAGCTCTTTTGTGTTCCAAACTTGCCAGGCTCTCTTGCTGCATGCAGTGCTGGAGCCCCTCCTTATCCACAGTACCTGCCACAACTGGACTAGGAGCCTCTGTTCTACAAGGCTGGTAAGTGGATGGAGCACCTAGCTCTTGGGAATCCTGTAGGAAATAAAATACTGGTGATAACTGGGAATTATTTGTGTCAGTCTTGTCTTTTCCTCCTTCTGGCTGCTGCTGTTTCACTTCCCCTGCTGTCCCTTCCAGCATAGCCTCTGGGGTGTCTGGAACCACGGAGTCCTGTGTGTCTCTGGGTTCTGCTTCCTGCTGGATCTGGGACTGCGTCTGGGTCTGCTGCATGCGTTCCCTGTTCAGGAAAACCTCACGAAGGGGATTATCTCTGCAGTTCTTTAGTTTTTGCAGCTGCCTTTGTTTTGCTGTAAGCCGCTTCTGGAGTGCTTCAACTCCCTTAACATACTTGTCTCGTGGGCCAGTGGAAGCCAGGTTACACATAGTTTTTGCTAGCTTCAGCCGCTTCCTCAGTACCTCTATTTCACCTTCTACTCGATTCATTTTCTTCACTGATCTAATTACCTCTTCAGGAGTCATATGCTGGGCCTCTTTCTTCTGCCAGGCCCTAGGCCTGGATTCCTTCTCCTCCTCTTCTTCCTCACTAACGTCCTCTTCAGACTCTCCGCTATTCTCTTCCACCACCTCTCCTCTGATACTGGATGCAGAGAACCCTGCTCTGGAACCCGGGCCCTGCCTTCTTGCCCCCTGTTCTTCACCCAGCTTAGGAATGTTATGGCCAGGACTTACAGTCAGGGTGAGCTGGCTCCTCAGCAAGCGCTGCTGGGCTCTGGTCCTTCCTCCGTCCACAGGCCTGGGCTCTCCTGGTTCTCCTGGTTGCATGCTTGGGGCTTGGGTGGAGGAAGCCTCCCCTTCATAGTGTTTCTCAGCTCCAAGTGTGCTAGGCCTTTCAGCCTGGGGCCCTCCTGCAGGGGGGCCCCCTCCCCTCTGCATTGTTCAGCAGCCACAGGGTACAGCAGCTCTCCTTTCAGCACCTCTTCACCACAGGTCTGTACTCTGTGCGAGTGTGTGTGTGTGTGTGTGTGTGTGTGTGTGTGTTTGTGTGTGTGTGTGTGTGTGTGTGTGTGTGTTTGTGTGAGGGAGAGAGTGTGTGAGAGACAGAGTGTGTGTGTGTGTGTGTGTGTGTGTGTGTGTGTGTGTGTGTGTGTGTGTGTGTGAAACTGTGTGTGTGAAACTGTGTGTGTGTGACAGAGAGATAGAGTGTGATAGACAGAGAGTGTGTCAGAGAGCGTGTATGTGAGAGACAGAGAGTGAGTGAGTGTGTGCCCCAACCCCCTCTCTCAGGACCCCCTCCCCCTTTATGGTCTGAGGACCCCCTTCCACCCCCACTTCTCTGGTCTCAGGACCCCCCTCACCCCCTCCCTCTCCCCTGCCCCCATCCAGCCACCCATGTCCAGCGACCCTCCTCTTCCCTTGCCCCCCTCCAGCCACCCATGTCCAGCGACCCTCCTCTCCCCTGCCCCCCCTCCAGCCACCCATGTCCAGTGACCCTCCTCTCCCCCTGCAGCCACCATGTCCAGTGCCCCTCCTCTCTCCCCTGCCCCCCCTCCAGCCACCCATGTCCAACGGCCCTGCTCTCTCGCCTGCCTCCCCTCCAGCCACCCTGGTTGTGTAACGAATCCTTTGGGGCAGGCAGGAAAGATCCCTGGTCCTGCCTGCCCACTGCTGGCGGTGGCACTGGCGCTGGCCTTCCCCCGCTGCCGGATCGCTGTTCAAAATGACTGCCGAGACTTCCAATGGAGGACTCGTGAGACTTCTGCTATAGTCTTGGAGGCCTCCCTTGTAAGTGTCGGCGGCCATTTTGAACAGCGATCCAGCAGCAGGGGAGGGTCAGCGCCAGCGCCAGCACCAGCAGCAGACAGGCAGGACCGGGGTTCTTTCCTGCCTGTCCCGGAAAATTCACTACACAACCTGGGTGGCTGAAGGGGGGGCAGGGGGAGAGGAGGGTCACTGGACATGGGTGGCTGCAGGGGGGCAGAAGAGAGAGGAGGGTCACTTGACATGGGTGGCTGCAGGGGGAGAGGAGGGTCGCTGGACATGGGTGGCTGGAGGGGGGGCAGGGGAGAGGAGGGTCGCTGGACATGGGTGGCTGCAGGGGGGAAGGGGGAGAGGAGGGTCGCTGGACATGGGTGGCTGCAGGGGGGGCAGGGGAGAGGAGGGTCGCTGGACATGGGTGGCTCAGGGGGGACAGGGGAGAGAGGAGGGTCGCTGAACATGGATCAACTGTGAGGCATGGAATGTTTTTTTTCTTTTTTCGCGGGTTCTGAAGTTCACAGCATAATGGCAACGGCGATGTCAGCCTGACTACAGAGCCTAGCTCAGCAACTCCAAAGGAGCCACGGACACAGGCAGCAAGATTAGAACGTTGGAGGTGAGAATTATTATATAGGATTTGTGCAGTTTTAAATGAGCAAACATAAGACATCTATTTCCCCACCTACACGACAATGCAGTTATCCTTCTCTATAAAAATATAACCACAAGAAATACAATAGATAACCAATGAATCCCACTTTCTGGATATCGTGCTCAAGTACAAGTGGAGCAACCAAATAGTGGAGAAAACCAAATACCAGGGTGTAGCCAAAGTTGTTTCCTTAAAATCTTTTAGGGGCCCTTTACTAAGGTGCATCAGAAAATGGCCTGAGCTGTTGTAGGCATGTGTATTTGACGTGTGTAGGTCCATTTTTCAGCGTGCCTGCAAAAAGGCCTTTTTTTTTTGGCCAAAAATGGACCTGTGTCAAAATAAAAATTGGCATGAGTCCATTTTGGGCCTGAGACCTTACCGCCACCTATTGACTTAGCGATAAGGTCTCACACGTTAACCGGGCAGTAATCTTCAGTGCGTGTACACTGCCGATTACTGCCCGGTTAGCGCCACGCAGTAGAAAATAAGAAATATTTTCAGCTGCACGTATCGGACACACGTACAAAATGAAATTACCATCCGGGGTACCATCCGGGGTACAGCTGTTAAAAAAAAAACACATCAACTGATTAAAAATTTCTGAAGTACCAAAGTTTTTAGTTTCTTCAGAAATCGCATATATTCAGTTTCACTCCTAATATCTAGTGGAAGAGAATTCCACCAATAAGCAGTCAAATAAGGGAACCTGAGGAAACACACAGCACAGTTTTAAAATTATTACTTCATTTATTTAAAGAACCAGTGGGCCCTTTTACTAAACCACATAAAGCGGGGGGAAAAGGCTTACCGTAAAATGTGTTCAAGTCCTGTGTTAAAACGCGTTAAGCCCATTCCCTAACATGGTTTAGTAAAAGGGCCCCAAAGTTATCCAACACCCATATTACCCGTGTGAAAAGTAACTGCCCCCTTAACTTAGTAACTGGTTCCACCACCTGTTGCACCAATAATTGCAACGCTTCCTATAATTGATATCAGTTTTTCGCATCACTATTGAGGAATCATAGCCCACTCTTCTTCGCAGAACTGCTTTAATTCAGACACATTTGTAGGTTTTCATGCATGACCTGCTAGTTTTAGGTCCTGCCACATCACCTCTATTGGGTTCAGGTCAGGACTTTGACTAGCTCAATCCAAAACTTTAATTTTGGTTTTCGTCAGCCATTCAGATGCAGACTTGCGTCTGTATTTTGAATCATTGTCTTGCTGCATAACCCAATTACACTTCAGCTTCAGGTCACAGACAGATAATCAGACATTATCTTTAATAATTTTCTGGTACAGTACAGAATTCATGGTTCCTTCAACAATGGCAAGTTTTCCAGGTTCTGAGGCAGGAAAGCATACCCACACCATCACACTACCAGCACCATATTTTTGGTATGATGTTCTTACTGTGCAATAATGTATGGGGCCCTTTTACTAAGCTGCAGTAAAAAGGGCCCTACACTAGTGGCAGGTAAAAAGGCCGAAAAAAGACATGGCCATGCAGTAAGATTGAACTTACCACATGGCCATGTGGGGGGATCACTTACCGCCATCCACTGAGGTGGCAATAAGGGCTCCCATGCTAACCCAGTGTTAGCCGGGAAGCACATAGCACTGCCCGATTACCACTTGCACCAGAAATGCCATGCTGGCAGTGGAACTACTGCTAGTGCCTACAATGGGCCGGCAGTAGTTACAGAATGGCATGAAAAAAGCCCGCATTGGGCTTACCACCACTTAGTAAAAATGCTTTATACCAGACATCATGGGATCTGCGTTGTCCAGAGAGTTCCACTTTTGAATCGTCTGTCCATTGAACGTTATCCAAAAAGGCTTGGGGATCATCCAGGTATGTTGTTGCAAATATGAGATGAGTATTGATGTAACTTTTGGGTAGCAGCGGGGTCCACCTTGCTACCTCTCATGAATCTCATTTTTGCCCAATCTCTTTCTTATTGGGGACTTTAGCTGATGGTGGAGAGACCTGCAGCTCTTTTGATGTTCTTCTGGCATGTTGTGCAACTTTCTGGATGAGGTGTTGCTGTGCCCTTGAAGTAATTTTGGCAGGCCAGATTCACCACTCTTCCAAGTCTTTTGAATTTGGAGGTAATGGCTTTCATTGAGGTTCAGTGAAGTCCAAAGCTTTAGAAATTATTTTCTCATCGCTTCTGGGAATTTCCTTTGATCATGGCATTGTGTACTCGTAGAAACTTTGTGGTGACTATTTTACTGTCATGGTAAGATTCAATATAGTGAGGTTTACATTCAACAAGGCTGGCTGCAGTCAAGGCTGGCTGTGTTCAATCAGCTGAATCTAATTATTAATTAAATTTGGTTAATTGGTTGATTTAGTAAGTAGGGGAGCAGTAAAGTTAACTTTTTCACATGGGGGATAAGGTAGTTGAATAACTTTTTTCCTTAAATAAATGAAGTCATAAAAAAAAGTTTTACATGTTTACTCAGGTTCTCTTTGTCTAATATTACATTTTGTTTAAAGATGAGAAACCATTCAGTGTGACATTTATGCAGTAAGAGGGGAAATTGGGGCTAACCAACCAAGAGATCACAAAATGGGATGCTATGTAGGGCATGGCTGAAGGATAAAGGCCAGACATAGGGGGTAAAGAGGGGTGAAAAGATTGAAATTAGCCCCCAGGTTCCATATCATAAGGAACACCTTATAGTATTCCTTATGAATACCTTATAGTATTCCTTATAGGCACCTTATGCCTGGAATAGACTTCCTAAGCCTGTACGTTTAGCTCCATCTCTACCTGTTTTCAAATCTATGCTGAAAACCCACCTTTCCACCACTGCTTTTAGCTCCTAGCTACTACTCAATTGCCTCCCCCCTTGTTCCTTCTCACCCAGCACTTCCCTCGCCCTTAATTGTCTTGTCTGTCTGTATTATTTTTAGATTGTAAGCTCTATTGAGCAGGGACTGTCTCTCTATGTCAGGTGTTCAGCGCTGCGTGCGTCTGGTAGCGCTATACAAATGTTAATAATAATAATTCCAGTTAGGGTCATTTTGGATATGAATTTCACCATTTTAGATCTCTTAGAAACACTATGAAAGAGTATCTAACAGCTATGCATGCAACAGGCTAAAAGTAGGACTGTCTGTCACAATTCATAGAATAAGGATTCTGCTGGGAAGCATGTGAGTAAATAACTATTGGCCCTGTCTACCAGAAATATCCAGGCCACCTATTCATCCACACAGAGATCAGAACATCATTAGGGAAGACCATAGAAAACCAATAGTCTGGTAAACCTCCTCTGTCAGCTAAGACTCCAGACATTGAGAAGCAGCAAACTATTTCTTAACACCTATGTAAAACTCATGTGCAAATACCTGTAAAAACATATTTATAGTCCACCAACCTTTTTTTATAGATCTTCAAAAAGTCTTGCAAAACTTACTCTATATACAAGTATAAAACCAATATTGTAAAAGGTCACTCTATATACAGAGATAAAAGTGCAATGAAAGTCATCTCCTGCTCCCCCTTACCAAGTAACACAAGAGCTACGCATTCTAAAAGAAAGAGTCCTATATGTAAAAGCATAGATCCACATAACAGCACCTGCTACCAATACCAATACAGTTCTTATAAACCGCTAATTTCCCTAACAGAAGGGCTTATTGCAGTGTACAGTAATAAGATAATACAGATCATCTATCAATCAACAATAGGAATTCCAATGCATCACTACTTACTTCATATCTGACTGTTTTCTGATTTACTGAATTGACTACTCCAATATGTTACACTTGGGGGGTTTTTCTGTATGTAACCAATTGTTTATCTACTCTTGAATGGCGCTTGCCATGATGTAATATTGTAAGCCACATTGAGTCTGCAAATAGGTGGGAAAATGTGAGATACAAATGCAAAAAATAAATAAACAAATAAATAACATAAAAAAACCCACTCACTTAATTGCTGTGTAGCCCAAAGTTATATTTTATATATATACTCTAACAAAAAAGTTTTAACCTTCTTCCGAAAAGCTAAGGGGGCCTTTTACTAAGCAACGTAGACGCCTACGCATGCCGAATGCATGCCAAATTGGAGTTACTGCCCGGTTGTGGTAATTTCAACTTTGGTACACATCCGCTACGCACATCTGAAAAATATTTTTTATTTTCTGGCATGTGTAATGGATGTGCACCAAGTGGCATTTGACGCACGTAGGTCATTACCGCCCAGATTCTTTACCGCTAGGTCAATGGCTGGTGGTAAGATCTCAGACCCAAAATGGACACATGGCAATTTTGATTTTGCCACATGTCCATTTTCGGCAAAAAAAACCAGGCGTGCTAAAAAATGGATCGGCTCATACCCAAAACCCGCACCTACACTACTGCAAGACATTTTTCAGCGCACCTTTATAAAAGGACCCCTAAATAACTAAACTCAGTCCTGATATATAATGGAAAAGAATTCCAAAGAGAAAACACCAAAACTGAAAAAAGTTGAATTTACCACTCTAAAAGAGCACATATTGCAAAAGAAAGGAGGGCGGAGTATCATTTCATTGCTTGGTCAACAAGACAATTTTGGCAAAGTAATAGAAACTATGTTTATCAGTAATTCTGAAGTGCTACCATGCAAAATTTGAAAAAAAAAAGCCAAGACAGCTGTTTTAAATAAAATTTGTTGATCGATCAGAAGCCATTGAAGTTTAGCAGTATAAGAAGATACGCTATAAAACTTACTAAGGGCCTCTTTTACCAAACCGTGCCAGCGATTCCCACACGGTAATGCTGACAAAACCCGTTCACTTTGAATGGGCTTCATTGGCATTGCCACAAGGGAATAGCTAGTGCGGTTTGGTAAAAGAGGCTCTAAGTTTAAAAATTAGCCTCACTGAAGCTGTTCTGTATCAACTGTAGTTTCCTCATCATTTTAGAACATAAACGAAGATAAAGAACTACTACTACTACTTAACATTTCTAGAGCGCTACTAGGGTTACGCAGCGCTGTACAAAATAAACAAAGAAGGACGGTCCCTGCTCAAAGGAGCTTACAATCTAAGTAATGAAATGTCAAGTTGGGCAGTCTAGGTTTCCTGGGCAGAGGTGTAGAGGTTAGGTGCCGAAGGCGACATTGAAGAGGTGGGCTTTAAGCAGAGATTTGAAGATGGGCAGGGAGGGGGCTTGGCGTATGGGCTCGGGGAGTTTGTTCCAAGCGTGGGGTGAGGCGAGGGAAAAAGGGCGGAGTCTGGAGTTGGCGGTGGTGGAGAAGGGTACTGAAAGGAGGGATTTGTTTTGAGAGCGGAGGGTACGGGTAGGAACGTAAGGGGAGATGAGGGTTGAGAGGTAAGGAGGGGCTGTAAATTGAGTACATTTGTAGGTTAGTAGCAGAAGCTTGAATTGAATGCGGTACCTGATCGGAAGCCAATGAAGTGACTTGAGGAGCATTGCAATAATCCAAATGAGGTAAAATCAACATTTGTACCAACAACGCAAATGCATCATGATTGAAATAAGATCTTAGTTATTGCAGCTGTTTCAATTTTAAAAGAATCTCCCACCATAACCGATTTATTTGAGAATCATAAGACTGGATATCTGCTGCTGACTGGGGCCTGTCGGTGATTTTCAGTGGCATTATCCACCAGGGCAGTTCAGGGACAGATAGCAGTGGTATTCAGCGCCACATTCCTAGGTTATTTGGATAATGATGTTGAATGTCTCCATTATCCAGGTAACAGGGGCAGTCACCACCATACCTAGATATTCAGCTGAATAGTCAGGAATATGTGTAAATGCTGTGCCAATCGTGTTGTTTAAATATCTGTCCACATGTTTTTACACACTAACTGACCCTTTTACAAAGCGGCAGTAAGCCCAATACGTAACACCAGGATCCGTGCGAGGATTTACACCAAATGAAACCTGGTATAAATCCTCGCACATAAATTAGGAGTGGATCCTCCAAATTCTATAATAGTGCGCACACATCTTTAGTGAACACCCCTGAGCCAACCATGCCCCTCTCACGGCCATGCCTCCCTTTTCAGTTAAAAGATTTACATGTGCATTTTTATAAAATAGCACTTATCTAAATGCACACAAATTATGTTTGCCAATTAATGCCAATAATTTATTGTTAGCGTCCAATTATTGGCACTAATTGGCTCATTATTCAATTAAATTGTGTGTACAAATTGAGGGCACACCCAAATTTGCACACAAAATTTTCATCACTATATATAGAAACTGAGGGATAATGTTTTGGGGTCACAAATTATATATATTTCCTGACTTCTCTAGGGAAACAATTTGAGAGGAAGGCCTTTTTGATCCTTAGACCTCAGTTGGTAGCCCTAGGAACGACCTTCTTCCTACAATATTTATGTAAATGTACTGTTAAATTTGGGAGTAAAACTTATGTGTTTTTGGATCCATTTCATTTGAATAATTTTGTTGAAACCAGAGCTCAACTGGCCCCCATCACAATCTCATCTCCTACAGGAGCGTAGCCAGACCTGTTTTTTTGTGTAGGCCCCAAGGTAATCCAGGTGGGCCCTTCCCACCACCACCCCTGACCATACATACAGTTTTCTTGTTAAACTTTCCCTCTGCCCCTGCTATTGTCATGCTTCTCCCCCCCCCCCCTACACACACACACTCAGCATCCGCTCCTCTTTCCCCCTCCCCACCTGGCATCTATTCCTCTCCCCACGGCCAGCATCCGTTCCTCTCTTTCCTACCCCTTCCTCCCGCCGGCATCTGCTCTTCTGTCCCTCCCCAGTCTACTTCCAAGCCATTGTCGGCAGCGATTCTATTAAGCAGCAAGTGCCAGCCCTGCAGGCTTCCCTCTACCACATCCCCACCAGTGAAGAAACAGGAAATTATGTCACTGAGGGTGGGACGTGGTAGAGGGAAGCCTGCAAGACTGGCACAGGTTGATTACAGGAATTGCTGCCGGCGATAGTTCAATGATAGATGGGTGCGGGGATGGGGAATTTAGAGAGAGACAGGCAGCTGCCATGAAAGCAAGAGAGCGAGGCGTGAGGCACCGCCAGTGAGGTGCTTTGGGAGCCACTAGACTGGGTGGGCCTGAGGAAAAAACAGGTGGGCCTGGGTGGGAACAGGCCCACCTGTAGCTACGCCACTGATCTCTTAAAGTGGATAGTATACTTGCTAATTGAAGTGAAAGGTATCTTTAAAACTTTTAATTTTTCTACTCTATTAAGAAATTGCTTAGAATTTATTATTTGGATTTTATTCAGATAGTGACTTCCAACTTTCCGAGTTTCCTTTTCTTGCCCCCCCCCCCCCCTGTTTTCTTAAATAATGGTGTAAGTTACATTCTGTCATATGTAATTTTCTTAACTATTGCATTTGAATATATATTTCTACTGATGGAATGTATTTTCTGTTTTCAAGTTTTATACTTTAGAATGAAGATCAAAGCTTTCTTATTTAAGAAATATATATTATAAGCAGGCTTTGTTAATTTTGATGTGGCTTATGTAATTCCCAGAGTTTTGCTCTGGTCTTCTTTTTTTGATGTCTGTAACCTGCTTAGAACTGAAAGGTGGCAGCAGGATATAAGTCCAGATGTAATGCAATATAATAAATATTTTTTTTTAAAAAAGAAGTAAGTACATGTAAGTAGCTAATGTTCCTACTCGTGACTTCTGAATCCTGCTTTGCAGTGAACTTACTGCTGCAGTGAAGGTCTATAATTCTTCCTAATTTGTAAAGTGTGACAAACAGGGGTGGACAGACCATTCAGGTAACCGGGTAGTACCAGAGGCTCTCCCCCCCCCCCCCCCCCCAGTGCTGCAGCACACTACAGTCCCTCTGTCTGTCCGTGGGCCCTCCCGGTCCCACCTTCAAGAGCCCTGGTGGTCTAGTGGCCTCTACAGGGACAGGGAAGAACTGCACTCTTTCCTGCCTATTGCCGATATTCTGCCCGGCCCTACTGTGTTTTAAAAATGGCTGCTGAGACTCCCTGCAGCAGTTTCATGAGACTGTCGAAACCCGTGAGACTACCATGAGAAGGCTCAGCACCCATGGCGGCGCCAGGCAGAATAGCAGTAATAGAAAGAAAAGTGTGGGGTTCTTTCCTGCACCCTGAAGAAGCCACTAGACAACCAGGGCCCTGTAAGGTAGGACTGAGAAAGGCGCACTAAGGCTCGTGAACTGTAGTGTGTGGGAGGGGGGAGGCACCCGTGGCAGTAGGGGGGGGGGCTATAGTGTGGAAGAGGAGCAGCAGCAGCTTTGGCAGTAGGGGCTATAGTGTGTGTGGGAAGGGGTGGCAGCAACAGGTGGGGAGGGGGCTCAATGACCTTCACTGCCTGGGGTCCCAGATCACTGTCAGTCTGCCTCTGGTGGCAAATATACCCTGGAACTCCCTGAGGACTTGCAGAGTTGTATTTATGTTGCAAAAGGGCTTTGGCAAAATACACTGAACATTCTGAATGTTCCACCCTGACTTCCTTATTCCCAGCTGGACGACCAATACAAAATTGAGCTTTTGCAATTTTGCAGGTCTTCTGTGGATTGATAAGATAGCATATAGCAAGAATTTACTCTCCAAATTTGGTTTCAGTCCAGAGGCAATGAATATCTCCAGTAATGTGAGATCATCGATGTAGATGCTAAAAAGTGTAAGACTACATCTACATTTAGAGATCCTGCCACTTGTGCATTCATGGTATCCTCATTATTCCTTCAGAGAGATGCCTTGACTACTGGTAGAATGTCCTGAATTTAACTACTGTCGGAAACAGGATTCTGGGTTTGCATATGACATGTTTTATGTTCTTAGTATCTATATCTCTGTTTTACTCCTTGCTCCTACCCAAAGCTGTCTCTATCAGACTGTATGCATTCTGTTTATGATGGAGGAGACTGACAGTCTACCCCATGCTCCAAAATTCCTTACTATATTCCAGACAACATTATGACACTAACATGGAAAGGCACACACCATCATTGCATGTAGAAAGAGGAAAGCCACGTTGCAAGGGTGGGTATGATATGCGAAATATCAGCCCTCCAAACCTAATTTGTCCATCCCATCTCACAACCCCATATTTCTTTCTAGAGACATCAATGTTGTGCCAGATGAAAAGTAAAACAGGGTTGGACTTTGCCAGTTTTTTGATGGGAAGAACTTTAGGTGCCATAGGACGCATTTTAGAGTGAATGCTATGCTGCTGGGAATGATCCGGCAGTAAACCAAGGCTATAGCTATTCAGAGGATATCAACGATCCCATGTCACTTTCCACAGCATACATTTTTAATCCAATTTTTGTGGTTAAATTTCAATTTAAAACTCCCCCATGGAAAGAAGCATATTAAGCTTAGAAAAGTCTTCTCTGCATTGCACTGTATGTATCCCTTGTTAATTTAGCTTCAGTGTGCTGTGCAAAGGAAATGCTTATAAATTGCTACTATGCAGACGTATTTGGTAACTGCCATTAATTTTAAGTGTCTTGGCTGGTAAGAGCTAAGTATCTGCAGATATTTGTTTTTAGTAGAATAATAGAGTCAATAATCCAAATTCTATTTCTTCAACCTCTTTCATCCAAACAGAAGAATGGCATGTCAGGAAGACTGACGCAGCCTTCTCTGGAATGGATGGACTTGAAGTACAAATTTCAATATTTGGAATAGCATAAATAAAAGGTTCTGGAAGAGAGAAGAATTATGGCTATTGCCTGGTTACAAATAGACATAAAAAGGATCAGTGTGAAAGAAATACCCAAAGTTAACTCTGATTGAAAGTGTGAGCCTAAACTGGGTCTGAGGCTTTCATGTAGTCATGCCAAATAAATAGGATACATCTGTAACCTCTTTGTTTTGAGGCATTCCATGAAAAGGCAAAGGGTCCACCTTCAGAGGCTACGGGGTAAAAAACAACAAATTGACAGCTTCAGCTCTTGAACAGGGAACAGCAACAGCTTTGAGGTCCCTTAGGGGATCTCCCACACAGATTCTTGACACAAAATATAATACACACATCATATGTTTATTTCAAATCACAATACAATTTTGCTGAAGAAAAATATGTAGACTTGCTTACAAAAAGTAGAAAAAACAGGCATCACCTCTGGAGTTTACAGTTCACAATTTAGAGAGTGACTCTTAAGAGAGCCTCTTGGGACTGGCTCGATGCAGTCGAGGCCAGGGAGTAGCTGGTACAACAAGGCTGGAGACAGGAACAAGAGGACTGGATGACTAAAACAAGCAGGAATAGAAGACTGGAACAAGCAGGGCTGGAAGCAGGAACATGCAGGGATGAAAGCAGGAACTGGCCAGGCAATGAACACTGGAGAAGCACAACTCTATAAGACTGTTGCCGAAGCACTGGTGGAGTGTACAGCACTTCCTTAAATATCCCTTAGCCAGGAAGTGAGATCATCTGTCAGTGCCCCATCTAGGGCTATAAAAGGGAAGTGCAACAACCAGGAAAAAAAAGACTTACAAGACTTTAGGCAAAGAATGCTGCAGTACTCTAGCAGTTTCCTGAACCAGGTGAGGGGCATGGCATGTATTTACAGAATAGTGCATAACTCTTCATGTGAAATTTATAGAGTTACCCTGCACATGTGTCAGTTTCTTTGAATATTGGCCAGAAAGTTATTAATGTAGCATCTTTGAGGGCTGCTTTAACCACCCATGGGGCTCTGGACAAACTTTTGTGGCTGGGTACCTCCCATCTAGTAGAACACTGCCCCATTTTCCCATTAAAAAATGTGGTATAAGGCCACAGAGCCACTGTCTAGGCTGAGCCACTGATGACTTTACTGGTCCTGTCCCTCAGAAACAGGAAGTCTTTATCAGAAGGGGTGGGACTGGTGCAGCTATCAGTAGTGTGACCTAGACAGCAGCTCTGTGCTTTTATACTGCATTTATTTATTTTGCTTGAAGCAGCAGATCTGGCAGGAGGCTGGAGAGGGCACGAGTAAGGAAGTTGCTGGACCAAGGAAGGGCAAGGGAGGGAAAGAAGATACTGGACCAGAGTGAAGAGATGCCAAGGGTAGCCATCCCAAAAAGATGAGGTTAAAGGCATGCAGGGTATAAATTTGGCACAGTAGTGAATGGAGAGAGGCCTGAGGAAGGGCTGCTGGCTGTTCTTATTGGCAAGTAATGCCTTCACATGCACCTAAAAATTGATTTCTGTATCATGGGTGACATATTACATATTTTAAACTCAATTATTTCAAGCGCTTACCAACACTAAACCACATACACATCTATGGAAACAATTCAGCTGTATTTAAAGATCCGTCAAGAGGCAGTGTCTTATAATTTAAACCTGATCAGACATAAGTCTGCTATAAAGACAACATACATCTCAACATACATCAGATCCTGCAAAATGTTCTAAACCCCTATCTGATGTTATGACAGCAGGAAGCAGCTTGTCTTAATCGCTGCCACTGGTGACCATAGAGAGAGGGGAGTAGGGGAGGAAGGGATAGGGAGAGAGAGAGTGAGAGATGCTGGACCCGCAGAGGGGGGAGCAGGAGAGAGAGAGAGAGACTGGACTTGGGGATAAATTTACCACTAGGTAACTGGGCTCCCTTTATGCAGGGTCCCATGGCAGCTGCCCCTCTTGTCCATTGGTAAGCAGCCCTTCATCTACGGTAACAACATTTCCTGTGCACCCTAAAATTCCTTTTAATATCCATAACAAATAGATTTTTTTCCCATCCCAAAAATCTGTATGTGCCATTTTGGGGAGAGGTTATCAACATGGGCTCCTGATAAGTTAGGTTATTGTACTCTTAACCCAGGTAATTAGAAACTTGGTCTCATTGCATAAAATGGGATCTGTGCTAAAATTGTACAAGTTAGTGGTAAAATAACCCATTTCAATGGCAGCCCGCATTGATAACTTATCCCCTTAATGGTAGCCCACATTGATAACTACACCTCTTTATGGCAGTTGGTGTTCAGTAAAAATTAAATAACCCAGGATAGTTTTTCTCTGGAGTCAACATACATAGGAAGTGAATTTAAATAAGTTAGGGGGGAATTCATCAAGCAGTGTTAAGGCCTTTGCGTGGGTGTTAAGGACTTAACACGCGTTAAGGGAATTAACGCATGCTAAACACTAAGAAGCACATTTTATACCTATGGGCTTCTTAGCATTCAGTGTGTGTTAAGGCCCTAACGTCCGCACAAGGCCCTGATGCTCCTTGTTGAATTCCCCCCCTAAATCAGAATGAACAGCTGCTTCTTACTACAACATGGCTCTCGCCGTCAAGGTATTCTTCTCTTCTTACATATGGGCCTTGTTACTAAAGGGTTGGTGCACGGCAATGGTCTTGCCGCACGCCAATCAGGAGCTCGGCAGTAGTTCCCACCCCCAGTGTGCACGTAATTTCCGGTGCTGCAAAAATATTTTCTATTTTTGTAACACCAGTGCTAATCCAACGGCGCTGCCCAGTTACCGTTGAGTTAGCACGGGAGCCCTTACCACCACCACCTCAATGGTTGACAGTAAGTGCTCACCCCCGCCCCCCCCCCCCCCCCAAATGGCTGTGCAGTAAGTGGTTCATTTCTTTTTTTTAAAAAAAGACTGCCTTTTATCCGCTGAGGTAAAAGGGGGCCTCATCATGCTTCTAAAACACGTGCTGACACTAGTGCAGGCCCCCTTTTATCACCGCTTTGTATAAGGACCCCATAGAGGGGCATAATCGAACGTCGCCGGAGAAATAGGTCGCCGGCGATCTATTTTGGTGGCGGCGTAACAGCTGGCCGGAACCGTATTTTCGAAAAAGATGGCCGACAATCTTTTTTTTCGATAATACGGTTTAGCCCGGCCAAATGCCAGAGTTCACCGGGTTTGAGATCACCGGTTTTGTTTTTCAGCGATAATGGAAAAAAATGCCGGCAAAGCAAACTCGGCGAAATCCAAGGCATTTGGTCATGGGAGGAGCCAGCATTTGTAGTGCACTGGTCCCCCTGACATGCCAGAACACCAACCGGGCACCCTAGGGGGCACTTCTAAAAAATTTTTTTAAATACACAAATAGCTCCCAGGTGCATAGCTCCATTACCTTGGTTGCTGAACCCCCCAAATCCCCCCAAATCCCCCCAAACCCACTCCCCACTGGATGAAGGGGGGCACCTACATGTGGGTACAGTGGGTTTTGGGGGGGTTTGGAGGGCTCAACACTTAGCAGCACAAGTGTAATAGGTAGGGGGGGATGAACCTGGGTCTGCCTGCCTGAAGTGCACTGCACCCATTAAAAACTGCTCCAGGGACTTGCATACTGCTGTCAGGGAGCTGGGTATGACATTTGAGGCTGGCATACAGGCTGGCAATAAAGTTTTTTATTTTTATTTTTTTAGTGTGGGAGGGGGTTGGTGACCACTGGGGGAGTATGGGGAGGTCATCCCCCATTCCCTCCGGTGGTCATCTGGTCAATTGGGGCACCTTTTTGAGGCTTGGTCGTGAAAATTAAAGTAAACTCAGCGAAATACTGATTAATGCCGCTTTTTTTTCCATTATCCGCAAAAGCCGGCCATCTGGTAGCCACGCCCATGCCCGCCCATGTCCCGTCTTTGCTATGCTGCCAACACGCCCCCTTGAACTTTCACTGGCGCGGCGACAGGAAAGCGGCAATGGTGTCAAAAACGCCGCTTTCGATTATACCGATTTCACCGCTTTTACGAGATCACCGGCCATCTCCCGATTTATGTCAGAAGATCGCCGGCGAAAATAAGCCTGATAGTGTCCAATGTGTTCTATATCTCCATATCCTAATGTGAGCTTTCAGCTGGAGGGAGGATTGGGGATCATCACACATCTTGTAGTGGCTTTGATTGCCTCTCAGTCTGTCCCGGCCTCAGCCATGCTTGAGGCAGCATGTGTTTTCAAATTGTTTAGGCTGATGTGTCACTGGTGTGATGAGTCAGTTGCATCAGTCACGCCCACTCCGCACAAGATCATGATCACGACAGGTCAGAGATTTGAAGGGACAACATTCATTTCTGTTTTCTTCTCCTGGTAAACATGGCTATTTTAATAGCACCTGCAAGAGAATGGAACAAAGTTTCCCTTGGCATACATCTCTGCAGTCGAAAACATTCACTGTTCTAGAGCTTCCTGGTTCCTCACGAGCGACATGATACTGAATTTTCAGTACATGGACACCCACTTGTTTTTCTACACTTTGAAAACATAAAGTGATGAATCTTCTCTGTTTATAGTAGCCACCACCATAACAAACATTTCATGTTGTCAGGGATATGTAGAATTGTTCACATTTGCCAGGGACCTGGAACCTTAAGCAAACTCTTCTCACATATTTTGCAAAACAGTTAATATTAAACTTTCAAAGAAATTACTAGAAAATTGTTATTAAGGCTTCCTATAAAAGTTTGAGGATGGGGTTTGGAACAGGATAAAAAGGAATGGGCCACAATTTGCAGGGATTTCTTAACCAAATGGAGAGACAAGTAGATAATAATTTGAGGTTAGCTCTCCTCCTTGTAAATCAAGTCATGTTTTAAAAGTAGCAGGCCTTTCTCCCTTTCATTGGCCTTTGTAGAATAAGGAAAAGGGGTGTGGTCAAGGCAAATATTTCTGGTTCATTTTTAACTTGTTTATACTTTTTTGCCCAATTTTTGGATTTTTTTTCAGTTAATTTCACACATTAATTTGAATTAAAACATTTTTAAATCACAATGGGGCCCTTTTACCAAACTGTGGTAAAATGTTTAGCATGTGCTTACGTGGGTCATCCCCATGTGCTGAGGCTATTTTTACAATGAGTAAGATGGCCAATTTTTTTAAAAAATTAATGGTCACACACTAACGGGGAGATGCTATATATGGTGCCTAAAAAATCAGCATGGAAATCAATGCCATCTAAGAGTATTCTCTAAGTGGCGCCTAGAATTAGGCGTGGTATATAGAATATGCTTAGTTGATATCTCAGTGCCTAAAACTATGCGCTTCCATTTACACCAATGAAAATGTGGTGTAAATCCCGGTGCATAGATTTAGATGCACTGGGCCATATTCTATAACAATGCGCGTAACTTTTGGAATGCCCATGAAATGCCCATTTCCCCCGCATATAACCACACCCCTTTTTGGCTGTGCACGTTAGAAGTTAGGTACACTGCATTACAGAATGCGCTTAGGAAGTTGTGTGTATAAATTCTAATTATTGCCAAATAGTGCTCATCATTGCTTGATAAGAGCTGTTATCAATGCTGATTAGCTTGTTAAGCCAATTAAATTACGTGCATTGTTATAGAATACTCTTGGATTTTGGTGTGGATCTCTAGGCATGCTATAGAGACTCCAGGGGTAAGGGGTCCTTTTACAAAGCGGCGGTAAGCCCAATGCAGTCTGTCAGCAGGCCACCACCTTCAGGCCTTCCTGCAGGTATGAACTCAGCTGACCCTGGAAGGGCCCTTCCCTGGACACAGCACTCCCAGAAGCAGACTCCAAAAATATGCTTAAAACCGCTTTATTCCATCAGCAAGGCCAAGACATTTCCTCTTCCAGACACAGTCCTTGGTTACAGCACATATCACCAAAGTTCAATGAACAGTATGGGCTGTTAATCACACTAAGGTAATCTAATACTGCAAAAACTGAAGAACAGCCAAACCCAATCTCAAAGGGTCAAATGTAGTGAATATACACTATTAAATGACAAATGGGAAATACCCTCAGAAACCAAGGTCACTGCCAAGGTCTGACCATCAAGACACTGATATCTATATAAGATTTGTGTGCCTGTGATCTTATCTCTTTCGTGGGGTATATTTTCCCATATCTTGTCAATAGAATTGATTCACAATGAAACCATTACTGAGCACAAAAAAAACTCTCCAAGCAGCAGCATTACTTAAATAAACAAACTTAGCTGTCTCATTGCTGGCTGAATGCCCCACACTTCAAACTGGTGACTTTCAGCAGCATTACTTAAATAAAGCATAATTGTTGGGGTATGAATTTTCTGAGACACAAAACTTTTCTTTTGTAGATTCATACCCCAACAATTATGCTAAAGTTGAGTGGTTCCTGACGAAGCCCTGAGGTGGGCGAAACGATCTGGGCCCCGTTGGAAGTCACCAGTTTGAAGTGTGGGGCATTCAGCCAGCAATGAGACAGCTAAGTTTGTTTAAGTAATACTGCTGCTTGGAGAGTTTTTTTGTGCTCAGTAATGGTTTCATTGTGAACCAATTCTATTGACAAGATATGGGAAAATATACCCCATGAAAGAGATAAGATCACAGGCACACAAATCTTATATAAATATCAGTGTCTTGATTGTCAGACCTTGGCAGTGACCTTGGTTTCTGAGGGTATTTCCCATTTGTCATTTATTAGTGTATATTCACTACATTTGACCCTTTGAGATTGGGTTTGGCTGTTTTTCAGTTTTTGCAGTATTACAGCACATATCACCCCTTGTTCCTTCCACCCGCCGGATACAGTTTAAATCATTCACTGCTTCCCCAGCATGGCCTGATTCCTGGACACAGTTTTAAATCACTCACTGTTTCACCAGCATGGCAGTGTTCTGAACACAGTTCAAATCACTCACTGTTTCCCCAGCATGGCACCACTTCTGGACACAGTTTAAATTACTCACTGCTTCCTAGCATGGCATGACTTCTGGACACAGTTTAAACCACTCACTGCTTCCCCAGCATGGCCAGGTTCCTGGACACAGTTCAATTCACTACCCGTTTCTCCAGCCGGGTCTGACTTCTGGCCACAGCTGAAATCATTCACTGCTTTACAGCACGGCACTTCTCTCCCCCTTGAGTGGAACAGCTGCTTAACTTTTCCTCCAAGCTTTTCCCAGCCTTGAAGAAGGTTTGTTATGAAGCCTTTCAACTTCTTCCCTTGTACCTGAGCTAGAGCAGCAATCTCCATGGGCTCACTTCTCCAGTCATCTTAGGCTTGGATCTCCTCTCCGACCACTTTCACCACCTCCCATTCCATGGGCTCCTTTCCTTTATGGTCCCAAGCTGGTCCTCTCGCTCCTGATTATTCCTCCTCAGCCAATCCCCCTCCTCTCCCTCGGGATCCTGGGACTTGTAGTTCCCTTGCTGCTCCCTTTGCTTGCTGCCAGGGCTTTGCAGGGGTTCTTGGGAACTGTAGTCCTCCTCCCTTCTCCGGCTCTTGGGGAAACTTATGCCTCTGTGGAGGCGTGGCTTCTGTGTTTATTCTACCCCTCTATAGACCCCCGTGGGATCCCTCCACACAGAGGTGTACAGAGGGTTTGTTCTTCTATGATCTTGTGGACCGCCTCCCTGAATTCCAGTGACACCCTTTCCCATGGGTATCGCCACTGGGGAGGCATCAGAAGGCGCAGTTCAAATCTTATTCCCATGACCACAGCTTTCTGCCTCTTTGGATCTAAGTGAATCTTTGGCCAGTTATGTGCCCGCATTAAATCTATAAAATATCTATAACGCTGTTACAGTTAGAAATCTTACTTATGTGTGTGTTATATTGTAAGACAGATGAAAGGTAGAGAATGGATTGAAGTGAAGACAGAGACAGTTTAGTTAAAGAAATAGTCTTTTTATTCTTACCAAATCAGGTATTAGTCAGGTACATTCATCGGACAGATTCGAGGCTCAATTGGACAGAGCTTTGCCCTCGGAGAGACGTTGGGGAATGTTCCAAAAATCTGTCTAAATCTCATCTCTTTTATAGGAGCTGGTCTCAATACAAGTCTATGGCAAGACACTTTTTTTCTTAATCTTGCATAACCTCTGAATCATACTTTACTACCGGTCAGGTGCCCACCTCTCCTTTCCGTTTCAGCTATTGCAAGTTATTGTGCAATTTCCCTTTTTGTCAACAACTTTTTTTTTTCTTTTTTATGAAGATATCTAAATATGGATATATCAATTTCATATCATCTTGTGATCTGGGTGCCATCTTATTAAAGACATTCTCTATCTTACAAACCAAACTTTCCATTTTTGTCCATAATTTCTACATTGTATGTGTTACATTCAATTTGAAAGTTGTACCAGGTTTCATTAAGACTCACCAAGCAGTCCTGCTCTTGCAGGCTCTCTGCTATAAGGCCCTCAGCTGGTTATCAGGCCTAGTCAGTGCTTTTCAGCTGGTTAAAGCTATGTAGCTTGGCCCACCACTATTCCAGTGGATAGGTCTTAAACTAGAACACATATTAACCTGCAGGAAAAGCAAGTCCTTGCTCAGCCAGTCATAGATTTTTAAACCTAGCTGGTATTTTTACAGCCTGAGTCCTAAAATCTGGCCTTCCACCCTTCCGGTGGGCATCCAGTGAGGGCCTCTTGCCGTACTATAATTATACACTTCCCAGCCCCTAGGGTCCTGGGACTTGTAGTTGGAATCCCGGGTATGAAACCTACCCACCTTGCTCCTCTCCCGGATCCCTTCTTCCCTGACCCTCAGGGGTTCCTCACAAGACTTATTGTATGCTAACCTGGAACTACCGCTGGCCCAATGCGGGTGCCAATGGTAGTTCCAGCCCCAGCATGTGCCATTTGCTGTGCTATAGAAAATTAGTCACAATTATCCAGCACGGTGGTAACCTAGTGGTAATCAGGCAGCTACTCAGTTACCACCGGGTTAGAGCGGGAGCCCTTACCACCACCTCAATGAGTGGCAGTAAGTGCTCCCCCTCACATGGCCACAAGGTAAGAGCAATCTTACCGCATGGCCATGCCTATTTTCACACAAACTTTCAAAATATTCCCAAGCACTAAATCACTTGAACAGTATATTTATTTGCTTTATGCAGTATCTTCAGAATGTAATGCAACAGTACTGCTTAGTAAATTCAAAATGAATCAGAGAAAATGTTTCTTCACTCAATGTGTAATTAAACTCTGGAATTTGTTGCCAGAGAATGTGGTAAAGGCGGTTAGCTTAGCAGGGTTTAAAAAAGGTTTGGATGGCTTTCTAAAGGAAAAGTCCATAGACCATTATTAAAATGGACTTGGGGAAAATCCATTGCTTATTTCTGGGATAAGCAGCATAAAATGTTTTGTACATTTTTGGGATCTTGTCAGGTATTTGTGACCTGGATTGACCACTGTTAGATACAGGATGCTGGGCTTGATGGACTTATGAAATCTCTTGATCAGGTTAATCATAAGTCATGGTGGAATTTGCTTTATTCTACATATTAATATGAAATATGTGTCTCATTGTAGAAAGAAATGGTCTCCACTATTATCATATTTGGATCAATCTTAATATACCTCTATCATGTCTTGCTTTGTATTCCTGCAAGACTTTTTGTACATGCTATCACTAGTCCTCATGTTTTAATATCTGTTCATATCTGCTATTCTTAGTTATTTGTTGTACATTAAATTTCAATAAAAATACTAAGACTAAAAAAAGACTAATGCACACATCAGAGATCTGTCTGAAATGGTCAAGAGCAAGATGCAAGCACTTGTAGATAGAGCGGCTCATGTTGCACTGGCATCATTAGCCAGTGACAGCTACTTGGGAATTATATGTCACAATCAGATTTGGACTCTGCACTCTTGTCTACTAACTACCATGTGGAAGAACATTATTTTATTTCCATTTATGCAAAACACTTCAGTCAGGTCACTAGGAAATAGAGGATCTACAACAAAGTCACCACTATTAGTACCAACGATACTCGCAATATGACTGCATTTTGAGCAGAGCAAATGCCATGCTTTGTTCACACTCTCCAGTTGGTTGTTTAGTTGGAGAGTATGGCATAGAAGTTGTTTTGGCAAAATGTAGAAAAATAGTTGGCCACTTCACAGTCCTGCGAATGAAGTGGAGTTGCAGAAGCAACAGCAAAATGTGAACCCTGAGATGCTTGTTCAGGATGTTTCCATGAGATGAGACGAGATGGAATTCTGCTCTAAATATGATCCAGAGGCAGATTCTGAACAAACCTATAGTGATACCAACTTTGACTCACCCTAAGCATAATCACACATTGAGCCTGCTAACAGCCTCTGAGTGAGATGTGATGCAGACCATTCTTGAACTGTGCAAACATGCAACATAATTGCTAGGTGGAGATTGATATATTTCATGCTCAGTGATGCTGCCAACCTTATGCCATCATCTTCATGCTATGATAGTATCTGACTATGATCTAGCATATGTGGTTCACTTCAAACAAGCATTTAGTACTGACCTAAGAGGACAACAGCTAAATTGGTCCTGGCCCAACATTGCAACTGCGTTGGACCTCTGCTTCACACTCCTCAAATGTATACCATAGGAGCAGTGAAATAACATCTGGAAGGAACCATGGCGTCTAGTGTCACATGATAAAACAGATGCTGAAATTGAAACAGCTACAGAACTACTAAGAAATAAGGTTCACTTGTATGCAGTGTATTCATCAGATTCTGAAGATGATCCATTACTGCAATCTACTAAAAAAGAGAAGTAGGGGGTAGACCAAATGTGTATCCAAACAGCAGGTTTATTCTTACATTAAAAAAAAAAAAATCAAAAGAATCAATGCAGTCCTGTGTTTTGGCACTTACCACACCTGCCCCTGGAGTCAATGTCACTTATCTCAGCCACTGGTGATAATAACATATTAATGGGCATGAGAATCCAATAACACAGCATTCAGTGAAGACACAAGAAAATATCGTCACAGCAACAAATGCAAGAATAAATGTGTGTCAGAATAAACCTGCTGTTTTGATACACATTTGGTCTACCCCTACTTCTTTTTTTTTTTTTATATACTGTGTGATTTGTGGTCAGGAGGACACTTCTTTTTGTTGTTTTGTCCATTGCTGCAGTCAACATCTGGCAACAAGGCTGTTGATTGTTACATTGTGGAACCTCAGTTAGATCAAGAGCTATACCAATTTCAGTGGTGGAAGACACATCAAGTGTCATATCTAGTCATTGCAAAATCGGCTATGAAATATTTAGGAATACCAGCAACAACTGTCTCTTGTGAATGCTTATTTTCATTGTCAGGAAATATAGTCAATAAAATACGTGAAGCTCTTTTACCAAGTAACGTTGATAAATTCATGTGCCTTGGTGGTTGGTTAAACAGTAAGACAATACACGTTTACTTTCTATATGCTGAACGCATTTCTTGGCTGTTCTTTTTATGGTTGTTAGTTTGCTTGCTTCTGGTATTGGTTCCTTAATGTAACAATAACAATGTATCATATAGCATTCATCCCATTCTGCAATTAAAAATTTTAATCAAAATACAGCCCTGCTATAAACCAGGACTTTTCACAGGCATTCAGCACCATGATTTGGACAGCTCCTTTGACAGATTGCCACATTAGACTTAATGGTGCTTTTAAAACTTTTGAAATATAAAAATATTAGAAGACTTTACTGTAGGATTTTTAAAAAATAGAGTCAATTTGTGTTCAGGACTAGCGCTATCGGCCTTATATCCCTCTACATTTTGCACCCAAGAGTGCCACTATCCCCTGGATTCTATATATGGTGCCCAGAACTGCAAGCCCACATTTATGTGTGTGCTCAAGATACGTGCACAAATTAATTGAGTAATGAGCCAATTAACATCAACAATTATGTACTAATAACAAATTGTTGATGTTTCTTGGCATTCATTACAATTCCCATGCACATATGGCTGCACACTATTCTATAAGGCTTGTTGCTTAACTCTACTAGTGAATAACTCAAAAGGAGATGTGGCCATGAGCATTCTGAAAAGTTGCATGCAGAATGATAGAATATGGCCTCAGTGCACCTAGCTTAGGTGCCAGCACTTACACCAGTTTCAGCAGGTGTAAGTCTGGTGTCTAAAGTTAGGTTCAGGGATTGGCGCTAAGCATATTAATTTAAAGGGGGCACGCCCCCTGTAGAATCATGTTTAGCATCGATTTTTTTCAGTGCCAAATTTTGAGTGCCATTTACTGAATCCAGTCCTATATGTATTGAGCCCCTATACATTTGCTATCCATTTTGAATAAATGAATCAAAGCTGAATTGCATGGAATGACTTTAGTAGAATTTATCAAACAGAAGATCATCCCTAGGGGGTTCCACATGCAAAAAGAACCTAAGACTTTTGTGAATAACCAAGCATTTGTGGGCAAATGGTACCCTAATCTACCTTATCCTTAATGGGCAGGGGGGGGATATTTTTCCTGTCTATTTTGTTGCTCCTTTCTTTTCTAAGTATGATTTTATTTTACACTGACTTGCTATAATTTATGAAGGGTGGTATATTAAATCTAATAAACATAAACATGGTGCTTACAGTGGAAACTACAGCTCAAGCTAGCCCTGAATAGGTGCTGGAAGTGGACCTGCTTAGGGGAAGAAACCTTCATTGGATCTTCCTGTTAAGAAGGAAGGAAGGAAAAAACTGATATATTTTTCAGTTACCTATCAATTAAACAATATTGACTGATCAAAGATAAATATTGAAAGGACAAACTAAGTGGAGGAGTGGCCTAGTGGTTAGGGTGGTGGACTTTGATCCTGAAGAACTGAGTTTGATTCCCGACACAGGCAGCTCCTTGTGACTCTGGGCAAGTCACTTAACCCTCCATTGCCTGCTGCATTGAGCCTGCCATGAGTGGGAAAGCGCAGGGTACAAATGTAACAAAAATAAAATAATCATTGAGGAAGTGTTAGCTGATATCCCTTTAAAAGCACAGATACATAAAGTTGAAGTGGTGCTGTAAGAGGACCTGCTGAGGGAAAACAACTTCATTGGTGAGTACCTTGCCAGCTGGAAATTGCATTCAAACTTGGGGAAAAGATAAACTTGGGCTTAAATAAGGGATTCCATTGTCTTTTTTTCTTAATTACTCTACTTATTTAGCAAATTCACTTAGACAATAGTGTAGTCTTTAAAGTTTCTGTTAGGGTTTCATATACAATCTAGTTTAGCATTTTAGGTTGCATTTTAGAGCTCAGCATAACTTTAGAGCACAGATACCCCTCCCAACCCAGCTCCCAGCTACCCCAAGGCTGATTTATAGGTTCTTTAGCCAATTCATGGAGTGGAGTGGAGGAGTGGCTTAGTGGTTAGAGCACATCCAGAGGTGGCCAATTCAAATCCCACTGCTGCTTCTTGTGATCTTGGACAAGTCACTTAACCCTCCATTGCCTCAGGTACAAACTTTAGACTGTGAGCCTTCCAGGGGCAGGGAAATACCCAGTGTATCTGAACGTAACACACCTTGAGCTACTACTGAAAAGTTGTGAGCAAAATCCAAATAAATAAATAATATAATATAAATTAGTAGGCAGACATTATAGATTGAGGTAGTATATATCATTTTCTTCCTGTTAGCTTTTTTCCCATCAAATACTATGATTTATTTTAGGAAAGGGATTGTTTAAATTCTTAATTATATATTGCTAGGATAGTAATATACATTATAGTATAATGCGTTTGCTAAGCTGTAAGTTTAATGCATTTGTTTAGCTGAAAGCATATATGGTTTGTGGCAAAACACTGGGTAAGCATCCAAATCAAATACTCTCAACACGCTTTACATTTCTTAACAGATGATGTTTTTCAACCTTGTGATACCAGCAAAGGTAGTTGTCATTATTATATCTCATTTTGTATGGCAAGACGTTTTGGCCAACGTAGCATGCTGATATATAATTCATATGCATTGGACTTTATTATTCAACTTGTTATTTTTAAAGGACAGATTTCTGTTGTTGTACATCAAGCTTTTTAGCTGTTTTTTTTTCTATTATCATATAAGAAAAACCTAATTGGTGAGTTTTATTAACTTCATGATCCCTCTCAATTATTATGACACATTTACACAATCACTTCTGATAGGCACTATATAAAGACAATTCTCTCACATCATTAGATTAACATGCACTCTTTTTCTCTAGTTCATAATCATCACTAATCTCAAGTAGTATTGTAAATGGCTGTGGCACATTGTTTTGTTCTTGTTTTTACTCATTCATTCTTAAATCATACAACACTTTAAACATGTTGGTGTATGTTCACACAGGATAACTAAGGTGCATGTTGTGAGAGGGTAGGTGAAAGGGGATCCGGGAAGGCACGCAGAAGGGGGGTGCAGGCAGATGGGGAACCCCAACGGGGCAGACTTCAGGGGCACAACACCCACATTCAGAAAGCTGCGCTACCGGAGGCAGAGAGGTTGGCCGGGTTAAGGAAGAAGAGGAGGAACTACCAGTCCCAGAATCCCTCTCTTCCCCACCCGGCTGTGCAAGAGTTAGGGGAGGAGACAGAAGATTGGGAAATGGTCTCTGAGGAAGGTGATGAGGGCCAGCTGGAGAGGTTGGGGGCGGGGGAAGTTGAAGAGGAGGATAAAATGGAGGTTACTGAAGGACTAGGGGAGGAACAGATGGAGATTGGAGCTCTGGCTCAAACCCAAAAAGCTGCTGTAAGAGGGTGGCTAGCTGTGCCTTGGAGAGACTGGTGGAAGACCAGAGGAGAGAGACTGAGGCGCTGGGGGAGATCTCTACTAAAGAGGAGACAGGTGCAGCCCCTGGGAGAGAAAGAGGGCTGGGCACAATTGAAACCCCAGTCTGAACCAGGTGGGACAAAAGCTGTGTAGCTGTGCTGTAAGAAAGACTGTGTAAACTGTTTCATACTGAAAAGGTCTGGGCCTGCAACCTACCAAGCTATGGTGTTTCCTTTCTGATAATGTACTGTTCCCTAAAAGAAGTAATTTTGGCTAAAGTGAAGTTATATGGACTGTTTAAACCCTGAATGAGACTTTGGCAGCAAACCTTAACAACCTGGGAGTAAGGTGTTTTCCTTTTGTGTCTATGCTGAATGGAAGCAAGAAAATAAAGGTTTTTTTTCTATAAACATTTTGCCTTGATTGAGCCTCTGTGGAAACAATAGAAAGAGGAAAAAGTCCTGCAAGCTCTCAGGGGGTCTGGCACTGAGTTCCCAGAACAGGCCAAGGTGGTGTGGAGCGAGGCAACAGTCAGGTGAAGAAGAAAGTCAAGCAGGGTTGAGCCTGGCTGGGTCCTGGAAGGGGGACCCAGCCACAATGTTCACATTATCAATGCATTTTATACAGAGCAATCAATATGCATTTTCACATTATTAATGTGTACTTTTCTTGAGTTCCTTTTAATTTTTCTATGTAATTCTGTTTCTGTTTATATGCTTATATACATTATTATGTTTAATATAGACCCCTTACACAAGCACTGTGCGCTGAAACATGGCCTGTTTTGGGTCATTAAGGAAAGATTGGTGTTCAAGTTATATGATTAAATGATCTGTGTCTCAATTTTGAAGGCTCCTAGTTTTTTGTTTTTTGACTATTTGATAGATGGACACCATCTACAGTATGCTCAGTAGCCCTTGGAAAAGAATCCCATGGTCCAAGAAGCCAAAAGCCACATATTCATCCCCAAGATGCAAGTTTCTCTGCTTTTGCTTGGGTCAGTTCTTTTTAACATTTTTGTAAGCGATATTGCTGAAAGATTGTCTGGTAAAGTTGGCCTCATTGTGGATAATACCAAAATCTGCAATAGGGTAAAAACCCTTGATGGTGTTGATAGCATGAGAAAGGGCCTAGCAAAGCTTGAAGAATAGTCCAGACTTTTTCAGCTAAGATTTGGAGGGTCATTTTCAATATGATGTCTAAATCCAATTTTGGATATTTTGCAGAAAACATCCAAAACTTCAGTAGTGAACATGGCCATTTTTAAACCAGAAAAACATCCAACTTTTTTGTTAAATGTTTTTGTGCTCGGTCTATCTTTTTGGACCATTTTTGGGGAAAAAAAGTCCAAGGGAAAAATGCACAAAATCAAACCATTGGGATGAAGGAAGAGCCAGCATTCTTAGTAGACTGACCACACAGACTTCCCAGCAGAGCAGTGGGGCACCCTAGGGGCACTGCAGTAGGCCATAAAAGGTCCCAGGTACACATCTTACTGTTACCCCCTTATAATGTATGGTGAGCCCTCCAAAACCCACCAAACATCTACTCTACCCAACTATACACCATTACAATAGCTCTTATGTCTGCAGGTGTCACCTATAAGTGGGTACAGTAGGTTTTTGGTGGGTTTTAGATGGCTCAGACTTTCCACCAGAAGTGTAAAAAAATTAGAGCTGGATACAGGGTCCTCTTCTCTAAAGTGCACTGTGCCAACTACTTGTCTACTCCAGGGACCTGCTTGCTGCTCTGACCATAACATATGAAACTGGCATAAAGGTTGGTATGTACTGTTTCTTTCATATCTTTGGGGGGGGTGGTATGGGGGGGGTCAATGACCACTGGTGGAGTAAGAGGGTCATGCTTTAATCCCTCCAGTAGTCATCTGTTTATTTAGGACACCTTTTTGTGACTTAGTCGTGATTACAACAGGTCTAGACCAAACTGTCTAACTTTTAGCCCCGGATGTTTTTTGTTCCATTATGGTGAAAAACATCCAAGTTTTGAAAATGCCCCCTTGTGATTTGGATGAACTGCATAGAAAACCATCTTAATAATGGGATTCAAACATAACAATTTGGATGTTTTAGCAAGCAAAATGTCTATATGCCACTTTGTGCCGCTTTTTGGATGTTTGTCTATTTTGAAAATGAGCCCCTTAATGTTAGAAAAAATGCAGGTTTATGCATTTGGCCTGAAAAAATATAAGGGAACATTACAGTTGAGGTATTCTTGGGTGTGATCATATTTGGTGTTCCTAAGGTGGCCAAACAAGTAAAGGTGACAGCAAAATCTAGAAGGATGATTGGGAGCACAGCGAGAGGAATGGCCAGGAGGAAAAAGGAATTGATGATGCCTCTATAAGAGTCTTGTGAGACCTCATTTAGAATACAGTAGAGTCTCAATTATCCAAGGTAAATGGGACCGACAGGTTGTTGGATAATCAAAAACTCTGATAATACAGAAAAAGTGGACGAGGGATAAAATACAAGTATATTGAATGCATGTTTCAAAAGAGGAAGCATTAAAAAAAAGTTTAAAACTTAATTGTGCTCAAGAATCTTACCTAGCACTGCTGTCTTTTAACTAACATTGATGATGGGAAAGAGACTACTACTACTACTTATCATTTCTAAAGCGCTACTATATGTACGCAGCGCTGTACACTTGAACATGGAGAGACAGTCCCTGCTCGACAGAGCTTACAATCTAATTAGGACAGACAGACAGAACAAACAAGAGATAAGGGAATATTAAAGTGAGGATAATAAAATAAGGGTTCTGAACAAAGTGAATAAGGGTTAGGAGTTAAAAGCAGCATCAAAAAGGTGGGCTTTTAGCTTAGATTTGAAGACGGCCAGAGATGGAGCTTGACGTACCGGCTCAGGAAGTCTATTCCAGGCATATGGTGCAGCAAGATAAATGGAACGGAGTCTGGAGTTAGCAGTGGAGGAGAAGGGTGCAGATAAGAGAGATTTACCCAGTGAATGGAGTTCCCGGGGATTAATGTAGGGAGAGATGAGAGTGGAGAGGTGCTGAGGAGCTGCAGAGTGAATGCATTTATAGGTCAATAAGAGGAGTTTGAACTGTATACGGAAAGGGATAGGAAGCCAGTGAAGTGACTTGAGGAGAGGGCTAATATGAGCATAACGACACTGGCGGAATATTAGTCGTGCAGCAGAATTTTGAACAGATTGAAGAGGAGAGAGATGGCTAAGTGGGAGACCTGTGAGAAGCAAGTTGCAATAGACTAAGCGAGAGGTGATAAGAGTGTGGATGAGGGTTCTGGTAGTGTGCTCAGAAAGGAAAGGGCAAATTTTGGTGATATTATAGAGAAAGAAACGACAGGTTTTAGCAGTCCTCTGAATATGTGCAGAGAAGGAGAGGGAGGAGTCTTTGATGACCCCAAGGTTATGAGCTGGTGAGACAGGAAGGATGAGAGTGTTATTCATAAGAGAAACACATGCTCATTTCAATGACTATTCTATGGCATCACCAAATTCAGAAGCATAGCCAGGTTGAGTCATTGGGGAGCAGAGAGTGGACTGCCGAAAGTGCTGACTCCTATTTTTCACATGACCCACCTAGCTATGCCTCTGGTCAAATTATCCAGAACATCGGATAAGTGAAGGTTGGATAAGCGAGACTTTACTGTATTGTATACTATTCTGGAGAGCACACCTTCAAAAACATATAAGCAGGATGGAGTTGGTCCAGATAGCAGCTACTAAAATGGTCAGTGGTCTTCTTCATAAAGTGAGTGGAAACCAATTTATTTTTGAAGAGAATAGAGACTGAAGGGATTTTGTCCAGCTCTTTCAAGAATTCAGTCCTTGAACCATGAAGCAGCTATATGCGAAACTGCTGACCACTGCTGGTGGCAGGACTGGTTCGGAGCTCTGTGCAAAGATAAGTGCTCTTTTAAAAGATTTGTTAAGCTGTGCTCACAGTTTTGGAGGATTTTTTATCTATGGGCTTATTAATTGAAAAAACTGTTGATCTAAGTCTTTTTCCTCCAATTTATTTAATTGTTGTTTGTTTATTATTAGAATGTAGCACTCATATCTAGTGGGTTTAGGTGTATATTTCTTGGCTTTATAAAATCAGGATTTGGACATCCATGCACTATGGATGTCTAAATGTCAATGTTCAGATGTCCAAAACATGAATAGAGCTTCTAAAATAACCACCATTAATCTCTTTTGAAAATTGACCCCATATCTTTAGATGCAAAATTATCCATTTAAAGCTATTCCAAACCTGTCCTATTGAACATCTACCTTAGGATTTTCAGCATACTCCTCCACTGTTCCTCATGTTGTGACAAGAGGGAGGAAAAAGAAACAGGATTGTGTTGATGGGTGAGGATTATGCCAACATGAAGTCAAATCATGGAGCTGTCCAAACTTTAAATGGCTAGGCATTTTTCTAATTACTGTCAATTTGTTTCTAAGTTTTAAAATAAGCTTACATATCTACTTTTAACTCATAGCAACCCACACAGTGCAGGTGTTACATATCCACCGAGGATTTTTAGATCATGAGAACTATAACTGGTTTAAATAAATAAATAAAATATGCCTACTCTACCTAATGGGAAATTTAGCTCTGGTGCTGCATATCCAAAAATGGATAAGAGACGGAAAGAAGTGGCACCTGTGGTTTCCATAGATGACCTGTTTAAACTATGTTTTCCCAAATTTTCAAGAAAAGCATGCAATACATAGAATTTTTCAAAAGTAAGATATAGATTTCTGTGAACCTAGTGAATACCTTTCACTCAGTTGTAAATTATTTTTGTAGCCATGCATTTTGGTAACTCGGATCAGCTTTACTTTCACTGTGGGTTTCACTAGCTATTTACAAAGGTACTTGTTTTTCGAAGTCCTGGATTTGTGCCTACTTGGTGTCCTGTCATAACTGTGTGTTTAAGGTGTTTCAGTAAGAGTATCAAATTCTGGAACAAGGTCCAGACTTCCTCATTTATTTTTGAACCAAAACACATATTAAGAACCCATAGCCAGTTTAAAGCAAGCAGGTTGGTATTAAAGATGATTAGCTCTTTTTAACTGATTTAATAAAAGTCTCTATAGCTATGCTTTCTATTTTGTCCTCTTTGTGCAGTAACTCTAAATGTGCTCCCATTCTTCATGTTCATAACATAGTCCATGGTACTTACTCAAAGTCCTGTTGACTTAGTGCTCCTAATGGGGTAGGAAATCAAGTTGGTTAGTAACATGAATTTGCCTTGGTGTTCAAATACTGACAAAGACTGAAATGACCCATCTAATCTGCCCAGTAAAGTGGTTAGGGCTCTAACTGCCATTCTACGCACATTCCCTCCATGCCATGGTTGAAATGGTCCTTAGGTGGTAGCAATGCCTGTTACATGATCAGCATCTTGATCAATCAACTCTATAAAACATTCAACAATTGAAACAGACCTTCCAACATGTATATAAGTAGGTCTCTTCCCATCTGTTCTCCACCCTTCCTTTGCTGATTTCTGAGCTTTTGTGTCACACCAAATTAAGGGATCCTTACACTAAAATATGTTTTGAGCTTAACACAATATACTGCAGAATTTTAATGCAAAGCAGGCTCTCAATTGACATTACATCAAGAAGGGGAGTTCCCACTATTTTTTATTGCAGGTCATGCATTAACATTCAGATTAATGTGTGGATCCTGCTCCTGGTTAACAAGGAAGCACTTAGCACCTCCTAAATAGGAGCCGGGAAGTGGGGTTCTGCATTAGCCAGTTAGCGCATGGTAATTAGAACACATTAGATGGCTAACCCTTCTATTCCAAATCATGCCCCCTAACAGAAAAATTCCGCAAAATTCAGTAATGCTCGCTTTAACGCATAGACATAAGTAACCTACCACTAAACCCCTTAAGGTGGTCAAGGGGAAGCCTGTTTCCATGCATTAACTATATGATAAGAGCTTAAGTAAAAAGACCCCTAAAACTGTGACCAAAGTGACCAGATCATACTATTCCGAAAAGTAACCATGGGTTCCACAAGAATATGGAGAGAGTTGTGCTTTCTTATAGTAACCAAACCTTTCTAGCCAATATAGTCAGCCAAATGGGAGCTGCACAGATGATGAATATCTTGTAAATCTGAATCATGTTTCGTGGGTGAAAGCAAGTAATGCTGTCCTTTCTTGCCCTTCGTTACTTCAGCAACAGAGGTATGAATTAGTGTTTGATCCAACCAATAAATACATGTTCATGAAACAGACTAGAATGCATTGAAGGTTTCTCAAATATTCTAACAAAACATGACTGAACTTTGTCAGAATTATTTTTAGGTTAAAATACTACATTTTGCTAGGTCACTTTAACATTCCTACTGCCTACTGTACCTAAGTTGAAGTGGAAAAATAAACACTGTAACTGGGGGGAGGGGTTTAATCTGGATAGAGATATGAAATTAGTTCTTGCTGCCTTTATCAGGTCACCTGAAATTATGTATGGTATTTTAACATATTTTCAGTGGCAAGCATATGAACATTGAGGTGAGTTCACAGACAAATCTCATTCAGTTTTGTAAAGACCCCTCAATCCAATGCTGAGGAACCGCAGCAGGTATCGTTTCAGTTTTGTGGTAAAGATTTGCAGGGGAATCCTGATGCTGCTAGTGATACACGTTCATTAAACCGAGTGCAAAGTATTTGCAGGACACTGAATTCCAGCCTATTTGAGTGCAAAAAAAGGTTTACACCAAAAGGAGCAGATTGCAGCCCTCAAAATGAATAGAATCTGGCAGGGGACCCCAGGTTTTTCCACTGTGAAATTATTAATTTTTTTTTCTTCATAAACAAAACACTGGGATCTTCGTTATAAACTGCATCTGTTTCTGGTGGACAGATTTTTCTGTTGAATTACCTCCAACTTCCAAGAAAATCCCAGTGTTTTTCATGCAAAAAAGTAATAATAATAATAATTTTGGAAGGACATCAGGATTGCTGCCACACATACGAATAGCGTGCCAGCTCCCTCTCCTTTCGAAGGCTGCAGTAGCAGACTGACATCTTTTTTCATTTATTTTTAACAGAGATACTGTAAGGCTCAAGATCTGCTTTCATACAGCATGCTTTTTATGGGCTATTCATTAGATTCTCACCCTCCACCCCCATTCCTCGCCCCCATATAGAATATGGACAATTCATGGCAAAAAAAAAAACCAAAAAACATTGCTCTGTATAATTAATTCCTAGTTATTTTTGTCTTAATTTTTGTTGTTACTTTAAAAATTGCAAAATATTTGTATGGGGAGGGGGAAAGAGGTTGAAATGGAAAAGGGATTGGGTGGCTGCCAGTGAAGTGCATGGAGATATCTGTTGCCATTCACCACAATGGCAACCAGCAACTCCGAATTTTTCCAACAATGAACATTTCTGCCAACAATCCATACTTCTTCCAACAATCTGGACGTTGTGTCTTCAGCAACTGTCTTATTAATGATCTCTAATGGAAAACAATTGGAACCTTAAAAGAAATGAATCATAATAGGTATGCATAGTCCAGTGCTTAGAGCAACCATGCGCCATGCTACAAGCTTGGAAAACCCTCGTCACTGTGAACTCGGAATCTTGCTCTCGCATTGACATTCTGTATTCCATTTATTTCTCCAGATTTCCTTTTACCCAACTGTGCTTAAATTAAAAATAAATTAGAATTCCTGCTGTCTGTAAAATGCTTCCCATGTTTTGGGGACACCAACACACAGAAATGTCCTTCACACACACACACATGCACACACCCTCATTGTATAACAAGTCACCTAAAGTTAGGTGTCAATTATGCACGTAAATTATAGATTATGATTTCCCATCCCCTAAAGAAGACCCTTTTACTAAAGGGAAGGTGTGCAGCAACAGGCTTGCCACATGACAATCCGGAACTACCACAGGAGCCAGGCGGTAGTTCCTACCCCCAGCGAGCACCATTTCCAGTGCTACAAAAATATCTGGTAGTGATCACTACCTGGTTACCGCCGGGTTAGTGTGGGAGCCCTTACCGCCACCTCAAAGGGTGGTGGTAAGTGCTCCCACCCGAAATGGCCGCACGGCAAGTAGTTCATTTACCACATGGTCATCTCTTTTTGTGAAAAAAGACAGCCTTTGACCCAGTGCGGTAAAAGGGGACCTCAGCATACATCAAAAACACACGCTGATGCTAGCACAGGCCCCCATTTACCGCAGCTTAGGAAAAGGACCCCTTAAAGACTTACGCATGACACTGTTATAATTACACAGGCAAATGCTAGTTTTTTATATTGTGATATTAGCGCACAACTCATTTATGGCTCCCTTTTACAAAGCAGCGCTACTGATCGGCATTCACTGAATGTGAAGAAGCCCGTGGGAATTAGATGGACGTCTTCACATTCAGCGCACCTCTAACCGGAAGTGCTGTTTTGTAAAAGGAGCCCTTAGCATGTAAACGCAAGAAGGCATACATTTGGGCAGGGCTTGGGTGGGGCATAGTTAGACCCCACATTTACATGCACAGTTTACAGAATACTCTAAATTAAATACTGACGTGCCGCATTGACGTGCACACATTTTCACCTGCTATTGACATGATATAAGTGAGCTCGCCTAAATGACAACTTACACTGGTATTCTAGAATGGAATCCGGGTACCTAGATGCTCTTATAAAAGTAGCACTTAGGGGTCCTTTTACTAAGCCACAGTAAAAAGTGGCCTGTAGTGTGGGCACGTGGTTTTGGCGCTGGGTCATTTTTTACCATGTAAGGAAAAAAGGCAGTATACAATGGGGCTGTAAATGGCCTGCGCTAAACTGAAAGGTAGCACGTGGCTATCTACTGCCTGAGCTCTTACCGCCAGCCTTTGACCGAGGCTCATGTGCCAACGTGGGCACGCTGCTGATTACCGCCGGGAACGCCCCTCCATGGTAGAAAATAAAAAAAATAATTTCTACTGTGGGAACCAGCACACGCCGACTTCAGAATTGCCTGGAGTGTTTTTCCATTCCTAGAGGGAGCCCCAGAAAAAAAAATAGAGCTACAGTGGGATTTGAACCTGTGCCCTTGGTTTACACTCTACTGCTCTTTCCAGTAAGCTATTCCTCTGACCTGCTTTCTTCAGAATGTTCATAATAGCTGCAGCTAATATAGGTCCTGGTTTTCCTTTCCAGTTTCACTTTCAGGGGAGAGGGAGAGGGACAACTACTGGGGGATTTATGAGGGGTCATGCCTTAAACCTTCTCAACCAGAGCACCTTTTTGTAACTTGGACATAGCTGAAACAGGTCTAGATAAAAATGTCCTTCTTTTTAGACATGGATGTATCTTCCTGTTCAAAAACTGCTGTTGGATGTCCTACGTTTGGGCACTCCTTAATCCCACCTAAAACACACCCACAACACGCCTCCTTGTTATTTGGATGAACTGGAGTATGAAATCTCCAAATTCTGACTTTCCAGAATTGGGATTTATTTTGTTTTTTTTGCAGCTAGACTTGTTTTTTAGGCATTTTGAGGCATCCATCTGTTCTGAAAATGAGCACCAAATAATGCTTCGAAATAAGCGCTTTTGTCTTTGGCTCTGATTTCCAGATCACTGCGCTGTTTTGTGAGGGGATTGTGAAAAATTTCAAGAAGACATTAAGAGACTGGGGATCCAAATGGCAGATGACGTTTAATGTGAGCAAGTGCAAAGTGATGCATCTGGGAAAGAGGAATCCAAACTATATTTACATGATACAAGGAGTCACCAGCCAGTAAAGGGATCTAGGCGTCATTGTTGATGATACATTGAAACCCTCTGCTCAGCGGGCGGCAGCAGCTAAGAAAGCAAATAGAATGTTAGGTATTATTAGGAAAGGAATGGAAAACAAACATGATGACGTTATAATGACTTTGTATCGCTCCATGGTGCGACTGTATCTTGAATACTGTGTGCAATTCTGGTTACCGTATCTCAAAAAAGATATATTGGAATTAGAAAAGCTACAAAGAAGGGAAACAAAAATGATAAAGGGGATGAGATGACTTCCCTATGAGGAAAGGTTAAAGCGGCTAGGGCACTTCAGCTTGGAGAAAAGACGGCTAAAGGGAGATATGATAGAGGTCTATAAAATAATGAGTGGAGTGAGACGGGTAGACATGAATCGCTTGTTTACTCTTTCTAAAAATACAAGGACTAGGGGGCACACAATGAAGTTACAACGTAGTAAATTTCAAACAAATTGGAGAAAATATTTCTTCACTGAATGTGTAATTAAACTGGAATTCATTGCCAGAGAATGTGGTAAAAGCAGTTAGCTTAGCTGGGTTTAAAAAAGGTTTGGCCTGCTTCCTAAAAGTCCATAAGCCATTATTAAAATGAACTTGGGTTAAATCCACTGCTTATTTCTAGGATAAGCAGCATAAAATGTAATGTATTTGGGATCTGCCAGTTACTTGGAACCTGGATTGGCCACTGTTGGGAACAGGATGCTGGGCTTCTGTCTGTACCAGTATGGCAACACTTACGTACTTATGTAAAGTCTTTAGCTAGCCCAGATCAGATCAAACAAACACAGCAAAGGTAACACCAAAACTGAAGCTAGATGATATACAAATTGTGCAGAAAATTTATTCAAACACCCAAATCTCGACATGAGTCATATTTCGGCCACAACAGCCTGCCTCAGGAATTTTCAAATTGGAAGTTCTCTAAACACTCTAGTTTTCAAATGCAGCAAATGCACCTTGAATATCTAATATTGTCTTTTAGACAATCTTGACTACATATTCGCTCAAGTGTAGTAAACCACTCCTGAGGCAGACTCGTGTCGAGTCTTTGGATGTTTGAACAACTTTTCTGCACAATTTGTAGATCATCTAGCTTCATTTTTGGGTCACCTTTGCTGTGTTTGTCTGATCTGTGTGATTGCAAGGGACTTTGTTCTTCTGTTTTCTTTGTCAATCTTCAACTAGCTCAACCACTGCATCAGAAGGAGTAGGGAAGTATAGAGAGGTGACAGGAATTGTTTAGGCTTCTGTATTTGCTTGATATATGGCAAGCACACCATTGCTTCTAAAGAGAGAGAGAGAGAGAAAAGTTAAGTAGCTTTGGAGCAGAAGAGCAGCAGGGAGCCATTGGTCCTGGAAAAGGAGTGAATTCAGCAGATGTCCTGGATCTGAACAAGGAGGGCCAAGAGCTAAAGACAACTATGCTTGTGACTCAATCCAGCTCTAAAGGTGCTGAAAAGATAAACAAGTTGATATTCAAAGAGATTTAACTGGTCAGAAACGGATCCTGGCCAGCTAAATTGCATATTTGGGGCTAACCACTAATTTTCAGCAGCACAACCAGTTACTGCTACTGAAAACAACCAGTTAGTGCCGAACTGAAAACCAGCTATTTTGGGGGTGTTCTGGGGGCCATGGTAACTGCATAAACAGGACCGCATAAAAGTCAGTCATATTTATGCTGTGCTTCATAGCCGGTTGTGCTGATTATTGCATTAAACTGGGTATGGGTTAGCCGGCTCCACAAACCTGGAAATTCAATGCTGGTGCACGGACATGGCCTGGCATTAAATTTCCAGGTTTAACACTGATGGTGATCAGCAAAACACTGATCATCACCAGCCCAAAGAGTCAAAGAAGAGTCTCTTGGAATTTGGAGAGTCCACACAGAATTAAGAGGCTTAGCATGTGCTAACAAACATTAACATAAGCTAAGTGCCACGTGGCCCATAGGTATAAAATAGAATGCATTGCATTTAACATGCACTAATATCTACTAGCGTGTGCTAAGTTTTAGTAAAAGGGCTCCTAAGTGATTGTAAGTGTCTGATGTAATATTTTGCCGTCTGTCTTGAATTATTGTTGTGATTTTTGTCCTGTTTGCTTAAAGACTATTTTTAAGTAAACTTTTTGGTTCAGAACCCCAATTCTGGTCTGATCTGAGCTATTGAGTGCCAATGGAGAGTGGAGAGTTTGAATTAATTTGACAATAGCTTCTCCGTTTACTGGTCCTGATCAGGACACATATATTTTTTTGTCTAGGGAGAACAGAGTTACCTCCATGTAGGTTTGCCTCCCCCCATCCCCCCCCATCTGCCAAAAAGCACATAAAAGCCCCTGTAAGAACATTAGAGGTTGAGTAATGGTTACATTTGCACAGGAACAAGTTGAGGTTCTTTATGTCAAAAAAATGCCATGGGAAATAGGAAGAATTTGTAATAGAAGCCTTAATTCCTTTCCTGAATGAAATCAGTTTAGTGGTTTTTGATTGTAGGAGGCGTGTAACTTCTTCGCTCAACAGATATGCATGGGTTTTGAGATAGTTCAGACCAGGGAAGGGGTCTTTCTGTTAAAAGTGACAGAAACCTGTGGAGGGGTGTAGCCTATTTTGATTATACAGAGAACCCAGGAGTTGGTTATAATCTTCTTCTACTCCTGATGAAAACAGTGTAGCTGACCCCTCTAGATAGAACAGTTGTCATCTAATATGTTATCAATCACTACTTTGTACTGTTTTATTACTCATGTAAGCCACATAGTACTGAATAACTGAATTTGGATAATGTGGGATATAAGTATCAAATAAATAAATACATAAATAAAGATAGATAGATAGATAGATAGATAGATAGATAGATAGATAGATAGATAGATAGATAGATAGATAGATAGATAGATAGATAGATAGATATCTTTATTTATGTATTTATTTATTTGATACATATATCCCACATTATGCACATTATCCAAAGTGCTGCCCGGGAGGGAAAGGTTAGGACAGCTGTTGTACTTGGTGATTCGATCATTAGGCATATAGATAGCTGGGTGGCTGGTGGACGTGAGGATCGCCTGGTGACTTGCCTGCCTGGTGCGAAGGTGGCGGACCTCACGCATCACCTAGATAGGATTTTAGATAGTGCTGGGGAGGAGTCCGCTGTCTTGGTACATGTGGGTACCAATGACATAGGAAAATGTGGGAGAGAGGTTCTGGAAGCCAAATTTAGGCTCTTAGGTAGAAAGCTCAAATCCAGATCCTCTAGGGTAGCATTTTCTGAAATGCTACCTGTTCCACGTGCAGGGCCCAAGAGACAGACAGAGCTCCAGAGTCTCAATGCGTGGATGAGACGATGGTGCAGGGAGGAGGGTTTTAGATTTGTTAGGAACTGGGCAACATTCTGGGGAAGGGGGAGCCTATTCCGAAAGGATGGGCTCCACCTTAACCAGGGTGGGACCAGGCTGCTGGCATTGGCATTTAAAAAGGAGATAGAGCAGCTTTTAAACTAGAAATGGGGGGAAGGCCGACAGTCGCTCAAAAGCGCATGGTTCGGGAAAAGGTATCTTGCAAAGATACCTCACAAACAGGGAAGATAGGGTTTCTGGATAGTGAGGTTGCACAACAGACCGTGGTAGGCCAGGTGCCCTTAAATACAACTAAAGATCAGACAAAAGATGTCAAATCAATAGTGTCAGGTACTAAGCATCATGCAACTAAGAACAACAAACATACTCTGAAATGTCTATATGCAAATGCTAGGAGTCTAAGAAATAAGATGGGAGAGTTGGAATATATTGCACTAAATGAAAAATTGGATATAATAGGCATTACTGAGACCTGGTGGAAGGAGGATAACCAGTGGGACACTGTCATACCGGGGTACAAAGTATATCGTAATGATAGGGTGGACCGGACTGGTGGAGGGGTAGCATTGTATATTAACGAGAGCCTTGACTCAGATAGATTACAAATTCAGCAGGACACAAATCACACCTTTGAATCACTGTGGGTTGAAATTCCATGTATAAAAGGGAAAAAAATGGTGATAGGAGTGTACTACCGTCCGCCTCACCAGGATGAGCAGGTAGACACAGAAATGATAAAAGAAATCAGAGACGCGAACAAAATGGGCAATGTGATAATAATGGGTGACTTCAATTATCCAAATATAGACTGGGTAAATGTAACATCGGGACACGCTACAGAGATACAATTCCTTGATGAAATCAAGGACAGCTTTATGGAGCTTTATGGAGCAACTGGTGCAGGAGCCGACGAGAGAAGGAAAAATTCTAGACTTGGTCCTTAGTGGAACGCATGATCTGGTGAGGGACGTTATGATACTGGGGCCGCTTGATAACAGTGACCATAATATGATCAGTTTTGACATCGACTTTGAAGTAACTGTACACAGAAAGTCAAATACGTTAGCGTTTAACTTTAAAAAAGGAGACTATGATAAAATGAGAAGAACGGTAAAAAAAAAACTTAGGGGGGCAACTGAGAGAGTAAAAACTGTACAACAGGCGTGGACGCTGTTCAAAAATACCATCCTGGAGGCCCAGGCCATACATATTCAGCGAATTAGAAAAGAAAGACGGAAGTCCAAAAGACACCCGGCCTGGTTGAAAAGTGAGGTGAAGGAAGCTATTAGGGCTAAAAGAAACGCCTTCAGAAAATGGAAGAAGGAACCGTCTGAAAATAACAAGAAACAGCATAAGGAGTGTCAAAGCAAATGCAAGGCGCAGATTAAGAAGGCCAAGAGGGAGTATGAAAAAAAGATAGCATTAGAGGCAAAAAAACATAGTAAACATTTTTTTCGGTATATTAAAAGCAGGAAGCCGGCAAAAGAATCGGTTGGGCCGCTGGATCACCAAGGGGTAAAAGGGGCGATCAAGGAAGACAAAGATGTAGCGGAGAGACTGAATGAATTCTTTGCTTCGGTCTTCACCGAGGAAGATTTGGGTGGGATACCGGTGTCGGAAATGGTATTTCAAGCGGACGAGTCGGAGAAACTTACTGACTTCATGGTAAACCTGGAGGACGTAATGGGGCAGTTCGGCAAACTGAAGAGTAGCAAATCTCCTGGACCGGATGGTATTCATCCTAGAGTACTGATAGAACTGAAAAATGAGCTTGCGGAGCTACTGCTAGTGATATGCAACTTATCCTTAAAATCGAGCGTGGTACCGGAAGATTGGAAGGTGGCCAATGTAACGCCCATTTTTAAAAAAGGCTCCAGGGGAGATCCGGGAAATTATAGACCGGTGAGTCTGACGTCGGTGCCGGGGAAAATGGTAGAGGCTATTATTAAAAACAAAATTACAGAGCACATCCGAGGACATGGATTACTGAGACCAAGTCAGCATGGCTTTTGTGTGGGGAAATCTTGCCTGACCAATTTACTTCAATTCTTTGAAGGAGTGAACAAACATGTGGACAAAGGGGAGTCGGTTGATATTGTGTATCTGGATTTTCAAAAGGCGTTTGACAAGGTACCTCATGAAAGGCTACAGAGGAAATTGGAGGGTCATGGGATAGGAGGAAATGTCCTATTGTGGATTAAAAACTGGTTGAAGGATAGGAAACAGAGAGTGGGGTTAAATGGGCAGTATTCACAATGGAGAAGGGTAGTTAGTGGGGTTCCTCAGGGGTCCGTGCTAGGACCGCTGCTTTTTAATATATTTATAAATGATTTAGAGATGGGAGTAACTAGCGAGGTAATTAAATTTGCTGATGACACAAAGTTATTCAAAGTCGTTAAATCGCGACAGGATTGTGAAAAATTACAAGAGGACCTTACGAGACTGGGAGACTGGGCGGCTAAATGGCAGATGATGTTTAATGTGAGCAAGTGCAAGGTGATGCATGTGGGAAAAAAGAACCCGAATTATAGCTACGTCATGCAAGGTTCCACGTTAGGAGTTACGGACCAAGAAAGGGATCTGGGTGTCGTCGTCAATAACACACTGAAACCTTCTGCTCAGTGTGCTGCTGCGGCTAAGAAAGCAAATAGAATGTTGGGTATTATTAGGAAATGTATGGAAAACAGGTGTGAGGATGTTATAATGCCGTTGTATTGCTCCATGGTGCGACCGCACCTTGAGTATTGTGTTCAATTCTGGTCGCCGCATCTCAAGAAAGATATAGTAGAATTGGAAAAGGTGCAGCGAAGGGCGACTAAAATGATAGCGGGGATGGGACGACTTCCCTATGAAGAAAGACTAAGGAGGCTAGGGCTATACAGCTTGGAGAAGAGACGGCTGAGGGGAGACATGATAGAGGTATATAAAATAATGAGTGGAGTGGAACAGGTGGATGTGAAGCATCTGTTCACGCTTTCCAAAAATACTAGGACTAGGGGGCATGCGATGAAACTACAGTGTAGTAAATTTAAAACAAATCAGAGAAAATTTTTCTTCACCCAACGTGTAATTAAACTCTGGAATTCGTTGCCGGATAAAGTGGTGAAGGCGGTTAGCTTAGCAGAGTTTAAAAAGGGGTTGGACGGATTCCTAAAGGACAAGTCCATAAACCGCTACTAAACGGACTTGGAAAAATCCAAAATTCCAGGAATAACATGTATAGAATGTTTGTACGTTTGGGAAGCTTGCCAGGTGCCCTTGGCCTGGATTGGCCGCTGTCGTGGACAGGATACTGGGCTCGATGGACCCTTGGTCTTTTCCCAGTATGGCATTACTTATGTACTTATATATATATATATATATATATATATATATATATATATCCTGAAAGGAAATTGGCTGCAATTGGAGAATACCATCAAAAACAAGGCTTCTTCAGTTGCCCCTTTTCTCACTGGTGGAGATTAGCTAAAGTTAGACACTGAGTTGATGTGGTTGTCTAGAGAATGGAGCAAATGGGTTGTGCTCATCTGTCCATAGGATAAAATAAACAATTGAACTACTGCCAAGAGGTGCTCTGAAGCTAAAAAGTGATCCTTGATGATGTCTACAGTCTCATTAACTTTATCACCAAAAAATAGAATCACTGGTGCAAGGTGCTTCTGCTAATCAAGCATGACCATTTCAATGCAAGCTCACAGCACACAGTCATGCAAACTGTTTAGCAGCAATGACAGAAGCTGAGATTCTCATAAAGGTGTTCAATACATTATACACGAAGCATATGTTTTCTTCTGCTTCACCAGCTCCTAAAGGGTATAGGATTTCTATAAAAACATGCTATTTTATTGAGCATAAAGACAATACTATTTTACTGGATTTCTGCAGAAGACCTAAATATTGCCCACTGCAGTACCTGTATCAATGGTTCCCCAAATCTGATCCCAGAGACACTCCAGCCAGTCAGGTTTTTGGAATATCCACAATGAATATTTATGAGAGAGATTTGCATGCAGTGGAGGCAGTGCAAGCAGATATCTGTCATGAATATTCATTGTGGATATCCCAAAACCATAACTGGCTGGGGAGCCTCCAGAACCAGGTTTGGGAACTACTGACCTATAACTGACCTATATGATTCAATTTACTTTTCATGGAGCGGCAATATTTTGAAAACATGGACACTAAGTCTGGGGAGGTATTTTGCTCTATGTGGGAACCTTTATTGACTTTGTTTCCTCATGTGGCCCGAAGTAGGTTGCTGAATCTTTGATATGTATGGGAAATTGTTAATTTGAAGGCACGGAGGGACATTTTCGAAAGAAACGTCTATGTTTGGATTTGGACGTCTTTGTAAAACGTCCAAATCCGGGGGCGGGGAAAGCCATATTTTCGAAACAAAATGGACGTCCATTTTTCGTTTTTAAAATACTGTCAAAGACATCCAAATCTAAGGGCATCCTTAAATTTGGACGTCCTTTGATTTGGATGTCCTTGGATTTGGACGTGTTTGACTTTCGGTGATTTTCGAAACCAAAGACGTCCATGTCAAAAACGTCCAAATGCAAGCCATTTGGACATGGGAGGAGCAAGCATTTCTAGTACACTGGTCTCCCTGACATGCCAGGACACCAACCAGGCACCCTAGGGGGCACTGCAGTGGACTTCATAAAATGCTCCCAGGAACATGGCTCCCTTACTTTGTGTGTTGAGCCCCCCAAAACCCACTACCCCACAACTGTACACCACTACCATAGCCCTTATGTATGTATGGGTACAATGGGTTTGTGGTGGGTTTTGGAGAGCTCGCTGTTTCCTCCACAAATGTAACAGGTAGGGGGGTATGGGCTGGGTCTGCCTGTCTGAAGTGCACTGCAGTACCCACTAAAACCGCTCCTGGGACCTTCATGTGCTGTCATGGACCTGAGTATGACATCTGAGGCTGGCATAGAGGCTGGCACGAAATATTTTTAAAGATGTTTTTGAGGGTGGGAGGGGGTTAGTGACCACTGGGGGAGTAACGGGAGGTCATCCCTGATTGCCTCTGGTGGTCATCTGGTCATTTCGGGCACTTTTGTGCCTTATTTGTAAAAAAAAACACATCTGGGTGAAAATATCCAAGTTTTCGTCATGGACGTCCTTGGTTTTTTTGATTATGGGTCAAAGACGTCCAAGTATTAGGCACGCCCAAGTCCTGCCTTCACCATGCCCCTGACACACCCCCTTGAAATTTGGACATACTTGCGATGGACTGCAGTTGGAGACGTCCAAAATCGGGTTTCGATTATACCAATTTGGATGTCTCTGGGAGATGGATGTCTATCTTCCAATTTATGTCAAAAGATGGATGGATGTCCTTCTCTTTCAAAAATGAGCATGATGGTGTATTAATAGGGTTGTTTGTTTATTTGTTTTTGGGTAGGTGGGTGGGGGTTCGTTTTGTACCAATTTATGGTCATCTGTTGAGCTTCTTTGACTAACTGCTGGTTTGTGAGTTGTTTGCACTTCTTATGGTCTTTATATTCATTATTATATTTTGTGACCAATAAACATATTTAAACATACACGAAGCATATGTGTTCCACACTCATCCAACTCCATAAGAACTGTTGCCAAATCAGATTGTGACTGGGGAAATACAGTATGCTAGGTAAAAAGACTTAAACATTCTAGAAAGCAAAGGGTAATTCTATAATAGAGCACCAACCGAAGACACTGGTTGTGACACCTATTTCAGGCTTATTCTATAAATAAAAATAGGTTCAAGTAGCCAAAAGTGCATATACATTTAAAGGGCGAGCACTTTCACCAGCTCTACAGCTAGTGTAAATGCCTGCACATAGTTGAACAATAGAGCATGTGCAAATTATAGTATTTTATAATTTACGTATGCATTCCATTCATCCAAATTCCACCCATATGCCAGGGGTGTAAACAGACCAATTCTTAGCTCAAAGGGGTGAATTCTCTTTATGGCATTGAAAAAAATGGGCTCTGAAAAAAACACTATTCTATAAGCCACCCTTAAAGCCTTTCCTCTGATCTGGTCCCGTCTATGTGGAAACAGGAAGTTAGGCCAGAGGGAAGGCTTGGGGCCAGCATGAGCAGCACGTATGAGTTGCTTTAAAAGGTAAGGGAGGTTCGGGGTGGAGTTTTGATGCTGGTACGTCTGCAGGGGAAAGGAGGAAGAGATGCCAGGAGTCTTTAGCTAGTGGGGGCTTGGGGAGCCCCATAGCCACATCAGAGATGTGACACTGCTGGGTTGGTCTGTGCTCATCCAGGCCTACCCATGGCTATGCCACTGCCATGTGTACGCCCACCCACAAAGTACACATAATCAAATCTAGGTGCATACTTTTCTGCCTGTCAGAATTCTGTAAGTGGTCATATATATGCATAAATATCTAGAATACCATCATTTTGTGCCTTCTTGCTTCCTACAACTAGGTGGTTCCTAATAGAATTATCCCCATGGTATCCATATATTGAACGATGTAGGGCTGATAAGTTACAGTCCTTGCAGATAACATTACTCCCGAAAATACTCCTAAATGATCCAGAAGTCTGAGATTTTTACCAGGTGCCTTGTCTTTATTGAAACCAGTCCTCTAATAAAGGCCAAATTGTAAGTGGGGTTTACCACAAATGAAGCTATTGTTTATATAAGAGGGCATGAATGGCTACTGTGGTATTTGGTGTTTCTATAAAATATATTTGTTCAAGGTTTGACTCCTCTTCTAGTAGAAAGGACACTTCTCTGGGCAGATGCTCTATGAAACTCAGATCAGAGATATGATCATAGGGATATTCATTATTAGCAGGAGGAAGGGAAGGGTCATAGGGAATTTAGAGATTTGGGGCCTAGACATCTATTGTATCCAGGGGCTTTTTAATGAACTTGGGTTAAATCCACTGCTTAGGATAGGCAGCATAAAATGTATTCTACTGTTTTGGAATCTTGCCAGTTACTTGTAACCTGGATTTGCCACTGTTGAGAACAGGATGCTGGGCTTGATAGACCTTCTGTCTGTACCAGTATGGCAACACTTACTTATTTATGTAAAGTCTTTAGCCAGCCCAGATCAGATCAGACAAACACGGCAAAGGTAACACCAAAAATGAAGCTAGATGATCGTATTTCGGCCACAACAGCAATTTTCAAATTGGATGTTCTCTAAACACTCTAGTTTTCAAATGCAGCAAATGCACCTTGAATATCTAATACTGTCTTTTACTACTACTACTACTACTACTTAACATTTCTAGAGCGCTACTAGGGTTATGCAGCACTGTACAAAATACACAAAGAAGGACGGTCCCTGCTCAAAGGAGCTTACAATCTAAAGAATGAAATGTCAAGTTGGGGCAGTCAAGATTTCCTGGGTAGAGGTGTAGAGATTAGGTGCCGAAGGCGACATTGAAGAGGTGGGCTTTAAGCAGGGATTTGAAGATGGGCAGGGAGGGGGCCTGGCGTATGGGCTCAGGGAGTTTGTTCCACGCGTGGGGTGAGGCGAGGCAGAAAGGGCGGAGCCTGGAGTTGGCGTTGGTGGAGAAGGGTACTGAAAGGAGGGATTTGTCTTGAGAGCGGAGGTTACGGGTAGGAACATAAGGGGAGATGAGGGTTGAGAGGTAAGGAGGGGCTGCAGATCGAGTACATTTGTAGGTTAGTAGCAGAAGCTTGAATTGAATGCGGTACCTGATCGGAAGCCAATGAAGTGACTTGAGGAGGGGGGTGATATGATTGTATTGGTTCAGGCGGAAGATAAGACGTGCAGCAGAGTTCTGAATGGACTGAAGGGGGGATAGGTGGCTAAGTGGGAGACCAGTGAGGAGTAGGTTGCAGTAGTCAAGGCGAGAGGTAACGAGAGAGTGGATGAGAGTTCGGGTGGTGTGCTCAGAGAGGAAAGGGCGGATTTTGCTAATGTTATAGAGGAAGAAGCGACAGGTCTTGGCTATTTGCTGGATATGCGCAGAGAAGGAGAGGGAGGAGTCGAAGATGACACCGAGGTTGCGGGCAGATGAGACGGGGACGATGAGGGTGTTATCAACCGAAATAGAGAGAGGAGGTAGAGGAGAAGTGGGTTTGGGTGGGAAGACAAGAAGTTCGGTCTTGGCCATGTTCAGTTTCAGGTGGCGGTTTTAGACAATCTTGACTACTTATTCACTCAAGTGTAGTAACCACTCCTGAGGCAGACACGTGTCGAGTCTTTGGATGTTTGAACAAATTTTCTGCACAATTTGTACATCATCCAGCTTCATTTTTGGATCACCTTCGCTGTGTTTGACTGATCTGTGTGATTGCAAGGGACTTTGTTTTTCTGAGAACTAAATATCCCTTTATTTGTGATCTTATTTTATAGCACAATTTCCAAATTTGCTGTCTATGAATTGCCTGGAAAATGGTGAGATAGCTTTACCTCCAGCAGTCTTGTCCCCACACTTGTCATTTCTTCAGAAGGATCCTGTTGACAAACCAAAGGAAGAGGCAGCCTCTTGTTCACAGATCATTTCCATCTGACTGAACTTGAACTTGGTCCACTAAGCTTCTCTGAGGCACTCCTTGTTCAGATTAACAATAGACCCTCCACCTCTATCCTTATTATTTGTCATCGTCTGGTGTCTAGCATGGCATCTTTGACTAAACTTTCCACCTTAATGGTGGAGGTTGCATCACATATCTCTAACCTTGTGATCTTTAGGGATTTCAACATTCAGGCTGAGAGTACTTGTAAAACTATTGATAAGGATTTTTTTGCTCCTTCTGACGCCCTAGGCTTTGTTGAACATGATAAGTAGTAGTAGTAGTAGTTAAATCTGTAATTCATAAGGCTGGTCATCTCCTTAATCTACCTTTTTAATCTAGCTCTGTATCCATTTCTTTTTTTGTTTGTTTGTTTGTTTATCTTTATTTTTTTGATCTTTCAAATAGACAGTCTTCCATGTTAAGTTGTTTGTTTCTGTATATTCTGTTTGACATTATTTCAGATGGCATCGTCTTTTTATTTTAATTTTTTCTCTGGATCTATTTCTGAAGACAGTATATTCTCTTCAGCCATTTCATAGACAGATCATTATTTGATTACTTTTGATTTCACACTTACAGTAACCAGTACTAGCAATGGAGATATCCGTGAGGTCTCTAATAGATTTATGGGGTCTTTTACTAAGCCATTGTAGCATTTTTAGCTCATGGTAGAGATCAACTCACAGTAAGTGTGGAGATGCCCATTATATTCCTATGGGCATCTCGGCGTTTAACACCAGATGATTTTTACTACGAGCTAAAAACGCTACCATATCTTAGTAAAAGGCCCCCTTAATGCTGTAGATTGCCACTGATTAGCCTTGAAATATCCAACATTTCCACAGGACTTTGCTGACCTTTTACTATCTGCACAGGCTTTAATCGGCCCCACTCTTTGTGGTGGTGGTCACCCATTTTCCTGCCTGATTCAACCCTGCTTGTAAAGTTATGATACACAAAATAGAAAAGACTGTGTTGGAAACTTCTCTGCATTTCTTTGCCATCTTCATTGCAAATTTGATTACTATGCCAGACAGCAATGAGTAAACGAATCTGAAAAGAAAATAAAACCTGTTATTTCAGTTCTTACGGAGAACGCTTTTACTTACTGACAAAAAAAATGAGTCCACTGGAACAAAGAGAAAAATATCTATGTAGAGGACGGATCAATTAGGATGAATCACTTGGTTGGATAGACCAAGCGAAAACAAAGAAGCGAAGGCACGGTGCTTGGTGACATGTATTTATAAATACTCACTGACTATCTTACTAACTTCTAATTATACTTTGTTGGGATCCCCTTATTTCTGTTCCAAATCAGATACTGAGAACCTTCAAATCCTGTGTTTCCTAGTCAATAATTCAGTGGCAGCCCTGGCTGCTAACATAACAATGTGGGAAAGCTAAAAAAAAAAAAAAAAAAATGTATGCTATATGAGCTGATTCTCTGTGATAAATGAATCTTCAACCTTTTCAGCACTGCTTTTCAGTTCTCCACCCCTGTGCAACAGAAAAGAACCATTTTTTTTTTTCCTCCCTCTGTCTCTTTCTCTTCTTGTCTGGCTGGCAGGGTCTGTTTAACCTGAACTGCTTCTACTCTGAAACAAGAGAGAGCCATATTTCTCTCTCTCTCTCTCTCTCTCTCTCTCTCTCTCTCTCTCTCTCTCTCTCTCTCTCTCTGTCAATGTCAACCGCTACACTCCCCAAAAAGATCCAGTGTGGTTTACATCAAATGAAACATACAAATTTTAGTAAGCCCCAAATAAAGTACACTATAAAAAATAAAAACTCATCAATCCAATAAGAGTAAACATACAGTATAAACTTTAGGCAAACAAGAAAATTTTAAGTCTTTTACAAAAAGACAGTTTGAGTCATTTCTAACATCAGTAGAAAGAGAATTCAAATAAGGAATCATAAAATTATAAAATATGATCCTAGGTTTTTTTTAAAACTGAACTCCCTTCAAGACTACAGGTCATAATATCAGCAAATTAATCAACCGCATGGAAAGCATGCCTAAAGGAAAACAAACTAGTTACTAGAGACATGGAGAGGCCATAAATAGCCTGAAATATTAAACAAGCTGAATTAAACAGAATTATCTGCTGCACTGGAAGCCAATGTAAAGCTAATCTGTAAAATGAAATATTCTCAAACTTTCTAAGGACAAAAATTAGCCCTAATAGATGTATTTTGAATGAGCTGTAATTTCCTTAACAGTTTGGCTGATAAACCTAAATAAAGAGCATTGCAGTAATCCAGATGTGGAAGAACAGTCATCTGAACCAGTAAGGCATAGGCAGATTGGTCAAAATATGATCGTATCAATCTCAGTTGCTTCAATTTAAAGATCATTTTCCTCTAGAGCTGGTTAATGTGGGGCTCACGAGTCATAGAAGAATCCAGAATCACCCCTAGAATTCTCGCTTTATCATCAACCGAAAACATCTTATTTTGTGCTAAAACAATCTCCTTAAGCACACTAGATTCAGAATTATAATATCAAAGAATTTTGGCTTTTTTAGAATTCATTTTCAGCATGTTCTTGAAGGTCCAATTCTAAATATTTTCCATACAGAGGAATAACCTATCTGTTGAATCTTGCATATTGCTGGATGCCAATATGAACAACAAAATATCATCTGCCTAGGATAACTACATCTCATCCGGCCTAAACTCTGTCTTTCTGCTGATTTCTCCACAAAAGTCTGCTGAAGACAAAGTTCTTCTTGTTAAGATATACAAAAATAAGTCAAAACCAGCACTTTATTGCAAGGCCACCAGGTGCACTTTTGTTTAAGAAGTTCAAGTAAGGGGAAGAAATATTTTCTTTTATTGCCTCTCCTTTCGTGTTGCGTGTTAGATGCTTTCTGTTGGATTCTTGTTCTTACTGATTTTTCACACAGAGAATACTCTTCACTTCCTGTCTCAAGCTGTAACAAAATGTCCTATATACTGAATGAAGCCCTGTTTCAGATTACTGCTTGAGCATGTTGGAACTAGGGCTGCATTTCAATTAAAAATTTTAATTTCAAATAATCACACAATTAAAGGTATTTTATTTATTTATTTCCCACTGCAGCTCCTTGTGATTCTGGGCAGGTAACTCAACTCTCCATTGCCCCAGGTACAAAATAAGTACTTGTATATAATATGTAAAATGCTTTGATTGTAACCACAGAAAGGCAGTATATCAAATCCCATCCCTTTTCCCTTCCTTAAAGGACTGATACTCTCCTTCCCTCCGAAGCTTTCCCTTCTGGCCTGTCCCACCTCCACTGACATCACTTCCTGTTTCTGCATGGGCAGAATGAGTCAGAGGGAAAGCTTTGGACCAGGCTGCAGCCACAATATGTGCAGCACTGCTGCTGCTGCTGCTGCTGGGGACCAATAGAAGATCACCTTTAAGGTAGACCAGAGTGGGGGGGGGGGGGGGGGGAAATGATGTTGAATACAAGTGAGGAGAAATATGCTGGTTTGTGCTGAGAACAGGAGTTGGCAACGGGAGAGAGCAGAAGAGATGTTCAGAGGAGACAGGAGACACTACAACTTGATTAACTTGCAGCCCTAGCTGGAACAATTTATACTATATTAATTCTGGCACAGAGCTGAGTCAAATATCGCAGAAACTTTGCCCCATAAGAAACACACTTCTTTGCCTGATTGAAAAGCAAGGTTTACAGTTGCTGGGTACAAACAGGTGGGTCCTTTACAATACAGGGCTGTTTCAGGTCAACTCTATTAGTGCAGGATATCTACACTCACACGGAACAGTACAGGAGCGGAATATTAAGCAACAAGGAAATACATGATACAGGTGTCCAGGTACATTTTTTAAAGGGGTGGGCAAAACAAGACACATGGAGGGGCATAATCAAACGTCGCCGGTGAAATAGATCGCCGGCGATCTATTTTGGTGGCAGCACAACAGCTGGCCGGAACCGTATTTTCGAAAAAGATGGCCGGATAATACGGTTTAGGGAGGGGGTTGGTGACCACTGGGGGAGTATGGGGAGGTCATCCCCCATTCCCTCCGGTGGTCATCTGGTCAGTTGGGGCACCTTTTTGAGGCTTGGTCGTGAAAATAAAAGGACCAAGTAAACCCGGCGAAATACTGATTAACGCCGCTTTTTATTTTTCCATTATCCGCGAAAGCCGGCCATCTGGTAGCCACGCCCATGTCCCACCTTCGCTACGCCGCCGACATGCCCCCTTGCACTTTCACTGGCGCGGCGATGGTGTCAGAAACGCCCCTTTCGATTATACCGATTTCGCCCCTTTTGAGAGATCGCCAGCCATCTTCCGATTTATGTCGGAAGATCGCCGGCAATCACTTTCAAAAATAAGCCTGATGGTAATTCAAACTTTGAAGATTGCTAATTGGACAACTTTTTGTGTCTATTCCCATGTGTTCAATATATGTGCACAGAGATTTCTGTGTAATTACAGTTAGATTTCACCAATGTACCAAGGATAGTCTATTAATAAAGTCCAAAGAAATGGATCCCTTGTGTGACTGAGATTGTCACTTGACCATGAGCCTGCCACTTATATTCCCAATAATATTGGACAGCCTAAGAGCTTTGGCAGCAACTCTCTAAATTGGTGCCTCATTTTAGGTGTCACAAAAGTGTATGCTTACTGCCAATTCTATAAAACTTAAGGGCTCACCTAAGCCATTATAGAATATTAGCACAAAGCTACATAGGTACACCAAGAGACAGCTACACCTACTAAAGACAGGTCAATGGCTGTGTTAAGTGAAATGCGAGCAACTGATAGTATTCGACATGCCCATGACACACCCTGCTTCACCCACATTTATGCCCCCTGAAAGGTGCACACTAAGGGGCATTTTACTAAGCTGTGGTAAGCACAAATGCATGATTACTGCAGCAATAAAGGCCTTACCACAGGGAGCATTCAGGCATCGCATAGTAATTTTGTGATCAGCATGCGCTTCCCAGGCACTTAAAAATTTTAGCGGTGGGGGTGGTTCGGAAGTGGAGACTAGGCATGTTCTGTGTTGATCAGTTAGCACAACTGCATTGCTGGGCACTAACCCACAAATCCTATATATGGCACCTTAAGTTGTACATGCTAATTTGGCCAAATTGGGTGCACAACTTAATTGATTAACAAGCTAATCAGCGCCAATAATTGGTACTTAACAACCAATTAGCAGCTCTAATTGGCTTTAATTTCTGGGCGTATTCTATAACACGGTGCACATAAATTCTAATGCGCACAGTCAAAAAGGGGACGTGGCCATGGACATGGAATGAGCGGGTCATGGGCATTTAAAAAAACCTATGCGCAATATTATAGAATACACCAAATCTGCACCTAACTTAGGCGTAGGTATTTTGGCCTGGTTTTAGGTGGCCTAAATGGGTGCTCCTACATTTTAGGTACAAGAACAGTGCATAAACATATTCTATAAACTATGCCTAACTTTAGGTATAGTTTATAGAGTAGTGCTAACCGCGTGGTTTTACAGCGCCAATTTTTAAGGCGTGATATATAGAATTTCCCCTTAACTGATTAGCATGTGGTTAGCGTGTGAGCCCTTATTGCCTACAAAATTAGTGGAAGTAGAGGCTCACACGCTAACCACATACTAATCAGCCTGGCATTTCTGAATACAAAAAACTCACACACCCTTAATCTCGTTTCCTATCTAGTCCTGCCTAATTATGCTCTCACCTATCCAGCCTTATTTGTTTGTCCTTGAGAAAATCTAAATCCCTGGTTACTTACTGTACATGCGTTAATTTGCTTCTTGAACTTATTGTAATTTGTGTTATGTTCTGTACATTATTTTTATTCACTTTATTATTTAAATGTCATGAATAAATACATATATAAATAATGGTCACACGCTAATTGGAAAATTAGTGGGTGACCATTAATTCAAAAAATAGAAAAGGGAGCCATTTTACCCATGCGGGGGAAAATGGCCTTAGCGTGTGAGAATGACCCACGTAAGGATGCATTAAGGCAACTTTTTACTGTAGTTTAGTAAAAGGGCCCCAGTGAATATAAATTAACAAGCTTTCAGCAAAAGGGGGCCTGCTCTGGCGTCAGCACATGTTTTTCATAAGCGCCGAGGCCCCCTTTTATGGCAGCGGGTAAAAGGGAGGTCTCTCTTCCTGAAGGAATTGCCATGCGGCAAGTAAACCACTTTCTGTGCATTCATTTCGGGAGGAAGCCCTTACCACCACCCATTGAGGTGGCGGTATGGTCTCCCGCGCTAACCTGACAGTAACCGGGCAGCGCAAGGCACTGCCCAATTACTACTCTCCAGTGCTACAAAAATAATTAATGTATAATGTAATTCATGTAATATATTTTTGTAGCACCGGATATGATGGCAAATCCCAGCTGATCTATTCAGTGCCACCCTTCAGCCTGCAGGGATTTTCTTTGCCACACTGACTATCCACCATCTCAGGATTCAAGTTCCTTATCATCATGATATCTTTGCTGCACCGTTTCTCATATCATTTTTAAACATGTATTCATTCATTCAGCATTTGATATATTATTGCATCACACAAGCTTCATGGCAGTGTTCAATCCCAAAATGTGCAGTATTCTTCAAAGTACTAGGTCAAAGTACTTAAGTAAAAGTAAAAAAATGCAGTGAAGAAAACATTTAAAAATTTACTTAAGTGAAAGTAAAAAAGTTATTGTCTAATATATACTGTTTGAGTGAAAAGTAAAAGTACTGCAACTACAATGAATGTAACTATTGCTAATGTTTTTATCCAACAACTTTATTTCTCTATAATTCAATCCACTTTGCTTTTAGTAAAACTAAATGTTGAAAATGACTGTCATTCATGTGAGTCCACTTGTGAGATATTAATTCAGCACAACTATGCACTAGCAGTAAGTGGAGTGTCCATTCTGATTTAAAAAAAAAAGGTCCTTCCAATTGGGCCAGGCTGCAGTATTACTGATATCTTCTGACTGGGTCTGCAGGTATTGTTCTAGGGAATCTCTGTCTGAAACACAGTGGCGTACCGAGGGCGGAGCAGTGGGGGTGGTCCGCACCAGGTACATGCTGCTGCAGGGGGGTGCAGAGAGCAACCGAGCAGCTGTCGGCTCTGCCGGTTTCCTGTTCCCTCTGATATTACTTCCTGCAGGGAACCGGCAGAGTTGACAGCCTCGCGGCTGCTCCCAACACCCCCAGGAGTTAAGAGGAATGCACAGGGGGGGTTGGAGGTGATGTGCCAGGGGGTGCTGCACCCAGGGGGAATGCACAGCGGTGATCCACCCCAGGTGGCAGCCGACCAAGGACCACCACTGCTGAAACACTTGATTTCCTTATAGCAAAGAACGCTTTTATCGTCATCATCGTCTGTATTAGAAGTAGTACTCTCTAATTCATCACTTGCAAGTTACATCTTCATCTTCATTATCATTGTCTGCTGTCCAATTACAGAGAAGGCTTTCACAAAGTTGAAATCATTGTCTGTTGTTGTTCTAACAAATTTTCATCTGATGGTAAATTCTGTTTGAATATCTTCCAGAACTGATGCAAGCATGTCAAATGTGTGGGAACCCTTGTCCAGACAAGGAGACTTCCTCTCTAAAGACTGTCAATCCAGTGAATAGTCACTCCAATGTAGACCAGTAGTCTGCTGTGATAGAGACATATGTCTATTCACCAAAAATTGAAGCTTCAGCTTCATCTCTGTTTCAAAGTGACCCAACTCATCACAATTCTGTTTGATTGGATACCAGTAACCAGTTTAATAAGCACAGGCAACTCTACTGAACAGCAAAATTGAGGATGAGAAGATCCACTGTTTGCATGTTGAAGTTTGCAATAGCAAAGTCTTGTTTCAGGTTTTGCTGTTCTACTTGGTTTACTGAGGAATTGTCATTTACATTTCATTTCTGCTTTTACTTTTAACTTTTAACTGCAAGCATAAGATTTAACTGAGTAAAAGTAGTAAAAATTGGGGAACTTATTACTTCAGTAAAAGTAAAAGTAAAAAATGTTTATTGTGCGTCTTTACAAGTAAAAGTAACAAAACATTTACTTAAGTACAGTAAATAGTTACATGTACTTAGTTACTATACAACAACGAAAGTGTGAATCAGTATAGCAAGCAAAGAAAACCACAGATTAGGGTTCAAAAACAGACCGTAACATAAGGATAGGAAAAATAGCACAAACAAGAAATCCCTTTTACAATAAAATACATAACTGAGACACAAAAGAGGGAAAGAAAAAAAAGCAGACCAGACAGAAAAGAAAAAGGGGAGGGGAAGTAACAGCGTGTGTGTGTGCACACGCGAGTGCGTTCATCCTCTCCAGATGCAGAAATTTATGCAAAGATGCTTAAGTCATGCTTGAGCTTCCAACCCCACTTCTGCAACACATTTTTAAGAATACGGTTGAAGCACAAAGTCAGCTTGCAACAGCAGCAAGAGGAATTATTTATTTTTATACCCATGCCAGATGCTCTCAGATTAGGACAACAGCAGTGGGAATTTCTTTTTTTATAGCTAGAATTTTTTGTATTATTATTTAAAGCCAGATGTTGATAGCTTGAGGCAGTAACAGCAGGAGGCTTTTCAGTGTTAAAAAAAAGTCCCAACAGCTGCAACTCAAGGTGAGTGGGCATCACCATTAAAAGAGGAGGGTGCTAGTAAGACAGCTGCAGGAATGAGTAGTTCTGACTCAAGGGAGGCTGAACCCAGATCCTAGATTGTCTCTGCGATGCAGAGAACTGTATCCTGTATCCTACAGTCCTAGCATTACAGAGAAAGGAGGTTTCTGCCCTTCATGGAGCCTGTGGGTTAAAGTCTAGCACTCCTGATAGAGAGAGCATTTCCCATGATGCCATTTTCTTTTCAAAGAACTGCTTATTAATTCAATCCAGGAGAAATTGACCGAAAGGTTTCAAGTTGCATACTTCAAACCATGACATTATGTGATGTTGTGTCACTTTTGCACTCTTTTCCATCAAAGGCCAGTGTCAGAAAGGCCAGAAGAAAAACTTTTGAAAAGGAAGGAGGTAGCACAAAGGCCTGTGTTACTATGCAGGATATACATGGATTCAGTACTTAGACTAGGTTCCTGCTCCTGTGGCTGTCAAGGATGCAGTAGAGATGTATTTCCTTACAAAAAAAAAAGGAGTCCCCCTCATTTGCTCAAGAGTGGCGCCTACTGACTGACCCAAGAGCCTATGTCTCCTAGGTAACTATTGATACCTTGACTAATCTAGAAGGGGAAAAGAAATTAAAAAGAGAATGTGGAAGAACCCTCAACTAGCTATGAATGAAGATTCATGGTGATGAAGGTCTAGTTGTGGCAGGTTCCAATTGAATTGGATGTCCATAGGGGAAGATGCACGCTGCAAGAAGGTATCTCAGATTTAAAAGTATGTGACAAAAAACCCAAATAATTGAATAGTAATGTAAACATTATGGGGGCAATTCAACAAATTGGTGCCAAGACATAGACACCACAATGGGGAAGGCTTAGCACCAATTCTATATTGGCTTCTGCGCCTAAGCCATTATAAAATATTAGCACATAGATGTTTTGCGTCCTGAAAGTTAGATTTATGTCATGTCAATAGCTCATGTAAGTTGGAGTGTCTAGTGCATTATGCAATGCATGTAACTGATAGTATTCTTTAAGTTTTGCACATCACTTGGCAGCACACCCATGACATGCCCACTTGTAGGTACTCTGGCAGTTACACATTAACCCCTGGATTCTATATCTGGTAGCTAGATATATAAGCAAATTAAGTGGCTAACAAGCTGTTCACTATCAATAATTGGATGCTAACAACCATATATTGATGTTAATTAGCACCAGTTAGGATTTGCACGCTCATGTAATGCTGGGCACCTAAATCCCATTGTGTTCAACCCAAAATAGGATGTGGCCATGAGAGAGACATGGGCGGGTCATTGGTGTTCCAACAAGTTGCGCGCAATCTTATAGAAAAATGAGTCTCTGTGCCCGACTTGGGCACCATGATTTATACCAGGTTCAGCAGGTGTAAGACTGGCACCCAAAGTTGGGCGCAGAAACCAGTACTAAGGACTATTCTATACATGGCGCCCTTTAAAGAATCGCACTTAGCGCTGAACTTTTCCAGTGCATATTTTTGAGCACCATTTATGGAATGCAGAGACCAGTACTAAGGACTATTCTATACATGGCGCCCTTTAAAGAATCGCACTTAGCGCTGAATTTTTCCAGTGCATATTTTTGAGCACCATTTATGGAATGCAGAGACCAGTACTAAGGACTATTCTATACATGGCGCCCTTTATAGAATCGCACCTAGCGCTGAACTTTTCCAGTGCATATTTTTGAGCACCATTTATGGAATCCCCCCCCCCCCCCCCATAAATAACTTATACTCAGCAGTTCCAGAACAGCACCTAGCACTTACTTGTGTAACTGTTCATTTTTGGTGTCAATTACACACCTATGTGCTAGCATTCTGTAATATACACACACTATTGGTGCTCCATTTAGGTGCTCCAGCTACGTACACTGGTGGCCTATTCTATAACATTATCTGAAAACCCAGATTCCATTACAAAATACTAGCATAACCCCATATCTGCGTGCCTAATATTTTTGGAACCATAGTTACAGCAGCCATCTAAATGCAGGAGGGAAGAATGTAACTTACAGTATTCTGTAAATTGTGGGATTAATTCTATATATGGTGCCAAAAAAAAAGCAGCATCAAAAAACCATGCACTTAGTGTGATTCTATAAATTACACCTAAAGTTACACATACTTTACAGAATATGCTCACGCGCCATTCTTACACTTAAAATATGGGCGCACCCATTTAGGTCACCTAAAACCAGGCCTAAATACCTGCACCTAAACATAGGCACAGATAGGGATTATTCCATAATTGTGCTCAGTTTTTTGAAATACCCATGACTTACCCATTCTACGTCCATGGCTATGCCTATGTTTTGACTGTGCACAGTAGAACTTACTCACACCACATTGTAGAATATGTCTAGAATGTTGTGCATATACATTCTAATTAAAGCCAATTAGTGCCGCTAATTGGTTAAGTATCAATTATCAGCGCTGACTAGCTTGTTAATCAACTAATTTGTGCGTGCAATTTGCCCATGTGGCCAAATTAGTGCACACAACTTAAGGTGCCCTTTACAGAATTTGGGGGTATGTGTGCAAGTGGAACCCCCACCCATTCTGCACCCATGTATATACCAGTTGCATTTATGCGTTATGCTACTTACACTCGCCATTGCAGAATTGCATTTAGGTGCCTTGCTGGCACTTTCATGGGTAGGTATACATTTACACACATACCCCCAGATTCTATATATGGCACTCAAAATTGTGCATGTAGATATGGACATTCACCCAATTTCCACGCACAATTTAATTGAGGAACAAGTCAATTAGTGCCAATAATTAGGCACCATCAATTATTGGTGTTCAGTGGAAACAATTTGGATTTACGCATTGTAAGCTCGCTCCTCCTTAACTCATCCGTCGCAGCTCCAAAAATCACAAACAAATTCAGGTACAGTTCAATTCAAAAAAAAACACAAAGAAAACTGTTCAGGGGATAGGAAGAGAGTCTCTCGTTTGGTCTGGCTTTTTATTCAAGTCCCAGCCCCCAACACTTTTACTCTCTTCAAGCCGGGCGATACACAGCCCAGGCTTCAGCAGCTACTTCCCCTCTAGCTCTTAGAAGAGGAAAATTCGCCACAAAAACAAATCAATACTACAGTCCCGTGTTTCTCGGCTGCTTCCCCTCTCCCTCTCCTGGAGAGTTGTAGCAAAAAAAAAAAAAACACCCCCCCCCCCCCCCCCCCCACATTAACTTCTGGCCTGTTCTCTCTTCACAGGTAAGTGGCTCTTGTGAAACAAAAAAAACCATGAGCCGCAGCCCAGTCCTTCTTTAGCTTTTCAAACACGTAACAAGTCCTTCACGCCGTACCTCTCTCTCTCTCTCTCGCTCTGGCTCTGCGCGGGAACAAAGCCAAGGGCCTCCACCCTCTTGGTCAGTCACACTCTCACCTGACCTCCTCCCGCTTGGACCCACTTTGGCATCCGTTATCTCCCGGGCTTTCGCTGAGCCAGCGCTGAAAAGTCCATCGGCTCTTCCTGGGCGATCTCCGGTTCAGTCAGTTCCATAGGGCATGGGTCCGCCTCCTCCTCCCCCTTTCAGGAGCCCAGTCCATATTCTCTTCACCCCGCCCTTCCCTCAGCTGCCTCCCCTTTTTTTCATTAAGGATCTTTTGTATCTTTTCTTTCTCCGCCCACTTGTCCCACCACCTCCTCCACCAGGTTGGAGACTCGGCCTTACTCCTTTCCCTGCAGCCCTCCTCTGGTGACTCTCGGGAATGCACGTACCCTCTCCTACCACTGGGTTCCTTTAGTGCATGTTGGGATTTGTAGTCTCTTTCTCTCCTTTTCTCTTCTTGTCCCCTAGACCGTTCCACCTCCTCTTTACATACCCCCCCCCCCCTTAAACTTCCTCCCACCCCTTTTTCCTCCTTCTTCTCTCTCTCCTCATCTACCCGGGACAGGGCATCAACATTTCCTAAACATCGCCCTGGGCGATGCTCCACGGAATATTGGAATGGCTGCAAAGCTAAGTACCATCGCATCAGTCTCCCATTATTATTCTTCATCGTATTCAGCCATTTCAATGGAGCATGGTCTGTTACCAGCTTAAATTTCTCCCTTCTAAATAGACCCTACACTCCAGCACTGCCCATCGTATGGCCAAACACTCCTTTTCTATGGTGGAGTAATGATCCTCATGAGGAAGGAGCTTCCGGCTTAAATAAAGCACCGGATGCTCCTCCCCATCATACTCCTGGGACATAACGGCCCCTAACCCCCTTCCCGAAGCATCGGTTTGAAGGACAAAGGGTTTCTCGAAGTCCACTGCCTTCAATACCGGTTCCTGGCATAAGGCCCTCTGCATCTGTTCAAAGGCCCTCAACTCCTCCCCTCCCCATCTCAAGTGGTCAGGATTCTTCCCTCGCAACATGTCAGTTAGGGGGGCGGCTATGACGGAAAAATGAGGGATGAACCTGCGGTAATACCCCACCATCCCTAGAAATCTACGCATTTGTTTCTTGGTGTTGGGTCGGGAAACTCCTGGATGCCCTGGACCTTGTTTAATAAGGGTCGCACCTCTCCCCGGCCCACATTATACCCCAAATACTTCACCCGGTACTGAGCAAAATAACATTTTTTTTGGGTTTAAGGTAAGCCCTGCCTTCCTAAAAGCCTGCAGAACCGCCTCCACCTGCTTTAAATGGTCATCCCAGCTTGCACTATGTACTACCACATCATCCATATACGCTGCCGCGTAGGTCTGATGTGGTCGGAGAACCCGGTCCAGCAGCCTCTGACAGCTCGCCGCCGCCGAATTCAGGCCAAAGGGCAATCTTTTAAACTGGTACAGGCCTATGGGAGTGCTAAAAGCCGTCTTAGCTTGAGCTCCTTGAGTAAGAGGAATCTGCCAATACCCCTTTGTCAAGTCCAGGGTAGTGAGATATTGAGCGGATCCTAGCCTGTCCACCAGCTCCTCAACATAGGGCATAGGATATACGTCTGTTTGAGAAATGGTGTTAAGCTGGCGGAAATCAATGCAGAATCTCCACTCCCCTTCAGGTTTTGGCACTAACACCACTGGACTTGACCAGGGGCTATTTGACTCTTCAATTACCCCAAAATCTAACATTTCCTGCACCTGTTTTATAACCTCTCTCTTTTTCAAGGGGGAAAGCCTATATGGTTTCTGCCTAACCACCTTACCCCTTTCTGTTATAATGTCGTGCTCCATGAGGTGAGTATTTCCCGGACATGCCGTTAGCACATCATCAAACCCCTTCAGGAGCCTTCTTATTTCCTTTTTTTGTGTCTGGGTCAACCGGGGATTAATCCCTGGCTCCCCGGGCTTGAAAATTTCCCTTATTTGCGGGCCCAACTCCTCTCCTTCCTTTTCCTCTACCCCGGTCTGCCACCCCACTCTTGCTACCCAGAGTTTCATCCGGTTCACATGGAAGGTTTGGACCCGACCCTTCTCGTTCGCCACTTCATACGTGAGGGGCCCTAGCCTCCTCTTCACCACCCAGGGACCCTTCCACCTAGAGGCAAACTTATGAGGATCCTCAGAGATTAGGATAAGGACCCTATCTCCTGCTACAAACTCCCTCTTTCGGGTACCTTTATCATAATATTCCTTTTGTAGGTGTTGGCTCTGTTCTAGCCTATCCTGGGAATATTCCTGTAACTTATCCAATCTGACCCTTAGATCCTGTAGATATTCTACCACGGACTGACTGGGCATTTCCGGAGGTACCCAGTGTTCCTGCAATATATCTAAAATTCCCCTGGGTCTCCGGCCAAACATTAGTTCGTAAGGAGAAACTCCTAATGAGTCCTGCACCTTCTCCCTATATGCATTTAGCACGAAGGGTAACAGTTGGTCCCAACCTGTCCTATCTTCGCCTAGCGCTTTTTTTAACATCCCCTTTAAGGTTCTATTAAAACGTTCCACCATCCCATTCGTTTGAGGATGGTAGGCCGCTGTCCGAATATGCTGTATACCAAAAGCCTCCATACTTGTCTTAAGGTGCCTGACATGAAGTTGGATCCCCTGTCTGTTAAAACCTCTTGGGGGAACCCTACCTCACAAAAGATTTTTATCAATTCCCTGGCAATGCCCTTCGCTGATATGCTCATTAACGGTATGGCCCAGGGATATCTAGTGGCCATGTCCATGACCACCAAAACATAGAGGAAGCCTCTCTGCGATTTTGTTACCGGACCAATAACATCCATTGCTATTCTCCTCACTGGTTGTTCCACCCTGGGCAGGGGCCTTAGAGGTGCCTTAGGTGGGACCCTGTCGGCCACCTTTTGGCAATTTGGGCAAGACTTGCAATACTTCTCCACCTCCCCATAAACTCCAGGCCAATAAATCGCGCCAGTATCTGAGTCAGGGTAGCCTGGGAGCCCTTATGCCCCCCCAACGGATGGTCATGAGCCAGTCTTACCACTAGAGCCCGAAAAGCCTGGGGAACTACTAGCTGCCTCCCTCCTTCCGAGTTCTCCCAATTTGGCACCCTACGATATAACAGGTCCTCTTCCACCCGGAACCCCGGAGCCTCAATGCCCTCCCCTTGTCGTGCCCTCTCCCAGGCATATTCTAAAGTAGGGTCAGCGGCCTGCTCCCTATGAAACTGGGGAAACTGCTCCTTCAATTCTTTAGGGGCCGCCGGCAGGTAGCTTTCTTTTTGCACCTGCTCCAATGCCCCCCGTCTACCCCTCTGCTCCCTTTTCTTCGAAGCTCTATCCCTCCTCACTTTCCCCGGCTCCCCTAAGACCTCTCCCTGAAACGGAAAATACCTCCTATTCCCTCTTCCTCCGCCTCGGGGTCCCGTTGCGCCTGAGCACGGGTAGTTACTACACTCTTTTTTTTCCATACAGTCTGCAAATGGAGGCCAGTCTCTTCCCAAAATCACCATCCTGGGGTAACCTGGGCAGAACAGCCAGGGCTATCTTCTACCTCTCCTGTGGGCCCCTTTAAGTTAACTCTATGGAGGGTATAACGAGTACTGGCCCCCATGTATACATTGAATGGCCACTGCTCCTTCATAGGTATCCTTACCTCCTGTCCTCCTCTTCCTTTTGCTCCCATAAGCTCCTAGATATCATGGCTGGTCGGGGCCCCAGAGTCTAACATGGCTTCAATGGGTAAACCTTCTACCCTCTATCTTGGCAGTATACCGTGGCCTAAACCCATGGGCCACCTGGGAGATCCATCCCTCGCGCCCTGGGCAATCCTTCTTGAAGTGCCCTATTTTCCCACACTCATAACACCCCGTTCCTTCGTAAGAGGTGGCTTTTTTTTTTTATGGCCTTCTAGCCCTACTGGCCTTTTCCCCACCCAACTTGTACCAGGCCTTCCCTTTCTGGGGGTCATTCTTAAGGCCAGGAACCTGTGGGGGCCCCAGCCTTCTTGAGATCGGGGCTCCCCCCCCCCCCTGGTCGGGTCCGCCCCAATGTTGGGCTTCCAGGTAACACTCCAACCCAGCTACCACGCCCTCCACCTTCTTACAGCCCCTTTGGATCAGCCCTGCCCATAATCTCCCCGGTAAGCCCTGCAGGTATTGTTCCACTACCAGTTCTTGAAGAATTTCTGCAATGGTGTGGTGATCTGTTCCAACCATCTTTTTACTAAGTCCATCAGTTTATTGGCCAGGGCTTTAGGGGTTTCCCCTTTTTCCCATTTAGTGGCCCGGAACTTTCACCTGTAAGCCTGGGTACTTAGTCCATATCGGTCCTTAATGGCCTCTCTCAACCGCCCATAGTGGGCCGCATCCCCCGGTGCCAAGTCTCTAAAGGCTGCCAGAGCCTCCCCGGACAAGGAAGGCGCTATCCGCATGGCCCACTGCTCTTGCGGCCATCCTGCGGCTACCGCCACCCTCGTCAAATGCGGTCAGGAAATCATCTACATTATCTTGCTCAGACAACTTTCCCCAGGTAAGTGAGTTCATGATAAGGTCCTACCGCACCGCTTCCTCCAGGGCCCTGTTCGCTCCCTCCGGGTCCAAAATCCCTTGGGGTACTGATCCCCCTCTGAAAAAAGTCCTGGAGCAGATTCAACACCGGCTGTTGTTGCTCTCGTGCGGCCGTCAAGGACTCCTCCACCATCTTCGCAGACAGTTCTTGCTGTTTCTGGAACTGCATAGTCATCCAGGTGAAGATCTCTTTGGGGTCCATCCTGGCTTTGGGAACAGCTACTCCTGCGGAACAGAAAGCAGAAGACAAAAAAACTCCAAGTGCGATTCCACCACTTAAGTTCTCCCTATCCTAGGAACCTCTATTCCCCTATTTGGGCCCCGCTTACCGGAACCCAAGCTGGGTCTGCGCTTTTCTCAGCGTTGGCCCCTCTGTCGGGCTTCTCCTCCTTGTATGTCCTGGCCTCCTTGAGCGACAGGTCCCGAAAAAATCTTGAAATCCCACTTCTGACACCAATTGTAAGCTCGCTCCTCCTTAACTCATCCGTCGCAGCTCCAAAAATCACAAACAAATTCAGGTACAGTTCAATTAAAAAAAAAACACAAAGAAAACTGTTCAGGGGATAGGAAGAGAGTCTCTCGTTTGGTCTGGCTTTTTATTCAAGTCCCAGCCTCCAACACTTTTACTCTCTTCAAGCCGAGCGATACACAGCCCAGGCTTCAGCAGCTACTTCCCCTCTAGCTCTTAGAAGAGGAAAATTCGCCACAAAAACAAATCAATACTACAGCCCGTGTTTCTCGGCTGCTTCCCCTCTCCCTCTCCTGGGAGTTGTAGCAAAAAAAAACAAAACCCCCCCCCCCCCCCCCACACATTAAACTTCTGGCCTGTTCTCTCTTCACAGGTAAGTGGCTCTTGTGAAACAAAAAAACCATGAGCCGCAGCCCAGTCCTTCTTTAGCTTTTCAAACACGTAACAAGTCCTTCACGCCGTACCTCTCTCCTCTCTCTCTCGCTCTGGCTCTGCGCGGGAACAAAGCCAAGGGCCTCCACCCTCTTGGTCAGTCACACTCTCCACCTGACCTCCTCCCGCTTGGACCCACTTTGGCATCCGTTATCTCCGGGCTTTCGCTGAGCCAGCGCTGAAAAGTCCATCGGCTCTTCCTGGCGTTCCTTCTCCGGTTCGTCAGTCCTAGTGCATGGGTCCGCCTCCTCCTCCCCCTTTTCAGGAGCCCAGTCCATATTCTCTTCACCCCGCCCTTCCCTCAGCTGCCTCCCCTTTCTTCATTAAGGATCTTTTGTATCTTTTCTTTTCTCCGCCCACTTGTCCCACCACCTCCTCCACCAGGTTGGAGACTCGGCCTTACCTCCTTTCCCTGCAGCCCTCCTCTGGTGACATCTCGGGAATGCACGTACCCTCTCCTACCACTGGGTTCCTTTAGTGCATGTTGGATTTGTAGTCTCTTTCTCTCCTTTTCTCTTCTTGTCCCCTAGACCGTTCCACCTCCTCTTTACAGCATGCATCTTGCTAAGCAGTATTGTATAACGATGCACATGTTAATCTTTTAGTGCACAACTGAAAAGGGGGTGTGGCCATGGGATGAGCATAGGAAGGTCAGGGGCATTCACTAAAGATGCACACACTGTTATAGAATTTTGGGGGAATCCATGCCAAATTTACACCAGGTTTCAATTGGTATAAATCCTTGTTCTCAAAGTTGGAGTGTGGATCCCAGTGCAATGAGCACCGTTTATAGAATAGTGCTCAATGTAACCCGAGTCTCATCCATGTGCTAGCTCCAGCCCCGGGCCACAAAACAGATCTCAGTTCAGTTTCACATTCAGGGCCAGTGCCTCCCCTCACTCATCAGTTCCAGCACACATGCAGTCAAGCTTGTGAGTGGGACTATGGTCCAGAATAGCAATCCGGGGATTTGAGAGGCTATGCTTTTACAGCAACTGGCAAGTTATCAATCCAAAATATTCCTTGCTGTTATTTTCAAAAAAAGAATTCCCTTTTTCCACTTCTTCCCCGAAAGCTATTTACAGGATACTTGTGGGCTCATTTTTGAAAGAGAAGGACGCCCATCTTTCGACATAAATTGGAAGATGGGCAGCCTTCTCAAAGTGTCATCCAAATCGGTATAATCGAAAGCCAATTTTGGACGTCCCCAACTGCTTTCCGTCACAGGGATGACCAAAGTTCAAGGGGGTGTATCAGAGGCATAGCGAAGGCGGAACTTGGGCATGCCTAACACTAGGACGTCCTCGACCCATAATCAAAAGAACAAGGACGTCCCTGACGACACTTAGATGACTTACCTGGTCGTGTTTTTCTTACGACCAAGGCACAGAAAGGTGCCCAAAATGACCATATGACCACTGGAGAGAATTGGGGATGACCTCCCCTTACTCCCCCAGTGGTCGCTAACCCCCTCCCACTCTCAAAAAACATCTTTAAAAATATTGATTGCCAGCCTCTATACCAGCCTCAGATGTCATACTCAGCTCCATCACAGCAGTATGCAGGTCCCTGGAGCAGTTTTAGTGGGTGCAGTGCACTTCAGACAGGTGAACCCAGGCCCATCCCCCCACACCTGTTACGTTTGTGGAGGAAACAGCGAGCCCTCCAAAAACCCACCACAAACCCACTGTACCCATACTAGGTGTCCCCCCTTCACCCATAAGGGCTATGGTAGTGGTGTACAGTTGAGGGTAGTGAGTTTAGGGGGGATTTGGGGGGCTCAGCAAACAAGGTAGGGAGCTATGTACCTAGGAGCAATTTATGAAGTCCACTGCAGTGCCCCCTAGGGTGCCCGGTTGGTGTCCTGGCATGTCATGGGGACCAGTGCACTTCAAATGCTGGCTCCTCCCATGACCAAATGGCTGGCATTTGGTCATTTTTGAGATGGCCGTCCTTGGTTTCCAATATTGCTGAAAATCAGAAACGACCAAGTCTAGGGACGACCATCTCTAAGGATGACCAAATTTCAGGATTTGGGGCGTCTCTGACCGTAGTATCAAATGAAGATGGACGTCCATCTTGTTTTGAAAATACAGATTTTCCCCGCCCCTGGATGGGGATGTTTTGCAAGGACATCCTCATCAAAACTTGGACGTCCCTTTCAATTATGCCCCTCTTGGTGTTATATTTACAGATATTTACATTTTCACCTGTCCATGCCAATCCTGTAAGGCAGTGCTATTTCAGTGACTGTTTCTTCTCCTCTCAGTACAAAATCAATCTCTCTGGGTTCAATCCCTCTTCTGGTCTGACCATTTTCCAGTGGTAACCCCTGTCTAGATCCATGGCTCCAATCCCCTCCTCCTGGGCTGGGTCTCTTCTCTGCCCACCCAGAGCACACACAAACTCCTGGTTGCCACTTTCAGGAGCCGCAACCCTCCTTTAAAGCCAGTGATCTTACTTAGGACTTCCCCTTTCTCCTCTTGGTCTCTTGGTAGAGAACCATCAGGACTGTTGTGGGAGAAGAGGTTGAGCTGGGGTTGGAACTGGAACTTGGGGGGCTGAAAAGGGGCAGGTGGTGCTTGGGACGAGTTACTGAACATGGAGGGAGGGGAGGGCAGGGGAGAGAGGAGAAATCGCTGGATATGGATGAGAGAGGATAAATCACTGGACATGGAGGGGAGTGCAGGGGAGAGAGGAGAATTGCTGGATATGGACCAATGGAGGGGAAGGAATGGGAGAGAGAAGAAATCGTTGGACATGGATGGGAAAGGAGGGAGAGAGAAGAAATCACTAGACTTGGAGGGGAGGGCAGGGGAGAGAGGAGAATTGCTGGATATGGATGGAGGAGAGGGCAGGCAGGGGAGAGTTGCTGGACATGGATGAAGGGGAAGGCAGGGGAGAGAGGAGAGTTGCTGTACATGGATGGAGGGGAGGGCAGGAGAAATGTTGGACATGTATGGAGGAGAGGGAAGACAGGAAGGAGATGCACATAGATGAAGGGAAGGAGAGGAACATGGATGGGGGCAGGGGAGAAATGAGAAATGCTGGAGTGGAGGAAAGACAGAGAAAGTAGATGCACATGGAGGAGAAAGGAGAAATGCTGGACATGGATGGAGGGGAGGGAAGAGAGAGGAAATGAGATGAACATGGATGGAGAGGCGGAGTGAGAGGAGAAATGCTGGACATGGATGGAAGGAGTAGAGAAAAAATGCTGGACATGGATTGAGAAGAGAGAAGAGAGAGAAAGGAGAAGCATATGGATGGAGGGGAGGGAAGAAAGAGGAAGGAGATACATACTGACTGAGATGAGGGAAAGGGAAAAGAGGAGAAAAACTACACATGGATGGAGAAAATAGACGCTGGATGAAATGGGGAAGAGAGGGGGCAGATGCTGGATGGAAAGGGGAGAGAGGGGTAGATGCTGGATGGAAAGGAGGGAGATTTAGATCGAGGAAAGAAGAAACAAGAGACTGAGACCAACACAATTAGAAACAGTACACGGCCAGACAACAAAGGTAGAAAAATGAATTTTATTTTTAGTTTAGTATAAAGTAGTGTGGTAGCTATGTTAATAATTACAGAAAATAGAAATAAGGTAATATCTTTATTGGACTAATTTTAATACATTTTTTACTAATGGAGACCAAACCCTCCTTTCCCATGTCAGAACAGAATGCCGTAACAGCAGTATACTGTCCTGACCTGAGGAAAGAGGTTTTGGCCTCTGAAAGCTAATTGAAAAATGTTTTTAGTCCAATAAAATGATATTATCATATTTTCCATTTTTTGTTTTATTTGTATTTGTTAACCTATATTATAGTGATTGAAATATGTCAGTTTTTGAAATTTGCATCTCCTTATATTTGCACAGTACAGGGGGACTGAGGGGCGGGACTGTCCAGGGAAGAAGTCCTGGTGCAGGTTGCAGGCAGCCTTTGAGTGGCGCTGCCACTGCCCAGGTGAAGACTGCAGCAGACAGGATTAAGATACCGGGGGGGGGGGAATGCACCACCTGTAAAAAACATTTTCAGCACCCCCAATCATTTTGAAATGTTGGCTCCTATGATCACATACAATGAGTTTATCTTGTTGGGAGCACTGGATAGACCATACAGGTCTTTATCTGCCATCATCTACTATGTTACTATGGAAAGAGAGACTAACGGAAGACTATCAGATGCTACTGGGGCTGAGAAAACTTAGATGGAAGGCCATAACCTGTGAGCTCTTGTACTTTCTTGGATAAGATTGAGAATTACTCTATGCAGATTTAAATTAAAAAACTGGCCACAATAAATGTCTCTTCCAAAAGTCTGTTTGAATAAGATCCTAAGAGACAAACTGCAAAAATATTGATGCCAAATGGAACATTAATCTTGTTTGCATTTAAAAAGGAAGAAAGGCAACCTGTATTACATCTTGAGACCGAGGTCTTCATTTGGTCCATTTGTATGTATGTCACTAGTGTTTCATGGCTCATATTCTGCTGTTATTGTGCAGCAAGCTCTGGCATCTGCATGGTTATAACTCATTGGTAATGAAACTGTGCTTTATCTCTGTAGACAGAAATTGGCCTGTGCCTATTCCCTCCTTAACCAAATTTTTTTGCAACAGGGTCTTAATACTCCTACACCATTTCCATGGTAACAGCACAGTAATAGCAGGTTACACTGTTCCAAATCTATTGCATTATGAGAACTTCTATGAATTGCTTGTGTTTCAAACTGGAGTAACATCTGATACCAAGCTATTAAATCTGATGTATTACCAAATAGTATATAGTATCACTGTGGTTCATGCCACATTAGAAATGTACCAGGACACTATTTATTATCCATTGCACCGGAACTGCTCTACTGAAGTCCTGTAGTGGAGAACCTGCAATTTAAAATACCTCCAAGACTGGGAATCCCTGTGCACACTCCGTGAGCTTGCCACAAGCTCACTTTTGCTCAGAAGGGGTCAGCCCCAATAGCTGGGAAGCAGCAAAAACAAATCTTATTCATTCTGATTAATTTGGGAAAGTGATCATATGCTAAGGCTGCATGCGAGAGTCCTGAAAACCAAAGCAATGTTGAACAGTACATGTTGGCTTCTCACTGGGACATCTTTGGCCAGTTTGAATCCCATCATGTAGTTTCCTTTGTTGAAAAAGTGCAGGACACCTCACCAGAAACATTTTTAGGAATGAAAATAATAATTTAAAAACAGTTCTGAATAAAAATATTCATGCAAAAATTGAAGCAATGTTTGCATCGTCAAAAACATAAGAACATACAAGTTGCCCTTCTGGTTTGAACCATCTAGTCCATTATCCTCTTTCCAGTGGTGGCAGGTTCAGATTACAATTACCCAGTGCATTTTTTCTAGCAAAAAAGGTGCCGGTACTCAAATGCCAGGCCACCCTTCAGGGGTGGGGTGATCACTGAGGGACCCACCCCACAATAGCCAGGCCCTCTACAACCAGTCACAGAACCTATGACAAAGGCAGAATTGGTGTATAGAGCCTGAGCTCTTTCATTAAAACTTGGGGACCATGGGTCATATTTAGCAGACAATAGAAAAGGTGCCGGTACTCAGTACCCCCAAGTACCCCCTCAAAAAAAGCCCTGCAATTACCTAACAGAGTCCCAAAAAGTGACAAGATTTCATGCTACTTAATCCCAAGGATAAGCTGTGGCTTTCCCCAGGTTTATTTTAATAAAGGTTTATGGATTTTTCCTCCAGGAATTTATATAAACCTTTTTATAAACCCAGCTACATTAATTGCTTTTACCACTTGATCCAGCAAAGAGTTCCAGAGCTTAACTCTTTGTTGAGTGAAAACATATTTTCTCCTATTTGTTTTAAATATGCTACTATGGGGCTCATTTTCGAAAGAGGAAAACATCCAAAAAGTGTCACAAAGCACCATATGAAAGGAGTTTTTCTCAAAACATCCAAATTGGTATTTTTGAAAACTGTTTTGCATTTCGTCTGTAGTGCATCCAAATCACAAGGGGGAGTGTTGGGGATGTTTTGAAGGTAGGATTAGGCATGCCTAACACTTGAACATTTTACAGCCATAATGGAACAAAACCAAAATGTCTAGGGTGAAAACGTCAACATTTTGGTCTAGACCAGTTTTCAGAAAGAATAAGGCACAAAAAGGTGCCCTAAATGACAACTAGAGGGAATCAGGGAAGACCCTGCCTTACTCCCCTAGTGGTCATTGATACCTTCCCACCCCCCAAAAATGTGAATAAAAATAGTACTCACCAGCCTCTGTGACATCCTCAAATGTTATAGCCAGGTCCATTAGAACAGCATGCAGCTCCCTAGAGTAGTGTAGTGGTGGGTGCAGTGCATTGTAGATAGGTGGACCTAGGCCCATACCTTCCCCTGCCTGATACACTTTTGGTGGAAACTATGAGCCCCCCAAAACTCACTAAAAACTCACTGTATCCACATATAGGTGCCCTCTTCACCCATAAGGGCTATTATAGTAGTGTACAGTTGGGGGTAGTGGATTTGGGGGGGGGTGGAGGGCTCAGCAGACAAGATAAGGAAGCAACAGTGAGATGTGTACCTGGGAGCATTTATATGAAGTCCACAGCAGTGCCCCCTTGGGTGCCCATTGCTCTCCTGGGATGTCTGAGGGAGCAGTCTGCTAAAAATATTGGCCCCTCCTACATCCCAATGCCTTGATTTTCTACGTTTTGCACTTGTACGCTTTTTTTCTTTTTCAAAAAATGGCCTGAAAAGGTAAACAACAGAGCACAAAACCTTGTTACAAATGGTATTTTTGAAAAAAAACAAAGATAGACGTTTTGCTTTTTCAAAAATGGTTATATTGGGTATTCAGATTTGGGATGTTTAACACAAAACATCCAAAATCTGACTTAGATGTCATATTGAAAATGTCCCTCCATATAACTTTTTTTTTACTTTGTTTTTAATGGAATATTTGTGGCAACAGGTCAGAATGTATCATCTTTACAGATAGAAACTCCTCAACAGTGGCCATTTTAACATGGTTTAGGTGAGATTTTTTCTTAAACCTTTTTCCTTTGGATCATTTGTTCTGTTCCTCCCTTTTCCTACCATTTTTTGTATGATTACCAGTTGATATTAATATTGTGTAGAAGAATTTATTTTCTTTCTGTTATATTAGATATTTCATAACAAGTATATCTTGTAAAATGTTTATTAAATATGCTACTACGTAATTTCATGGGAATGTCCCATAGTCTTTATACTTTTTGAAAGAATAAATTACCGATTCATGTTTACATGTTCAACTCCACTCAGTATTTTATAAATCCCTATCAAATCTCCCCTCAACCGTTTCTTCTCCAAGCTGAAGAGTCCTAACCTCCTTTAGAATCTTTAGCCATTCCTCATGCCCTTAATCATTTTGGTCACCCTTCTCTGTACCTTTTCCAGTTGCACTGTATCTTTTTTTGAGATGCGGCAACCAGAATTGCACACAGTACTCAAGGTGTAGTCTCATCATGAAACGATACATTATGATATTCTTTGATTTATTCTTTATTCCTTTCTTAATAATTCTTAACATTCTGTTTGCTCTTTTGGCCACCACTGAACACTGAGCAGCACATTTTAATGTATTGTCCATGATGACACTGGGAAAATCCACTGAAGTGGAGGAATACTGAAATCCCATTAAGGACGCAGAGCAGTAAGAACAGGGAAGTGGACCAGGCTCTCCATTGACCACTTCCTCAGGGGACAAATCACAAAGACTTCAAACTCTTAATGACACAAATTTTATTGTTAGAAGACTCGACACAGCACTTGTTTTCTATGCCAATTGGCACGGATGGTCTCTTAATCCTGAGATAATATAGAAAGACTTCTGAGGCAGGCCTTTTGGCCGAAACACAGTGCTGTGTTGGGTCTTCTATCAATAAAATTTGTGCCATTAAGAATTTGAAGTCTTTGTGATTTGTCCCCTGAGACTCTGGTCCACTTCCCATTGTTCATGATGACACCTAAGTCCTTTCCTTCTGTGATGACTCCAATCCCAGATTCTATAAACTCATATGCCCAAATTTATGCCTAGCATACAAATTTACACCATTTATAGAATAAGGGCCCTTGTGCATAACATAATTTAGTACTTGGCTGTTAGTTGGACTTAACAAGAAATTATTGGCTTAAAGTGGTATTCATAGATGCTAATTGGCACCAATTAGCATTTGCACATGCAACTGCCCTTAGTCGCTATTCCAGAAGTTGAGTGCACCGATTCCATCATGAGCTACTACTAGGGGACATGGATGTGGGAGGGGCATGGTGGATCGGAGCATGCCTAGGAGTAAGGTGCAGGTTATAGAATATGAGGAATTAAGCGCCTATCTGCCAACAGTTAGACATGAGCACTTACACCAGCCTATGGCATGGCATGAGAACTCATGCCTACTGTAGATTTACCCTAGTATTCTATAATAGCAATTCCACATGGAACTGCCTTTATAGAATTCAAGCTTAGCATACATCATCTGTTCTTCTTCAATTCAATGTATCTGGAGCTTTTGATACTGTAGACCATGCTATATTGTTGAGAAAGTTGAGTAACCTTTGAATTGCTAGGGTGTTTTTCGATTGGCTTTGAGTTTTTTTGAAAAATAGAAGGTATAATGTCAAAAAGAATAACATTTTTCAAGCAGTTGATGACATAATTGTGTAGTTCCACAGGGATCACCTTTGTCTCCAATTTTATTTAATATTTGTATGAGTTCACTGGGGTCTTTTATGGGTAGTTCTTCATGTTATATCTCTTCATATGCAGATTACATTTTTATATTAGTTCCCATTATTTCTGGATATGATGAGGATTATAAGTTAATATTAGACTGCATCAATAGGACACATAATTGGGCATCTAATGATTAATTAAAGCTTAATACAGCTAAAACTAAGGGGCCCTTTTACTAAGCTGCAGCAAAAAATGGCCTGTGGCAGTGCAAGCGTGTCTTTTGGGCCCACACCGGGCCAGTTTTTGCCGCATCCTGGAAAAGGGCCTTTTTTAAGGGGCCAGAAAATGGACATCCGGCAAAATAAAAATCAGCGCGCATCCATTTTTGGCCTGAGACCTTACTGTCACCCATTGGCTTAGCAGTAAGTTCTCACACGCTACCCGGGTGGTAGGCATGCAGCACACATCCACTGCTGTTTACCATTGGGTAAGCACCACACAGTAGAAAATAGAAAATATTTTCTGCCTCGTGTTTTCAGCATGCACCAAATTCAGAATTACCACCCAGGGTACGCAGTAGCCAAGCGGTAATGCTGATTTGGCACATGCTGGATGCATATAGGCCCTTATGCACCTTTGTAAAAGGTCCCCTAAATTACTTTATTTTTGTGACTCATTGTTGGATATGCCCAAAACAATTTCTTTAAATTTAGGAGAGATATTTAATTTTGAAACATATTTGAGGGTATTGGGTATTATACTTAATACACAATTAAATAGAACATCAGATAAATAGTTTGAATAAAAGGATATTTTTCAAGTTGCGTCAATTGAGGGCAGTGCATTCATTCTTTTTCCAGAAGTTTCATGTGATAGTTCAAATTATAATCCTTTCACAAATTGATTACTACAATGTTCTATACACTGATATACATCAAAAGCCATTGAATAGACTCCAGTTGTTGCAGAATACAGCAGCAAAATTGATATGTAGACATAAAAAGTATGATCAAATATCTCCTGTACTAAGAGAACTTCATTGGTTGACAGTGAGAGCTCGGGAGGATTGTAAAGTGGCCTGTTTGGTTTATAAAATCTTTACAGGCTGCTGCCCAGTTTCCATGCCCAGCTGTTAACTTTTCCTTCCAGTAGGATAGTGGCCTATTCCAGCTCTTTGTTGAGACTTGGTTTCCCTTCAGTTAAAGATATACATTTCAAGCATTTTCACAATAGCTTCTTCGCTTATCAAACCTGTAAGATCTGGAATATTATACCTGTTCCTATTTGGACTATTCCAACTTATTTAATGTTCAAAAAGGCTTTAAAATATTATTTGTTTGATAAACATTAGGTTCTGCTTAAGTTGATATGATCTCTTTTATGTAACCTGCTTTGATTCCTTGGTTGATTTAAGCAGGATGTAAGCAATGGAATGGAATAGAACAGAAATGGTGCCTAAATTTTGGCCCTTTTTCTTAAATCTCCCTCCTAATGTGGAACCTAGCCTCGTGAAGCTATAATTTGGGTTATTCTTCCCAATGGGCATCATTTTCCAATTATCCACATTAAATTTTATCTGCCATTTGGATGCCCAGCCTTCCATCCTCCCAAGGTCCGCCTTCAATTTCATGTAGTCTACATGTGATTTCACAGTTTTGAATAGTAATACTACAGTAACAGTTACATCATTTATAGCCTGCTATAGCTAACAAAGAACTCTTAGCAGATAACAACTAAAGATACTAGATTAGTCGTTTAGAATGTGACAGTATATTTAAAAAGAACTTTATCATGACAGTTTACTTATCAAGAATAAATTGTGTCATCTGCAAATCTGATCACGTCACTTGTCATGTCCAATTCCAGTTCAGTTATAAATATGTTAAAAAGCATCAGTTCTAGTATGGATCCTTGTGGCACTCCTCCACCAAGAGAATTAGCCATTTAGCCCTACTCTGTTTTCTATCTTTTAATCAATTCCTAATCTATGACCGAACATTGCCTCCTATTTCTCAGATGTTTCTCATGTGCTACTTTGTCAAAAATCAGTCAAACATGGGCAATAGCTTTAAAACCATGAAGGCCAAAACCAATACAAAGTTAAAGATCACATTCTCCAAGTACTATACATTTCATAAATATGCACACATCTTAGTAAAATGATGGCGACTGAATGATGCAATTTTTTTCAGCAGCTTGACTCTCTGTTTTCACAGCAGCCTCAAATATTTTGTAAGGTCACTCAGTATTTGTTTATCACACGGACACTGTTGCATTGTACTGTGAATACAATAAGTTAAAACAGTGGAGCTCCTTGGCCTGCACAAGTTAATGAATTTTGACCATAGGTGAGTGAAAGAAAATTACTTCATGGATTAGAATTGCTGAGAAGCCATGCTGTCGGTAAAGCTAAAGAAACAGTTGTGCTTGTCACTGCTCAAGGCAGCGGAGAAACCTGTATGCAAATAATGAGACACTATTATTAATATAAAAGACCACGCATACTAACAGCAGAATGCAGTTTAGTAAGATTATATAGAATACGTAGAACAGAATAATTAAATCATATGTGTAAAAGGTTAGAAGGTTCTGTCACATAACAATTCCTTTATTTCATATTTTTTACTTTCTAGGTCAGGATTTGCAATTACGAAGAGCAAAGCAGAATGAGGCTCATTAAATGGAAACAATTTGGGACAGTGGGGACCCCAGGTTAAAACATATCACTTCTAGGGATTGATTTGTCGTGTCATTGTTGTGTGTTCCATTTGCAGTATGTTCAGTTTTTCTAGTAATAAAACATGGAAAGTGGTTATAGTGGTTATTAAGTTGCCCAGGTTCCTCAGGTACAGAAACAACACATTCATTTTATGGGCAAAGGAGGAGCCTGTTAAAGAAGTGTCAGGCACTGAGAAGACGACTATTTCAGTATCATCATAGAAATCGATTTATGTAAATGTATTTGATAGACCACCCTTAAAATTCAAAGTCCAGCAGGACACTGTACAATAAAATAACAGTAACCAGAAAGGAAAGGAACAATGACATAGTAACAGAGAGAAGAGAATCATAAAGGTAGAAAGCAACTGATGCAGGGAACAAACATTAGCTCTCTGCCCCCAATGTTTGGAGAGCTCAAAGAGCCAGGCCCTGTATTTTTGAAAAGGAGAACTCTTGATGAAGATATCATGAAAGAGAGGTCTGCAGATAGAGAGAGCTAAGAGAAGACAGAGAGGCAAAGACAGGACCAAGCAAAACAATCAAGGCCTAAGAGGACCAGAAAGTGTGAAAAGAAATGAAAAAATGCACATGCAAATCAGGAGAAATTCAGAAAACACAAAAATAAACAATTTTTTTTAGAGGGGGGAGCCATGCACACCCCAAAGTTAGTAGTAATTTCTGGCCTACTTACAGAAATTGACCCTTCTATGTACACTGACAATATTCAGGTATTCTTCCTTCTGGACACTTCCTCTTCTGATATTACCCCCCTTAATACCTGTCTTCAATCAGTTCATGATTGCATCTGAGATCACTGTTTTTTTCCCTCAACATAACCAAGTGTGAATCCATTTATTTTTCTGGCCCAAGTTCCTTTATTGCTTCTCCCCTCATATTGCTAGTTCTTTGCTTCCTCTGTGATTATGTCTGTACAGTCACTGCCATTCTTGATTCCTCCCTCATCTTCAAACCCTAGTTGGATGCATTAGTGAAATCTTCCTTTTTTGCTCTTCGTAGAAACCATTCAGTCTGTGCCTCTCTTCCAATTGCTCTATTCAAGGTTCTGATGTTTGCTCTCATCACATCTAGAATTGATTACTTCCTGTATAATTGTCTGCCTCTTGTTTGCCTTCAACACATTCAACTTATCCAATTAATGGGTATTAAACTGCTATCTGGTGCCATGCACACCAATTTGATCATACCACCCTTATTCTAATTTCTTATCGCTGTCTTCCAGTTTCTGCCCATTTTAAATGTAAGACCCTGTCTTAGTTTATTGGTCTTTCTACCAGGCCTCTCCCCTTTATTTCTCCAAACTTATCATCCCCTATACGCATGTTACTACATAGGTATATGTTGGCAAACAGCATATACTTATATATAAAGAAGGGAGCTTATCAATCAATATCTTCAAAATTTGCTCAACTTCAATCACATAATATCAAAATAATATTTCAGTAAAGGTTTCCAAATAGTATTAATTATACTGGAGACACTATTCCACCAACATAGATCTACGTTTCGCTATCAACTGATAGCTGATAGCGAAACGTAGATCTATGTCGGTGGAATAGTGTCTCCAGTATAATTAATACTATTTGGAAAGCTAAGTACTTTAATGAAAGATTTTTGAATATTGAGAATAAGAAATTAAATTAAGAAGTTAAAGTGGATTTAATTTTGTTATAAAAAATTATGAGGATCTATGAGGATTGCGGTGGTGCCCGTTGAAGTCTGCATGGCTCAGTTAGCCAATACAGAAGCACACACGCTAATCTGATGACCCCATATATATAAAAAAGAAGCCTATGCAAACCTTTACTGAAATATTATTTTGATATTATGTGATTGAAGTTGAGCAAATTTTGAAGATACTACATAGGTATATGCATGTACACCAATTTTTAGGTACCCAAACAAACTGAAAGAGAACTAATGAATGTTCCCCTTCTACTGGCAGTCCAATCATTTCTAGAGAACCAAGAGAAAAAGTGGACTAACTTTATTTGAGGCCAGATAATAATCTGAAATAAATAATGAAACTATGGAATGGGTGAACTTTGAAACCCAGGCTCAGATTTTAGAAATTTTCACTCAGATTGGCACAGAAAATAAAAGACAGTTTGTTTGTTTATTGTAATTATTGTCCTCCTTTCCATCCATTATCCAAGATGCATTACAGTAGCATATAAAAAAATCACAAATAACATCATCACACTGAAATTTTAAAAAAATGACGGTCCGGCCCAAAGTTTCCAAGTTTCTCTATTTATCGTTTATACAAATTAAAATTAAGGAAAGGAACTCCATTGGTATAGGAAAGCTATAGATAGAGATATAGAGAGGGTTAGAGAAACATGTTCCAGGCTCTCCATCCACACCCGAAATCCAGCTCTGAGTCTGACAGAGCAATGACCAGATTAAGAGAATGCAAATAAGGTTTTTAAATTGGATTTAAATTTACTCAAGGAGTCTTGAAGCTTTATGTAGTTGGGAAGAGTGTTCCAAAGGCTGTAACACTTTTGTCTGATGTAGTCATATTTTATTTATCTAAATAAAAGTACAGGGGAAAATCTACAGAAGCGGAAGATTGTAGTTCACTACATATTGAAGTGCTCACAAGAAGAGTAGTGTTGTCAGCAGGACTCTTCCAAAAAATAACAGGAGGATGAAGGAAAGATAAAATACTTTATTCTTGAGAATACCTGACACGGCACTGTGTTTTGGCAAAGTGCCTGCTTCAGGGGTCTAAAATCAAACAATATATAGTAATATAAATTATATACATATAAAATGTATATAAAGTCAAATAAAATACATTGGTAAAAGACTATGAGTAAAATGCATCCAACAAGTAGAAAAATAAAAAGGGGACTGTACTGAATACTGAAGTATATGCATACACATGTATACTACAAATTGACAAACTGTTAGTTAAAGCATGTATAAGAGGCTGAAATTTTAAAAAATACATACAAGAATAATATTACAGTAAAAAGGTCTGAGTAAGGATGAAAGGAACAAAAATCATTCACGTAGAGTACAAAAACGCACCTTAATACAGTTTGTCAATCTCTTTGAACAAATGTGTAGAAAACACACACTGTCAGTGCAAGAGTGAAAGAAAAAAGGCACATAAAAAGGACGTGTTAGAAAAGGGCCTATCAGGAGGGAGAAAAACAAACAAACAGATGTGTAACTCAGATTATGAAGACATCATGAAGAAAGGGTGAGAGTACCAGGACAAAGGAAAGTTCACAAAGTGAAGAAAATAATAGTGTGCACAGAACTAGTAATATAATGAGAAGTCAAAGGCTAAGGACAAACAGAAAAGACACATTACCGAATCCTAACTAGAAGTAATTCTATGTGCTAAGAGAAATCAATAAGTGCATCATAGTATACGCAAAGCTGGGATTACAGCAAACAAAAAATTGCTAAGAATCAAAGACAGAAGAGGAACACCAAATACCAATAAAAAAAGGAGAAGGAGCAATTATTAGCACTGTCAATGAAGATAAACAGAGAAAGCCACACGGTGGCCAAATGCCAGTGAAAAGAATGATGGGAGCAATAAAATAGCACTATCACCGTGCCCGAAAATAAAAACAAACAAGAGGAGCCACACGGAATATTAACAGAAGCCGTCAAAGTAAGAGTGTGCTTTACCGTAAAAAAGACACGATATTAAAGGTAGGATGAGTATGTAATTGCAGTGACCAAAAATCATTATATGGTGTGCGTGCCGAAGGAACAGCTGTTTAAAAAAAACAAAAAAGGCGCCAAGATGATGATGTCAGATGTAATGCATGCCAATGCGGCTAAAAGAAGCATTAATAACCAAAAGCACTGGAGGGTGCAACTGAAAACTTAGGGAGACACTGTCAGTGCTGTGAACATAAGAAGATAAGAGTAGCCATACTAGGTCAGCCCAATGGTCCATCTAGCCCAGTATCCTGTTTTCCAAACAGTGGCCAAGCCAGGTCACAAGTACCTGGCAGAAACCCAATTTGTGGCAACACTTCATACTACAAATCCCAGGGCAAGCAGTTGCTTCCCATGTCTGTCTCAAGAGCAAACTATGGACTTTTCCTCCAGAAATTTGTCCAAGCCTTTTTTAAACCCAGATACCCTAACCGCTGTTACCACCTCCTCCGGCAAAGAGTTCCAGAGCTTAACTATTTGTTGAATAAAAAAATATTTCCTCCTATTTGTTTTAAAAGTACTTCCATGTAACTTCCTTGAGTGTCCCCTAGTCTTTGTACTTTTGGAACGAAGCCTACCTGAAAAGTAAAAATCACAACAGGGAAAAGAATAAATAATTTTTAAAAGTACCATGGTTTAAAGGAAGAGACAGTTACAGATTCAAATATTCTATTTGCAGTGCAAATCTGCAAATATCTGCATGGGTTCATGAAAAAATAGGGCTAGAAAGGACCTCAAGGAAGGATTTAGCATATCTAAACTATTCCAAGCGGATGTGTTTAACTTCTATGTGCACTTTCCTTATGTCCTGATAAAAGCTGAGGACACCAAATTTCAGATGCTGTGCATCCATTTTGGGTCTCAGACCTTACCACCAGCCATAGACCTAGCAGTAAAGAATTTGTGCGGTAATGGGTAAATCTCATCCTCTCATCACAACACAACAAGTACAAACCCACCATTATATGTACCCGAAATTTTACCCTTCCTGTCTCAGACAATCTGAAAATCCTAGGAGTCACAATTGACCGAAATCTTACACTAGAAAGCCATGCGAAAAATGTAACAAAGAAAATGTTTCACTCAATGTGGAAACTTAAAAGAATAAAACCTTTTTTTCCACGAGGGAAATATTCTGCAGACTGATACAATCAGTTATTTATTTATTGCATTTGTATCCCACATTATCCCACCTATTTGCAGGCTCAATGTGGCTTACATAGTTTTGTTAACATAGTCATTGCAGGTTCAATGTGGCTTACATATTTTGTTAGCAAAGTCATTGTAGGGTGACAGATACATTTAATATTGTGTCGAGGTTAGGTAAGGGAAGAAGGAAAAAGAAAGGGGTGATTAGGTAGTTATAGTGATTAGGTAGTTATAGTAGGTGAGTGTCAGGCGGATTTGTGTGCTCGTTAGTTCTCATTGTATGCCTTGTTGAAGAGATATGTCTTTAGAGATCTGCGAAAAATAGTTGTTTCGTTGATTGTTCTCAGTTGTATTAAGTCAACTAGATTACTGCAATGCAATTTATGCCGGTCGCAAAGAACAAATTATTAAGAAACTCCAAACTGCACAAAACACGGCAGCCAGACTCATATTTGGCAAAACGAAATATGAAAACGCCAGACCCTTAAGAGAAAAACTACATTGGCTTCCACTAAGAGAGTGCATTACTTTCAAGGTCTGCACTCTGGTTCATAAGATCATACACGGTGAAGTTCCGGGTTATATGTCAGACCTTATACACCTACCAAACAGGAACTCTACTAAATCATCACGCACGTTCCTGAACCTTCACTACCCCAACTGCATAGGAGTGAAATACAAATATATGCATCCAGTTTCTCCTATATAAGTACGCAAATATGGAACGAACTACCTAAATCAATAAAAACAACATACGACATAAATAATTTCCGCAAATTATTGAAAACTAACCTATTCAACAAAGCATACTACAATAATCCATCCTTTATACCAGTTAATCAAAATGTTACACCGAATCTTCACTAAACATAATTCTGTACTTCCCGATTGTCCATACTAATCAACAAGATTGAAGTTTAATATTTCTGATTGTCCAAGTTAATCTATCACGATTGAAGTTAATCCAATATCTCTTATTTCTGATTATGAAAATGCACTTTCTGTAACTGTATTCCTAATCCTCTCTGTCTCCTTCACCTTAAATATGTATTTCTCTTCCGGAATTGGTGATCACCATTATGGAAAATGTAAGCCACATTGAGCCTGCAAATAGGTGGGAAAATGTGGGATACAAATGCTACAAATAAATAAATAAGATAATAAAATGCAATTGAGCATAAATAAGACTAAAGCCTTGCTAGTTGCTAAAAAGCACAATGCACCTACACTAAAATCCATCACCATTGCAGGTATGACTATTCCAATCAGTTAGTCCACAAAACCTTTGAGTGTCATTATAAATTCTGAATTGAGCTTTCACCCATAAATTTCCTCTAGGGAACTGTTTCTTTAACTTACTGTCACAATGACTGGACGAACGTCCTCACTGGTCAAAAAACCTACTCACTTTTGTTTCAAAAAAGTTTTTATATATTTTTTTCTTTTTCATTTACTTATTTACTTTATTGTACTTTAAATTTTTGTCATTCTCTCATTGAGACTTTAGAACTTGAAGGATACTTATCTGCTTCAGAGGAAGTTCTTCTGTTTTATTCTCGGTTTGCTCAACAGAGCACCTCCATTTCACTATGTGCTTCTTCAGGAGACAAACCACCAACTTCACTTTCTTAGTGTCCTTTACCTGATAATGTGCCTGCAAGTCCAATCCCTCTAAGTTGCCAACTTAGTATAGATTATCTGTTTCTCACAGAGGAATCTTGCCCTGCTAAAAAGACTTAAATCTTTTGTGGAAGGCTCATGTTGCCAGATTATTCCATCTGTATTGAACTGTTTCTTCAGGACTGTGTTTTTGAGACACACAGAGTCAATACTACAGCAAATTAAAAAGATAAATAATTGTATTTTTTTACCTACTTTGTTTGTAGATATGATGATGTTTCAGCCAGGGGCGTAGCCAGACCTCACTGTTGGAGGGGGCCAGAGCCTGAGGTGGGGGGGCACATTTTGGTCTGCCACCCTACCGCCTCCCCTGCTGCCTCGCAGCCCTGCCGCTCCCACGCCACTCTGCCACTTCCCCAATTACTAACTGCAAGCTGCAGCAAAACCAGGGGCCTGGAGAAAATTTAGGGGGGGCCCAGACCCCCATAGCCCCATGTAGCTATGCCACTGGTTTCAGCGATGTTATACCAAATAATGCAATCTTGACCAGTAGGGACAGGAGATGTCTGAGCACTAATTGTATATTTTTTATACATTTTAATACATAGAAGATATGTATTAAGTTAGTAAGCTTAAAAACAAGTTCGCTTTATTTTGTATTAGCTGAATAATAGGCCCCAGGAAAAATCAGTGCTCAGCACTGTTCTATAAAGAGAACTCTGCAATGAGCACCCATATTAGAAAAGAACCTAGCAGGGATTTTCAGGGCTTGCAATGGCTGAAACCTGCTGTAAATCATAGCGTGCGTGTTGAGCGCAGATCCCCAGAATCCTGTAATACTATGTGCATCTTTTGAGAATGCCCCTGACCTGCCCATGGCTATGCCCCCCTTTCAGGTTGCACATTATGGATGTGGTGCCTGGGCTTACAGAATAGAGCACAGCCAGATGAGGGTGCAGCCTCTAATTGGTGCCAATTAACATCAGTAATTGATTGTTAGTGTCCAATTATTGATGTAAATTGGCTTGTTAATTTATTTTATTTTTGTTACATTTGTACCCCGCGCTTTTTCCCACTCATGGCAGGCTCAATGCGGCTTACATATTGTATACAGGTACTTATTTGTACTGGGGCAATGGAGGGTTAAGTGACTTGCCCAGAGTCACAAGGAGCTGCCTGTGCCTGAAGTGGGAATCGAACTCAGTTCCCCAGGACCAAAGTCCACCACCCTAACCACTAGGCCACTCCTCCCATAATAATCACTTAGGGCCCCTTTTACCAAGCTGCGACAAAAGGGGCCAGTGCTGGCATCGGTGCATTTTACACACGTGTCAAGGCCCCCTTTTATCACACCTAGTAAAAGGGAAGGTCTCGCTTTTCTGCAGGAAATGGCTGTGCAGCAAGTAAAGCACTTGCCACACAGCCATTTCGGGGGGGGAGCCCTTACCGCTACCCATTGAGGTGGCGGTAAGGGCTTTCGTGCTAACCTGGCGGTAACTGGGCAACACATGGCACTGCCCGATTACCACTGGGTACAGTCCAGCACTACAAAAATAATAAAACTTTTGTAGCACCGGAAATGACGGCACAGTAGAGGTGCAGTGCGCAGCAGGGGCATATCTATAATGGGGCCACGGGGGCCAGGGCCTCCCGTAGATTTGGCCCTGGACCCCCCTCCCACCGCCAACCTGCCGTCACCTACCTTTGCTGGCGGGGGACCCCAACCCCCGCCAGCCGAATCCGTCTTCCTTCGTTGTTTGATTCTTCTTTCTGAGTCTGACTCTGACGTCCTGCACGTTGTGTATGTGAAGAACGTCAGAGTCAGACTCAGAAAGAAGAAACAATGAAGGAAGACGGCTTCGGCTGGCAGGGGTTGGGGTCCCCCGCCAGCAAAGGTAGGCGACAGCGGGCAGAGGGTCGGCGGCGGTCGAGACGGTCGTCGGGCAAGCCACAGAGGTGGTTCTGGCGGCGGCGACAATGGCGGGGGGGCAGCAACGGAGGAGTCGCTGGGGGGGGCTAAAATGTGCCCCCTCACCTCGGCTCTGGACCCCCCTACTGGCGAAGTCCAGATACGCCCCTGGTGCGCAGTGTTATAGAATAAGGTCGATCTGCACCTAATTTAGGCATGAGGATTTACATCAGGTTTTAGTTGCTATAAATCCTCACACCTAAAATTAGGTGCAGATCCCAGCGCTAAGCACTATTCTATAAACAGCGCCCAACTGGGAGTGCCATTTATACAATTTAGTTCCTAGTGCTGAGCTTGAGAATGATTTGAGGAATGACACACTGACATAATTTTGTTGTTCTTTCTAGAGTCTAGAACAGCAGGGAACAGTGCAACTTCACCTAAAACAATTAATTGAATTTCCACACAACGGCTGATGGTCCTGCTTTGTTTTGAGGAAAATATGATAAAATACACACATACACACACTTCAGTTTCTATTGCCTAGGGATTACAATAGGATGGATTTTCCTTACAAATTCAATGTACTAACAACAATAGCAAAGAACATTTGGGTCCCACTCAAGTTAGATGCAAAAAAATCTGCAGCAGCTCTAAAACTCAAAAATGTTATTTGTCTCTGCCTTAGCATGAAAACCATTACAGATACAGGGTTTCCAGTTTCCCAGCAATGTCCCTGAACCTGGCATAGCTCATACAAGTCCACAAAATTGTGAGATCTTCCTTTTCACCTTAGTTAAGCACAGGCTACAGAGGGGTCAGTCCCATCCTGTAATTCAATTCTGTTTACTGACCCCATCAAGTTGGTCACTGCACATGTTGGTAGCAATAAAGAGGAAAGCAAAAAAAGAAACCAATCTAGTTCCAATGCAAGGGCAATCATTTATTTAAAAATACACAGCAGATTCTTCTTCTTCATGTTCAATTGTAAAGCCCTGTGTACGACTGGTAGCGCTATAAAAGTGATTTATAGTAGTAGTAATAGTAGCAGTTCTACGTTTCGGCGCAGATCAGGGCCTGCCTCAGGAGTCAAACAATTCAGTCCAGTGTGCAACAACGGTTAAAAATTCAGCAGTGCAAAACAAGATTAGCCAAGTTACACCATCAGTGTAGTGCAGCAAAACACTTAGGAGAAAGCACTTTGACCAACATCTGCCACATAGAACTGTAATGAGACCTCGGGTCCAGGCAAAGATGAAATCATACCTGTAACCTCAGACAGTCCTTGCACATTTTCCTCATAGTCAACAGTCTCTCTGAAACTTGGAGAGCTGCTTCCTCGTTGGCAGAGTTTACTTCCATCATCACTGCTAAATCTCTTGGTATCCCAGCGTTAAAAGCTGCGGAAACAACCTCCTGCTGTGAAAAACCACCATTAGCATAAACCCTTAGGGAACACATGGAAGAGTGTGCATTCGGCCTGGAGTATCCTCCTCCAAGTGACACTGCCTCTCCACCAAGCAGCACCACAGCAGAACATTGGCTTGAAGTTGTAGAGGGAAGCAGCTGAGCAAACCACTCAGTCTTAGTCTGACAGACCTTTTGAGCTCAGTCGGCAGTTGAGTAAACACGAATCTTGCCACACCATTCTGGAGCCATAAGGAATGATTATACTAAAGGTAAAAATCGAGTTCCTCAACATGCCTCAGCACCCACCACCATCTTGACTCTGTCCTTCCAAGAGCCAGGCTCTTCATAGGGACAAGGAGAAATACTGTTTTCTTGGAAGAGAGATGATGGACCAAAGGCAAAAAGCAAAGACAGGAGGTACTGTGGGATAAGCATACTACCATTTTCTGTGTAGGTTATATTGCATTTACTGTCATAATTGAAAGTATGCTGGGATAGTGTACATTCCTGAATCCTGGAAAAAGCTCAGAGAGGTAGTAAATCTACCCTTCCCAGCTCCATGAATTGATCACATGAAAGAAGAAAGCTTCCAGGAGACTAGAGAAGAGCAGATATAGAATGGAAGCAAACATGAAGCTGAAAACTAAAGACCTGTTAGTTTGACATCAGTGGTAGGCTAAGATAAGAAAATGATAGAATATTGTAATACGTGAAGTCAGTAGGTTACAGTCTTTTACCTGCTGTGGTAAAAGGGGCCTCAGTGCATGTCAAAAACAGCGCAGGCCCCCTTTTACCACAGCTTAGTACAATGATCCCTTTATGTGGTGAATTAACTGGGCATCGATCTGAATATCGGCCAGTGCCCGATTAACTTCTGGGTCAGCAGGCATACCCAGATATTCAATGGCAGCATATAATATCCAGGGTTAGGTCAGCCCATTGCGTGGCATGCAAGCTGCTTACTGCCACAGGCTAAATATTCCTGTCAGAGAATCTATGTGAGAGAGGAAGGGGTGTAGAACAGAGCAGTTGGTGTGAATGGGCAGGCTAGCCCCAGATTCTATATATTGCGCTGAGATTTCCGCACAGAAATTGAAGCGTATTCTATAACAATGTACATAACTTAATTAGTTAACAAGCTAATCAGTGCTGTTAATTGGGTGTTAACAAGTAATTATCAGCACTAATTGGCATTAATTAAGATTTATGCACACAACTCGCTAAGTGTATTCTGTACCGTGGTGCGCTTAAATTCTAAGTTGCATAGTTGAAAAGGGGCAGGGTCATGGGTGAGGCACGGGCATTTCTAAAATCTATGTGCATTATTAAATAATACACCCACTCTGTGCCTAATTTAGGCATTGGGATTTACACCAAGTAAAACAAGGCCTAAATGGACGTGACCAAATTTGGTCATGTGAACAGGTGCTCGTTGTATTCTATGTATTGAGCAGAAATTTAAACCTATTCTACAACATTTAGGCATACTTTAGAGAATATGCCTAGACGTAGTTGTTTTCCATGTGGATTTTTCAAGTACCATATAGAGAATCTAGCCTATGATCTCTTTCTTCAAACATGTTCTAGGTTACTATCAGGCTCATTTTTGAAAGAGATGGGCGTCCATCTTCCGACATAAATCGGCACTTGGAGGTCCATCTCTCAGAGACGTCCAAATCAGTATAATCGAAACCCGATTTTGGACGTCTCTAGCGAAAGTCTACCACAAGGATGTCCAAATCTGATGGGGGCATATCGGAGGCGTGGTGAAGGCGGGACTTGGACGTTTCTAAGACTTGGATGTCTTTGAGCCATAATGGAAAAAAGCAGAAACGTCCAAGACTAAAACTTGGACGTTTTCACCCGGACCTGTTTTTATTGTGAATAAGGCACAAAAAGGTGCCCGGAATGACCAGATGACCACCAGAGGGAATCGGGGATGACATCCCCTTACTCCCCCAGTGGTCACTAACCTCCTCCCACCTCAAAAAACATGATTAAAAATATTGATTGCCAGCCTCATATGTCATACTCAGGTCCATGACAGCAGTATGCAGGTCCCTGGAGCAATTTTAGTGGGTGCAGTGCACTTCAGACAGGTGGATCCACGCCCATACCCCCCTACCTGTTACATTTGTGGAGGAAACAGTGAGCCCTCCAAAACCCACCAGAAACCCTGTGTACCTATATATAGGTGCCCCCCTTCACCCGTAAGGGCTATGGTAGTGGTGTACAGTTGTGGGTAGTGGGTTTTGGGGTGCTCAGTACACAAGGTAAGGGAGCTATGTACCTGGGAGCATTTTATGAAATCCACTGCAGTGCCCCCTAGGGTGCCCCATTGGTGTCCTGGCATGTCATGGGGACCAGTGTACTACAAATGCTGGCTCCTCCCATGTCCAAATGGCTTGCATTTGAACGTTTTAGACTTGGATGTCTTTTGTTTCGAAACTCGCCAAAAATCAAAGACGTTCAAATCTAAGGACGTCCAAATCTAAGGATTCCCTTAGTATTTTCAAAATGAAAGATGGACGTCCATCGTTTTTTTGAAAATGACCTTTACCCCGCCTCCGAATTTGGGCGTTTTACAAAGACGTCCAAATTCAAACTTAGATGTTTCTTTCGAAAATGCCCCTCTATGCCAGCTGTACTTTCACCCAAGCAGATGAATAATCATGCATTTAAGATGCAGAAATCCATGAGCCATTACTAGGGGGAAGAACTAGCAGTCACTGAACAGAAAAGAGATCTTGAGGTTATCACCACTGATGACTTCAAGATAACCAGCTAGTGTGACTAAGCAGCTGGGAGGGTTGCTAAAGAGAGGTATCACCAGTGCTTTTTTTGTGCCAGTATGCAACGGTACGGCGTACCGGCACCTTTTTTCAGGGGCTCACCTGCTCGCTCCCTGCTGTTTGCACCCGGCCGATCCCTGCCTCATAAAACTTTTATTTTTTCGCGAACCGGCAGACTGAATAAAGAAAACAAACAGCAGACAAGCTTGCCTCCTTCCATCGTGTTGGCCACTTCGTTTCCCTGCATTCTCAGCGCGTCCTGCCCTCGAGGAAAGGAAATGACATCAGAGGAGGGCGGGACGCACTGAGAATGCAGGGAAACGAGGCGGCCGACGCGATGGAAGGAGGCAAGCCTGTCTGCTGTTTGTTTTCTTTCTTCAGTCTGCTGGTTCGCGAAAAAATAAAAGTTTTACGAGGCAGGGATCGGCCGGGTGCAAACAGCAGGGAGCAAGCAGGGGAGGGTGAGCAAGTGGGGCTGGGGGGGGTGTGGGCAAGTGGGGCTGGGGAGTGTGGGCAAGTGGGGCTGGGGGTGTGTGTGGGCAAGTGGGGCTGGGGGGGTGTGGGCAAGTGGGGCTGGGGGTGTGTGTGGGCAAGTAGGGCTGGGGGTGTGCGTGTGTGGGCAAGTGGGGCTGGGGGTGTGTGTGTGGGCAAGTAGGGCTGGGGGTATGTGTGTATGGGCAAGTGGGGCTGGGGGTGTGTGGGCAAGTGGAACTGGGGGTGTGTGTGGGCAAGTGGGGCTGGGGGTGTGTGTGGGCAAGTAGGGCTGGGGGTATGTGTGTATGGGCAAGTGGGGCTGGGGGGTGTGTGGGCAAGTGGGGCTGGGTGTGTGTGTGTGGGCAAGTAGGGCTGGGGGTATGTGTGTATGGGCAAGTGGGGCTGGGGGGGTGTGTGTGGGCAAGTAGGGCTGGGGGTATGTGTGTATGGGCAAGTGGAGCTGGGGGTGTGTGGGCAAGTGGAGATGGGGGGTGTGTGGGCAAATGGGGCTGGGGGTGTGTGTGTAGGCAAGTAGGGCTGGGGGTATGTGTGTGTATGGTCAAGTGGGGCTGGGGGGTGTGTGGGCAAGTGGGGCTGGGGGGTGTGGGCAAGTGGGGCTGGGGGTGTGTGTGTGGGCAAGTAGGGCTGGGGGTATGTGTGTATGGGCAAGTGGGGCTGGGGGGGATGTGCGCAAATGGGGCTGGGGGTGTGTGTGTGGGCAAGTAGGGCTGGGGGTATGTGTGTGTATGGTCAAGTGGGGCTGGGGGGTGTGTGGGCAAGTGGGGCTGGGGGTGTGTGGGCAAGTGGAACTGGGGGTGTGTGTGGGCAAGTGGGGCTGGGGGTGTGTGTGGGCAAGTAGGGCTGGGGGTATGTGTGTATGGGCAAGTGGGGCTGGTGTGTGTATGGGCAAGTGGGGCTGGGGGGGTGTGTGTGGGCAAGTAGGGCTGGGGGTATGTGTGTATGGGCAAGTGGAGCTGGGGGTGTGTGGGCAAGTGGAGATGGGGGGTGTGTGGGCAAATGGGGCTGGGGGTGTGTGTGGGCAAGTAGGGCTGGGGGTATGTGTGTGTATGGTCAAGTGGGGCTGGGGGTGTGTGTGTGGGCAAGTAGGGCTGGGGGTATGTGTGTATGGGCAAGTGGGGCTGGGGGTGTGTGGGCAAGTGGGGCTGGGGGTGTGTGTGTGGGCAAGTAGGGCTGGGGGTATGTGTGTATGGGCAAGTGGGGCTGGGGGGGTGTGCGTGGGCAAGTAGGGCTGGGGTATGTGTGTATGGGCAAGTGGAGCTGGGGGTGTGTGGGCAAGTGGAGATGGGGGGTGTGTGGGCAAATGGGGCTGGGGGTGTGTGGGTGGGCAAGTAGGGCTGGGGGTATGTGTGTGTATGGTCAAGTGGGGCTGGGGGTGTATGGGCAAGTGGGGCTGGGGGGTGTGGGCAAGTGGGGCTGGGGGTGTGTGTGTGGGCAAGTAGGGCTGGGGGTATGTGTGTATGGTCAAGTAGGGCTGGGGGGTGTGGGCAAGTGAGGCTGGGGGTGAGGGCAAGTAGGGCTGGGGGTATGTGTGTATGGGCAAGTGGGGCTGGGGGGTGTGTGGGCAAGTAGGGCTGGGTGTGTGTGTGTGTGGGCAAGTAGGGCTGGGGGTATGTGTGTATGGGCAAGTGGGGCTGGGGGGGTGTGGGCAAGTGGGGCTGGGGGTGTGTGTGGGCAAGTGGGGCTGGTGGTATGTGTGTGTGGGCAAGTGGGGCTGGGGATGTGTGTGTGTGGGCAAGTAGGGCTGGGGGTATGTGTGTATGGGCAAGTGGAACTGGGGGTGTGTGTGGGCAAGTAGGGCTGGGGGTATGTGTGTATGGGCAAGTGGAGCTGGGGGTGTGTGGGCAAGTGGAGATGGGGGGTGTGTGGGCAAATGGGGCTGGGGGTGTGTGGGTGGGCAAGTAGGGCTGGGGGTATGTGTGTGTATGGTCAAGTGGGGCTGGGGGTGTATGGGCAAGTGGGGCTGGGGGGTGTGGGCAAGTGGGGCTGGGGGTGTGTGTGTGGGCAAGTAGGGCTGGGGGTATGTGTGTATGGTCAAGTAGGGCTGGGGGGTGTGGGCAAGTGAGGCTGGGGGTGAGGGCAAGTAGGGCTGGGGGTATGTGTGTATGGGCAAGTGGGGCTGGGGGGTGTGTGGGCAAGTAGGGCTGGGTGTGTGTGTGTGTGGGCAAGTAGGGCTGGGGTATGTGTGTATGGGCAAGTGGGGCTGGGGGGGTGTGGGCAAGTGGGGCTGGGGGTGTGTGTGGGCAAGTGGGGCTGGTGGTATGTGTGTGTGGGCAAGTGGGGCTGGGGATATGTGTGTGTGGGCAAGTAGGGCTGGGGGTATGTGTGTATGGGCAAGTGGAACTGGGGGTGTGTGTGGGCAAGTGGGGCTGGGGGTGTGTGTGGGCAGGTAGGGCTGGGGGTATGTGTGTATGGGCAAGTGGGGCTGGGGGGTGTGTGGGCAAGTGGGGCTGGGGGTGTGTGTGTGGGCAAGTAGGGCTGGGGGTATGTGTGTGTATGGGCAAGTGGGGCTGGGGGTGTGTGGGCAAGTGGAGATGGGGGTGTGTGTGGGCAAGTGGGGCTGGGGGTGTGTGGGCAAGTGGAGATGGGGGGTGTGTGTGGGCAAGTGGGGCTGGGGGTGTGTGGGCAAGTGGGGCTGGGGGTGTGTGTGTGTGGGCAAGTAGGGCTGGGGGTATGTGTGTATGGGCAAGTGGAGCTGGGGGTGTGTGGGCAAGTGGAGATGGGGGGTGTGTGGGCAAATGGGGCTGGGGGTGTGTGTGTGGGCAAGTAGGGCTGGGGGTATGTGTGTGTATGGTCAAGTGGGGCTGGGGGGTGTGTGGGCAAGTGGGGCTGGGGGTGTGTGTGTGGGCAAGTAGGGCTGGGGGTATGTGTGTATGGTCAAGTGGGGCTGGGGGGGTGTGGGCAAGTGGGGCTGGGGGGGTGTGGGCAAGTGAGGCTGGGGGGTGTGGGCAAGTAGGGCTGGGGTATGTGTGTATGGGCAAGTGGGACTGGGGGGTGTGTGGGCAAGTAGGGCTGGGTGTGTGTGTGTGTGGGCAAGTGGGGTTGGGGGTGTGTGTGTGGGCAAATAGAGCTGGGGGTATGTGTGTATGGGCAAGTGGGGCTGGGGGGGATGTGGGCAAGTGGGGCTGGGGGTGTGTGTGGGCAAGTGGGACTGGGGGTATGTGTGTGTGGGCAAGTGGGGCTGGGGATGTGTGTGTGTGGGCAAGTAGGGCTGGGGGTATGTGTGTATGGGCAAGTGTGGCTGGGGGCTGGGCAAATGGGGCTGGGGTTTGAATGATCTCGGGGGCAGGTGGAGGCTGGGGCGAGTCACTGGACATTGAAGGGAGGGGGAGGATGGGGCAAAAGAGAATCGCTGGACATGGAGGGGATGGGATAGTAGGGCAGGGGAGAGAGAAGAATGGAGAATTGCTGGACATGGATGGAAGGGGAAGGCAGGGAAGAGAGAATTGCTGGACTTGGATAGGAGAGGAGGGCAGGGGAGAGAGGAGAATCACTGGACATGGGAGGGCAGGGGAGAGAGGAGACATGCTGGACATGGATGGTGGGGAGGGAAGATAGGAAGGAGATCCACATGGATGGGATGGCAGGGGAGGAAGGAGAATGCTGGAAATGGATGGAGAGCAGAGCAGGAGATAGAGGAGAATTGCTGGACATGGATGGATGGAGGGGTTGGCGGGGAGAGAGGAGAAACGCTGGACATGGAAGAAGAAAGGAGGAAAGTAAAGAAATAAATGGAAAGGAAGCCCTGGAAACAGAGTTAAGAGAACAGATAGAGAGCAGCAGAATCAGACACTTGGACCAGTATGGATAGAAAATAGTCACCAGACAGCAAAGGTAGAAAAAAATTATTTTATTTTCATTTTAGGTTTTGTAATTTGTCCAATTCGAGAATTTACATCTATTGTCTTATTTTGCACTGGGTATACTGGAGCTGTAACATCTTACAGAAATGATTTATAATGACAAAAAATCACAAGTTATTGTTTTTCTCCTATACTAGTATATTTTCAATGATGTCTGTTTATATGTGCCATGGCTGATATAAGGGGTGTGGCTAATGTGGGTGTGGCTATCATAGGGGTGGAGCCATATGTGGTGACTCCCGCCCATAATGAGTACCGGCACCTTTTTTTCTACAAAAAATGCACTGGGTATCACTAGCAGAGAGAGAGAAGTAATGTATAACCCTGTATAGGTCTCTACTGAGACTTCATCTTAAGTACATTTTAAATTACTATTTCAGTTCATTTTCATTTAACTTTAAAAATAAGCCCCCCTCCTGCCACAAAATCAACAAGTAAAGTCCCCTCTTGGTAGATGTTATCGGTATAGCCTCCTGTGCCGATACAAACCTCATGCCTCCATCACAGATGTAGAACCCTCATGATGAGGCAAAATAGATCTCTGATCACTTCTAACTCACTGATGCAGTAGTGGAAAATGATACCAGCCAACCTGTGGCCTGCACCATTATGGATATTCACTGTATAACAGAAAAGCATTAGCCTTTTGTAGGCCACGCTGTATAACAGAAAAGCATTAGCTTTCTGTAAGCCACCATCATTACGTTGTACAGCAAAAATCCATAATATCACTAAGTAGATTTGGAAGTTTTTTTGTTTTTGTGACAAGATGGATGTGACTTTTTTTTTTATTTTGTCTTTGGTTTCTGTTTTATAATTTCATTTTTTGCTTGTTTTTTTTTTTTAATAGATAAAAAAAGAGCAAATGAGGTAAAAATGAGAAACAAACACAACAACAAAAAACAAATCCTATATAATAAAACGCACCTCCAACTTTCTGAAGCTGACTGCATGGCTGAGGCATTCCTGCTCTCTGTATCCATCTCCTGAACTGACATCACGTACTTCCGGGTTTGTCACAAGCAGAAGTGACCAACCACACGAGGTTTCTTGACTTCAGAATGTTGGAGGTGCATTCTATTAAATAGGATTGGTCAGTTCCTTGAAGCACAGCCAGAGCTCAGCGTCCTGCACAGTAACGCTCAGACACCAGAGAGAGAGGGGAGGGCTGACACCAGAGAGAGGGAGGGAGGGGGGCCTGACACCAGAGAGGGGGGGAGGTATCTCTGTCACATACACACTCTCTCTCACACACACTCTCTCACAGTCAGTCTTTCTCTCTCTCACTCTCACACACTGTCTCTCACACTCTCTATATCTCACACTGTATCACATTCACTCTCTATATGTCACACAGTCACTCACACACTCTCTTGGTCTCATACACTCAGTCTCACAGAGAGTCTGTGTCTCACACACACTCTCTCTCTCGCATACACACTGTATCTCTGTGAAACACACTCTCTCTCTCACACTGTCTCACATACACACTTGCACACACTCTCATTCTCACACACACACTCGCACCCAGACTCACTCTCTCTCTCTGTCACACACACTCGCACATTCACTCTCTCACACAGAGTCACTCTCACATACACTCTCTCAAACATACACACTCAGAGGAAAACCTTGCTAGCGCCCATTTCATTTGTGTCAGAAACGGGCCTTTTTTACTAGTATGAAATAAAAAGAAACAAAAAAGTATTAACAATATTCAGTTTATTTATTTGTTGCATTTGTACCCCACATTTTCCCACATATTTGCAGGCTCAATGTGGTAGTTGGTGTCAGACAGCGTGTTTTATGTTTGTTTGTTTGTTTGTTTGTTTGTTTTTGTTTATCTACTGCCTGCAGAAAAAAAACATTAATTCAATGCTGGGTCCAGTGTGGGCTTCATCATTGAATTTCCAGTTTTTCTAAAGCCGACTAGTGCATGCCCGGTTAAGTTCATATTCAGACTTAACCAGCCACAGGTTAGCACATAAAGATAGGACAGCTATTTATGTGATCCTATTTATGTTCTAAACCTGGCCGGTTAGGTCTGAGTATCAGGACCTAACTGGATTCCGCCCCCAGAATGCCCCCGGCATAGCCGGTTTTAAGGTCGCTGCTAACCGCTCATTTTCAGTGAGGAGGAACAGTTAAGTGCCACACCAAATAATTTCACCGGTCAGCAGCCATTTGCAACTGGTTAATTTGCTTTGAATATTCAGCTGGCATACAGTATGTTCAAAAGAAGGCCACCGAAAAAGTATGTTATGGACAGGTAGCCAGAAAACTTTTGTTTTATTTCTTTTCCTGTGTTCTCTCTAGGAATGTTCACTTCAATCGTTTTCATTTGGCCATTTTTTTCATCACAGGACAAAGTTTTATTGTGCACGCTATTTGGAAGGAGGGCACACACTTTCCAAAAAAGTGCATACTTTTTTCCTAATAGCATATGCATCTCGAATGCACTGTGTATGCATGATGGTTCATGAGCAGTGATTCACTATTGGAAAAGAGTGCCCACTGTTTCTGAAAGTGTGTATCCTTTTTCCAAATAGTGCACATTCGTTCGAAAGAGTGTGTAAGCAAAAAAAAACAAACAAACAAACAAATGTTCTTATTTTTTCTGCTCCTTTTTGGATTTTAATAGCATGCAACAACATAGGATATGTCATTGACATTTTCCATGTCATTGCACATGACAGCTCATCCCTAGGGCATATAGCCTGCACCATAAACTATACATGGAGAGGCTGAAGGATGACAAAAAGAACATTAAAATATGTAGCTTATTTCATTAAATAAGCAAAAGGTAACAGTGCTTTCAAAGAATGAAAGCTTTATGGATAAGTTTTATCACATGAAACTGAATGAAGCAAGATTCAAATAAAAGCCACTTGAATTAGTTCCACACTGATACAGAGGGGCATTTTCGATATGACGTCTAAGGTGGTCTATGGATGTTTTGCGCTAAATGTCCGAAATCCAAATAGGAAATATGGCCATTTTCAAAACCATAAAACATCTATCTTTTTTTTTTTTTTACAAAAATACCATTTGTAGCAAGGTTTTGTCCTCTTGCTCTTGTTTTTTCAGGCCATTTTCAAAAAAAAGAAAAAGTACAAGTGAAAAACGTAGAAAATCAACCCATTGGGATGTAGGAAGAGCCAGCAGTTTTACCAGACTGGTCCCCCAGATATCCCAGGAGAGCAACGGGGCAACCTAGGGGGCACTGTTGTGAACTTCTTATAAATGCTTCCAGATACACATTTCACCGTTGCTCCCTTATCTTGTCTGCTGAGCCCTCCAAAACCCACCCTAAATTCATTACCCCCAACTATAAACTACTACAATAAGCCTTATGGGTGAAGGGGACACCTATATGTAGGTTCAGTGGGTTTCTGGTGAGTTTTGGAGGGCTCACAGTTTCTACCACAACTATAACAGGTAGGGGAAGGTATGGGCCTGGGTCCACCTGTCTACAGTGCACTGCACCCACGCCTATACTACTCCAGGGACCTGCATGCTTCTCTAATGGATTTGGCTATAACATTTGAGGCTGTCATACAAGCTAGAAAGTTCTATTTTTATTCACAATTTTTTTGGGGGGTGAGGGGTTCAGTGACCACTAGGGGAGTAAGGGGGAGTCATCTGGTCATTTAGGGCACCTTTTTGTGCCTTATTCGTTATTAAAAACAGGTCTGAACCAAAACACTAAAGTTTTCACCCTAGACATTTTCATTTTATTCCATTATGGTTGTAAGATATCCAAGTGTTAGGCACGTCCTAAGCCTGCCCTAATCCTGCCATTGAAATGCCCCGACAGACCCCCTTGTGATTTGGATGCATTGCAAATGAAATTTATAGATAAATGTCTGCAAAACAGGTTTTGAAAATACTGATTTTGACATCTTGAGAAGAAATCTGTCCAAATGATGCTTTATGACACTTTTTGGATGTGTTTCTCTTTCGAAAATGAGCCCCATGGAGGGGCATAATCGAAAGGGATGCCCAAGTTTTGCTGAGGACGTCCTCGCAAAATGTCCTGATGGAGGGGCGGGGAAACCCGTATTATCGAAACAAGATGGACGTCCATCTTTCATTTCGATAATACGGTCGGGGACGCCCAAATCCTGAAATTTAGGTTGTCCTTAGAGATGGTCGTCCCTAGCCTTGGTCGCTTCTGATTTTCAGCGATAATGGAAACCAAGGACGCCCATCTCATAAACGACCAAATCCAAGCCCTTTGGTCATGGGAGGAGTCAGCATTCATAGTGCACTGGTCCCCCTGACATGCCAGGACACCAACCGGGCACCCTAGGGGGCACTGCAGTGGACTTCACAAATTGTTCCCAGGTACATAGCTCCCTTACCTTGTGTGCTGAGCCCCCCAAACCCCCCCCCCCCCAAAACCCACTACCCACAACTGTACAACACTACCATAGCCCTTACGGGTGAAGGGGGCACCCAGTTGTGGGTACAGTGGGTTTCTGGTGGATTTGGAGGGCTCACATTTACCACCACAAGTGTAACAGGTAGGGGGGATGGGCCTGGGTCCGCCTGCCTGAAGCGTACTGCACCCACTATAACTGCTCCAGGGACCTGCATACTGCTGTGATAAACCTGAGTATGACATTTGAGGCTGGCACAAAATATTTTGAAAGATTTTTTTTGAGGGTGGGAGGGGGTTAGTGACCACTGGGGGAGTAAGGGGAGGTACATAAGTACATAAGTACATAAGTAGTGCCATACTGGGAAAGACCAAAGGTCCATCTAGCCCAGCATCCTGTCACCGACAGTGGCCAATCCAGGTCAAGGGCACCTGGCACGCTCCCCAAACGTAAAAACATTCCAGACAAGTTATACCTAAAAATGCGGAATTTTTCCAAGTCCATTTAATAGCGGTCTATGGACTTGTCCTTTAGGAATCTATCTAACCCCTTTTTAAACTCCGTCAAGCTAACCGCCCGTACCACGTTCTCCGGCAACGAATTCCAGAGTCTAATTACACGTTGGGTGAAGAAAAATTTTCTCCGATTCGTTTTAAATTTACCACACTGTAGCTTCAACTCATGCTCTCCGGTGGTCATTTGGTCAGTTTGGGCACCTTTTTGTGCCTTGGTCGTAAAAAAACAGGAACAGGTAAAGTCATCCAAGTTCTCGTCAGGGACGCCCTTTTTTTCCATTATGAGTTGAGGACATCCATGTGTTAGGCACACCCATGTCCCACCTTCGCTACACCTCTGACAGTCCCCCATGAACTCTGATTGTCCCTGCAATGGAAAGCATTGGGGATGTCCAAAATCGGCTTTCGATTATACCGATATAGGCGACCCTGTGAGAAGTACGCTCATCTTCCGATTTGTATCGAAAGATGGGCATCCTTTTCTTTCGAAAATGAGCCTGACAGTCACCTAAACAAATTTTATCAAAACACTGGAAGAAATTAAGCAATCATGTAACAAGACATTAAGGGCCCTTAGCAATAGAGAGACAAAAAAGACCACAGAGTAAGGCTTATGACCATACGGTTGTCAGGTACAAACACGTATTCCATTTGGTCAGATATATGTGTTTATTTACCCTCCCCTTACCCACCTCGACTACCAGGTTGGCCCATTGTGTGCACTGGAGAATCTAGCTACCTAGTTAGAAGTACAATTAGTTTCCCTGTGAGGTTCAGTTTTCACCCTGGAAGATTTATCTCGCCAGGTAATGCCTTAGTTACCAAGCTGGAAGCCTGCGAAAGCTGCCTTCGTTAAGTACAAGGATATTGCCAGAATGATAAAAGATGCTTTTCTTTTGTAAACTTAGCCCATTTTTATTGCAGATAAATGCCATCAACAAATAGGATCATTTATCCTTTACTGAAAACACAAAACATGTTTCCATTCAGAAAACATGAAATATATGCACTATAATCTTAATAAAGAAAGCCTTCCTAATGAAAATAATAATTTTCTATTCCTTTGTGCTGTACATTTTCTATAAACATGGTACATTTGTAATTATATTTAGCTAAGAAGCATTCTTCCAGTCAGACAATTTCCTGGAGATTTAGAAAGGGCAGAAGAATGCCTGTATTTAGTAGCTGATGGAGCGTAGGAGCTTGAGTGGTTTCTACAAAGAGCGGTGAACTCTTCTTGATGCAACATTTCGTAAAAGGTCCTTCATTTAAAGGAAACATTCATTTTCACATTTGGCTGTTTTTAAAAGGCAATTTCAGAGCAAAATAGAAAAAAAATCAAGTTGATGTATGTTACATACTTGGATAGGTTAAAAGAAAACCAAGAAGTCCTACTTCTTATTGCCCACAAGCTCTCTCCGTTGGCCTATGTACTGACAGCGTGTTAAGAAATGTGCCTTAACAACTTTGTAACATTTCCATGTGCACATGTGAAAAAACATGAACAACTAATATACACAGGTAATGAGATGCATCATGTCTGTGAACTGTGAAAATGTTGTTCATATTTGAAAAACAACTGCTTAAACTTAGGAAGTCCTTAGTATGTAGGCCTCAACAGAACTGGATTATCCATTGACTTTTCTGGTTGTGGAACATACCTCTTTGCAAACCAACAATAGAGACGTGAAAGAAAACCGGGCTACCAAAATTATATCAGCAAGATTCCACAACAGTTTAGTCAATAACATAATAAAATGGAGGGGAAAGAAAACCTCAATAATGGCCACTAACAGTTTCCATAGTGTGGCTCAAACACATCAACAGTCAAAAAAAAAAACCTACATCAATAATTAGTGTAAATACACTAATATTTCTTCATAATAAGAATGTATAATTTATCTCAATACATCTTCATCACAATTCTATCAATCACACCAAAAATGGCCACAGTTTTGCCAAATAGTGGGTATATCAGGGTATGAATAATTTCATATGTGCCATTACATGCTGCTCTTCAGAGTAATGGCACCTATGCTATAATTGATGTAGTGTGCTATAGTGTCATATGAAATTATTCATATCCTGATGCAGCTACTATCTGATTAAACAGTGGCCTTTATGGACATGTTGAGAAGTTTTGCATTCTTCTTTTTCTTTTATTTATTACATTTTAACTTCATCTCAAGCAAAAACTTGAACCAGAAAAATGCTTGCCTATAATACTGTAATACTGAAACATCAAGGTCCCAATTCTATATAAGGCGCCTACAAAATCCGTGCGGTAAACATTTCCACCTAATTGTATTCTATAAGTGATGCCTAGATTTAGGTATGGTATATAAAATACAAGCTAACTGCCTTCACCACGTTCTCCGGCAACGAAGTCCAGAGTTTAATTATGCGTTGGGTATAGAATATGCTGAGTGGTTTGTCATGAAACTAAATTTAGTCACAGCCATTTAAGCTACTTTTTTTGGTGTAAATCCTACGCCTAAATTAGGCACAGATCAAGTGTATTCTATAATAATGTACATAGATTTTAGAAACACCCACACCCTGCCCATGACCACACCCCTTTTCAACTTTGTGATTTAGAATTTAGGCGCACCACATTACAGAATACACTTAGTGAGTTGTGCGCATAAACCTCAATTAATGCCAAAGGAGAAACAGGGATGACATGATACAGATGTTCAAACCTTTTCCAGAGATGGGAAGGTGGTAGAACTAGAGAACAAGAATTGAGGTTGAAGGGTGGCAGACTCAGGAGTAATGTCAGGAAGAATTTTTCACAGAAAGGGTGGTAGATGCATGTAATGCCCTCCCGTGGGAGGTGGTGGAGATGAAAACGGTAATGGAATTCAAACATGTGTGGGATAAACACAAAGGAATCCTGTTTAGAAGCAATGGATCCATGGAATCTTAGTGGAGATTGGGTGGCAACGCCAGTAATTGGGAAGGAAAACCAGTGCTGGGCAGACTTCTACAATCTATGCCCTGATCGTAACTGAAAAGATATGGATGGACTGGAGTGTAAATTTTAAGGGTCTTCGATGTTAGCTTCAGAACTTTTAGTACAAGAACAGTGCTGGGCAGACTTCTACGGTCTGTGCCCTGAGAATGGCAAGGACAAATCACTCGGGTATGCATATAAAGTATCACATACCATGTAAAATGAGTTTATCTTGTTGGGCAGACTGGATGGACCATTCAGGTCTTTATCTGCCATTATTTAATTGGATATCAACAAGCAATTATCCGCACTAACATAGTAAATGACGGCAGGTAAAGACCTGAATGGTCCATCCAGTCTGCCCAACAAGATAAACTCATTTTACAGTTCTGATTAGCTAGTTATCCAATTAAGTTATGTGCATTGTTATACAATACACTTTGGTTTCCTCACAGATTTTCTGGTGCCATATATAGAATCTGTGAGTTAGGCACCAGAATGATGCATGAAAAGCACAAATTCTATAATGACAGTTGTGTGTGTAACTACTGTTATAGAATGCTAGTGTATATATGTGCCGCCTGGTCCTCCTTGATCCTTTTCGTGCTGCTGGAATGGTTCTCCGGCTCAGAGCCAGAATAGTAAAGGGCAACAGCCAGAAGGAGAACACGGTGGTGCGAGCGGAGGGTGCAGAGCCGGGCCATTACTGCACTAAGCAAAGGCATGCTCAACCCCCCCCCCCCCCAACTTAGAAATAGACATTCTTTAATGTTATGCCACAAGTATGACAAATAAAACACAGGTTCCAAGGATGAGGTATAATAATGTTTTTATTTTGTATTTTTCCTCGCAGGTAAGTGGTTTCCTCCTTGATAAGTCTGCCCGCTGTTAGGACATCCTGGCTGCAGCTCCTGGATTCTCTGTAGTGTTCCTGGCTTCCTCTCCGTGCTGTTCCTCCAGGTTTCTCACTGCTGGAAATAGAAAACATTTGTTTTGCATATATGGTATTACAGTACTTGGTACTTTCTCCCCCCCCCCCCCCCCTCCCTCTGCAGACCCTCTGCATTCCGTTCCCGCCCTCTGCAGACCCTCTGCATTCCGTTCCCTCCCTATGCAGACCCTCTGCATTCCCAATCCCTTCCCTCCCCCCTCCCTGTGCAGCCCTGCACTCCCAATCCCTTCCCTCCCCCTCCCTATGCAGCCCTCTGCATTCCATATCCCTTCCCTTCCCACTCCCTGTGCAGCCCTGCACTCCCAATCCCTCCCCTCCCCCTTCCCTAATTCCCTGTAGTAAGTATAGTAAGACTATGAGGCAGATGCACTAAAGCTTAATGAACCTTTAATGACCCTCCAACGAGGAAATTTTGATCCGTTGCATGCATCAAAGGGCTTTTACCGAGGAAGCTAGCAGCTAACGAAAACGGAATGGAGATGACCAATTAGTGTAAAAACCCCATTGAAACGAGATGCACTAACCTTTTCCAATTGCCTTTATGCAGGAAAAAGGCAGGAAATCTAACGAGAGGTCTGGACCTCTCGTTAGGACAGCTCTGTGCCAGGAAAAATCGTAAAGTGAAAAAATAAACAAACTTTGAGCCAATCCCAGCGCATTAGCAGAGCTAAAAGCGCTGTGATTGGTCCAAAGGACGTAGCATTACATATGTCCAAAAGAGCTGTGTTTAAGCTTAAAGAAAACGTGTCAGAAAACACATCAAATAAAAAAAATAAAAAAAGGATCGGGAGGGGGCAAGGGCGCTCATCAGGAGCGTCCTGTATGGACGGCCATGCCCCCCCCCCCCCACTGCTCCCCACTGTCCGCCACTTCCCCCCCCCCCCCCCCCCACACACACGAGAAAGCGAAATTCTAGCAGCCCCGGTCCCCCTCCCTTCCTGTTCTTCTGCTTTGCAAAAGCTAACTCCGCCTCCTGTCATTCTTCCACCCCGTGCCCCCACCCCGCTGCTCCCCACTGTCCGCCACTTCCCCCCCCCCCCCCCCCCCCCCCCCCCCCCCACTATGTGCTGTGGCTGCCTTTTCTTGGTGACCATATATGGGAATTTGGGTGTGCTTTCAGGTTATCAAAGGGTTGACATCAATCTCTTTGTACACCTAAGTTCATGCATGTGTAACCCATAGGGGGTTCAAATAATCTTGACTGGGCTCCTCCAGAGGGAAAAACTAAAGGTTCTAAAGTGACATCATCACTCTGGGAGAACAGCTGAGCAAGCTGAGACCTGGTTGCCTTGGCAACGGCTTGCTGGTCAGCTGGGAGCTGGACAGACATGTGTTTTGAGTCTGGGAGCAGCAGCGGCAGAAAATCCCTTTTAAAAGTGTTTTAAGAGTTGTATGAGTGAGAACAGTGTGATTGAATCCCCAGCTGCAAAGGAATGAAATACAAGCAGGCTTATGCTACGACCTTTGCATACAAAAGCACACAGTTTTGGAATGCGTTACCCAAGGCCCTGAAATCCATGAACAATCTAACCAGCTTCCGCAAAACTCTGAAAACACACCTCTTTAACAAAGCTTACAAAAGTCACCCTCAATGATACAAATCATCCCCCAAACCACCCAAGCACACCTAAAACACTTCTCACACAACCTACCCAACATCCGCCCATCCAAATCCTCTTTTACCTCAGCTTATGATCAACTGTATTTAAATCATGTACTGACTTTATCATAACCCTACTCTGTAAGCCACATTGAGCCTGCAAAAAGGTGGGATAATGTGGGGTACAAATGCAATAAATAATAATAAATAATAATATCTGTATTTACCTGCCTAACATTAGACGCAAGCACTTACGCTAGCTCAATGGTCGACTTAAATGTTGAGATGGTCGACCTTAGAGGTGGTCATCCCCGGTTTTCGGCGATAATGGAAACCAAGGACGCCCATCTCAAAAACGACCAAATCCAACGCATTTGATCATGGGAGGAGCCAGCATTCGTAGTGCACTGGTCCTCCTCACATGCCAGGACACCAACCGGGCACCCTAGGGGGCACTGCAGCGGACTTCAGAAATTGCTCCCAGTTGCTTAGCTCCTTTACCTTGGGTACCGAGGCCCACAACCCCTCTCCCCCAAAACCCACTACCCACAACTGTACAACACTACCATAGCCCTTAGGGATGAAGGGGGCACCTACATGTGGGTACAGTGGGTTTCGGGTGGGTTATGGGGGGCTCACATGTACCACCATAAGTGTAACACGTGGGGGGGGGGGCCTGGGTCCGCCTGCTTGAAGTGCACTGCACCCACTAAAAACTGCTCCAGGGACCTGCATACTGCTGTGATGGAGCTGAGTATGACATTTGAGGCTGGCATAGAGGCTGATAAAATGTTTAAAAAAAATTTTTTTTAGGGTGGGAGGGGGTTGGTGACCACTGGGGGAGTAAGTGGAGGTCATCCTCAATTCCCCCCGGTGGTCATCTGGTCAGTTTGGGCACCTTTTCGAGGCTTGGTCATAAAAAAAAGGAACCAAGTAAAATTGACCAAATGCTCGTGAGGGACACCCTTCTTTTTTCCATTATTGGCCGAGGACACCCATCTCTTAACCACGCCCCTGTCCTGCCTTCAGTACTGCCAACAAGCCCCCGTGAACTTTGGTCATCCCCTCGATGGAAAGCAGTTGAGGACGCAAAAAATCGGCTTTCAATTATGCCGATTTGGGCGACCTCGAGAGAAGGATGCCCATCTCCCGATTTGTGTCAGAAGATGGGCATCCTTCCCTTTCGAAAATAAGCTAGATAGTATACTACTTACAATATCAACACAATACGTAATAGAACATTTTAATTGATAGTGAAGGGTAAAGCAAAGATGGTATATCAAGTTCCACTCCCTTTCCCCATGAGGAAAGGCCAAAGCGGCCAGGGCTCCCCAGCCTGGAGAAGAGATGGCCAAGGAGAGACACAACTTTGTTTCATTCCAGAATCCCCCAATACTCCCAAGGCTCCTGGCGGGGGTACAGGCAACCAAAGACCTCATGTACCTCGTCTCAATCCCCTTTATTATTTTTCCAACTCCAACCCTGTTGTCACTCACTACAGGGAACCACTTTTTCTCTGCAGCTTCTCTGCCAAGACTTCCCCTGGGCAGGCCTCCCAGCTTCCCTCTCCAGCCCACTGGCAGGGACCTCCCTCCCCCCAGGGCTTCTGGAAAAAATCTATCACTGCTGTCTTAGTAATACCCATATTATGGGGATTTACACAAGCATAAACTTCACACTTGCTACCAAAATAGCACAATTAGCTTAAGTAGATGGGGAAAATGAGGAAGGGAATTGGAGGTTGGGAAGGGAGCAAAGGAAAGACAGAAATCCGGTGCAGAATTGTAATAACTTGCCTCTTGACATTATTCCGTAGTGGCTTCATTGCTACACAGAAGTTTCAGAGAAAGAAATATTCCCTGTTTCTGGGCATTTCCTTTCTCGGTATATGTGCTTATGATAAAGGTTCAGCATATCTAATATAATAAAACGCACCCTCAACGTTCTGAGGACAACGTTCTGAAGCCATCTGACGTCACTCCCAGGCTGAAGGGTTCGTGGATTCATGGTGTGAAGCCTTCAAGCCAGCCAGCCGTCTCTGCCCCGCCCTCGCGTCAAATGTCATGACGTCGAGGGCGGGAAAAAAAACAAACAATTCCGGCAGCGCAGCGTCAGGGAAGGAGGCGGCACTCCCGACGTCTTTAGCCTTCCCTTCGCTGTGTTCCGCCTTCTTCTGACGTCAAGGATGACGTCAGAAGAAGGCGGAACACAGCGAAGGGAAGGCTAGACATCGGGAGCGCCGCCTCCTTCCCTGACGCTTCGCTGCCGGAACCGCCATGGAGGTAAATTTTAAAAGAAGAAAAAAAAAAAGAAGTTGGGGGGAGAGAAGAGGGTGGCCAGTAAAGTTGAACAATGGGAGCGGGAGGGCAGGGGAGAAACGACAGCATGGATGCGAAGGGGGGGGCATGGATGTGAAGGGGGGGAGAAGAGGGCGGGCCAGGCTGGGACATGGGAGAGAGAGGAGCATGGATGCGAGGGGGGTCTTGGAAGGGAGAGAGGGGACTTGCTGGAAAAGGTTGAATGGAGGTGGCAGGGGACAGAGGAGCATGGATGGGCATGGATTGGGAGGGCAGGGCTCAGGGAGAGAGAGGAATTGCTGGATAGGGATGAATGGAGGGGACAGATGGGCATGGATGGATATGGATTGCAGGGCAGGGCTCAGGGAGAGAGGGGAATTGCTGGATAGGGATGAATGGAGGGGGCAGGTGACAGAGGAGCATGGATGGGCATGGATTGGGAGGGCAGGGCTCAGGGAGAGAGGGGAATTGCTGGAAAGGGATGAATGGAGGGGGCAGGGGACAGAGGAGCATGGATGGGCATGGATTGGGAGCGCAGGGCTCAGGGAGAGAGGGGAATTGCTGGATAGGGATGAATGGAGGGGACAGATGGGCATGGATGGATATGGATTGCAGGGCAGGGCTCAGGGAGAGAGGGGAATTGCTGGATAGGGATGAATGGAGGGGGCAGGTGACAGAGGAGCATGGATGGGCATGGATTGGGAGGGCAGGGCTCAGGGAGAGGGGAATTGCTGGATAGGGATGAATGGAGGGGACAGATGGGCATGGATGGATATGGATTGCAGGGCAGGGCTCAGGGAGAGAGGGGAATGCTGGATAGGGATGAATGGAGGGGACAGGTGACAGAGGAGCATGGATGGGCATGGATTGGGAGGGCAGGGCACAGGGAGAGAGGGGAATTGCTGGAAAAGGATGAATGGAGGGGGCAGGGGACAGATGGGCATGGATTGGGTGGCCAGGGCTCACACTCTCTCTCTCATATACAATGTCTTTCTGACTCTCACTCTCACACACTCTGTCTCACACTGTATCACATTCACTCTCTATGTGCCACACAGTCACTCACACACTCGCTTGGTCTCATACACTCTCACAGAGAATCTGTGTCTCACACACACTCTCTCTCTCGCCCACACACACACACTCTCTCTCACACTGTGTCTCACATACACACTTGCACACACTCATTCTCACACACACACTCTCTCACAAACACACTCACACCCAGACTCACTCTCTCTCTCACACACACACACTCACACTTTCACTCTGACTCTCAAACAGTCACTCTCACATACACTCTGCCAAACATACACACTCCGAGGAAAACCTTGCTAGCGCCCGTTTCATTTGTGTCAGAAACGGGCCTTTTTTACTAGTACTTAAATAAAGAAGGACATCAGAAAAAGGTAAATACTAGGGATATGCACAGGGCAAAAACTTGTGGTTCATTTTTTGGTTCGAGCTTTTTTTTCTGATTTTTGAATGTATGTTTTGGATTGTTTGACACAGTCGTTTTAATAAAACATTTGTAATGCTTGTTAAAACTTTTTAACCCATGCTAATTGATTTAACATGCATTAATTCATGAGTTAGTCTGTGTCAACTAGATTTAGCACACTAAATTTTTTCAAGCACAGTGAATTGAATTAATAAATGCACATCCATAATAAATACTATAGCACAGGTGAAGAAAGCAATACTGACAGATAGCAACCCACACTGGAAGCCTTTGGATGGTACATTCACAGAAACTATTGTGCACAAGAATTGGCATTCCAAGGTTATTTGGACTAGAATGCTATGAGAATAGTACTACAGATCTCGGCAGAAATATAAGTCCTATGTATTGTTTTTTCAACTAAAACGTTCCTCAACTCTGCAAGAGAGGTTGGCAGTGGATCTCAGACTCTTGCCTGTCTTTTTAATATCCCTGCAATAGCTCAGTTGGATTGGGACCAGCTGTTGGTGCATTACCATTTCTAAATGCTTAAAGCATCTACTCGGTGTTTTTTGGCAACAGCTGCTGTGAAAAAGCCACTTTCATTCAGACATTAAGAGTCACTAGATGCCAGCTTTGGCATACAAAAGCTATTGTTTGCACAGTTCTTCAAACTAAGTTTTCAGAAGAAAAAAAGTCAACCCTGTAGGGAGGAGCTGAGTTTCCAAAACTCTGATATATTATGTTTTCCTAGTCTAGTTAATTGCTGTCTAAAAAAAAAATAAAACTACATCTAGGGGAAACTTTCAAACAATGCTATAGCTGTCTGTGGCTACTTACAACCACAGACTTCGCATAAATTTTCACAGGGAAAAATTTCCATTTGATAATTGGTTCAGGAACAGCATTCACACAATCCTGTCCTATTTGTCTGAGTGCTTTTCCCATGTAAACTTATCCACAAACGTTTGGAAATGCAGAAATCTAGCCTTCAGTAGCGTACCAGGGGCGGGGCGGTGGGGGTGGTCTACCCAGGGTGCAGGCAGCAAGGGGTGTGTGTGGTAGGCACGTGGCTGTTGGCTCTGCTGGTTCCCTGCCCCCTCTGTTACTTCCTGTTCAAGGGCAGGGGACCAGCAGAGCCAACAGCCGCGCTCTGCTTCGCGCACCTCCTTGCTGGGAGGAAAGATCAGGTGGTGCACTTCAGGAGTGTGGCGCATCTTGTGAAGTAACACGCCAGCAGGGGTGATGCACTGGGGGGGGGCGCAGCGGTGACCCGCCCCAGGTGGCGAACTCACTGCTAGCCATGCCCCAACCATGCCTCCTGGAATGCCATTCTGATGTGCAGCTAAACTTCTTCTGGCTGATATTCAGCCCACCGGAGGCAAGCTGGCTAAGTGCCGCAATCAATACTGAGCCCAGATATTCAATGGGCTGTTTCCTTTAACTGGCATTGAATATCCATGTTTGTTTGGCCGATTTAAACTTAAGCGGCCAAGATAGTGTTCAGTGTTGGCCAGTGAAGTTTATAGCAGCTAAAGATAGGACTGCTATTTAGGCTGTCCAATTTGGCTGCTAAACCTAGCTGGCGAAGCATTGAATATTCACAGCTAGCCGGTTAGCCTCTAAGCGCTAATATTCAGCAGAGATAACCGGCTATCTCGCGCTCAATATTAGCGCTTAGCCAGCTAAGTGCTATTTAACTGACCAGGAGCCGTTCCCGGCCAGTTAAATAGCTCTGATCGTCCGGATTGAACATAGATTTATATGCAGGGGCATTTATGTGTATAGAGACCTCTAGTGGATCTATGGTAAAGGAACTGTTACTGACTGACTTACTACTACTACTACTACTACTATTAAACATTTCTATAGCGCTACTAGACTTACGCAGCGCTGTACAAATTAACATGAAAAGACAGTCCCTGCTCAACAGAGCTTACAATCTAAATTGGACAGACGAACAGACAGCTAGGGGTGGGGAAATTGCAGTGGTAGGGATGATAAGGGAGGGTGTTGAGTAAGAGAGTCATGGTTAGGAGTTGAAAGCAGTAGCAAAGAGGTGGGCTTTAAGCCTAGACTTGAAGACAGCCAGAGACTGAGCCTGATGTACTGGCTCAGGGATTCTATTCCAGGCATAGGGAACAGCGAGATAGAAGGAACGGAGCCGGGAGTTAGCAGTGGGGGAGAAGGGGGACGACAGGAGACATTTACCCAGCGAACGGAGTTCACGGGGAGGAGTGTAGGGAGAGATGAGAGCGGAAAGGTACTGAGGAGCTGCGGAGTGGATGCACTTGTAGGTTAAAAGGAGAAGTTTGAACCGTATGCGGAAGCAGACAGAACTTGAGGAACTTACCTGGTTTGGGAGGGTTCGTGATTAATGATGTAATGAGAAAGAAGGTGAATTGATCCCATTCAGGGACCAAAGTAATCAGTTGGATTTTCCCCACACTGATCTTATTCCAAACCTAGTAAATGTTTTAGCAAGGAAAAATCCACAATGTAATCAGCATACAAAATGCATGCAAATTGGCTAAATCTGAAATTGCTCCTGATGTTAAAAAAAAGTGCAAAATCTTGCTATGATTTTTACTTCCCCTTTACTGCCGAATCTTTTATACAACTCTGAGCTGTAGTAAAAACTCTAGCAGGGAGCAAAAGGGTCATCTCAGGTGAAGTGCAGCACTTCACCTCAGATGACCCTAGTCAGAAGAAAAATCTCTGGAGGCCCAAGTGGGTCCCAAAGCCTCCCTACTCCCCCAGTAAAAACAATCTCTGGTGGCCTAAATGGGTTATGAACCTCCTACCTCCTAAAACTGATCCTTGATAGCCCAAGTGGGTCATGAAATTCTCCCCATCTCCTTGTCAAACTGATGTCTGGTGACACCGGCGATCCAACCTCAATAAACAATGTGAAATTACAATTGCATTATAGTCAACATATAACTGGATGGGAGAAAATGATATCGGGGTGGGGGGGGGAGATTCTATATATGGCACCTAAAAAATTGGCATTGAAATCAGTGCTGACTATAATCAGTGCCAATTATAGAATAAGCTTACTTGATATCTCAGCGCCTAAAACTATGCGCATCCATTTACAACAATCTATCCTGGCACGTAGATTTACTCACATTGGCCATATTCTATAACTACATGCATAAATTTCAGAATACCCTTGAAACTCCCATTTCCCCACCCATAACCATGCCCCTTTTTGCCTGCACACGTTAGAAGTTCAGCACACTTTATTACAGAACATGCTTAGCGAGTAGTGTGCATAAATTCTAATCAGTGCCAAAAGTTATGCGCATTGTTATAGAATTAGCGCGGATCTCTAGGTGTGCTATATAGAATCTGAGGGCAGATGCCTTTGCAGAGAGAAGTTTGGAATTGGAATGAAGGTGTAAAAGCACATTTATTTAGAGCACATAAAAGAAACGTTTGGCCTAATCTGCTGTTAATCTCTGCAAAGGCTTCTGAAGACTTTTTCTCCTATCCAGCAATATGTTGACTATAATGCAATTGTAATTTCAGATTTTTTATTGAAGTTTGATTAATTTTTCAATCTGACTGTCTTCTGGTTTTCAATAACTGCTGACACTAATGGTCCCCCTACCCATCTTTTGATTGGGAGGCAAGAGCAATGCCCATTCACTTTTTCCTCCAGAGCCACCATCTTGAAAATTGGGAAGCACCTGAACCCTAATGGTGCATCACAATGCTAGGGGTCAGGCTGCCAAATAAAGAAATGCTTCCTTATCACCTAGTGGTACATTTCAACCACTTCTAGGGGTCAGTCACTGCTATTTTTCATGATGACAGCATACAAAGAGGACACTGTTGGACTCTTTCCTGGGACCAGGTGAGTATTGATAGTGCCACAGTTTTGTAGGCTCCTGTTTGGGATCCTCCATGTGTCACCATCTTCCATATTGAGTCCTGTGAATGGGAACCTGTTCACATGCTAAGAGGAGATGAAGGGAGAGATATAAAAATGGGAGTCGGAGACCAGAGTCTGTCTTCTGGTTGGCAATGAGGGGCATTTTCGAAAGGGACGTTCAAGTTTCGATTTGGACGTCCTTGTAAAATGTCCCAAATCCAGGGGCGGGGAAACACGTATTTTCAAAACAAGATGGACGTCCATCTTTCGTTTCGAAAATACTGTCAGGGACATCCAAATCCTTAAATTTCACCATCCCTAGACATGGACGTTTCTGATTTTCGGCGATTTACGAAACCAAGGACGTCCACAGGGCTGGTCTTAGGGCGAAGCGACCCGACGAAGTAACTTTTAAAATTCAGAGGGAGGGGAGGGAGGCCTCGGAGGGAGGGAGGCCTCGGAAGGTGGGGAGCCTTGGAGCTGGGAGGGGGCCTTGGAGCTGGCAGGGAGGCAGGCCTTGGAGCTGGCAGGGAGACCTTGGAGCTAGCAGGGAGGCTGGCCTTGGAGCTGGCAGGAAGGGAGGGAGGGAGGCCTTGGAGCTGGCAAGGAAGCCTTGGAGCTGGCAGGGAGGGAGGGAGGGCCTTGGAACTGGCAGGGAAGGAGGGAGGACTTGGAGCAGGGATGGAGGGAGAAGACCTGGAGCTCGGAGGGGGGCCGGGGCCTGGAGCTCGGAGGGAGGGGGCCCTGGAGCTCGGAGGGAGGTGGGATGGTCCTGGAGCTCGGAGGGGATGGCCGGCCCTGGAGCTAGGGTGGGGGCGGAGCTTGGGTGGAGCTAGGGTGGGGCTGAGCTGGGGTGGGGCCCCATCAAATTGGTCTGCACAGGGCCCCGCACTTGCTAAGACCGGCCCTGGATGTCCATCTCAGAAACAACCAAATGCAAGCCATTTGGTTGTGGGAGGAGCCAGCATTTGTAGTGCACTGGTCCCCCTGACATGCCAGGACACCAACCGGGCACCCTAGGGGGCACTGCAGTGGACTTCATAAAATGCTCCCAGGAACATAGCTCCCTTACATTACGTGCTGAGCCCCCCCAAAACCCACTACCTACAACTGTACACCACTACCATAGCCCTTACGGGTGAAGGGGGCACCTAGATGTGGGTACAGTGGGTTTCTGGTGGGTTTTGGAGGGCTCGCTGTTTCCTCAACAAACATAACAGGTGGGGTGGGGGGGATGGTGCTGGGGCTGCCTGTCTGAAGCGCACTAACCCAATAAAACTGCTCCAGGGACCTGCATACTGCTGTCATGGACCTGAGTATGACATCTGAGGCTGGCATAGAGGCTGGCACAAAATAATTTTAGAGATGATTTTTGTGGGTGGGAGGGGGTTAGTGACCACTGGGGGAGTAACTGGAAGTCATCCCCGATTCTCTCCGGTGGTCATCTGATCATTTCAGGCACCTTTTTGTGCCTTAGTCGTAAGAAAGACAGGTCCGGGTGAAAACGTCCACGTGCTCGTCAGGGACATCCTTTTTTTCGATTATGGGTCAAGGATGTCCAAGTGTTAGGCATGCCCAAGTCCCGCCTTCGCTATGCCTCCGACACACACCCTTGAACTTTGGCCGTCCCTGCGACGGAGTGCAGTTGGGGATGTCCAAAATCGGCTTTCGATTATACCGATTTGGATGTTTCTGTGAGAATAACGTCCATCTTCCGATTTATGTCAAAAGATGGGCGTCCTTCTCTTTCGAAAATGAGCTCTTAAGGGACTACACTATTGGGTTGTTGAAGAGTGAGTCAAAGGCTAGAAGAAACCAGAGGAGAAAGAACAGGACCCTTCTGACCCTCTTAAGAGAGAACAAGGAGTCAATGAAACTCATGGGAAATGAGTCCTGGAGGGCATGTGTCCCAAAGCTATAGGGGCAGGAGCCTGAGGCTGTGACTGGTTTCACCTGGAGATCACTGAAACCGCGCCTAACTTTAAGTGAGGCTTATAAAATAGAGCTTTTTTGGTGCTGATTTTTTTCTGCGCCATATATGGAATTCACCCCACAATGTCATCTGCTATTTGGATGCCCATTCTACCAGTCTCTTAAGGTCCTCTTGAAATTTTTCACAATCCTCTTGTGCTTTAACAACTTTGAATATCTTTGAGGTATGTTTACTAAGGTGCGTTAGCGTTTCTAACGTGCCTGTGAAATAAAGGCGTGTTAAGCGCTAACACGCCTATACATTTTTATGGGTGCATTAGCGTTTAATATGCGTAAACCATTTCCGTGTGTTAAACCCACTAACGCGCCCATAGCGCCCCTTAGTAAACATAGGTGTTTGTGTCGTAAGCAAATTTATGGCCCTGTTTACTAATCTGCACTATAACCGTGCTAGCATTTTAGTGCATGCTAAAAATGAGCACGTGCTAAACGCTAAAGACACACATATGAATATATGGGTGTCATTTAGTGTGTGCTAATTTTAGCATGTGCTAAAATCAGTAGCGCACCTTAGTAAGCAGGGTCCTTAATCACCTCACTTGTCATTCCTGTTTCCAGATCATTTATAAATATGGTAAAAATCAGCAGTCCCAGCACAGATCCCTGGGGAACCCCTTTAGTCACCCTTTTCCATGAAGAATTTTGACCATTTAACCCTATTGCAAAGATGATACCGCACCACAGTGTAACAGCCAAACCCAACTGGAAACAAGAAAAAAAAAAAGGAGGCATCTATAAACTGCATCAATTATTAAAAACCAACTGATGGGAGGAAATTCAACAGACTGGGATAATGACTCACGTGAACACTTTGTCCACAGAAACACAGAAGCCAAAGAGGTAAACAGATTTTATGGTGCAAACAATAGGGGTGCATTTACTGGTCTACTTAATGCTGGAAAGCAAGTGCTCTGGGGATAGCCTTCTGAAACTTTTGCCACCACTGCCCAAAGTGAAAAAAACATAGATAGCTATGGTAAGCTTTGTTTAAACAGTCCACAGTAATTCTTATTTGCAGGAGGTTTAAGAGAGCAGATGTAAGACTGGCAGGGACCAAGAGCTGGCCATGCTGTTTTAGATACTTTGAGCCAACAGTAACAAGAAAACCCACAAGGATAGAAGAAAACGAAATGGAAATCTGTCTTTTTACCATCTACTGATCTGAGGCTTTTTGGATTCACATTGACCGATACAAACTGAGCCGGTCACTATTCAGTGGAAATACTACTTGCTTCGGCTTCCCTGTGGAAAAACCATCTCAATCATTACAGCTAACTTGCCTGTTTTGCAGTAGCTGGTAGCTGTGTGCCCTAACACACTGTGCTTTCCTGGTGTCAGTTGAGGAAGGGCAAGCAAATGGGGGAGCCAAATATAAGAGCAGCCAACGGCACTGAAACAGCATTGCAGCTGGCAGGCAATAACTTAGTTACAGCTGCCATCACCTAGTTCATGCAAGCTTTTTTAATACGTTTTGGCAGCTCTTGGTATCACAACACAAAAGGAAAGTTGGCACTTTCCAGCATACCTTGTTTGACATAGCTGTAGCCAGTGACCAGCTGATACCTCCATCAGTGGATATATGTTTGCTAAGGTACATTTTAGCAAATCAAATGTTCTGAATTGTTTTCCTCCTTTACTGACACCACTACACACAGCACTGTTATATGGTGTGTTGGGAAACAGACCAGATGAATGGGAAAACTCAGAATGTTACTGCATATGGCAAGCCCCAGTGCCAAAAAGTATCATGGTGAGAAAAAATAGACAATCTATAATTAATACATATACAGATATACTGCAGTGTGCACATCTATTTTTCCATAGTAGATGAAAGCAGAAAAAGACCAATTGACTCAACCAGTCTGCTCAGTTACTTCTGTCCAAAATGCTAAGGATATATCCCAGCAGCTGGCTATAGACCCTGACTGCTTGGAAGATTTTGAATTTAGCTCACGTCTTTTTCAGTAGTAGCTCAAGGTGAGTTACATTCAGGTACAATTGGTATTTTCCTGTATCTGGAAGGCTTAAAATCTAAACGGTTTAAAATCTAAAAGGGCAATTCTATAACTTGGCACCTAAGGTTAGGTAGTAAGGGTGGACCAAAAACTTCCAGGAGCCAGTTGTGGGGATAAATATATTTATTAAGCAAAGAACCTCACAGAGTAGGACCCGACACGGGACCATGTTTCGGCGGGGCAACTGCCTGCTTCAAGGGTCACAAGCCATCAGGCAGAAGGGTGATTGGAGTCTTCTCAATTTTTGTCCCTATACACCTGATAGGGTCTTACAGTGCTTGTGACCCCTGAAGCAGTTGATTTCCCGGCTGTAAAACAGTCCCGTGTTGGATCCTATTCTGCAAGGTGCCTTGGTTAATAAAGATTTTTTTATTCTCATAATTGGCTCCTGGAAGTCTTTGGTTCACCCCTACTTCCTGGTGTTTGTTGAACTACACGTAGGAGTTTCTTGTTCCTGTTTTCTTCACTGGACCTAAGGTTAGGGGCTAAGTGTAGGGGTATGTTTTAGAAAAATAGCTCTTGGGGACAAGATGGTGCCTTAGAGTTTAGACCAGTTAGTTGCTCCTCCACCATTCCTCTACTATGCCTAAGAAATGCCATGGGAGAGCTGTTCTAGTGGTTTTAGCGGCGCTTACCTCAACCTCGGTTGGTACAAATGATTCTGATGCTGGGACAATCTTTGTCTACTCAGCTATCCAAAGACTCCACTAGGATTGAGGTGCTGGAACAATGAATAGACTCACAGGAATCAAAAATAGAGGTTGTACAGAACTCTCTTCAAGGTTTAGATACAGAAGTGAAGTCAGTGACCTCCTTTTTGGCTTCTTTTGCGACAGAAGCAACTAATTTGGAATTGAAAATTGAAGATTTGGAAAATTCTGTTCAGTGGAGGAATCTCCGTTTAATTAACTTTCCTAAAATTCCTGGTATCTCTCCAGAAGAAATGTTTCAAAAATATATGTTAAAAGTATTGAAAGTTCCTTCCAGGGCCGTGCCAACACGGTAAGCGAGGTAAGCATGGCAGGGGGGCGCTTCCCTCTGGGGGGCGCCACCGCACCATGCTCACCTCGCTCGCCCTCCCGCTCCCATTGTTCAACTTCCCGCCCCCTTCTTCCCCCCCCCCCCCCCAACATCCCTTTTCTTTTTTTTCCTTTTTAAATTTACCTCCGTGGCGGTTCCGGCAGCGCAGCATCAGTGAAGGAGGCGGCGCTCCTGACGTCTCTAGCCTTCCCTTCGCTGTGTTCCGCCTTCTTCTGATGTCATTTCCTTAACATCTGAAGAAGGCGGAACACAGCGAAGGGAAGGCTAGAGACGTCGGGAGCGTCGCCTCCTTCACTGACGCTGCGCTGCCAGAACTGCCACGAAGGTAAATTTAAAAAGGAAAAAAAAAGAAAAGGGATGTTGGGGGGAGAGAAGAGGGCGGGAAGTTGAACAATGGGAGCGGGAGGGCAGGGGAGAGACGAGAGCATGGATGCGAAGGGGGAGGGGAGAAGAGGGCGGGCCAGGCCAGGCCAACTGGGACATGATGGGACATGGGAGCGAGAGAAGCATGGATGCGAGGGGGGGTCATGGAAGGGAGAAAGGGGAATTGCTGGATAGCGATTAATGGAGGGTGACAGAGGAGCATGGATGGGAGGGGCAGGGCTCAGGGAGAGAGGGGAATTGCTGGAAAAGGATGAATGGAGGGGGCAGGGGACAGAGGAGCATGGATGGGCATGGATTGGGAGGGCAGGGCTCAGGGAGAGAGGGGAATTGCTGGAAAGGGATGAATGGAGGGGGCAGGGGACAGAGGAGCATGGATTGGGAGGGCAGGGCTCAGGGAGAGAGGGGAATTGCTGGATAGGGATGAATGGAGGGGGCAGGGGACAGAGGAGCATGGATGGGCATGGATTGGGGAGGGCAGGGCTCAGGGAGAGAGGGGAATTGCTGGAAAAGGATGAATGGAGGGGCAGGGGACAGAGGGGCATGAATTGGGAGGGCAGGGCTCAGGGAGAGAGGGGAATTGCTGGAAAAGGATGAATGGAGGGGCAGGGGACAGAGGAGCATGGATGGGCATGGATTGGGAGGGCAGGGCTCAGGGAGAGAGGGGAATTGCTGGACATAGAGGGGAGGGAAGAGAGATGAAGGAGATGAAATGAGGGAAAAGGAAGAGAGGAGAAAAACTGCACATGGATGAAGAAAATAGGCAGAAGCTGAGTACCAGAAATGAAGAAGAAAGGAGGAAAGGAAAGAAATAAATGGAAAGGAAGCCCTGGAAATGGAGTTAAGAGGACAGATAGCAGCAGAATCAGATACTGGGCCAGCATGATCAGAAAAAGAAAGTCACCAGACAACAAAGGTAGAAAAAAATCATTTTATTTTCATTTTAGTGTTTGGAATATGTCCACTTTGAGAATTTACATCTGCTATCTTATTTTGCAATGTATAGCAATTTGTTTCTAAGAATATTGCTGACAATTCCTGTCAGTGTGGCAAGTGATGAGCGATCATTTTCACGGGGGGGGGGAGGGCCGCCGCCAACTGATAGTCTGCAGGGGGGGCGCCAACTGATAGTCTGCAGGGGGGTGCCAGAGACCCTAGGCACGGCCCAGTCAATCATCTAAGGTAGTTATTCTGTCTATTCTTTAAGTCACAATGACTTTAGATTATGATAGAGACTTTCTCCTAAATTTGTATTTTAAGTATCATCTTTCAACTTTTTGCTCCCTGAAGGTACAAGTATTTCCTGATGTTGCTAAAACTGCTCAAAAGCGTAGGAGACAATTCCTGTTAATGCATCCCAGAGTTTTGGTTCTGGGGGGTTTATTCTTCTTGAAATTTCCTTGCAAATGTATTGTGAAATATCAATCTCAAACCTATATTTTTCTTGATGTCTTAATTAACTATGTTTTTGAGTAATAAGGTAGTTGCCGCTGGACAGTCCCCTGTACCAGAGACTGTGATTAGTATCAGCTATCTCGCTAAGAAGCAATAGTTGTCTGACCCTTAATGGCTTACTTCTTTGAAATAGATAGGCATATCTAATTGTGATGTTTCGATAATCTCTTGCCTTCCCCACTTTTTCTTTGATGACTATTTTGGATATTAGTAGCATTAATATTCTTTTTCTTCTTTGTTGGTAAATTTGTATTTCTATGCGTCCAAATTTCTGAACAAGTTTTGCTTGGATTTAAATTTAAAATTTCAATAAAGATAAAATTTAAAAAGAAAACTTGCAGTTACACCCATCAGAGGTGCCAATAACTGGCAGTTAGGTGCATAAGTGCTATTCCATAATATATGCACCAAAGTTGCTTACCCCTGGATTCTATATATGATGCTGAGATGTCGGCATTGAAATTTGCGCATGGAACAAAGATCCATGCATAAATGAATTAGCTTAAGAGCCAATTAATTGGTGTTAATAACTATTGCAGTTAATTGGCAATAATTAATATTTGCATGCGTATCTCCCCAAGCCCTATTTTATAACTCCATGTGCCTAAATCCCTAGTGTGTTACTCAAAAGGGGGCACTGCCAGGGAGTGGCAGGAGCATTCCTAAAAGGTGCGCATGGGGCTATAGAATAGCCCCATTTCTGCACCAAAATGCCCGGAGTTGGGTGCCAGCACTTATACCAGGATCCAGCTGGTGTAAATACCAGCCCCCAACTTTTGGCACAGAAATGGGCTCTAAGCACTATTCCATGGGTGTGTCACCAAACGAAGTGCACAAATTATAGAATAATAGAAGTTGCATGAGATGCAAAGCACACTTAGGTGCCCCAACTTACACCTGCCATTGATATCTTAAGTGGGAGCCTGTATTTCGGCCTTCCAACGTGGCCTTGAGCTAGTATTCTATAACATGATTAATGCCATTACAGATCACAGTTAAGTGTGCTCCACTGTGGCACCTCCATTTTGGTGTCATTATAGAATTGCCCTATAAGTTTTTGTACCTGAGGCACTGGAGGATTAAGGGGCCCTTTTATTAAGCTGTGGTAAAAAGTGGCTGCGGTAATTTGGATGCGTGAAATTGGTGCTCACTGGTCCATTTTTTACCATGGCTGGGAAAAAGAGCTTTTTTTGTAGTGGAGCAGTAAATGGCCATGCACTAAAATTTAAAGTAGCTTGCAGCTATTTACTGCCTGAAAACTTACCGCCAACCACTGACTTAGCGATAAGGGCTCACACGCTACTCGTGCGGTAATTAGTTAACGCACGCTAGTGTGGCCGCACTGCCAATTACTGCCAGGAAAGCCCCTCTTGGTAGAAATTATACAAAAATATTTTCTACCACAATAAATAGCACACACTAACTTTGAAATTACTGCCGGGTGCCTGTGCTACACGAGCATTAGTGTCGATTTGGTGTGTGCTACCCGCATGTTAGCCCTACTCCAGCTTAGTAAAAGGGCCCCTGAGTGATCTGTCCAAGATCACAAAATGCAGCTGTGCGATGTGAACCCAGTTTCCCTGGTACTCAGGCTGCTGGTCTAACCATTAGGTTACACCTCTTTCAAAGCAGTTCTTTGCTGTCTTCATCTTTTATTCACACCCAGAGCACCCCCCCCCCCCCCCCCCACACACACACACACACACACACATTATTATTTATTTATTTATTTATTTATTTATTTATTTATTTATTTTATTTGTTACATTTGTATCCCACATTTTCCCACCTATTTGCAGGCTCAATGTGGCTTACATAGTGCAGTAGAGGTGATCGCCAATACTGGTAGGGACAATACAAAGTGAGGTTATGGTTGAGTAGTGAACAGTGTGATAGACACATTAGGGGTCATAAGAAGGAAGAGTTGGGTTATATCCAGTACGAACTTTTATATTGTTGTGTTGCGGGGTTAAGGCATTTAGGTTGGATCGTTAGGGTATGCCTTTTTGAACAGGTTAGTCTTTAGGAGTTTCCGGAAGTTTAGGTGGTTGTTTATTATTTTCACGGCTATTATATTAATCTAAACCTCCAAACTCCATCCTCCTAAGTCCCAGTGGCCATTCCAGATGGTACCCCACCAGTACCAACCTGTTGCATCAACCTGGCTGGTCTCTGGTAGATGTAGTTTTATTTACATTAGTTGCATATTTTATAATTGTCAATAATTCTATCACACATGCCAGTTTAATGGCCCTACTGGTAGCCTCTTGATTGCATCTAATTCTATGTAATCTGCCAGACTAACCTGGCTGAGCCCCTAATTACATAATGCTTTTTGCACAAGTTAATAACAAACTAGTTGTCATCATGAGATGTTGATGAGAGTCTGAGCATCCAAATGGCAGATGACTGTTAATGTGAGCAAGTGCAAAGTGATGCATGTGAGAAAGAGGAACCCAAACCATAGTTGTGTGATGCAAGGTTCCACACTAGGAATCACCTCCCAAGGAAAAGGATCTAGGTGTCATAGTTGATGATACATTGAAACCCTCTGCTCAATATGCAGCGGAAACTAAGAAAGCAAATAGAATATTAGGAATTATTAGGAAAGGAATTGAAAACAAAACTGAGAATGTTATAATGCCTTTGTATCGCTCCATGATATAACTGCACCTCAAATACTGTGTGCAATTCTGCTCACTGCATCTCAAAAAAGATATAGTGGAATTAGAAAAGGTACAGAGAAGGGAGACGAAAATGACAACTGAGATGGGATTACTTCCATATGAAGAAAGACTAAAGTGGCTAGGGCTCTTCAGCTTGGAGAAGAGATGGTGAGGGGAGATATGATAGATGTATATAAAATAATGAGTGGAGTGGAACAGGTAGACGTGAATTGCTTGTTTACTCTTTCCAAAAATACTAGGACTAGGGGGCACACAAGGAAACTACTAAACAGTACATTTAAAACAAGAGAAAATATTTCTTCACTCAATGAGTAATTAAACTGTGGAATTTGTTACCAGAGAATGTAGTAAAAGTAGTTAGCTTAACAGGGTTTTAAAAAAGGTTGGGCTAATTTCGTAAACAAAAAGTCCATAAGCCATTATTAAGATGGACTTGGGAAAATCCACTGCATATTCTAGGATAAGCAGCATAAAATCTGTTTTACTGTTTTTGGATCTTGTCAGGTACTTGTGACCTGGATTGGCCACTGTTGGAAACAGGATACTGGGCTTGATGGACCTGCGGTCTGTCCCAGTATAGCATTGTTTATGTTCTTATGTTCTTATTGCACTGCTTCCTACCTGCTCCTTCTCATTTGGATCCCGTTATGAAAATACTGAGCATAGCCTTTCTACTTACATTTTCCAAACCAGGACTCAACAGGGAACCTTCATTTATGGCTATGATGATTTCTTATCAGGGAATCTCTCTTCCTATTTTTTCTCATCTAGCAACTATCAAAAAATAACATGGCTGTTTGGGTAGGTATTAGGAAAATAGAAAAGATGAATATTTTGTGGTTGAATTTGGTTTTGAGACAAGAGGGAAATTTGATACTTTTTAACTGATAATGTTTGTATTTTTTATAGAAATTGTGCTATGCTGCACTTATTAAGGTGAATATAATCTATGTTTATGTAGAACTCCCTTCCTTTAGATATTAGGTGTGATACTAATTTTATGAAGTTTTGGAAGAAACTGAAAAGCCATTTGTTTCAGAAATGTGTGTAAAAGTCTAAGGGGTCCTTTTACTAAGGTGTGCTGAAAAATGGGCTACAGTAGTGTAGGCATGTGTTGTGGACGCGTGCAGGTTCATTTTTCAGCGCACCTGTAAAAAAGGCCTTTAAAAAATTTTGCCGAAAAAATGGACGTGCGGCAAAATTAAAATTGGCGTACATCCATTTTGGGTCTGAGACCTTACCACCAGCCATTGACTTAGCGGTAAGATCTCTCACGTTAGTTATGCGGTAATTGCCTACGCGCATCAAGTCGGAGTTACCACCCGATTTTTCCCATGCGCCAGAAAATAATATATATTTTCTGGTGCGCGTAGCAGATGCACATCAAAAATGAAATTACCACACGGGCCACGCAGTAGCCAGGCGGTAACTCCAAATTGACACGTGTTGGATGCACATAGGCACCTATGCGACTTAGTAAAAGAGTCCCTAAGTACATTTATTGATTTTACCTGTATTTCTCAGTACTCTTCTAGCTTTTTTTGTAAACCAAATAGAACTGGTGATGCTGAGTGATTACAGTCTATAAGAGCTATATTGTATTGTGTTGTATTGTACATGTGCTAATGTTTGAATGCTTTTAGTTTTTTGTAATTAACTATGGTGCAATGTTTGGATATGACTGACATCTACCTTATTCAAATTTGTTCTTGTAAAATGCAAAACTAATTAAATTAAAAAATAATTTGTAGCCTGTTAGTTCAACCCAACTATTGTCCTTTGTATTCTTATCTATGTGCTTGAGTTGTAGCCTGCTGGTACCAAATTGGCTCTCTGCATGACCTAGACTGCCACCAGGTAATGCTTCCACTATCTCATTCATTCATTTGTATCTAAGGATCCTTTCTGTTTAATCAATGCCGTCTTGGAATCTGCTACTTTTACAGCAGCAACAGTTAGAGAAGGTCAGAATTTTGCTTTCTCTTCTTTCCCATGTATGTAAAAAAAATATATAAATGAAACTGATATAAAGAGTCACACTAACATTTTGAGAACAATTATCCACAAGGACACATTTGCTAATGTAACATTTGGTCAAAAGAGGGCCTTGTGCTTTATCTGCTCTTGTTGACAGCAGGGCTTCTATAGACATAGACTATTGACAGCCTGTAACTCTCCTAGAAACAATTATCTATTCCATCATGTCAGATGCTGATTTAGAGTGATAAAGAGGAGAGGGTGGGTATAGAATGGGGGCTCTAATCAACGCTCTGCACATTGGTGCAAGCATCAAAGATACTTTTGACCTGCAGGGTTTGCACCAGTACTCAAAGCAAACTTATACATCTACTGTTATTTTGATTATTGGTCCTAGAAAAAGTACATAGATACATAGAGCATAACAGCAAATAAAGAACATACAGCCCTTGTCTGCCCATCTCTACCAACTGCTCAGCTGTACAAACCCTTCCTGACCTTTTAGAGATCTGCTGTGCTTGTCCCATACTTTCTTATGTCCACTACCTCCAGTAGAAGGCTGTTTCACACATCCACTAAGAAATATTTCTTTAGGTTACTCTTAAGTACAACTCCTTTCACCCTCAACCCATGAACCTTCATTCTAGAGCCTCCTTTCTGTTGAAAGATGCCTGCTTCCTGTGTATTTATTTCTTAGAAGGATCATATTAAATGTCTCTATTCTAGCTCTCTTTTCCTTTAGGGTATATTTGTTTAGATCTTTGCCTCTGTTCCCACATATTTTATGATAATGACTGATCACTGTTAGTAGCTGCCTTCTGGACTGGCAGCATCCAGTGTAAACCTTTAGGAGGTTTAAGCTCTAGAATCGTGCACAGTTCTCTACCCAATGTCACATCTTGAGTGACTGCACCTTTAAAAAGGCAGCTCTGGATTTGAATCTGGCCAGCGCACTCCAAGGGTTCTTGAAGTCATTTGGTGATCTTGCTGCCAACATTTCTGCAGTTGTTGGCAAGACCTGAGCTTGTATATTAAATTTCCTTCACAGCGATGACATTTATGATGCTGAGAAGATAAATCTGATTTACATTTATGCTATTAAACAGGTGTAGAGCACAGCCTAAAGGCCATCTTCTAACGTACCAGCTTCAATTGTTCACTTGATGTGACTGATGGCTTGTGCCATTGTTCCTGGTCTTTCTTACATTTGGTTTTATAGTATTTAATCACTATTAAGTTGTCCACTTGTGTAATATATTGCTGTTCTCCTCACTTGCTATATAACATCCAGTGGCATCTATATTTCATTTATTTACCCTCAACAATTGACTCTGCATCTGAATAAAACACCTACAAATAAAGGTTGTGTATTTATAAAATTGTTTATTTGTAAGATTATACTTTTGCGGTAGTTGGATCTATTAATCTCTGGTTGTAAACAGATGTTTAAGGGAGAAAATAGATAGATAATGAGAATAAATGTGTATAGGTCATCTAGGTGGGGAAAGGGACATTTAAGTTGGTCCATTCAGAAGTATGCAAAAATTTTATAAGGGGTAATATGGAGTCTTTTATGAAGTAGATACAGCACCACCACAGAAACATGTATATTTGGCATGATGCACAATAGAAAAGGCTATTTTACTAATGCACACTTTCAAATATTTACCCTCAACAATTCACTGCATCTGAATACAGAATTGCAATTAAAGTCTGTATCTTTGTAAAATGGTTTATTTGTAAGATTATACTTGTGCATTTTATTAATGAACACTTTAAAAAAAACAGCAGCATCATTAGGGTGTTTAAATGTATAAATTCTGCTACGCATACATACTATATAAGATGCAATTCTTTCAGTTTATACATATAAGTAAAGGATTTTGTAAGCCTGCACTTACAAGAGCAGTTAATTGAGGTGCCATCCTCCAAACCTCTTTCTCCATTGGCAAAAGTTTTGAATGGCTGAGAAGTATGCATTATTTCCCCCTCAAAGTCCAAATGAGGTTTGCCAGGGGATATGTGGAACTTGAAGCAGGTGTAAAGGTTGATGGGTAAAAATGCTACTCTATGCTACTCTAAATTCACACATAACTGCCTCACATGCCCCTCATCTGGCCATACACTTCCCATGTCTATGCACCCCCCCCCCCCCCCCCCTTGAAGTTGGCTGCTCTAGAATTTGAGCATGCAATTTCTATAGAACAGCAACTAAGGGCAGCCACACACATAGCTGCTAATTATTAGAACCAAATAAGGTCAATTATTGGCTAACTGCAGCAGATAATAAATGGGTAGATGAATAGATAGATTATAGTCTTAATATAATGTTCCTTCAGGATTCATATGAATTCTGAAAGCACCTACATTTGAACTAATGCATTTTGCATGGGATATATCTGAAACTTGTCTGATGTTATGATAAATCAAGAACAGTCTATATAATATAAAAATACTGAACCCTTCTTCCAAAAGGCTTTCTCCCATTCTGTTGGTATGGCAGTACCTTCCCCATGCTAAACTTGTACAGCGCTGCGTAACCCTAGCAGCGCTATAGAAATGCTAAGTAGTAGTAGTAGTACCTCTTTGAAAACATAGCCCAGCAGCTTCAGAGTTATTCTTATTTTGCTTTGGTTCAGTCAGCAAAAACAAGTAAAACAGTTGCAGAAAAAGCCAAAGTTGGAGAAACTGTTCACCATCAACACCAGACAATCTCTCAGTCAATATGACAAAGAGCATGAGATCTCAGCTGACTCAAAAAAAAAAGAACTAAAACAGAAGATCCTAGAACATGAGAGAACAAAAGCAACATCAAAAACTGCCTGCACTGAAACTTGTTGCCAAAAAGATCTAGTACAGCATTGAAAGACCTGAATGAAGTGGTTAAATCTATAAAACCAGCTTCAGAGTAAATCAACCAGCTCAGTTACAGTGCAGCAGAAGAACTGAGATATGAAATTATAAGGCCTGCTAAGAAAAACCCCAATGCGTGATCAAAATGGAAAATTTAATTAGATAATAAGATTTTAAAAATGAGATCAGATGCAAACAAATTGAAATATTTGAAATAAAAGAAGCTGAAAAAAAAGAAAAACAAGGAAGATCTGATTAAAAGGTATCACTTAGATACTAGGAAGATCAATGACACCTTGAAAATTACAAGGCAGCAAATAGCAACAACATGGAATAAATCTGCCAGATTTGAGTCTAGAATCATCCAGTACAGGAAGAACCAATTGTTCTGATCAAATCAGAGGTTCCTCAACCAGAACATCAGTTAAGCAGCTAACAGTTACATAGAAACATGATGGCAGATAAAGGTCAAATGGCCCATCCAGTCTGCCCATCCGCAGCATCCACTATCTCCTCTTCTGCCTAAGAGATCCCATGTGTCTGAATATGCCCTCATACCACCCCGGCACTAAATGGACAGTGCCACAGCGGTAGAAGCCAATATTCAGCAGCACTGATTAAATTACTTTGACTATCAGCCCTAAGTCTTTGGGGCAATAAACCTATTACTCCAAGTATGCTGAATTGAATATATTGACAGAGATAAGGAAAAAAATATATATATATATACACACACACACACACATAGATATGTTAATATATAGATATATGCACATATTGGGCTAGATTCTATATATGGCCCCTGAAAATTCTGTGCAGAAAAAAGTATGCCTAGCTGTATTCTGTAAAGTATACACGTTGGCGTGGATCTCTATGGAATCCAGGAGAAAGCGGGTGTATTCTAAAACAAATCACATAGATTTTAGAAACACCCACGCCCTGCCCATGGCCGCACCCCCTTTTCAACTATGCGACTTAGAATTTAAGCTCACCACATTACAGAATACACTTAGGGGGTATTTTATTAAAGCACGCTGGTGTTTTTAGCATGTGCTAAAATTAGGCACATGCTAAACTCTAGAGGTATTCCTCTAGAGGTATTCCTATGGGCATCTCTAATGTTTAGCTTGTGCCTATTTTTAGCGCGCGCTAAAAACACCAGCGTGCCTTAGTAAAAGATCCTCTTAGTGAGTTGTGTGCATAAATCTTAATTAATGCCAATTAGTGCTGATAATTGCTTGTTAACATCCCATTGACAGCACTAGTTGACCAATTAAGTTATGCACACTGTTATCTATTTATTTAAGGTTTTGCTCACACCTTTTTTAGTAGTAGCTCAAGGTGAGTTACATTCAGGTACACTGGATATTTCTCTGTCCCAGGAGGGCTCACAATCTAATTTTGTACCTGAGGCAATGGAAGGTTAAGTGACTTGCCCAAGATCACAAGGAGCAGCAATGGGATTTAAACCGGTCACCTCTGGATTGCAAGAGTGGCGCTTTAACCACTAGGCCACTCCTCCACAGATAGAATATGCTTCAATTTCTGCCTGGAAATTAAGGCACAATATATATAGAATACCAGGGATTATATATAATACAAAGCCCAGAACTTTTGTAAATTTCTTTTATTTTTTAAACCTATTAGTTTACTTAATAGATAGACCTGACCCTTTTGCCACAGCTTGGTAAAAGGGGCCCTAAGTGTAACTTTTACCTGATAACACTTATCTCGTTCTTTACTCCATGCTGCTGCAAACTAATGATGTCTGTAAATCCTGTATGACATTATAACTTGCAGATGCATATCATGTCCAGCCCAGCAAAACTGTATTTCAGCAGTTAACTTTTGACTGACTGGAGCTGTCAGTCAACCAGCAGTGTGCTTCATTGTACAGGGTCTGGAATGCTTCCTTTCACACCTAGAAACCCTTGTCAATTATCATTCGCTATCAACAGTTCCTTCAACAGCTATTCGGCACCTAGAAATAGATCGAAGAGTATTAGGTCACTTTATGGGTAGCAAAGGCCAATTAGCTATTGACTCAGATGCAAAGCAACCAGGAAGAAAAGAATTGATCCACAATTTTGTTGTTTTTTAAAACCAAGATCTTCATGGTAGAAGTGGATCAATTCTTGCATTCACAGTAATCCTACAAGGCAAGATTGTTTCCTAATAACAATCCAGCTTTCAGATCCATCAGCTAGGTTTGTGATTTTTAAGTCAAAAAATATTTTATGATGGAAAAATAATTCCATGCTGTAGATTCTACAATACATGACTTTTTTTTTTTCATAGTGTAACAGTAACCAGGGTTGAGGGGAGATTTAATAATATCTTGATTTCAACCACAAGGGACAAATAGATCACAAAGGATCTGCCTGTCCCTTGTAACCGAAAATTTAATACCATCTCACCTTCCTTCACTGGCAGGAACACCGATGTAAAATTCCTGTGCAGCTCAAAGCTGCTTAGTGGGAACATTGGGAGTGACAGGCACTTCATGTTGCAGACACACAAGCATACAAATGGTATTATAAACATCATTTTAGTACAATATATAGTTACAATCAGAAGGCTTTAGCAGACTAATATGATTATACGTCACACTGATTTGAATGACAAAGTGATTAATTTGTCATAAATGTGTATGTACTATTAAGTGTGTAATTGTTTGTATGGGTTTTCCCCCATATTCTATAAAAGTCGCCCGAAATTGAGCATGGATACCTTTTGCTAAGGTGCACTGAAAAATGGTTGGCGGTAGTTTAGGCACAGGTTTTGGGCGCACACCAATCCATTTTTTAGCATGCCTGTAAAACAAGGACTTTTTTTTTATTTTTGCTGAAAATGAACGTGCGGCATTTTGGGTCTACGACCTTACCGCCAAAAATAAAAATTATTTTTCGGCCGCACGCCAAAAACAAAATTACTGTAAGAGTCACGAGGTAGCCGGGCAGTAACTCCATTTTGGCACTTTGGCATTTTGGCATTAGGCCCACGTAGACGCTTACGCGGCTTAGTTAAAGGGCCCCTTTGCTTGGTTCTGAGACAGAGAACGAGGAAACCCCATAGAACAAAATATTATAATACTGTATGATATAGGTGTTGAAACCGTGAGAATAGAGGAGATACGAGACCATACCTCAGACCAATAAGACTGCAAATTAGGGCAAGAAAATAATAAATGATCTGTGGTACAAAAGTCTCCCTGACACGACCAACAATGACTAGACATGGAAGAACTAATCCTATGTTATCGTACAGGAGTCCATAATGCTCTTGACTGCAAAGTAGCAGCAGAACCAAGTGGTCTGTTACAAAAGGGCCACTAATTACATCAAAGCCGGTATATCTGTAGCACGACGGTGACAATTCCAGAGTCACATTCCATCACGAATGTAAAGTGATCTTCAGCAGGAAAGTCACTGTTGCCCGATGTTACAGGAAGAAGAAATAATGTGATCTTTCTTCAGCACATATTTCAAGCTACTTGCCCCAGACTTCCAATTGCTATTTTAATTGTGATAGTGATATCAAAGCTGCTGATAATAATAATAATGAAACCACTACAAACCGGTCCTTCAAAGAGAAACAAACTATTTCAAACTGAAGATGCCATTATTAGTTTCAATGTGGGAGTAATATAGATGTGAAGATGTAGCTTCCTCTGCTTTTCCCTCCCTCTTGAACTTTTATTAATCAGTGTCTCTTGTGCTATAGCTGCCAAACAAAAGGCAAGCTTTGGTGGCTGACAGTCCCATCGTACACATGCCAAAGCAGGACCTTCAGGACAGCCAGGTGTCAGCTGGCTATGCCTGTTAAATCAGCCAGTCCATTCTACCCTTGGCTCTTGGCATAGGTCAAGATGAACTGAACAAGCATTCGAGGCAGTTGGACATCCAAGTCAGGGATAAGAATTACCATTCTAGCCTACAATTTGAAAACACTGTTTTGTTAGCATTGAGAATGTCTAGAATAGAGTTTGTTTTTCTAATGAAACTGGATTCTTTGCAGACTGGAATGATTTTTATCAGACCCATATAAAATTATTTAAAGATGTGATACATAAACTTTTCAGATAACACAGCCATTTTTTTTTTTAGATGTGACCTCCACAGATCGTTCCTAGCCGCTCTACTCACCAGGGAGATTCTAGGTTGGTACCACGGGAGGATGAGGAAGTAAGGGGGTAACTGCAAAGGATCAGGGGTTAGGGTTAGTTGGAAATGGGATTAGGGTTGGGGAGTTGGTTGCACAGGTAATGGGGGTGGGGATCTGTTGTAATGTACTGTCATTTGAACGATAACAGGACCAATTTAGCCCTACTACCTCTACATGGCTGCAGATAGGAACACATGATGTTCCTAGCTTCAGCAAAGCAATATTCAATTTACTGCTTGAGTCACTAATCTGAAGTACTGAGGTGTGAGAGATTAGTGAGACACATGGAGGGGCATTTTCTAAAGAAACGTCTAAGTTAGAATTTGGGCGTCTTTGTAAAACATCCAATTTCGGAGGCGGGGAAAAGGTCATTTTCGAAAGAAAATGGACGTCCATCTTTGTTTTCAAAAATACCATGGACGTCCTTGGATTTGAACGTCTTTGATTTTCGGCCATTTTCGAACGCAAACACGTCCAAGTCTAAAATGTACAAATTCAAGCCATTTGGACATGGGAGGAGCCAGCATTTGTAGTACACTGGTCCCCCTCACATGCCAGGAGAGCAATCGGGCACCCTAGGGGGCACTGCAGTGGACTTCATAAAATGCTCCCAGGTACACAACTCCCTTACCTTGAGGGGCATTTTCGAAAGAAACATCTCAGTTTGGATTTGGACGTCTTTGTAAAATGTCCACATCCGTGGGCGGGAAAACCGTATTTTCGAAAAAAGATGGATGTCCATCTTTCGTTTTGAAACTACCAAGGACATCCTTGCATTTGGATATCCCTAGACATGGACATCTTTGACTTTCGACGATTTTTGAAACCAAAGACGTCCATGTCAAAAACGCCCAAATGCAAGCCATTTGGACATGGGAGGAGCCAGCATTTCTAGTGCACTGATCCCCCTGACATGCCAGGACACCAACCGGGCACCCTAGGGGGCAATGTAGTGGACTTCATAAAATGCTCCCATGAATATAGCTCCCTTACCTTGTTTACTGAGGCCCCCCAACCCCCCCCAAAAAACCCACTACCCACAACTGTACACCACTACCATAGCCCTTACGGGTGAAGGGGGGCACCTAGATGTGGGTACAGTGGGTTTGTGGTGGCTTTTGGAGAGCTCGCTGTTTCCTCCACAAACAGGGTATGGGCCTGGGTCCGCCTGTCTGAAGTGCACTGCAGTACCCACTAAAACTGCTCCTGGGACCTTTATGCGCTGTCATGGATCTGAATATGACATCTGAGGCTGGCATAGAGTCTGGCCCGAAATATTTTTAAAGATGTTTTTTGAGGGTAGGAGGGAGTTAGTGACCAGTAGGGGAGTAACGGGAGGTCATCCCCAATTCCCTCCGGTGGTCATCTTGTCAATTTGGGCACCTTTTTGTGCCTTATTCGTAAAAAAAACATGTCCGGGTGAAAACGTCCAAGTGTTCGTCATGGACATCCTTGCTTTTTTTGATCATGGGTCAAAGACGGTCAAGTGTTAGGCACACCCTAATCCCGCCTTCGCTACGCCTCCGGCATGCCCCCTTGAAATTTGGACGTCCTTGCAATGGACTTTAGTTGGAGACGTCCAAAATCGAGTTTCGATTATACCAATTTGAACGTCTCTGGGAGATGGACGTCCATGTTCCGATTTATGTTGAAAGATGGACCTCCTTCCCTTTTGAAAATGAGCCTGCTTGTATGTTGAGCCCCCCAACCTCCCCCCCCAAAACCCACTACCTCCAACTGTACACCACTAGCATAGCCCTTACAGGTGAAGGGGGCAACTATATGTGGGTACAGAGGGTTTCCGGTGGGTTTTGGAGGGCTCGCTGTTTCCTCCACAAATGTAACAGGTAAGGGGGTATGGGCCTGGGGCCACCTGTGTGAAGTGCACTGCACCCACTAAGACTGCTCCAGGGTCCTGCTTGCACTGTCATAGACCTGAGTATGACATCTGAGGCTGGCATAGAGGCTGGCAAGTAATATTTTTAATCATGTTTTTGAGGGTGGGAGGGGTTAGTGACCACTGGGGGAGTAAGGGGAGGTCATTCCCGATTCCCTCCAGTGGTCATCTGGTCATTTCGGGCACCTTTTTGAGTCTTATTTGTAATAAAAACAGGTCTAGGTGAAAATGTCCAAGTTTTAGTGCTGGACATCTTTGCTTTTTTTCCATTATGGCTCAAAGACGTCCAAGTCTTAGGAACGCCCAAGTCCCACCTTGACCATGCCTCCAGTATGTCCCCTTGAGATTTGGACATCCTTGCGATGGACTTCTGATAAAGACATCCAAAATTGGGTTTCGATTATATCGATTTGGACTTCTCTGAGAGATGGATGTCCAAGTGCCAATTTATGTCATTTTTTGGACGTCCATCTCTTTCGAAAATGAGCCTGATGGTAAATTTTGCTGTGATACAATATTGCGTTATATCACAGCCAAGTAACTAGGTCCCTAGGAGAAAATCTGAAGCCAAGGGGACTGTACTACAGTTTGACTGATGGTTGCAGGGCCATACATATATCTGGCAGTTCTATGATGCATACACTCATAGTTACACACATCATATTAAATTAGAAGAGTGACGTATTCATGCATAGGCATGTACATACTCGCATAAATGCCAACATTTTGCCTAAGCACTAGTCTATATATACATGCATATCTTACAAAGCATATATTTGATAGGTATATATATACATAGGTGGTGTCATGGCAGAGCATGGGTGTAACTCACACTAGAGAGTTGCACGGGGACAGAAATTTCATCCATCCCTGCCCATCCCCAATGGAATCTAACCCATACCCTCCCATACCTGCTAAGATCCATTCCATCCCCACAATTAATTTCCTCCATCCCCACCCATACCCACAGCACTTGACGTTATTATTACTTGCTCACAACCCTCTGTTCCCTCCCAACCCCAACATTATCCTGTGTTTTTTTGGATGGTATTCACTATTCAGCCAATGAGTGTTCCAAGTCTCAGTCTTGTGTTCCAGCTGCCTCTCTAGGCATTCCAAGCCTCATTCTGGAGCTCCAGCAGCCTGTCTCCATACTTTCCAAGCCTTATTCTGGTGCTTCAATTGCCTCTTTTATTGCATTCCAAGTCTAATTCTGGAGTCACCATAGATTTTGACAATACTCTCGAGGGAATCCCATGGCAGCTTCTTCCATCCCCACAGAAATCCCCTGGTATCTTCTTTCATCCCTGTGAGAATCCCGCGGAACTTCTTCCATACCCGCGGGAATCCCACAATCCCCATTCCCATTCAGCTCTCTAACTCACACTTATGCACGTAACTTACAGATTACTGTGAGTTACTCATATCTCTGGCCTTTAGGTGTGAATATTTCCACTAGCTCTGTGGCAGTCTCAAGTGTTTGTGCCTAACATATAGAGACATATTATGATGGTTTTGCTGGTATTCTGAAAAGCAAAGTAGGCGCCTATGTTCTTTTATAAAATAGGTCCCTACCCAGTACCCAGTTATAGAGTTACCCACATTAGGCCAGATTCTGTAAATGGTGTCTAAAAAATAGGTGAATCCAAAAATAGCACTTAGCACTATTCTACAAACAATGCCTAAAGTTAGGTGTGGTTTATAGAATAATGCATAGGGCCATGGGGAAATGCCTAATTTTAAGCGTAGCCCTTTACGCCACTGAAAACTTGGTGTAAATATCTGTGCCTAAATGTAAGCCCATTCGCCTGAGTTCTATAACCACGTGTGTAAATTTGGGAATGTCCCCAACACACCCACACTCCTCCCATGGCTCAAGCCCCCTTTTCAGCTACACGCATTAGGATTTACACACACCTCTTCTTTGAATATGCCTAAAAAGATGCATGCAGAAATCCCAATTATTGCCAATTAGTGTTGACAATTGGTTGTTATCAGCCAGTTATTAAATATTGTATTCAAATTTGGGCTTTGAGCCATTTAAAGAAACTCAGTTTCTTCTTCGTTAGCCACTCCATTGTTGCTTTTGTTTTGTATTTAGAATCACCGTCCCACTGAAAGTTGAATCTTTTTTTCATTCCCAGGTCTATGGCAGAAGGAGCAGACTTTATTCCAGGATCTGTTTATACTTTCCCTCAGTCTTCTGATAGATAGGATTTTAGGTAGTGCTGGGCAGGAGTCAGCTGTCCAGCTGTCTTGGTACATGTGGGTACCAATGACATAGGAAAATGTGGGAGAGAGGTTCTGGAAGCAAAATTTAGGCTCTTAGGTAGAAAGCTCAAATCCAGAACCTCTAGGGTAGCATTTTCCGAAGTGCTAGCCATTCCGCGCACAGGGCCCAAGAGGCAGGCAGAGCTCCAGAGTCTTAATGCGTGGATGAGGTGATGGTGCAGGGAGGAGGGGTTTAGATTTGTAAGGAACTGGGCAACATTCTGGGGAAGGGGGAGCCTATTCTGGAAGGATGGACTCCATCTTAACCAGAGTGGAACCAGGCTGCTGGCATCGGCATTTAAAAAGGAAATAGAGCAGCTTTTAAACTAGAACCTGGGGGAAGGCCGACAGTGATAATACACTGAAACCTTCTGCTCAGTGTGCTGCTGCGGCTAGGAAAGCGAATAGAATTTTGGGTATTATTAGGAAAGGTATGGAGAACAGGTGTGAGGATGTTATAGTGTCGTTGTATCGCTCCATGGTGCGACCGCACCTTGAGTATTGTGTTCAATTCTGGTCACCGCATCTCAAGAAAGATATAGTAGAATTGGAAAAGGTGCAGCGAAGGGATAAGGTATCTTTCAAAGATATGACCAAAACAGGGAAGATGGGGTATCCCGGTAGCGAGGTTGCAAAAGAGACCATAATGGGAAGGCGGTAGAACGAGAGGACATGAAATGAGATTGAAGGGGGGCAGACTCAAAAAAGATGTCAGGAAGTATTTTTTCACAGAGAGAGAGTGGTGGATGCTTGGAATGCCCTCCCGCGGGAGGTGGTGGAGAAGAAAACGGTAACGGAATTCAAACAAGCGTGGGATATACATAAAAGAATCCTGTGCAGAAGGAATGGATCCTCAGAAGCTGAGCCGAAATTGGGTGGTGGAGCCGGTGGGGGGAAGAGGGGTTGGTGGTTGGGAGGCGAAGATAGTGGTGGGCAGACTTGTACGGTCTGTGCCAGATCCGGTGGTGGGAGGCGGAACTGGTGGTTGGGAGGCGGGGAATAGTGCTGGGCAGACTTATACGGTCTGTGCCAGAGCCGGTGGTGGGAGGCGGGGCTGGTGGTTGGGAGGAGGGGATAGTGCTGGGCAGACTTATACGGTCTGTGCCCTGAAAAAGACAGGTACAAATCAAGGTAAGGTATACACATGAGTTTATCTTGTTGGGCAGACTGGATGGACCATGCAGGTCTTTTTCTGCCGTCATCTACTATGTTACTATGTTATCATCACCGTTTGGCTCGTTAGTCAATTAAGGGACGTGTGTAAACTGGACACAAACTCAATTTAACGTGTACAACTCGCCATGCCTTATATAGAATCCGGATGATTGGGGGCAATTCTAGAACTGGGTATGCCCATTTAAGGATCTTGATGCTTCATGGTGAGAGCTTATTCTATCAAAGCATCTGGCACCTGGATTCCACTACAGAATGCTAGTGTAACTTGGCATCGGCACACCTAACAATTAGGCACCTTCAGTTACATGAGCCATAGACCTTCTGTAAGTGTGGGTACCCTAATGTAGCAAGGGCACGCATGACTTACTGTATTCCGTAAATTGCACATGTAAATGGCACCCCCATCCATGTCCACTGAGCTGTCCACTAAGCTAATGTCACGTCCCTCACCTGTTCAACGCTCCTCCCGACTAGGTCATTCCGCAGTTCCATCGGAAAGGGACAAGGATCAGGCTTAGGAAGGTCTGTTTTGGTTTCCTAGTTCTGGCAGCCGTCATCTGGATTGGCTCATTGGCAGCGGCCATCTTGGTTAGCTCAAGGGGTCCAGCCATCTTGGAGTAACGAGGACAGGAAGGAAGCCCATATTTGGTCCTTGGAGATATCCTGTGGGGGCAGCCATGTTGGATTCAGCTGTGAATGGTTGACTGATTGCCTCCCTATTTAAAGCCTTGCCCTCAGTCCTTCTGTGCTTCAGCTTCTATTCCGTTCCTGGGTAGTTGCAGTGCACTTGGACCTTTTGTATGTGTTCCTGATTTTGGACCTTTGCCTGATTTTGATCACTGCTTGTTCCTGATAATCCTCGCTTGCTGCCAGCCCTGACCACGGCCCGTTCCTGACTATCCTCGCTTGCTGCCAGCCCTGACCACTGCTTGTTCCTGACTATCCTTGCTTGCTCCTGCCTCTCTCGTCTGGCCAGTCCGCCAACCCCTGTGGTTCCAGAAGTCCCGTTGGCCGGCTGCAGCTGGGAGCTCAACTCCCGATGAACGGCGGTCACCGCGGGTGAAGTCTAGGGGTTGTTCGGCTGTCCTTTGGAGGCCAGCAGTCACCTTACCTCCGCCTCCAGCAGGACCCAAGGGCTCACAGAATTCCCACACAAGACAGCTAAGCAGTAGTCCTCTAACTATAGTCCTGCCAGTAAAGGGCACTGTTTCTCTATCACATTTTCAATAGTGAGAGACAGGCAAGCACTGCAGGACTCCAGGGATCCTGCCTGTACCTAGTGATGGAAGACACAATATTGAAGCATTGCCCCCCCCCCCAACTGGCAGCAATGCAGTTGGACTGCCCAGCTTAGAGGGAACAGTGCCCATGTCCCTCCCATGCTCTGTCCTTGCGAACACCCCCTTACATTTACACACTATACCATTTATGTGTGCTCTTGCAGAATAGCACTTAGTCGATTTGCTGCCACTTATGTGCATAAATGTGCACTTACCTACAAAACTGCTGGCATTCTCTATATTTATGTGCACAAGTGGCCCCTACATGTGGTTGTCCAGTTAAAGAATTCAATGGTTTGTCCTCGAACGTATCAAACAAACTGTGTCTTCCCAAAATCTGATATTTATGAGAAACTAGGTTTCCACACAGGGCCATCTGCTAAGAAGATTTCCAAAACACACAGGATTTCTTTCTTCCATTCTGCTAGAGATGTGTGCCACTGTTGCCCTTGGTTTTTCTTCGAGAATAATAAAGCAAGCGGAAAGTTCATTGTTCCATGGACAATTTGCAAGAACATCTGAATTTAAAATGGAAGAAGATTTGACATTTACATCTCAAAGTGAAGAGAGGAACATATTGTTAGGTGTTGATAATGTAAAAACGTAAGTATGCTCTTATTTATGTAATTAGTTATCGCTTTCATTATGGGTGCACTCTTAATGGTTATAGTATTTATGTATAATTACCTTAATATTCACTGAAATTTCCAAGTAGCTCCCTAATTATCTGTCTCAAATATATAATTACATTGCATCTTTATGCAAGACTTACCTAATTAATATAGTTACTCCACTTCTTTTGTGAGTATGCGCTGCTCACTGCTCTTTGCATCAGTCTTCTGATTTCTTGTAATTCATGCTCGGCAAAAAATAAAATAAAATTAAGACCCCCCCAAATTAGAAACTTTTATGAGCTACCAACCTAACTGCAGACATCAATAGCATCTTTCCTTGAAAAAGAAAAACTCAACAAGAAACAAATCAGGCAATTATGGCTTCTTTTGAGCCAGTCTCTCTGTTAGGACATCCAGTGGCCAAACTCAATGTTTGATTAATCTGGAATTCTTGTGTATAATGGGTGGAAAAGTTATGGCAATTAAAGAGCAACAAAATCTGTCTAACCATTGTGTCTTCAGAATCATTTATGTATATGCAATACTCAAAATTTCTAACTCCTTTAAGGGTCCTTTTGCTAATCTGCAGCAAAAAAATGGCCTTAATGCACACTAAGAACATAAGAATAGCCATACTGGGTTACATCAATGGTCCATCTAGCCCAGTATCCTGCTTCCAGCAGTGGCCAATCCAGGTCATATGTTCCTGGCAGAAACTGTTATATGGGTCTTTCCTATCTGATAAGGCCATTTTTACTGCAGCCATAAAATGGGTGATTTGTTTTTTGTATTAATGGGCATCCACTAATGTTGCCATTAATGCGTGGCTATTTTTAGAAATTACCACCACCCATTTTGTAGCCAGTAAAGGCTCACACAGTATCCATGTGCTCATGTAGGGTGCCCACTCACTGCCCATGACATGCCCCCTCAAAAAAAATTAGAAATATTTTTCAGCGTGCACACATTTCAGAGTTATTGCAGGATGCCTGAGCATGTTATGTGATGTAATGTCAAGTTTTCTATTCTGCCACAACCTCTACAGTGCAGGGTGCATTACAGAAAAAGAGAACTGAACCAATATGTTCAGGAATTACATTATACTGAAACTACAAACCCATGAAATCTAGTACACCAGGGGCGTAGCTACGGGTGGGCCTGGATGGGCCCAGGCCCACCCAGTTTAGCCTCAGGCCCGCCCAGAAGCAGATGCTTACCGTGACCGTCTCCCACCCCTGCCGCAGCGCTTCATTTAATGTTGTCGGCGCTGCTGTTACAGTTTCCCACCCCCCGCGGCGGCGCTTTACACTTTACCTGACAGCAACGCTACAGATGCAGCGCTGACGTCCGATGTCCTGCTCCGGGGCCTTCCACACTGATGTAACTTCCTGTTACGGAGGCGGGACGCGGAAGGTCCCGGAGCAGGATGTCGGACGTCAGCGCTGCATCTGTAGCGTTGCTGTCAGGTAAAGTGTAAAGCGCCGCTGCAGGGGTGGGAAACTGTAACAGCAGCGCCGACAACATTAAATGAAGCGCTGCGGCAGGGGTGGGAGAGGGTGAGGAAGTCAGTGGGGTGCTGCGTGCTGGCCCAGTAAGGGGAGGCAGGGAGGGGAGGGAACAGAAGGGTGCTGGACTTGCCAGGGGCAGATGGTTGGAGGGAAGGGAGAGAGGTTTTGGGATTTGCAGAGGGGAGGTTGGAAGGAAGGGGAGAGGTTTTGGATTTGCAGAGGGGAGGTTGGAAGGAAGGAGAGAGGTTTTGGGATTTGCAGAGGGTGTTGGATTATTTGTAGTAAATAATTAGCAGATTTTAGTACACACAGCTTCAGCTTTAGAAATGTTAATTTCTTTCTTCATCTCTCTCTCATTCACCCCTGAATAATTCACTGCTGAGTCACTTTAAAGTTGAAGTAACAAAACATCTGTTTACTCACAGTTTGTAGTTAGATTATAATCAGACAGGCTTATATTTACATATTACTATACATTTGTCTTATCAGCTCCTTCCATGTGCTTAGATGGTAATGGATGCTCACACCACCATAGATCCTCTCAGGTTAGGAGAGATCATGAGCTCCATGTGCTCCATGTGCTGCATCTGCCCCCCACAGGAAGTTGCATAGCTGTGTGACCTCTCTAAGTAATTTACATCAGAGGTCACAGAGTAATCACAGAGAAATAATAGGTGACAGGCAATGCATGTAAAATACAATTACATTCCAACAAACCCCTTCTCATGCATAACTGTCATGCAATTATTTATTCATACAAAGTCCAAGCTTTATACGCAGATTCACAAAACGTTCTCTGGGTAACGGTTTGGTCATGATGTCAGCTGTCATCTCACTGGTGTGACAATAGTGTAGACTGATGACCCCTTCTTTCGCCAACTCTCGCACGTTGTGGTATTTCGTTGCGATGTGCTTGGTGCGTGACTGAACCTTGTCATTCTGTGACAGTCGGATGCAGCTCTGATTATCTTCCATTATCTGGATTGGTCTCTTTTCAGCTATTCCAAAATCCAGCAAAAGTTTTTCAATCCACATCAGTTCTCTGCACGCTTCCGATACGGCCACGTATTCAGCTTCTGTAGAAGACAAACTCACAATACTTTGTTTATGACTGGCCCATGAAATTTGTACATTTCCATACATAAACACATATCCACTTGTGGATTTATAATTAGAATGATCCCCTGCCCAATCTGAATCACAGTAACATATTAGTTTTGGATTACTATTGGCTGAAATCTTTAATTTACAATCAATGGTACCCTTTAAATACCTTACCATCCTTTTAACTGCAGTCCAATCTGATTTGGTAGGTGAGCTGACCCTTCTGCTCAAAATTCCTACTGCATTTGCTATATCAGCCCTGTATGTGGTAGCTAGATATAAAAGCTTACCTATGGCTGATCTATATTGGATGTTATCTGGTAAAGGTTCTCTTACTGTTTCATCCTTCAGAAAATCAGTGATCATGGGAGTGCTTACAACTTGGGCATCTTGCATACCTAAACTTTCAATAAGCTCATTTATTTTCTGCTTCTGGCTTAGAAGATAAGAACCATCATTTTGTTTCTCAATTTCTATACCAAGATAGTATGACACATTACCAAGTTCTTTTATCTCAACATTGTGGTTTAAACATTTTACAATGTCCTTGTACTCTTGCTCACTTTTGCTTGCAATGAGCAGATCATCAACAAAAGCTAAAATGTATGCATATTGTCCATTTGTGCACCTAGTGTACAAACATTTATCTGCTTCACCTTGCTTAAATCCTAAATTTGTCAATATTTCATGCAATTTGTCATTCCAACATTTTTCACTTTGCTTTAATCCATAAAGACCTTTGTTTAATTTACACACTAGCTGTCTTTGTTTTGTATTTATGAAACCTGTTGGTTGTTCCATGTACAAGTCTTCAGTTATATCTCCGTGAAGAAATGCTGTTTTCACATCAATGTGGTTGACTTGCATGCCTTTTGAGACTGCAATGCTCAGAAGTGTTCTTATTGTCGTGTGTTTCACTACAGGTGCAAACACTTCATCAAAATCTTCTCCATATTTTTGAAGATATCCCTTTGCCACTAATCTGGCTTTATACCTTTCCACTTTTCCTTGTGCATTCCTTTTTAACTTGAATACCCATTTGCATCCTATAGCTTTCTTGCCAGGAGGTAATTTTGTAAGAATCCAAGTATTATTTTTATCCAATGCATCAATTTCTTCTTGTGCAGCTTTACGCCATTCAGCAGCTTCTTCTGCTGGCATTTTCTCAATCTCATCCCATGTTAAGGGCTCTTGAGCTTCTGCTGACTTTGTTAGGTAAGACAGTCTTGGGGGTGGAACACCTTTGTTTTCCCTGGATGAGCGTCTGACAACAGGTTGGTCTGACCTTTCCGCATCCTCAAAATCTGAGAGTACTTCTCCAATTGATTCCCCTTCTCCAACTGTACTGTCTTCTTCAATGATCCTTTCTGTGTCTGTTTCCTCTGCCTGTTCCTCGTTAGATACAGATGAGTTGCTTTCAGACATCTGCCTTGGTATGGCATTTATATACACTGGCATGTCTATTATGGTTCTAGTTTCATATTCTGGATGATAAGGCTCATCTGGGATAATCCAGCCTTTATCAACCCTCTTGTTTTCATCAAAATATGTAACATGTCTTATGCCAACAATGCCAGTTTTCAGATTCAAAATTCTATATCCTTTGTGTCCTGGAGCATAGCCAACTAAAATGCCCCTTTCTGTTGTGGAATCCAGCTTATGCCTTCTTTGCTTTGGTACATGAGCATATGCTGTACTTCCAAATGTTCTTATGTGTGACAGGTTTGGCTTCCTACCATGCCATGTCTCATGTGGTGTGCGCTCAGCGCCTTTAGTTGGCATTCTGTTTTGTAGGTACACTGCTGTGAGAATGGCTTCCCCCCATAGTCTTTTAGGGAGATTGCTATCTGACAGCATACATCTGGTCATTTCCACAAGTGACCTAAATTTTCTCTCTGCAACAGAATTTTGCTCTGGTGTATAAGCTACTGTTGTGATATGTTGAATGCCTTCTTGTTCTAGAAATGTGTGCATGCTTTGTGAAGTGAACTCACCACCATTGTCGGTCTGAAGAACCTTTGGTTTTCTTTCAAATTTATTGCTCACCATGGCTACGTATTTCTTCAGCATGTCTGTGACTTGACTTTTTTCTTTCAGCAAATAGGCCACACAATATCTAGAGAAATCATCCAAGAATATTAGCATAAATCTGTTATTTCCCAATGATGGGATATTAAACGGTCCACATAAGTCACTGTGTATTAAGTCCAGCACTTTATTACTCCTATTTCCTGTGTATGCAGGAAATGAGGGTCTCACACCTTTTTGAGTAACACAGTCTATGCATTTCTCCATATTACCAGCATCTGCACTTATCTGAATGCCGGTGGCCAGTTGCTTACTGTAAAGATCCTGGATCACCTTAGAATCACGATGTCCCAGGCGGCGATGCCAGATTTCCAGACTACATTTACCATCATTCTTCCTTACTTGCGCCATATGTGAGGCTTCACCTGAAATGCTCAGTTTATAAACATCATTATGCATAAAAGCTTCAGCATACACTTCATCATTTTTAGAGATTGTGCACTTACTGTTTTCAAAATGAATCGCAAATCCCTTCTTATCTAATGTAGATACACTAAGCATATTGCAAACTGCTTGGGGAATATACAAGACATCACTTACAGGAATTTCTTTAACTTCATTAGACACTTTGCATTTTAAGAATCCAATACCTTTTGCTTGGATCTTAGCAGTCCCTGCGTTTGCAGTTTTAAGAATACCTTCCTCTGGACACATTTCCTGAAAGAAATCCTTACAATTGGTTAAATGGCATGTGCTCCCTGAATCCAAAATCCAAGTACTTTCATTTGAATTATTATTTACCATAGTCAAAGATTTTTCTGCCATTAGAAAGCCCTTGTGTTTATCTTTGTCCTTCATACATTTCCTGGTTTGAAAATTCTTTAGTTCCATTGGCTTAGGTGAGCTAGAGGGAGTGTTTTGTGTTTCCTTACACCATTTAGATACATGTCCCTCCTTTCCACATGAGTAGCAAATCAGCTTGCCCTTGGGTGGAGTTTTCCCATAGCTCCGCCTTCCTCTGTTCTTTGCCAAGAAATTTGTTTCATTTCTCTCTGACTTGCTTTGAGAACACATCTCCTCAGAATCATTTATTATGCATTCCTGCCTTAGTTTTGATGTTGCCTGTTCAAAAGATTGCCCTTCAATGGCCTCATTTACAGACCTAAAAACATCAAACTTCTTTGATAGTGAGGTAAAAAGAAATGCTCTTTTCAATGCATCACACATGGGAATTCCAGAAAGTTCTAACTTTTGAAATGAAGACATAAGATGCATAATGTGATCATTACATTTACTTTTATCCCTTAATTTGGTTTCATTCAACTCTGCCAGCCAAATTGGTTGCTGCTTTGCATATGTAGTTGCATACATAGTTCTCAGTTTATATAAAATGTCCTTTGGTGTATCTTTTCCCTCCACTAATATGGCTTGTTTCTCTGAGAGAGCTTCCAAAAGCATGCACTTCACATAATAGTTTGCATTGTCCCATTCAGCCATATTTTCAGCTGTTCTGTCTTGGTCTAAGCATATATTTAATCCTTTTGCTCGAAGGAGACATATGAATCTTAGTTCCCATTGCTGATAATTAAACTCAGTTAATTTAGGCACCTTGAGAGAATAGAACAATGGTGAATTTCCTCCCTCAGCCATTTTCTTAGCCTTCTGTCTGCTGTGTGGGGGGAGAGAGAGACAGACTGAATCTTTCCTTTAAAACTTAAGAGAAAAATGTGGCCTTTTTTTCTGCCTGGTAATATTTCTCTTCTTTTTCAATTCCTGGCCCTGGGCCCATAACCCTTTTGTTGGATTATTTGTAGTAAATAATTAGCAGATTTTAGTACACACAGCTTCAGCTTTAGAAATGTTAATTTCTTTCTTCATCTCTCTCTCATTCACCCCTGAATAATTCACTGCTGAGTCACTTTAAAGTTGAAGTAACAAAACATCTGTTTACTCACAGTTTGTAGTTAGATTATAATCAGACAGGCTTATATTTACATATTACTATACATTTGTCTTATCAGCTCCTTCCATGTGCTTAGATGGTAATGGATGCTCACACCACCATAGATCCTCTCAGGTTAGGAGAGATCATGAGCTCCATGTGCTCCATGTGCTGCATCTGCCCCCCACAGGAAGTTGCATAGCTGTGTGACCTCTCTAAGTAATTTACATCAGAGGTCACAGAGTAATCACAGAGAAATAATAGGTGACAGGCAATGCATGTAAAATACAATTACATTCCAACAGAGGGGAGGTTGGAAGGAAGGGGATAGGTTTTGGAATTTGCAGTGGGGAGGTTGGAAGGAAGGAGAGAGGTTTTGGGATTTGCAGAGGGGAGGTTGGAAGGAAGGGGAGAGGTTTTGGATTTGCAGAGGGGAGGTTGGAAGGAAGGAGAGAGGTTTTGGGATTTGCAGAGGGGAGGTTGGAAGGAAGGGGAGAGGTTTTGGATTTGCAGAGGGGAGGTTGGAGGGAAGGGAGACGTTTTGGATATATAGGGGGGTGGAAGGAAGGGGAGAGGTGCTGGATATGCAGGGGGGGTGGAGGGAAAGGGGAGAAGTGCTGGATATGCAGAGGGTTGAAGTGAAGGGGAGAGGTGCTGAACCTGTATGGGGGCTGGATGAAAGGGAGACAGATGCTGGACGTGTGGGGGGGGCTGAAGGAGAGGTGCTGGATATGCAGATGATGATATGCAGAGGGAAGGGAGAGAGATGCAGGGAGAAAGAGCCAGATGCATAAGGGGAAGGAAAGAGAGGAAGAGAAGCTGGTTGGGGGGTGGGATCAGAGAGGAGAGGGACACATTGGTGTGGAGGAGGGAGAAAGGGGACATAGGGAAGTATACAGATACAGAAGGGAGATGATGGGCATTAGGTGGGAGCATGGGGACAGGGACACAAATGTGAGATGCTGTATGGGGATGGCACATGGGCACAGAGGGGTAATGCCTGACCAAGGGGGGGGGGGAACGGGGATATGGAATAGAGATAAAATGCTGGACACTGGAGAGGGGGGTATATGGACACGGGGGGGGGGAGAGATACCAGACAAGGGAGAGAATAGGAACGCAGAAGGGATATGCTGGGCATGGGGTGCATAGGTGCACAGAGGAATGATGATGGATGAGGGGATATGAACACAGAGGAGATACTGAACAAGGAAATATAGGAAAACAGAGATGGGAGATGAAGAAAGAAGAAATGTCAAATAGGAGACCCTGGCAAGTGAGTTAAGAGAAGACAGAGGGAAGCAGAAACCAGAGAATGGGACCAATATGATTTGAGAAAAAATGACCAGACAACAAAAAGGTATAAAAAAATATTTTATTTTCAATGTTGTGAATATAATATGTTGGACTTGGAATGTACATCTTGCCAAAGTTGATGGCAAACATGGCTGGGGTCCAGGACAGAAATCTAGGAAAGGACCCCAAAGTCCATTACCAGGCTGCGCCTTCAGCTTCCAGCATGCAGGCTTTCTCTGGCCAAGAAACCAAGCACAATTGCCCTAGTTCCATCCCCTAACACCATCCCTGGCATGTGCCATCTTTATATTTTGCACAGGAGCAAATGCCTTTCTTTCTTGTTTCTCTGGTGTTGTACTACATGCAAGGTCTAGTTTCTTGGGGTTTCCGTTTAATTTATATTTCTAGAGTTTGTGGTCACTTATTCTGTATTTGGCATTTGTGTCTTGTGTGTGTGACTGAGGTATTCTGTTAGCATGAAGTTTCCATGTAGCATTCTGTAGTAATTTGGCTTGTTCAGCTTTCCTGATAAATGTATTTGTATTTTAGGGCCCTACTATAATATTTAAGGCACTTCTTTTTCATAGGTAGGATCTTTGTTTTTGGAAGTTAGTGTTGGCATGGTAGATTTGCTCTAGGTTCTGAGTGACTTTTGTTTTATAGATTTTTTAAAGTTAATTTATAATATGTCTGTAATTGAGATTACACTAGAAAACAACATTTCTTTATATGATGAGTTTTATGGAGAATTGTCCTTGCTGTGCTCTGTATCCATTGTTGGTGGACGGCCAAGAGGTTCTCTGGATGCAGAATGTGTTTGGCTTCAATACCATATATGTGTTGGAGGACCATGGCTCAGTGGGGCTGAATAGTGCAGTCTATTGTACGTCCCTTAGCTCTCAATTGGCCTGCAGCCACTGAAGCCTGCACTGCAACCCTCATTGAAGTTATGGGGAGTGGGGTAGGGACAGAGCATGGGTGCATCAGGTTTGCTGTTTTTTTTCTTTTTCAAAAAAGTTGGCAACTCTAGTGCCCACCCATCCAACCTGTTGGCCTACCCAAATATTGCCTTCTGGCTACGCCACTGTAGTACACTAATAATAAACTGCATAATGATTCATACTATTTCAAATCAAGAGTTTAAAAGACCACATTTAACAAAAAACACTGCTTTCAGATGTTTTCAGAAACTCAAATAATGTCTACAAGCCCTAAGTGATAGAGGTAACCCATTCCATATTGATTCTGTTTAATATTGTAGAGATGCAGAATGATGTTTACTTAACTTCGACTTAGTTACTTTCAGAAAGCATAATAAAAACTGGTCCCTATTATTGTATCTTGGCACCATGAAGTAATGTTAAAAATTGCATCATGTAGGCAGGAACCTCACCATCCAAATTTTTAAAAACCATAACACACAATTTAAAATCAATCCATACCTTAATCAGCAACCAATATAACAGGGAATAAAATCTTTGCACTGAGTCAGTTCCATTTTTAGCTGCATTAGATGCACGTGGAGGGGCATAATTGAACGTCGCCGGCAAAATAGGTCGCCGGTGATCTATTTTGGCGGCGGTGCAACAGCTGGCCGGAACCGTATTTTCGAAAAAGATGGCTGGCCATCTTTTTTTTCGATAATACAGTTTAGCCCGGCCAAATGCCAGAGTTCGCTGGGTTTGAGATCACCGATTTTGTTTTTCAGCGATAATGGGAAAAAATGCCAGCCATCTCAAACCCGGCGAAATCCAAGGCATTTGGTCATGGGAGGAGCCAGCATTTGTAGTGCACTGGTCTCCCTCACATGCCAGGACACCAACCGAGTACCCTAGGGGGCACTTCTAAAAATTAAAAAAATATATACAAATAGCTCCCAGGTTCATAGCTCCCTTACCTTGGGTGCTGTGCCCCCCAAATCCCCCCTAAACCCACTCCCCACAAATCTACACCATTACCATAGCCCTTGTGGGTGAAGGGGGCACCTACATGTGGGTACAGTGGGGTTTGGGGGGGGTTGGAGGGCTCAACACTTAGCACCACAAATGTAACAGGTAGGGGGGGATGGACCTGGGTCCGCCTGCCTGAAGTGCACTGCACCCATTAAAAACTGCTCCAGGGACCTGCATACTGCTGTCAGGGAGCTGAGTATGACAAAAAAGTGTTTTATTTTTATTTTTTTAGTGTGGGAGGGGGTTGGTGACCACTGGGGGAGTAAGGGGAGGTCATCCCCCATTCCCTTCAGTGGTCATCTGGTCAATTGGGGCACCTTTTTGAGGCTTGGTAGTGAAAATTAAAGGACCAAGTAAACCCGGCGAAATACTGATTAACGCCGCTTTTTTCCCATTACCGCAAAAGCCAGCCATCCGGTAGCCACGCCCATGTCCCGCCTTCGCTTCGCCGCCAACACGCCCCCTTGAACTTTCGCCGGCGTGGCGACGGGAAAGCGGCAATGCTGTCAAAAATGCCACTTTTGATTATACCGATTTCGCTGCTTTTGCGAGATCGCCGGCCATCTCCCGTTTTATGTCGGAAGATGGCCGGCGATCACTTTCGAAAATAAGCCTGATTATCACCTAATACAGTTTAGTTAAAGGACCCCTTAGTAACCAAATAGTGACAACATAAAGTGAATATATAGTAATATATGCTGTTTACTGCTCATAGCTTCCAACCAACTTCAGACCAATATTTTAATGGAGCTAAGCTGAAATTTTATTTTCCATATATATTATTGGTCATGATCTCTCTACTGTGGCCAATCAGAGGGAAGCTCACAGACCATAAGCACTTTGATAGGGTCCGGTAGAGATCACAGAAATGAATACCAGCTGAAAAAATCCCAAGGGTAATAACACTTTATTTTATTAGAAATCCATAATGTACATACTACTGTGTAATAATTTTGCATAGAAGTGTAGAGGGGCATTTTCAAAAAGCGTCTAAGTCAGAATTGAGGTGTTTAGCTCTTTGCGTCCAAAAAAAATGTCCATCTTAAAGCTATTTTTGAACAGGAAAAACACCTGGGTTTCCCTTTCAAAAATGGCTCTAAGATGGAAGTATTTACATAGAAGACATCTACAAAGAAGAGTCATTTTCCAAAGTGACACGTCCAAATTATAAATGCAAAAACAGGCACTAGACTGCGTGTCTGGAATCATTTTGAGAGAAATGGTCACACAGATGTCCCTGCAGATCAAAAGGGCAACCTAGTGGTCAGTGTAGTGGACGTTAAACAATGGTACCCAGGTACAAGTCCCACCATAAATCCTTTATTCTGTATTCTGAGACCTCCGAAAACAAAACAAAATCTATTGTATCTAACTGTACACCATTACAATCACCTTCCACTCTGCAGGTGTCTCCTACATTTAGGCATGTATATCTTTTGACAGTTATTATAAATCACTGTATTATTCAAATATTTATTTATTTTATTACATTTAAATATCCACATATGATTACAAACCACACTCTGGTGTCAACCTACATTCACTCACACATTCATTCAAACACATTAATACCCCACTGTGTACATATAACTGTAATACCCAATAATTAGCTAATTCATAGCAATCCTACCTAACCACCTGAACATTAAAGCCGTAATCATTAATATTTCAAACTGCTATTCTAAGGAACCAAAGTCCATCCAAAACTTGTCCAATAGCACTACAGTGCCAAATTTCCACGACAAAATATTCCATCAGACTGCCTCTTTCCCTTGTTGCCTCAGTTGGATGAACCATTCATTGATTCGTAAATTCCGGCCCCACAAAACTCGGTTACCACACCAACTGTTCAGGGGGTTATGGTGGAAAGATTCTCAGTGGAATGACTCTTTGCTAAATGTTGAAGAGAACAGAAGACCTTTGACTAACCTACTGAACAGTTGGTGTGGTAACAGAGTTTTGCGGGACCTAGAGAAACGCCACTTTGGAAAGGTTCCAGGACAGTATTGTCACCTAAAAAGTCCTGAAGCTGGTGAAGAAAATCTTTTTCAATATCTTTACCTAATGAAGAAAGATTTGAGATTGAATGATAGCTTGTCAGTTGTAATGGATATAAAGATGGTTATTTTAAGCACTGGTTGAACAGCTGCTCGTTTCAATGACCAGGAAAACAGCCTTCAGATAATGAAGCATTACTTATTGTAGTTATCACGTCATAATCTTGAGGGGATTTAACCAGCAAAAGAGGACATGAGTCTGTAACCCTTTGTTCCCAGGTGAGTATCAGGATGGGTTACTATATGGATGTTTGGACTGGTGTTTGAAGGTCAGGTCTGGGATTAGCAGAAGCTAGGAGGCCAGTTTGACACTTCGTTCCACACTCAACATGCTTCTCTCGGTCAATAAAGTAACACACACATGGATGTCTGTTGCTAATCATAAAGGGTTTACTCAAACTTGGAGTTCAGAAACTAGGACAAGACAGAGCAACTATTTACAGAAAACACATATGCCAGTAGGTATAAGCAAGTTCAATAGTAAGATTTAAATATATTTGATTGACTGATTGATTGAATAGTAAGTGCCACTGAGCTGGAAATACCCAAGAATTAATATAGGTCCACTCTTAGGAAATACCACAAAATGATGGTTAACATGACTATATTCTAAAGTATTGGTTCTCAATCCAGTCCTCAAGACACAACTAGCCAGTCAGGTATACAAGATACCCACAAAGAATATGTATGAGATACGTATGCATACAATAAAGGTAGTACAAGCAAGTTTATCTCATGCATATTCACGGTAGATATCATGAAGACCTGACTGGCTGGTTGCATCCCAAGGACTGGGTTAAGAACCCCTATTCTAAAGAGACATGAATGGAAAATAATTTTTAAAATGATCTGACCATGGGACAGAACAAATAGACCATGTACAAGGCCAAAATTATTTAGACCTGGAGGACTAAAACTCAAGCTCCACAGGTAGACAGCCTCATGAGTCAGGGTTTTAGTCCTTTATAGACCTATACTGAACATATCCCTAAAGGACCTTTTGGGAAGTAGTTTACAACTTAAATTTTTATTCTTTAGTGCATTTGCAACCAGTGTGATTCATACAACAGGGGGAAATGTCCATACTTAGCATTCAAAATGATCTTTGCCACTGTATTCTGAATTAACTGCAACCTGTAAGCCCAAACCCATCAGTATTTGGTAAAGCATATTAGAAATGCGTCACCTGAGTTATTTATTTCAAATTACTCTCTGAAAATAATATCTGATTTATCAAATTAAACACATCTTTAGAAAAGACTCATCACATAAGGAATAGGGGAGAAACCCCAGGTACTTTTGAATACTTAATGTCACTTTAGCCCTATTTAGGGCAGGTTCAATTTGAGCTGGAAAACCAAAGGAGCAGGAGGAACTTGCCAAATCCAAGTAATTACAGTGAGATCAATATTCAGAGGTAAGATATTTGTTTAAAGTTAATGGATAACTATTGGTTAACTTTAACCAGGTGCTCAATCCAGAAGTTGAATCACTGAACATGTTTTCCTAAAATTAGCCAGATTAAGTTTAGAAAAGTCACATAAGTGGTTTGACTTACCCAGATAAGGCTAGATTCAGTAAATGGTGCTCACAATTCGGCGGCCAGAAACATCAGTGCTATATCCAATTCTATAAAGGGTGAACACATTTTATAGAATCACACTGAGCGCCAATTCTGCACCAGACTTATAGGTGCCCTACTTATGCCTGGTAAAAACCAAGTATAAATGCTGGCATCTGACTTGGGCATGCTCAGGCTGTATTCTGTAAATCTGCGCATAACGTTTTGGAATGCCCTGTCACGCCCTTTGCTGCACCCCCTTTTCAGATACATGCTATACAATCTGGACGTCGAGCCTTATAGAATAGCGTGCAGCCAAATACGTGCGTAAATCCTAATTTGAGCCAATTAACAGAAATAATTGGTTGTCAGCACCTAATTAGTGTTAGTTAAGGGCCTGTTACTCAATTAATTAATTAATTAATTAATTAAGGAAGACTTGGAGGGGCATAATCGAAATGGGCCGCCTATCTCTAAGTACACCCATCTCTGGGAACGTCTACGAGAAGGGGCGGTCTGAACCGTATTTTCAAAAAAGATGGGCGTCCATCTTTTCTTTCGAAAATACGGTTGGAATCGCCCAAATGCCTAGGATTTGGGCGCCCTCGGTTTTCAGCGATAATGAAAACCAAAGACGCACCTCTCAAAAACGAACAAACCCAAGGCACTGGGTAATGGGAGGGGCCAGGATTCATAGTGCACTGGTCCCCCTCACATGCCAGGACACCAACCGGGCACCCTAGGGGGCACTTCTAAAAAATAAAAAATATATATTAAATTACCTCCCAGGTCCATAGTTCCCTTAGCTTGGGTGCTGAGCCCCCCAAATCCTCCCCAAAACCCACTACCCACAACTCTACACCATTACCATAGCACTTATGGGTGAAGGGGGGCACCTACATGTGGGTACAGTGGGTTTTGAGGGGAGGGGGTTAGAGGGCTTGCATTTACCACCACAAGTGTAACAGGTATGGGGGGTGAGCCTAGGTCCACCTGCCTGAAGTGCAGTGCACCCACTAACAACTGCTCCAGGGACCTGCATACTGCTGTGATGGAGCTGGGTATGACATTTGAGGCTGGCATAGAGGCTGGCAAAAAAAGTTTTTTAAGTTGTTTTTTTTTGGTGGGAGGAGGTTAGTGACCACTGGGGGAGTCAGGGGTGGTCATCCCCGATTCCCTCCGGTGGTCATCTGGTCATTTAGGGCACTTTTTGGGACTTGTTCGTGAAAAAAAAGGGTCCAAAAAAAAGTGACCTAAATTCTTGCTAAAAACGCCCTTCTTTTTTCCATTATCGGCCGATGGCGCCCATCTCTTCTCGGCTGATAAACACACCCCAGTCCCGCCTTCACCACGCCCCTGAGACACCCCCGTCAACTTTGTTCGTTCCCGTGACGGACTGCAATTGGAGGCGCCCAAAATCGGCTTTCGATTATACCGATTTGGGCGCCAGAGAGAGAAAGGCGCCCATCTCCCGATTTGGGTTGGAATATGTGCGCCTTTCTCTTTCGAAAATGAGCTGGTTGATATACCACCTTAGGCTAATGGATAGATCTAGGTGGTGTACAATAAAAAATTAAAAAGAGGAAAGAAGAAAAGAACTCCATTAATTTGACAGGAAAGTATACACATTCATTCAATTAAAGGCTAGAATATAAAAGTAGGAAGGATAAGTAAGAAAGGAAAGATGAGGGGAAAGAAAAAGCTGAGAGCTAAAAATAAAGAGAAGGAAAATAGTTCCTATAGCAGCAAAACACCCTAGGTAGCATTAAATACCTGACGGAACAGCCAACTTTTTATGGCAGGTTTAAATTTTTAAAATGAAGACTCAGCTCGAATTTTATGGGTTAGGGACTTCCAGTGAAAAGGGGCAGCAAAATAAAATGCACAGTGTCAAGTAGATTCAAGTACAGATTGTTTAGGGTTGGGAAGGACCAAACCATAGTCATTAAAAGTAAACACATAGGTGAATATGGAATAGTGAGATAAGACAGATATAGTGGAAGATCTATCTGGAAAGCATTAAAAGTGAGGGTTAAAAGTTTATGAATAATTCTTTGTCTGATTGGGATGCAAACCCAAATTTGGTCGTGCAATTTTGGGTGCCATATATAGAATCCAGGGGATAATGTGAACTAGAAAGCACTGGATAGTGTTTACATTGTAGGTATGCCCTTGAACGCCCCTGGCCCTCCTCCTCCACATACAGTGGTGGAAATAAGTATTTGATCCCTTGCTGATTTTGTAAGTTTGCCCACTGACAAAGACATGAGCAGCCCATAATTGAAGGGTAGGTTATTGGTAACAGTGAGAGATAGCACATCACAAATTAAATCCGGAAAATCACATTGTGGAAAGTATATGAATTTATTTGCATTCTGCAGAGGGAAATAAGTATTTAATCCCTCTGGCAAACAAGACCTAATACTTGGTGGCAAAACCCTTGTTGGCAAGCACAGCGGTCAGACGTCTTCTGTAGTTGATGATGAGGTTTGCACACATGTCAGGAGGAATTTTGGTCCACTCCTCTTTGCAGATCATCTCTAAATCATTAAGAGTTCTGGGCTGTCACTTGGCAACTCGCAGCTTCAGCTCCCTCCATAAGTTTTCAATGGGATTAAGGTCTGGTGACTGGCTAGGCCACTCCATGACCCTAATGTGCTTCTTCCTGAGCCACTCCTTTGTTGCCTTGGCTGTATGTTTTGGGTCATTGTCGTGCTGGAAGACCCAGCCACGACCCATTTTTAAGGCCCTGGCGGAGGGAAGGAGGTTGTCACTCAGAATTGTACGGTACATGGCCCCATCCATTCTCCCATTGATGCGGTGAAGTAGTCCTGTGCCCTTAGCAGAGAAACACCCCCAAAACATAACATTTCCACCCCCATGCTTGACAGTGGGGACGGTGTTCTTTGGGTCATAGGCAGCATTTCTCTTCCTCCAAACACGGCGAGTTGAGTTCATGCCAAAGAGCTCAATTTTTGTCTCATCTGACCACAGCACCTTCTCCCAATCACTCTCGACATCATCCAGGTGTTCACTGGCAAACTTCAGACGGGCCGTCACATGTGCCTTCCGGAGCAGGGGGACCTTGCGGGCACTGCAGGATTGCAATCCGTTATGTCGTAATGTGTTACCAATGGTTTTCGTGGTGACAGTGGTCCCAGCTGCCTTGAGATCATTGACAAGTTCCCCTCTTGTAGTTGTAGGCTGATTTCTAACCTTCCTCATGATCAAGGATACCCCACGAGGTGAGATTTTGCGTGGAGCCCCAGATCTTTGTTGATTGACAGTCATTTTGTACTTCTTCCATTTTCTTACTATGGCACCAACAGTTGTCTCCTTCTCGCCCAGCATCTTACTGATGGTTTTGTAGCCCATTCCAGCCTTGTGCAGGTGTATGATCTTGTCCCTGACATCCTTAGACAGCTCCTTGCTCTTGGCCATTTTGTAGAGGTTAGAGTCTGACTGATTCACTGAGTCTGTGGACAGGTGTCTTTCATACAGGTGACCATTGCCGACAGCTGTCTGTCATGCAGGTAACGAGTTGATTTGGAGCATCTACCTGGTCTGTAGGGGCCAGATCTCTTACTGGTTGGTGGGGGATCAAATACTTATTTCCCTCTGCAGAATGCAAATAAATTCATATACTTTCCACAATGTGATTTTCCGGATTTAATTTGTGATGTGCTATCTCTCACTGTTACCAATAACCTACCCTTCAATTATGGGCTGCTCATGTCTTTGTCAGTGGGCAAACTTACAAAATCAGCAAGGGATCAAATACTTATTTCCACCACTGTATCTGAATAACTTCCAACCAGACTTTGAGAAGTCATGCAAAGTTAACCATTCAGTGGCCTCAAATTTTGAAAGGAAAGGATCTATCTGGTTAACAGCCAAGTTAACCAGATAAATTCTTTGGAATATCAACCCAATAGTAAATTTACCTATATACATTTGGTGACTGGTCTTTGCATGGAGAAGAGAGAAATTACTTCAGCAGATCTGAAAGGACATTCCATCAACATTCTTTTTTTCTATTCATGGCTGTGCACAAGGCGTTTAATGACTGAATAGCAGATTAAAAAAAAAATAAAATCCTTTTATTCACTGTTTTACAATATTATCAGAAGAACACGAGAAAGCAAACTGCATATAAAACAACTCCATATTGAAATAAACATTTCTATTCTTTCTTAATGGCAGCTTTGGACAATTACTGTAATTAAGGAGATAATTATGCTATTTACAAAACATACCATAAAATGTATGAAGGAGTCTGATGTTAAAATATGTTTGCGTACTACTAATCATCCATAAAGTTTACAGTTTATTTGGCTCACATCTGTGCTGGAATACACACACCCTTAATGGGAAATACAGGCTAATGCCTGGAAACAGAGCCATTGTAGAATAAAAGACCTAAAGCAACTGAGGAGCTGTTCCTCTAGTGTTTATCCCAGTATGGAATACATTTATCTGTAGCATCTCAAACTACTTTGCAGAAGATTTATTGAAGTTCTCAGTGCAGTAATTACTCCAAGTTTTTCCCTGTAAAGAGAGAGAAAAATCCAGCCTGGATAGAAACCAGGAAGTAGGACTTTTTTTGAGGGGGTACTTGGGAGTACTGAGTACCGGCACCTTTTCCATTGTCTGCTAAAATTGACCCAAGGACCCCAAGTTTTAATGAAAGAGCTGAGGCTCTACACACTAATTCTACCTTGTCATAGGTTCTGTGACTGGTTGCAGGGGGCCTGGCTATTGTGGGGTGGATCCCTCAGTGATCACCCCACCCTTGAAGGGTAGCCTAGCATTTGAGTACCGGCACCTTTTTTGCTAGAAAAGATACACTGATAAAGACTATCCTTCAACCTTAGATGTTCCTGGACAGGGGGGGGAGGGGCTCCACCCTTATTTTCTGCACATATGCAGGTCAGCAACTTTATAAATTCTGTTTCCTGCTCTTCTCTATCGCTTTTTTTTTATGCCTTCAAATGGACCGGTTTGGCCCATTGTTCAGACTTGGTTTGAAGGCTCTCCCTTGCAACTGGCGAATTAGAGGTTGGATTAGAGGCTGGAGATATGAACCTAAGACATTGTTGCTATGTGGGGTCTCTACGGATTCTGCTTCTACCAGAGACTCCCACTGATAATATTGATCACTTTTATTGTTCTACAACTTTCTTGTAACTTCTATCTCTTTCTAGAGAGTCAGGAAGTTAGAAAGTTCACCTAAAGGACACCAATCTGTCTGACTGCAATGATATCAATCAGAGGGTCTTAAGTGATTATAGTAGAAGCACTGACGATTCAGATAACACTCCTTAGTGCTGAATTCCTCAAGCTGCTACACTGATAATTTTACTGGTTTTCTATGGCTATCCTTAAATTGTATTCTTTGATTGCTAATGGCTTAAATCATCCTATAAAAAGGAAAATAATTTTGGATTACCCACACAGAAAGCAAACCTGTGCTTTTTACAGGAAACCCATTTGTCCTTCAAGGAATTAATTAAATCAAGAGCTAATATAAAATATGAACTTTGCTGGATGGTTTAAAGATAGAGGATGAAAGGGAAGGGGAGAGGGTAACATTGAAGAAAGGGGGGAGGATGGAGAGAGGTGTTGATTGGAGGGTTTTTGAGTGTCCTTCCTAGGAGGTTTTTGTAAGATGTATGAAAGGGTTTAGGGAAAGTAAAGGATTGGACTTAGTTCTGTTTTCATGGATTAGAAATATCCATCATGGTCTGATGAAACTGAGGTATGCTATGGTCTGTAGGAGTATAGAGGAGGGGAGATTGGAAAAGGGCGATGGTCCAACCAGTATTGAAAGATAAACTGAAAGATAGTAAAGTGGTGGATAATTACAGACCAATTTCTAATTTATATACTTATGCTAAGGTTATTGAGAAAATTGTTCTTCAACAATTGACAGTTAGCTAAATAAGTTTGAAATACTTAGCCATTGGCGGGTTTTAGGAAAGGTTGTGGACAGTGTCTTTTTTGACTTTGATGCACTTGGGTGCTAGAGCTGGCCTGAATGCTGGCCATGTTGTTTTAGTGTTATCATTGGATCTGGCATTAGCTTTCAATTTGTTGGACCATCAGTTGCTGATAGATAAGTTGGTCGACATAGGGATGAGGGAGCGGGTTTTGGAATGGTGTCAGTCATTTTTGACTGGCCAAATGTACTTTGTATAAAACCAAGGAATGCAGTCCCTCAGTTATGATATGCAGTGTGGAGTTCTTAAGGTTTTTTGCTCTCCCCAAACCTATTTAATTTGTTTTTGGCCCCTCTGGTTAAATTAATTCATCAGTTTTCTATCAAGATATATGTGTATGCTGGTGATATTCTTTTGGAAGGTCTTCTTTCATCTCATGTTCCAGATATAATACCCCAGAATGATTGTTTAGTTATGATTGCTGACTGGGTTCAGAGACATAAATTGGTCTTGAATGTAGAAAAGACCAAGGTTTGTTGGCTGTCAGGACACCTGCCACGTCCGATGACAGTTCCAAAGTTCTTAGAAGGGAGAGTTTCCTTATGTGAATCCTTTAGGTATTTAGGAGTTATCCTGGACTCTGAGTTGCATTTTGAACAGCAGATATTTCGAGTAGTACAGACGGGGTACTCTGTCCTATGGCTATTCAGGATGGTGAGATCATTTTTCCTTGCACATGTTACTGCATTCATTAGTTATCTCTAGATTGGATTATGAGAACGTGGTATACTTGGGACTCCCTCAATATTTGATGAAGTGATTGAATTCAGGCATAAGATTATTGGGGGGCATTGGTACTAGAGAACATGTGACACCTTTGTATTTGCAGTATCAATGGTTACCAATTGAACAAAGGATAGACTATAAAATATTGACATAAGTACATAACACGTTGAATGAGGGGATCCCTTCTTATTTGGTCCCACTTGTGCAGGCTTATGTTCTGGGGAGGACATTTTTATTTTTTGTTACATTTGTACCCTGTGCTTTCCCACTCATGGTGGGCTCAATGTGGCTTACATGGGGCAATGGGGGGTTGGGTGGCTTGCCCAGGGTCACAGGTTGCTGCCTGTGCCTGAGGTGGGAGTTGAGCTCAGTTCCTCAGTTCCCCAGGACCAAGGTCCACCACCCTAACCACTAGGCCACTCCTCCACCTCCCCATTGAGATTGGGTTCCTCTTTTTTGCTTGTACTACCAAGTAATATACAGGAATGATTAAGGGTGATCAGGGAAAGTGCTTTTTTTGGCAGGCCCCTACATTATAGAATCAACTTCCACAAGAGTTGAGAGCAGAGACTTAATTTATTTTTTTCCTTAAATTTTATTAATTTTATTACAGACAAGAATAAACAGATACAGTCAAGTACCTAAATATCAAAGGTTGGTGCTTAATGCTACAAACCATCTGGAAATATTTAAAGGAAACATTTTTTTAACAATTTAAGGTTAGACTAAAAACCTACTTTATTCAGAAAGCATTTATGCAGAATTGGCAAAGGGCTCTGGTAGATTTGCAGATGAAAACAATGTTAGTAGGACTTGGATTTTGTTCAAAAGTACAAAGACTAGGGGACACTCGAGGAAGTTACATGGAAATACTTTTAAAACAAATAGGAGGAAATATTTTTTTCACTCAACAAATAGTTAAGCTCTGGAACTCTTTGCCAGAGGATGTGGTAATAGCGGTTAGCGTATCTGGCTTTAAAAAAGGTTTGGACAAGTTCCTAGTGGAAATGTCCATAGTATGCTATTGAGACAGACATGAGGAGACAGCTGCTTGCCCAGGATTGGTAGCATGGAATGTGGCTAATAACTGGGTTTTTGCCAGGTGCTTGTGACCTAGTTTGGCCACAGTTTGGAAATGGGATACTGAGCTAGATGGACCATTGATCTGACCCAGTATGGCTACTCTTATGTTCTTATGTTATTAGGTAATGTGTCTGTGAGTATGTGTGATTTGAAAAGTGTGACTTTCCTATCATTGATGGAGTTCTTTTCTATATATATTTCTATATTATTTTATTGATAACCACTTTGATTGCATAAGAAAGGTGGTATATCAAGTATTTTAAACTATTAATTGGCTTAAAAGATTCTATTTTTCTCTAGCTATAAATAAAAAAGCAGGTGTGGCAATTCCTGTCACTCTTCATTTTAATGCAAATTACAGATAATGTGGGGGGATGAATTCAATTGCATGCAAAAGTAAGGAATTAATAAATTGTTTTCTGTAATCTCTATTCTCCCAATTTCAACTCTTTAAAGTTTTTCAAGCAGGTTGCAACTCATATCCTTAATATGGCTCAGGGCTCTGTCATCCTTGCAGGCAATTTCAGTTTACAAATAGACCCCTTATTAGATCATCAGCCTAAAGCTAAATATTCCCCTTCTAAAGACCATGATTCGCTGACATCTCTGGTATCCTCTGGTGGTCAGGCAGCTGTACAAAGTGAAAGATTATACATTTTTCTCTAATGTGCACCAATCTTTTCTATTGATTATTTCCTCTTTTCCAAAAGTCTGGTCTCCTCATCAGTGCCAAGTGGGTGTTGCGTTGACTCTAGTCTTGTCTAATCAAGACAATCCTGTGCCTCTTTGGCACTGGAACAATATCCTGTGAGATAAGTCTTTAGAACCCATATTATTAATTCCTTTAGGAAATATTGCCAACCCTCTACTGCTAAAAACAGACAACTATTGACTCATATTAGATATCAAGCAGTTGGAGCAGGAGTTAAATACAGCCTGGGACCCTTTAATGGCCAATAATCTCCAAACTTGTAAATTTCAGTATAATTCTCTTGAGTCACAAAGCTCAACAAAGTCTAATGGGACAACATGCTTACTACCACTCTGTAAGCAATAGAGCTGCTAGGCTTTTGGCTTCATACTTAAAGGGTAAGGGTAAAAGAGATAGTATACATGCTATCTCTATTGTGTTTGGCCATCTCCCTTTTCACAACGTGAGACAATGGAGTACTTCAATAAATTTTACTCAGTCTGCTTCCACTCTCTAAAGATTGTTGAGACTGAGAACTGTTCATCCTTTTTGTGAGGTTTGAAAGGTCCCACTATCTCTCTTAAGTTAGAGACCCTGATCACTCTGGAGGAGGTTTTTCAAGCTATTAAATCACTCAATAGACAAAAAATGCCTGGTATGGATGGTTATACCATAGAATTTTAAGCAGTTGTGCTTCATTATTGGCCTCCAAACTAGTAAATTATATGATGTGTTCTTAGCTTCTGGAATGATGGCAGGGACTTTTATGGAAGCTCTTACAGTAGTCATTCCTAAAACCGGTAAAAACCCATAAGATGCTTAGGTGTAAGCAGGGAATAAGTTTTATAAATACATTTTTTAAATAGTGCCAAATTGACACTCACCAATGCCAAGGTAGCACTACCGCCACATTGTAAAAGGGGCCTTTGATGTATCAGTCAATATCACACCTAAAATCTTTAAACTAGATTCAAGTTTGAACTGTGGATTAGCTCATTTCAAAATACTGTCATTCCATATCTCAGAAGATTGACCAATTAGAAGAAATTTATGGGGTCTTTTACGAAGCAGAGGTAGCATTTTTAGCATGTGCTAAAAGCTAGAGACACTGATATATTCCTATGAGCATCTGTAGCATTTTGCGCATGCTAATCATTAGTGCACGCTAAAAACTCTATCACAACTTAGTAAAAGACCCCCTTATTTTTTTTCTTTGTTCAGTTTCAAAAAGTATGATATGCATTCTAAAAGATGATTGCAATCTGCACTTATATTTGGACGGTCAATTTCTTGTGAACAAATGAATATAAGTGCTGTAATGTCATCCATATATATTTATAGTTGGAACCCAGCTTGACTCAGAGCATAACCTAAATGAACTAGAAAACACATTAAACAATGAAGGCGATAGTAGTGGTGAACTCTGAGGAGCTCCGCAAACAAGATACCAACAATCTGATTCAGACTTTTGTACTTTCACACTATATCAGCGACAAATCAAAAATCCACTGAACCATCTCAACGCATTTCCTGGAATACCTATTACACTAAAGGTCGACAGTGATTGTTCATGGTCAAACAAATCAAAAGCACGCGACAAGTTGAATTGTAATAGGACTTCCCTGTGCACCTTTCTAAGTAATTCTCTACCCTCGGTAATAATAGTAATTAAAACTGTTTCTGAGCTGTAAAATTGTCTAAATCCTGATTGTGCCCCATGCAAAATATTATATTTATCTAAATAATTTTGTAGTTGTTCTATAACTATTCCTTCTAACATTTTTGTAAATAACGGTATTGATGCCACTGGTTGATAATTGGACACTTCTGACAAATTTTCCTTACTATTCTTGTGTATAGGCGTAAGAATAATATGACCCAAGCTCGAAGGAATCTCTCCTTTTATCAATAATTGATTTGACCATTTACATAAACATCCAGAAAAAATGGTGGCACTAAAGCTATAAGTTGAGGTAGCCAGGAATCCAGGAGGAGTGGCCTAGTGGTTAGAGTGGTGGACTTTGGTCCTGGGGAACTGGGTTCAAGTCCCACTGCAGGCACAGGCAGCTCCTTGTGACTCTGGGCAAGTCACTTAACCCTCCATTGCCCCAGGTACAAATAAGTACCTGTGTGTAAGCCGCATTGAGCCTCCCATGAGTGGGAAAGTGTGGGGTACAAATGTAATAAAAATAAGTATTATATTTCTTGAAATATTTTTCTATAAGGTCTATGAACACAGATCAAAGTCTGTCCACAACCTATCTGCTGGGAATTATTGATCATTGAAAAAGAGACAAAACAACCAATTCCCTATGAGGCCCTTTTAATAAAGAGTTTCCACATGGCAACCTGGAACTATTGCCGTCCCAATGCGGGTGCTGGTGGTAGTTTTGCCCCCAGCATACACCATTTCTGTCGCTAGCAGAAATATTGAAAAATATATTTCCTCAGGAGGTTACCGCTGGGTTTGCACAGGGGCCCTTACCTGAACTTACCACATAGTCATTTCAAACGTTATCTTTAAAATATATTGCCAATGCATCCGCATTCCTTAGGGGCCCTTTTACAAAGGCACGGGAGGGCTAATGCACGGGTAGCGTGTGCCCAATCATCACTACCACTGGGGTTGCGCGTGCACCCAGTGGTAATTCCGATTTTGATGTACATCGAATCCCACGGTAGAAAATACTTTTCTATTTTCTACCGCAGGGCGCGTTCCCGGCGGTAACTGGCAGCATGACCACGTTGGCATGCACTGCATGGTTACCACATAGGTAGAAACTAAAAATATCGGTAGGAAACTGGTTCAATCTAATAAATCACTATTCAATATAAATACAGAACCCAGTTATTAAATGTAAGGTTACCCTTTTCAAAAATGGAGGAAAAACGCCTCAAGAAAAAGCTTCTCCCAAAATTGTAAATGGGATAAAAGCTATCATTTCATCATCATGGGCGACGCAAAAAACCTCCTTTAATTAATTATTTATATTTTTTACAATTTTATTTATACTTTTGCTATCCCCTTTGCCAAAAAATAGAACAAAAGATTTTTCACCCTGCCATCCAAATTGAAAAATTGAAAAATTTTTTACTTAGCTTGGGCAAACTTTAAACTCTCTCCTTTTGTGACCGAAATAACCTTTTGTGACCACAGTTTTATTTCGGTCACAAAAGGAGAGAGTTTAAAGTTTGCCCAAGCTAAGTAAAACATTTTTCAATTTTTCAATTTGGATGGCAGGGTGAAAAATCTTTTGTTCTATTTTTTGGCAAAGGGGATAGCAAAAGTATAAATAAAATTGTAAAAAATATAAATAATTAATTAAAGGAGGTTTTTTGCGTCGCCCATGATGATGAAATGATAGCTTTTATCCCATTTACAATTTTGGGAGAAGCTTTTTCTTGAGGCGTTTTTCCTCCATTTTTGAAAAGGGTAACCTTACATTTAATAACTGGGTACCACATAGATAGCACATGAGCTCAGGCCATAAATAGGCATGCACTAGTTGTAATATTAGCACAGGCCCATTTCCCAGCCCATTAAAAAAATTAACTTTTTCCCAGCCATGGTAAAAATGGCCCAGCGCATTACTAAAAGACACACCACTGAAGACAAGTGGGAAAACAATCGTGGACTCCAGAGACGAGAGGGAAAACCTTAATACATTTAAGAAGATTCATTGATTTAAAAAAAAAACTCGACACGGCACCATGTTTCAGCCTATGCCTCAGGAGCCTGTTGACAAAAACTCTCCAATGTAGGTATCTTATAGCAAAAAACATTAAGGAGCGGTCTTGAAAAAGACCGTGAGTTAACAGTAAACTTCAACGTTTGCTCTGGTCACCAATGCACCAAATGAAAAAAACTAAAAGACACTACCGCAGGCCACTTTTTACAGCAGCTTTGTAAAAGGACCCCTTAGTGTCCAATATAGAATTGACTATTTTAAAATTTTCTTTGGAAGCAATCGAAGCATCATTTATCTTATGAGAATAGTACTTATAAGCTTAGCTTTTTTAACTAATAATTTATAATTGGATTTATCAGAGTCTAACCCCTCCTTCTTCCATTTCCTTTCTAATCGTCTACACTGTTGTTTCTGCTCTGGAAGTTCCTCAGTATACCACAGCTTAGATCTCTTTTTATTTTTAGTATAAGTTTTTAGAAGCCAATTTCATCCAAAACTGAAATACTAAGTTCATTCCAATTTTCTCTTAGACCTGATGGATATTCTGTATTTATGTTAGGTTTAATTCTACTCCAAAATGTTTGCTGGGGTATATCTCCTTTGTAATATGAGTACTTTTAGCCACTTCCATTTTTAGCACCGGGAAAGCATGTGCAGATGAATGAACTACTGCTGGGCACCTGAGCTTGCCCTGTGGTAGTGCATTTTGGCATGCAGTAGTTCTTACAGCTGCTTAATAAAAAGACCCCTTAACATATAACTTCACACAGGTAAGATTTCTATATAAAATTATGGAGGCAATTCTACAATAAGGCACCTCCATTTAGGCATCCCCGGTAACATGGGGTGAGAGCCTATTCTACACCCAAGTGTCATTATTGATCAGTAGTGTGCATTTGTGAACCCAATAGTGCTGTACATCTAGGCACCCCCATTTACACCGGCCATAGACCTGGCATAAATGGGGCACCTAAATGTAGTAGACACCTGGACAGTTTACAGTATTCTCTAAGGGGTCCTTTTATTAAGGTGCAGTAAAAGGGGGTCTGTGCTAGTATCAGTGCATGTTTTTCACATGTACTGAGGCCCCCTTTTACTGCATCAGGTAAAAGGCTGATCATTTTGGGGAAAAAGAAATGGCCATGCGGTTAACGAACCACTTACCGCACGGCCATTTTGGTGGGGAGCCATTCGAGATGGCGGTAAGGGCTCCTGCACTAACCCAGTGGTAACCGGGCAGCATGTGGTGCTGCCCAATTACTGTAACAATTAGAGGGAACAAAGCACACACAAAGTCCAAGCAAAAAAACAGCACAAAGGGCCTTTAAAAACAAAAGGGACACAGTACTTGTATAAAAAAACATTTTTAATATTCCAAATTTGATTGAAGGGAGACCCGACACGGGCCATGTTTCGGTGCCACCGCACCTGCATCAGGGGTCACACCAATGACAGTTTGACAGTTACTTTCGAGGTATGTGTGAGCTTAACATTGCCTCACATATAGAGGAACACATTTATAGACATCTTTGCAAGTCAACAGATGCACTGAATTTGTCTGTATAAGCCTCCTTGTCATTGGTGTGACCCCTGACGCAGGTGCGGTGGCATCGAAACACGGCCCGTGTCGGGTCTCCCTTCAATCAAATTTGGATTATTAAAAAAAAATTTTATATAAGCACTGTGTCCCTTTAGCTGCCCAATTACTGCCAGTTAAGTTCCGGCGCTATAAAAATAAGACATATTTTTGTAGAGCCAGAAATGGCATGGACTAGGGATGGGAATTACCACTGGGCTCCAGTAATCCAGCGGAAGTTCCGGATTGTCACATAGTAAGCCCGCGGTGGACTTACGCTGCTTAGTAAAAGGGCCCCTAAGTTGCCCACCTAAATGTAAATACATGCTATGCCATTTGTGTATCTATTTGTAGACTACCACTTAAGACACCCAAGTGGCATTTTCGCAGCTAAAGGTACACTTAGGCGACTGAATATCAGTATTCTGTATGTTTAGGCACACAGTTGGTGCGTAAATGTAAGCAGCTTCTTATGCAATTACCTTTTAAGTGTCTATTCAGTAGCTAGTATCCAAAATATGCACATTTATCCTATCCATATCCAATTATGCCTGCTATTTATGTATTGGCACTTAGACGAATAATTTATAAGATTTTGCTCCACTCTGGCCCACCCTAGTTCCCACCCAAAAGGAAAATAACTAACTTTGGCCATATCATTTTATCCCCTGGATTCTGTACAAGTCACCTAAAGTTGAGCGTGGAAATCTGGGCGCAAATCACAAATCCGCCCACAAACTAATTTATTGATGAACCATTAACAATCAGTAATTGATATTAATTGGCAGTCACTTGGGTTTACAAATGGATCTGCCCTGTGCCCTATCCTATAAATGCATGCCTAAATTTTTTAGCGTGTAACTCAAAAGGGGTGTGGCCATGGGAGGGTCAGGGGTGTTCCCAGACTGTAGGCGCAAGTGTCGTGCCCAGAGTTAGGCACAAGATCCATGCTTAGCTACTATTCTGTAAAGGGTACTCCACACACAGCTCCCTTTGCAGAGCACTAGTTTAGCACGGATTTTCACAGTGCCTGACTTTGGGTGCCAATTATCGAATCTCTCCCTTATATAGCCAAATAATAGCTAATATTTGGGGAGGAGGGTAATTGGAATAAATGACATTAAAAAGTCCTTTTCCATATTGACCTCTACACTGGTGGAGCCAAACACATGGTAGACCCAAGTTCAAGAAGGCGTCTCAAATGTAACACCAGTTATGTACAGAGCTTCACACTTTGGGTTTGATTAGCTATTGTTTAGAATTGTCGACCATGGGCAAAAACGTTCTTCCAAGTATAACTGTATTATAATGCAAAATAGCCTGTGTGTTTTAAAGGTGAATGAACTAATGTTTGACTTTTTTATTTTCAATAAAAATACTCTAGTCTTCATTTCAAGGTCGTTCTTTGTTTATATGTCATTATCAAAATTGTAGAGAGGTTTTATATCCTAGGTGCAAGCAGTGCCACGGAATTGGTTAATATTTAAGTCTCTACCAGCCTGAACAGGAAAGATTTTCATTGTCATCACAAAGTGAAGGTCTTGAAAAAAAAAATAGGCTCCTGACATCTTAGCACAATTTGGAAGTAATGCACAAAACATAGCAGGATATTTGATTTTATCACAAAGCTAAACATGAGGTCTTTTTACTTACAATACTCTTAATATGCTTGGATGGATATAAATTCAATAAATAAGAAGACCAGTTTCTTTTATTTTATACCTTATTATTGTACGTTTTTTTCTCTGGTTTATTATTTAATAGTTTGTTCAAACTGGTTATGATCTGAATGCGCATTTTTGTTACATCTAACCATAATCGTAGATGTACAAGATCAAATAAACAGTGAAACCTGACAAAGGGAAGAATGGGTGGTATGTGGAGCCATCTGTTTTGGAGAACACCCAAGTCTGTCTGATTCTGCAAGGCCAAACTACCAGCTATTCTAAGATCCTCCATTCCAAGAAAGGCCTGAAATGCATCTATACAATCAGCTTCTCTCACCATCACTTTGGCTCCAACTTTTTAGTGCAATTAAGTCATTTATTTATTTCTTCTTCCTTCTGATTCTAATGTGTCCAAGCCACAAGCAAACCCCAGTTGCTCCTATTCAAGGAGTCTGATTGCATCTGGCAATAATTGCTGAAAATCCTGAAGAGCGAACAGTGAAGGAAAGCAGATTGTTTGTGGGGGTAATAGGTGATGACCTTCCTCTCTTGACCTATAATACATTAGTGTCAGTGAACATTTGGCAACCCTCAGATGATTAGCAGTGAAGATGAATCGAGCAAAAAAGAGGTACAAATCTGCCTCATCTGAATCACCAGAACTGCATAAATTTGCATGCTGATTAGCTGTTCTTTTGTCTGTGCTCTTAATTATTATGACACATTATGTCTCCATCATGCAAGATTCTGATCTGTCTTGTTCAAAATGCATGTTGAAAAAAAAAGTACTGTTTATTGATTCAACATGTAACTTTTATTTCTCTGTTTGCTTTAATTAAATACATATTTGATTGCATTTGACTGGTGTCTCAGACTTTGTATTTTTTTTTCTTTCCTTTGTTTCTATTTTTTTGTCACATTCATTTCATGTTGTTGACAAACAATTGGATAACCTCCCGTAATACTCTCAGATCACTTACTGACGGCAATTCTGAACGTCTGAGTGCTAGAAAAATATAATTTTGCTTCCCTTTTTTTTTTTTTTTTTGCAGAGTTAGGAATACAAGAAATACAACCAGCTGAGAGGCACAGCACAGATGCCTCTGATACCCTGAAAGGAACTGCTCAAACATTAACAGGAATGGGGTGGACCACTGGGGCCATGGCCCCACCAACTAGAGAAGCTTGTGGGTGATGCTGAAGATTGGTTTGCTTGACTCGTCCAACCAAAAAGATGTTCTGCTGCCTCCTGATTAAAATTGCCCCAGATAAGACCTCCTCTGTGATATCAGCATTTCAGCTCTGACAACTCCTCCCCTCTTTCCCCACCCATCGCTCTTTGAAAACAAACAGTGCTGTTGTCAGCCATGCAGTAATTTGCTCTTAAATTCATGTAACAGCTTCCATGCCTCGTTTCACACAGATTCAGTCAAGGGAACAGACTTGTGAATTGTGCTAATCCAATAAAAGGTATTGCTTAAAGCTTGTTTGTCTATTTGTCAATATTTCTTTCAGCACTTTCAACATCCCTTGCCTGCATTCTTCTCATAAGGCCTAGAGGGGATAATTTCATAACAAGGCATCTAGATGGAACGTCCAAAGTGAGTTTATTTTACCTATATTTTATAAAGCCAATAAAAGTGCCTTGTGCCTTTATAATGTAGGTTCATACAAAGACCCTCAGTAGTTCATCAGTTCTCTCAGACAAATTTAATTCTGCTCCAAAGAAGATACAAATGTGTGCATGTACTTTAAGCATGCACATACATGTTTTCTAAACCAGGGGCGTATCTGGACTCGGGCGGTAGGGGGGGCCAGAGCCAGAGGGAGGGGGCACATTTTAGCCCCCCCCCCGGCCCCACCGATCCCCCCCCCCCCGCCATTTCCGGACCCCCCCCTCGCCACCAATGACACCCTCCCCCGCTGCTGTCACTTACCTTTACTGGCGGGGGACCCCAACCCCCCCGCCAGCCGAGGTCCTCGCTTCCATGCAGGCTGCGCCGCTGCAAGTTTCAACGCTTCCTGTTCTTCTGAGTCTGACGTCCTGCACATACAACGCGCAGGACGTCAGACTGAATTTCAAATTCTGAGTCTGACGTTCTGCACGTTGTACGTGCAGGACGTCAGACTCAGAAGAACAGGAAGCGTTGAAACTTGCATCCTGCAGGGAAGAGAGGACTTCGGCTGGCGGGGGCTTGGGGTCCCCCGCCAGCAAAGATTGGCGACGGGTTGGTGGCGGGCGGGAGGGGGAGGTGGAGAGGGTCTGTGGTAGGGGGGTCCAGGGCGAAATCTGCGGGGGCCCAGGCCCCTGTGGTCCCACGCAGATACGCCCCTGTTCTAAACCACATGGGTACATCACACATCTCTGCCCAGACTAAGTATCTGGGAGTGCCTATGCACAGATCCTGTGAAAGTGTGTGTGCTCTCATCAGCACGTGAACTTGTGCATCTGTGCACTCACAATTTTTAAACGGCAGATTTTCAGATTTCTTTTTCCATTACTAGCCACGCGCTAATTTCCCTATTAGTATGTGGCCATCAGCACATGAGCCCCTACTGTCACCTATTTTGTAAGTGATAGGGACTCGAGCTCTAAACCTGTGCTAATCGGTTAGGGCACAGCAATGCCGATGCGCTAACCAATTTGCATTTGGGCGACGAAAATGATAAAGAGGAAGGGACAACTTCCCTATGAGGAAAGGCTAAAGCGGCTAGGACTCTTCAGCTTGGAGAAAAGACAGCTGAGGAGAGATATGATAGAGGTCTATAAAACAATGAGTGGAGTGGAACTTCCCTTTTACGTGAAATTCTGTGTAGCTGCAAATCAGGGCCTTCCTTTCTTTCAGTACAGTGGTTCTCAACCCAGTCCTGGGAACACAGCTAGCCAGTCTGGTTTTCATGCTACCCACAATGAGTATGCATGAGACCAATTTAAAAGCACTTCTTCTATTGTATGCAAATTTATCTCATGCATATTCATTGAGGGTATCCTGAAAACCTGACTGGCTAGGTGTATCCCGAGGACTGGGTTGAGATCCCCTGCTTTAGTACCATATTAACAAACTCACCTCATAAATGAAAAGTATCAGATTAGTACCTTGTTACACTGACTGGACTAGTCATATGAAATCGATTTTCCAAAGATCTAGGCACCTACTTTTCAGAGTTAGACACCTAAAGTTTTGAATGTAAAACCTTGCTGCCTCTAAGCACACAGATTTAGGTGCCTTAAATCACAATGAGAGGCAATTCTCTAAAATGGCGCCTAGAGGTAGATGCCACTTAGGCACGTCAAGTGCCCCATTAATTTACAGTTAGACACCTATGTGCAGTAGGCATTATTCTATAAAGTACTGCCTAAATGCCATAGCACCTAACTGCAAAGGGGCGTATACATAGGTGGAGCATGGGCGGGCAATGAGCGTGTCTCCCAGGTACATACATAGAAGGGAATTCAGTAAATGGTGCTCAAAATTCCATTAAATGTGATTACATAAAGGGCACGTGCTCCTGAGGGAGTGCACAAAAGAAGAGTGGAACTTAAGGGTGATCATAGTAGATAATCTTAAGATGGCCAAACAGGAAGAAAATGTAACAGCAAAAGCCAGAAAGATTCTAGGGTGCATAAGTTGATGAATGGCCTGCAGGAAAAAAAGAAATGATAGTGCCTTTGTATAAATCTCTGGTAAGGCCTCATTTATAGTACAATGTACAATTCTAGAGAGACTACACCTACAAAATGATATAAGCAAGATGGAGTCGGTCTGAAGGATGGCTACTAAAATGGTCAGTGATCTCCATCATAGACAGTATGGGGACAGACTTAAAGATGTCAATATGTATTCTTCAGAAGAAAGGCGGCACAGGGGGAAATAACATAGATACATTTAAATATCTCTGTGGCATAAATGCAGAAGAGGTGAGTCTCTTTCAATTGAAAGGAAGATCTGGAATGAGGGGGCATAAGATGAAAGTTGGAGCCCCACCGAAACCGGGCTCTTCAGTTTCTGCCAAAACCGAATCTGTGAGTGAAATTGGCCCCTTGATTTCAGCAGAAACTGAAGCCAAAAACAAAACCACCACCCCCGAGGCCCTCCCCCCACAGTGGAAGCCCCCCTCCCAGACCAGGACCCAGACCTGAGCCCCCCCCCCTTCCGAACCTATGCCCTCACCCAGCAGCAGTCCTCTCCTGGGTCGACCTTTCCATTGCTAGGTAGTGGACACAGAAGCGTCCCAACTTGCTTCTGAGCACGGCCAGCTCCAGGTGAAAATAGCTTTCAAGACTGCCATGGGAAGTCCTGGCAGCCATCTTGAGAATGGAACTGGCACAGGCAAAAGCAAGTGAGGATCTGGATCTGGGAGGGGGCTGCTGCCAGCTGACCTGTCTTCTGCTGGGGGGAGTGGAGAGTGACTGAAATCCAAACCCAAATAAAACCAAAATTCAGTCAGCCTCTAATGAAGGTGAAAGTGGATAGATTCAGAAATAATCAAAGGATATACTTCCTTATAGAAAGGGTGGTGAATGCATGGAATGGAGTGGAGATGATGGAGATGAAAACAGTATCTGAATTCAAGAAAGCATGGGGCAAGCACATAGAGTCTCTAAGGGAGAGGAAGAGATAGTTGAAGGTATGGAGAGCCTGTATGTGGGTCAATATCTTTTAGAAAACGTCGCCAGCTACATTAGCCATGGATATTCAGTGCCAGACCATATGCTAGCCGCTGATATTCATCCGAAGCCCACATAGAACAGTTATATGGGCCCCAGCTGAATATCAGATTGTCATGTCCCCTACCTCAACGCAAGCGGCGTCCTCGAGCTGCGCGGGGTCCCGTCGGCACGCACACTTGACTGGCAGTGCCTGAGCCATGTGTGTGCGTAGTCCTCTCTGGGTTTGTTCAGAGAGCGGTGGTTGCTGGCTCCTTAATTGCTTTGCTTCCATGCACCTGTTTCTGCTCTCTCTCTCTCTCTCTCTCTCTCTCTCTCTCTCTCTCTCTCTCTCTCTCTCTCTCTCTCTCTCTCTCTCTGCCTGGCTTCCAGGCTCCTTGATTGCTTTGCTTCCACCCACCTGGGTCTGCTCTTCCTCTGCATGGCTTCCCTTGCTTCTCTTCTATTGGTCTTCCAGTTCCTCCTTCCCCTGCTCTTGTCCTATGGCTTTGTCCCTTCTCCCTGCTGATGTCAGACGCCAGCACTTTATCAGCTGAGCTCTCCTTGGACTCCATGCTTCGGCTTCTACTTTGGTAGGTGTTTCTAATTCTGTAGTCTGCTTCTTATCTACTGGTCCCTCGCTGACTTTGCCTATACCTGGATTACCCTTCTGCCTGCCGCCTGCGTACTGACTTTCGCCTGTACCTGGATTACTCTCTTGCCTGCCACCTGCCTACTGACTTTCACCTGCATCTGGATTACTCTCTTGCCTGCCACCTGCCTACTGACTTTCGCCTGTGCCTGGATTACTCTCTTGCCTGCCGCCTGCCTACTGACTGCCGCTTGTACCTGGATTACTCTCTTGGCCTGCTGCCTGCCTAGCCGATACATTCATCACCCCGCTTCCAGCTCCGTCCCGTAAGTCCTGCAGGCCACCCGCACCTAGGGGCTCAACCTCTGGGGAACGGCGGTCAGCGCAGGTGAAACCCGGGATTGTCCAGCCGCCAAGCAGAACCTGGTCCGAGTACCAGGCTCAGCAGTGGTCTGCTTGGTACAAAAAGTCACAAATCTGACAGTAAGCCGAAGCCATGAGTTCGCCGGAGAAACCCGACCTGTCTGAGTTGGCCCAGGTTCTTCAGCAGCAACAGGCCCAGCTAAACCGTCTATCCGGAGTTCTACAGGAGGTGTGTTCCAAGATGTCAACCCTTCAATCCCAATGACAGCCTCCTGTTGCGTCGTCCAGATCCGTGTTACCTACTCCAGGGTTGCGGCTTCCTGAGCCTCCCTGGTCCGACGGCACACCTTCTGCTTGCTGAGGGTTCCTCAACCAATATCTTATGCTGTTTGAAAAGCAACCAGCAGCCTGCCTACTGACTTTCACCTATATCTGGATTAGTAGCCTAGTGGTTAGTGCAGTGGACCTCACCTTCAGTATTGTATTCAGTTCTGGTAGCCGTATCTCAAAAAAGGTATAGCGGAATTAGAAAAGGTTCAAAGAGCGACCAGCATGATAAAAGGGAAGAAACTCCTGTCATTTGAGGAAAGGCTAAAGAGGTTCGGGCTCTTCAGCTTGGAAATGAGACAGATGAGGGGAGATATGATTGAGGTATACAAAATCCTGAGTGGTGTAGAACTAGTAGAAGTAAATCGATTTTTTACTCATTCCATAAGACTAGAGGACACTAAAGGAAGTTACATAGAAATACTTTTAAAACAAATAGGAAGAATTTTTTTTTCACTCAACGAATAGTTAAGCTCTGGAACACTTTGCCAGAGGATGTTGTAACAGCGGTTAATGTATCTGGGTTTAAATAATGGTTTGGACAAGTTCCTGGAGGAAAAGTCCATGGTCTACTATTGAGACAGACATGGGGAAGTTACTGCTTACCGTGAGACAGAAGCGTAGCCAGGTGGGGCGCAGGGGGAGCGGTCACTCCTCTAACAGCTGTTGAGAAAAAATGGCGCCTATGCGCGGCCTCAACCCAATAAATATAAATATTTTATTTTTCTTTTCGTATTTCTTCTGACCGCGCTCTCCCGTCTGCGAGGTCACTTCAATTTTATTTCCCGAAGCGTTCTCCCTCCAGCACAGGGCGATTTTGCCGTCAGCCTGCCAGCGTCGGGGCTTCTTCTCCTGAGGCGCGTCCCACCTCTGCGGAAAACAGGAAGTTGCAGTAGGAGGGATGCGCCTGAGGAGAAGAAGCCCCGATGCTGGCAGGCTGACCACAAAATCGCCGGTGCTGGAGGGAGAACGCTTCGGGAAATAAAAAGTGAGCATGCAGACGGGAGAGACAGGCAGAAGAGAGGGTGAAGCCAATTTATTCACCCCCCCCCCCCCCCCCGCACCGTTCGGTTCAAAGCAAGCAAGGAGGAAAGGGGAGGAGGAGGAGATAGGGACACAGAGGGGCACTACTGGAAAGGGGGAAGGAGATAGGGACACGGGCACTACTGGAAAGGGGAAGAGGAGATAGGGATACAGAGGGGCACTACTGGAAAGGGGGAAGGAGATAGGGACACAGAGGGGCACTACTGGAAAGGGGGAAAGAGATAGGGACACAAAGAGGGCACTACTGGAAAGGGGGAAGGAGATAGGGACACAGAGGGGCACTACTGGAAAGGGGAAGAGGAGATAGGGACACAGAGGGGCACTACTGGAAAGGGGGAAGGAGATAGGGACACAGAGGGGCACTACTGGAAAGGGGAAGAGGAGATAGGACACAGAGGGGCACTACTGGAAAGGGGGAAGGAGATAGGGACACAGAGGGGCACTACTGGAAAGGGGGAAGGAGATAGGGACACAGAGGGGCACTACTGGAAAGGGGAAGAGGAGATAGGGACACAGAGGAGCACTACTGGAAAGGGGAAGAGGAGATAGAGACACAGAGGGGCACTACTGGAAAGGGGGAAGGAGATAGGGACACAGAGGGGCACTACTGGAAAGGGGGAAGGAGATAGGGACACAGAGGGGCACTATTGGAAAGGGGAAGAGGAGATAGGGACACAGAGGGGCACTACTGGAAAGGGGAAGAGGAGATAGGGACACAGAAGGGCACTACTGGAAAGGGGGAAGGAGATAGGGACACAAAGAGGGCACTACTGGAAAGGGGGAAGAGGAGATAGGGACACAGGGGCACTACTGGAAAGGGGGGAGTAGATAGGGACACAGAGAGGCTCTACTGGAAAGGGGGGAGTAGATAGGGACACAGAGAAGGCACAACTGAAAAAGGGAGGGGGAGATAGGGACACAGAGGGGCACTACTGGAAGGGGGATATGGGGTCAATGGTGAAAAAGGGGTGAGATGGGGACAAAGAGGTAATGCTGGGAAAGGGGGAAGATGGTAACAGGGGTAATGCTGGGAAGACGGGGACACAGGACAATGTTAGAAAAAGTGAGAGGTGGGGACACCAGGACGGCAGATGCTGAACTTGGGGGCAGGATAGGGACAAGGGACACAGAAGGGAGATGCTGGACAGGACAAATAGTGGTGCAGAGGAAAAAATGATGGTGCACTTGGAGACAGATGTAGAGAAGGAAAGGAAGAAGAGGCGAGAGAAGAAATGGAAAGGTAAATCTGGAAAAGAATTTGTAAGGCTGACTCATGGAACATGGAAAAAAAGACTATTCCCAGACAACAAAGGTAGAACAAAATTATTTTTATTTAATACTTTATAAGCACTGAGATGTACCTGCTTTATAAAATGTACATTTTTTATATTTTTATTTTGCAAAGTACAGGAGAAAATGCATATTTTTTTTTACCAGTATAGCACTGTTTAGAGTCTGGCTTCCTTCAGCAGGGGGTCTCTATTTCAATTTTGTTGTTGTTGGGTTTTTTTTTGGGGGGGGGGGTTGTGGCTCCCTATTCTGCATTAGATTGGTAGCATGGAATGTTGTCACAATTTGGGTTTCTGCCAGGTGCTTGTGACCTTGGTTGGCCACATTGGAAACAGGATACTGGGCTAGATGGACCATTGGTCTGACACAGTATGGCTACTCTTATGTTATATAGATGAGGGTCTGTCCATGTTCTGCATGTGTGACTGAGGTGAAGGATTCTGCCAGCATGTAGTATCTGTGTAGGAATGAGTAACAGTGCAGCTTGTTCCAGTTTCCCAATAGTAGGTATATTGGTGCTCCAGAGCCCAGTGTAATATATATAGCACTGTCTTCTGATAGGTGGTTTAGGGCTGTTATGGTGTGGTAAGTTTTGTGTTCTAGGGCAGTCCTGGAGTACCCCCTTCCCAGTCAGGTTTTCAGGCTATCCACAATAAATATGCATGACATTGATTTGCATATACTGCCTCCATTACATGCAAATCTTTTTCATGCAGATTCATTGTGGATAGCCTGAAAACCTGAATGGCAAGGGGGTACTCCAGGACCACCTAGGGAAACACTTCTCTAGGTCCCACTGTAATATTTATAGCATTGTCTTTTCATAGGTGGGTTAGGGCTGTTTTGGTGTGGTAAGTTTTCAGTATAGGTTGTGGGTGTCTTTTTGCAGGGGTTTGTGTTATTTCACAAAGTGTCTAGCCCTATTTGAAAGTAGGCTCTGGGGCAAGGGCCACCAAAGGTCACCCAAGATAAAAATGCTCAAGACTAGTGTTCTTCATATCCTGTAGAACCACCACACAAACAAAAGCCCATCTGATTTAAACAAGGTGTCCAGCAGTGGAAGGACTGAGCGTGCTAGTCCTGAGGTGATGGTCACGATTTGAATATTTTTATTTGAAGTTAAGAAGACAGGTTGCCTGCTCTGGCCAGTCCAGGAACCTCTTCTGCGTCCTGCCTACTGATGTAACGTACTGTTTCCTTGTAGACAGGACGCAACAGAGACAGCCTGTATTAATCATTGCCTGCCACAGCCCCTGAGCAACAACACAGACACTGCTGTCTAGCCGACAACATCTGGCGCCTATTTTGTAAAAGTCTGCTCCCCCTGAGATCAAAACCTGGCTACGCCTCTGCCGTGAGAGGCTGCATTTTGGGTTTCTGCCAGGTACTTGTGACATGGCCACAGTTGGAAACAGAATACTGGGCTAGATGGACCATTGGTCTGTCATATTATGGCTATTCTTATGTTCTAACCTATCTTTTATTATGCAAAAACATACAATCTGATATTCAAAAGCAGGCTTGTTTGTTAATGATCTTCGTTAAAATCCACAGAAAAACTGTTGCAGTTGAGTAACTTGATTAAGTTTACCTTTTTATTCAAGCATTAGGTTGAGGGAAGATAATTCGGAGAAAAATCAGATGAAATCAGCTGGTGAGTAGCAATCGGAGCTGCCTTCCCGTCTTCTACTCATCACACACCAGAGCAACAGAATTTTTGACGTCATGCTGTCTCCTGCCATATTAAATATCTTTGGGGCCTTCAGTGGAATTAGTAAATCCCTAGCTGCCTTTCTTTTTTGTTTACATTTTGCAGGTCAGCCATTGGTTGCTGGCATGATGATCTGCAAAAGGTAAACAAAAGAAAGGCACCTAGGGATTCACCAATTTCACTGAAGACCCAGAGGGGAGCTCAGGAGGTGGAGTCCATGTTGCCAGGCCACCAACCAATTCGCTGACCTGGTAAACAAAAAAAAAGCATGTGCGGAGGGCAGAGGATTCTCTGAATACCTTGAAGGCCCTGAGCACAAGCCACTACTCCTATCCCATGACTCTTTAATTTTCTCAGGAGTCTCTCATGAGGAACTTTGTCAAAAGCTTTCTGAAAATCTAGATAGACCACATCAACCGGCTTACCTTTATTAACATGGTTATTCACGCCTTCAAAGAAATGAAGCCAATTGGTGAGGAAAGACTTCCCTTAGCTGAATTTGTGCTGACTCTGTCCCATTAAACCATGTTTATCTATGTGTTCCATAATTCTATTCTTTATCATGGTTTACTATTTTGCCCAGCACTGACGTCAGACCTATCTGTCTGTAATTTCCCAGATCATTTCTGGAACCCTTTTAAAAAATCGGTGTTACATTGGCCACTCTCCAATCTTCATTGGCCTTGTCCTCCATGAATGCCCCTTTTGCTCCTTCATGATCTAACAGTCCTACAGATTCCCTCACAGGCTTTCTGCTTCTGAAGTACCTGAAAAAGTTGCTACTGTGAGTTTTTGCCTCTGCAGCAAGTTTCTCTTGATATTCTCTTTTAGCCTTCTTTATCAATGTTTTGCATCTAACTTGCCAGTGCTTATGTTGCTTTTTATTTTCTTCATTCGGGTCCTTTTTGCATTCTTTGAAGGTTGTTCTTTTGGCTCTAATTTATTTATTTATTTGTTGCATTTGTACCCCACATTTTCCCACCTACTTGCAGGCTCAATGTGGCTTACATAGTACAGTCAAAGGTGTTTGCCCAGTCGGTGGATAACAAATACAAAGTTGTATAGTGATCGTATGAGGTATAAGTGGAGGGTCGGAATGGATGAAGATTGCATGATGTCCTGTTTGATCACAGTCATGCTGTGTTGGTAGGTGAAGAGGGTTATGTGCAGTGGTGTGCTGGAGCCGGCTCACACCGGCTCGCAAGAGCCGCTTGTTAAATTTTGACAGCTCTTGCGAGCCGGTTGTTGTACAGGGCGAGCCGGCTCCATTGCACAAGGTAAGCATGGCAGGAGGGCGCCATGCTTACCTTCCCTCCCGCTCCCATCCATGTCTAGTGATGTCCTTGGCCCCCCCCCCATCCTCCCCTGCCGCTCCCATCCATCAGTTTCAATTACCTGCCTCGAAGTGCCGCATTATTTAAGGCCTGCCTGCTGCCCGTCTCCAGCTGCCTTCTCTGCTTGCTTCTCAGGCGTTCGGTTTGCGCCCTTAGTCCCGCCTTCTGATGTCATTCTGACATCATTTCCTTTTCCGCGGCGGGACTAAGGGCGCGAACCAAACGCCTGAGAAGCAAGCACGGAAGGCAGCTGGAGACGGGCAGCAGGCAGGCCTTAAATAATGCTGCGCTTCGAGGCAGGTAATTGAAACTGATGGATGGGAGCGGCAGGGGAGGATGGGGGCGAAGGACATCGCTAGACATGGATGGGAGCGGGAGGGAGGAGAACTGCTGGGCTTGGATGGGCAGAGGGAGGCGGGGAGAGAACTGCTGGGCATGGATGGGCAGAGGGAGGCAGGGGAGAGAATTGCTGGGCATGGATGGGCAGAGGGGGCAGGGGAGAGAATTGCAGGGCATGGATGGGTAGAGGGAGGCAGGGGAGAGAATTGCTGGGCATGGATGGGCAGAGGGAGAGAACTGCTGGCATGGATGGGCAGAGGGAGGCAGGGGAGAGAATTGCTGGGCATGGATGGGCATAGGGGGCAGGGGAGAGAATTGCAGGGCATGGATGGGCAGAGGGAGGCAGGGGAGAGAACTGCTGGGCATGGATGGGCAGAGAGGCAGGGGAGAGAATTGCTGGGCATGGATGGACAGAGGAGAGAATTGCTGGGCATGGATGGGCAGAGGGGGCAGGGGAGAGAAGAGAATTGCTGGGTATGGATGGATAGAGAGGGGCAGGGGAGAGAGGAGAGTTTTTCAAGACATGGATGGAGGGGAGAGCAAGATAAATTCTGGACATGGATGGAGGGGAGGGAAGGGAGAGAGAAGAAATGCTGGACATGGAGGGAAGATAGAGGAAGGAGATTAGATGAGGGAAAAGGAAGTGAGGAGAGAAACTGCACATGGATGGAGAAAATAGGCAGAAGCTGGATCCACTGTACAGTCAAGTCTGCGGAGGACAAGAAATGAAGAAGAAAGAAGGAAAGAAAAGAAATAAATGGAAAGGAAGCCCTGGAAACGGAGTCAAGGGAACAGATAGAGAGCAGCAGAATCAGATACTGGACCAGCATGATCAGAGAAACAAAGTCACCAGACAACAAAGGTAGAAAAAAAATAATTTTATTTTCATTATAGTGTTTGGAATATGTCCACTTTGAGAATCAGGTGCTGAACGTTAAAAGTTTATGTTTATTTACTTATTTATGGCATTTTATCCCATATTAAACATGAATTAGATTGGAACCTGGGATCATTTAATTTTTTTTTCCTGGAGAGAGTAATGTGTTGGCCGCCGACCCCACCCCCCCCCCCCCCCCCTGGGTATAGCCAGCTCTGCAATTTTTTTTGGGGGGGGGGCGCAGAGGTGGGTGGGGGGCGCAGTGGTGGATGGGGGGGTGCAGAGGTGGATGGGGGGCACCGAGGTGGACGGGGGGGGGCGCCAAGGTGGACCGGGGAGAGAGCCTGTTGTTAAAAATTTACCAGCACACCACTGGTTACGTGGGGTCGTTGGGATAGGCCTTTTTGAAGAGGTAGGTTTTTAGTGATTTCCTGAAGTTCAAGTGATCGTGGATTGTGAATAGTGAATTCCTTCAAAAAGATGGTAAATAAATCCTAATAAATACATAAAATACTATAATTTGCATGCATGTTTCAGCAATCAAGGTATGAGCCTAATAATAGGTGCCCCTTTATAGAAATGACCTCCATATGTCATGATCACTAATGAGTCTTTATCATTTTCATTGAAACTCCTTTACATAGTATCTGCTTCATAAAGCAACTGTACCATTCTAGCTGCCAAAAGGTTGAGCGGTACATAGCAGTAAGTCAAGTTAATGAGAGGTTTATTTTCATCAAGAAAGACCTCCTCTTTAGTCACAGATTATTTTTGGTGAAATTCCCTTATAATTCTCGTCTCCGTCATTCTAGTCAACAAACAAATAAGTGAAAAAAGGAAATGAAGTGTGCAAATTGATTTCCACAGGACAAATAATCAAATATTTAATTTATTTACCTCTTCTAACACTGATACCTGGAGTGAAATTTATTAATAAGCTGTATTATCAGGCATCTGATATGTTGTTTGCAGAAATTAATTATCCAACTCATGATGAAAAAAAAACACAACAAACCTGCAGTGCTGTAACATTTTCACTAATTGAAAATGAGATAAGTGCTGTGGGTGCAATTTGCTTTCAGTGCAGTGTATTAATTATGCTTGGTTCTCTTCATGATAAATACACCTGGCTGAATCATTGTTAATTTACTAGATAATAGTCTTAAGTGCAGCCCCTTAGGAAGACCAACTCAAGACACTGGCTCCATATGGCATCAAGGCCCAATTCTTAAATATTTGAACTACTTAACACATTTCTATTGGTTTCTTTTCAGATTTGATTAAACAATATTTATTTATGCAAGGGTTTCTGTGTATTACACAGCATAGTATGAACTTTGTCTTCATGGCCATATGATCTTTATCTGCCTTTATTTTTCTCTGTTTCTTTCTATAGAGGGGAGAGGGAGAACGATATGATAAAGAAATTTAAATACCTCCATGACATAAATGCACAAGAGGAAGGCCACTTTCAATTTGAAAGGAAGCTCTGGAATGAGAGGGCATAGGATAACATATAGTAATATAGTAAATGACGGCAGATAAAGACCTGAACAGTCCATCCAGTCTGCCCAACAAAATAAACTCATTTTGCATGGTATGTGATACTTTATATGTATATCCAAGTTTGATTTGTCCTTGCCATTCTCAGGGCACAGACCGTAGAAGCCTGCCCAGGTGAAATGGGACAGACTCGGGAGTAACCTAAGGAAATGCTTCATGGAAAGGGTGGTGAATACATAGAATGGCCTCCTGGTGGAGTTGGTAGAGATGAAGAGTGTATCTGAATTCAAGAGAGCTTGGGACAAGTACATAGGATCTCTAAGGGAGTGATAGGGAGAGTAGATGGTATGGATGGACAGATTGGATAAGCCATATGAGCTTTATCTGCCTTTATTTTTCTGTTTCTATGGTTCTATGTCTCTGTTTCTTTCTGATTTATGTGTCTTTTTCTTTAAAAAAAAAAAAAAGGAACGACAAACCGGCCGGCAGTGAAGACAGCGGTACTCACTGAGGCAGGCACGCAGACTCAGGGCGCAAGCAGGTTCGTCTCCTCTGATCTCGCGTTGCTTCCCTCTCAGCGCGTCCTGCCTTCGAGGGCGGGACGCGCTGAAAGGGAAGCAATGCGAGATCAGAGGAGACGAACCTGCTTGCGCCCTGAGTCTGCGTGCCTGCCTCAGTGAGTACCTCTGTCTTCAGCCGGTTCGTCACCACTTGGAGAGGGGAGGGTAGGGCAGGGGAGAGAGGGGACATGCCGGACATGGAGGGCAGGGGAGAGAGAATTGCTGGCATAGAGGGGAGGGGAGGGCAGGGGGGAGAGGAGACATGCTGGACATGGGCAGGGGAGGGAGGAGAATTGCTGGGCATGGATAAAGGGAGGGCAGGGGAGGGAGGCGACATGCTGGGCATGGAGGGCAGGGGAGGGGAGAGAGAAGTGCTGGCATGGAGGGGAGGGGAGGGCAGGGGAGAGAGGAGAATCGCGACCGGCAATATTTAAACAGAGAAGGAATGAACGGGAGCGGGACCTCAAAAAAAAAGGTGCCGGTACGCTGTACCGGCGCGTACCGGCACAAAAAAAGCACTGGCTATAGCTGAATCACCTTCAGTTCTATAACCTCCTTAAATTCAGCTTTGCCCAAAGGACATAGACCCGCTCTGGATCTAGTGTGGCTCCTGTGAAACCTGGCTGCAGAGATGATCTGGTCCAATCTTCCCTAAGGCAGATTTTCAAAATGTTAGCCATCACTGGAAGGGGGAGTTATCAAACAAAGAAGGATATGGTCATCATTCAACAAAGTTAGTGTCATTGTGGTGTATCCATTCTGGAGTCTTCTTCTGTAGGAGGCTAGTTAGCGGTTCTGCTTTCTCAGTGAACTCTGGAATAAACCAGCGATAATAACCGATGAGGCCAAGGAAGGCTTGTACCTGTTTCTTCATCTGGGGTACTGACACCTGGGTGATTGCCTCTAACTTCTGGATCTGGGGTTTCACTTGTTATTTCCCGACCAAGTACTCCAAATACTAAACTTCTTGTCCTCTCAAGAAGCACTTTTTAGGATTTGCTGTCAGCCCAGAGGTCTATAGACTATCCAGTACTACTTCTACCTGGATAAGATGGGTTCTCCAATCCTTACTGTAGATGACAATGTTGTCTAGGTAAGCAGTTGTGTAGCCTCCTTGCATTTTGAGTAAGCGATCCATGAGGTGCTGGAAGGTAGCTAGAGCCCCATGAAGACCACATAACAACACCGTGACCTAAAACAATCCCTAGGGCATGGAAAAGGCTGTTTTCTCCTTGGCAACTGGGGGGTGAGAGGTACCTGTCAATATCCCTTTGTCAGGTCCAACTTCGAGATAAATCAGGCTCTTCCTAGTCACTTGATGAGTTCATCTACCCTCAGCATTGGATAGGCCTCTAGTTTGGAGACAGCATTCACCTTCCAGAAATCAATACAATACTGGATACTCCCATCCAGCTTTGGCACCAGCAGAATGGGTGATGACCAATTACTGGTTGACTCTTCAATGATGCCAAGTTCTAGCATTTCAGCCAACCCCTTCACCACAGTTTGCTGCCGGGCTTCTGCGATCCTATAGGGACGTTGCCAGTCTACCACTCCCGGCTCAATGAGGATGTCATAAGTTGCAAGGTGGGTCCATCCAGGCACATTGAAATATACAATCTTGATTCTGATGTACCAACTTGATTCTGATGTACGATCTTGAGTCTGATGAACCAACTGCTCTATATTGGCTTTCTGTGAGACAGACAGCTGGTTGTCAAATGTAATCTGTGAGGATCTGGACTCTGTCAGGACCTCCAGCCCAAAGTCATCTCTTTGGACCTGTGCTGCAGTCATGGGACCCAATTTTTCAACAAACTGTGAAAGATTTTCACCTTGTCCCTGTTGTCCAGTTAGGCCACCTTATAAATAACAGGTCCCGTCTTTTCTACAATTTCATTTGGACCTTGTCACTTGCATAATAGTTTACTCTCTGAAGAGGGCAAGAGAACAAATATTGTATCCCCTGACTTGAAGGTTCTCTGTATCACTTTCTGACTGTCTCTGGCTTGACCTGCTTGAGCTTTTTCTAAACAGAGCTTGGCTGCCTCACTGGTTTTCTTCAGCCTCTCCTGCATGGTAAGCACATATTCAGCCAAGTTCCTTCCCGGGCTGAGTTCCTCTTCCCAAACTTCCCAAACTACATCCAGGATTCCTCTAGGTCTCCTCACATATAACAGTTCAAATTTTGGAGCACCTCCTGGATTGCAAACAATACATACAGGAGTACAGAATCCCAGTTTTTCCCATCTTCAGCTACAAACTTCTTCAGCATTTGTTTGAGAAGCTTGTTGAAGCCTTCACTAGACCATCTGCCTACCAATGATAAATGGATGTCTGCAAGGTTTTCACTTTTAATAGGCCACACACTTGCTTCATAGATCTGAACATAAAGGTGGTGCCTTGGCCAGTCAATATTTCAGCAGGGATTCTCATCCAGGAGAAAACTTCCCACAGAGCATTTATCACCGTGGTAATTTTCATATTATGCAGGACAATGGCCTCTGGGTAGCAAGTGGCATAATCCAAAATAATCAGCATACATTTGTTTCCATGGGTAGTGCATTCTAGGGGTTAGATGAAGTCCATGGCTGTTCTCTCGAATGGCATGTTGACAGGGGGATGGGCATGAGAGGGGCAGGTGGAACCCTCACAGGACTACTCAGCTGGCACGTTGGGTAGAACTTACAAAAGAGCTCAACTTGCTTGAATACACCTGGCCAGAGAAACTGGGCCAAAATCCACTCCTGGGTCTTCTCCTCTCCCAGGTGACTGTGGGCTAATTGCATGACCTGCCTATGATAGTGTTGATAAACTAACAAATTCTCTACCTCTTTCCCCTCCAGGGCTCCCTTGGCCATCCTATACAACAAGTCATTCTTTCTTATAAAATATGGGAGTGCTGCCTGCCTTAGACGGGTCCTGGTTGCTCATGGGATTCTGGTCTACCGTAACAACCCTAGCTCATGCTGCTCCAAGGGTCTTATCCTCTGACTGTGCCCTTTTATAACTCCCTTTAGCTCCCTCACATTCAGGTAGACTGTCTAAAGAGACCAGGGTTTCTGGACTGCCATCTTCCTCCAGCTCCAGATCTCTATCCACTGCAGCTCCTAGATTCAGAGAGCAATGCAGTTTGTCTAACCGCCACTGGCAGCGGGGTTTAAGCAACTTTGAGTTTTCGGTATATAAATCAGCGTTCTCCAGAGGGAAGATCTCAGTGAAAGACTCCTTCCTCTTACATTTTTGGAACATACACTGCAGAAGTGCATCTGGCACTGTCCTTCTGTTCCAACTACTGAAGCTACCTTCAAAGTCCACTTCAACCTATCCTGGTCTGTCTTGTCATATATAGGGTTACCATATGTCCGGATTACCCAGACATGTCCTCTTTTTGAGGACATGTCCGGGCAACCGGACAGGTTTTGCCAATCTGCCCGTTTCTCTGGATTTCTGGACAAACAGGCAGATGGCTAGCTTCCCCTCCCCTTACTTACTACTGCCCTGGTGGTCTAGTGACCTCTTCCGCCTTCGGGGCAGGAGAGAGCCCCCTCTTTCCTGCCCAGAGCGCTGCCCTGCATGCATCCTTCCTGTTCCTGATCTCGGAGCCGATTCAAAATGGCCACCAAGAGTTGACGTGACCTTGCGAGACTTCAACTCTCGGCGGCCATTTTGAATCAGCGCCGAGATCAGGAACAGGAAGGATGCATGCAGGGCAGCGCTCTGGGCTGGAAAGAGGGGGCTCTTTCCTGCCCCAAAGAGGTCACTAGACCACCAGGGCAGTAGTAAGGTAAGGGGAGGGGGGTGACGGGGAGGGGGAGTGACGGGGTGTGTGACAGGGGGAAGGGGAAAATGTGACAGGGGGCAGAGCGAGGGTGTGAAAGGGGCGGGATGGGGTGTGAAAGGGGGCGTGGCGGATGTGTGGTGGGGGCGGGGCATGTGTCCTTTTTGGGGGATAAAATATGGTAACCCTAGTCATATATGGGACACAAACCATAGAAGTCCACCCTGCATTGTTCACAAGTTCCAACTACTGGAGTTGCTGTTGAAGCCCTCTCCAACACATCCTAATCTGTCTTGCCATAAACAGGACACAGACCGTAAAAGTCTGCCCAGCACTGGCCTTAATTCCTCACAGCCGGAGTTGCTGTCTAAGCGTCACTCAACATATCAACATGCATGCAGTCTTCCTTTCCTTAGGACACTACAGACTATAGCATCTTGCTGTCTCCTTGTTCCTTGATTGATAACACTCCCCAGGACTCTGTCCATCTCCATTATATGCTTGCCCCAGATCCTCACCCAGTATTATATCACACCATAGGAAGCCTCCCAGCTCCAGAAGATTCCTTCCAGAAGAGAGAAAAATATTCTGGTGGAGCCTTAGGAGTTTTCGTATATTCATGCTGTAGAAGTCCATGCTTACTTTAGGCTCTCTGAGAACAATTTACTAAAACATTTAAGGGCCCTTTTACTAAACTGCAGTAAGCACTAATGAGTGTGCTATCCATGTGCTAAAAAAATAGAAATTTATTTTTTAGCACTTAGTGGCGTTTCTGGGTGGAGAGTGAGCATGCTCTGCACTAATTGGTTAACGGAGCTTCATTGCCACATGCTAATCGATTAGCATGTGAATCCTGACCACCTATATAATGTGCTAATGGCTATGTGCCAATGGTAAAATTAGCGTATGGCCATCCTGGTGGTAAAAATGACCACTTTACTGCAGTTTAGTAAAAGACACCCTTAGTTAACTTTAGCAGATTTCCTCTGTGGGAGCCATTTAAAAAAAACAATTTTTAGGGGCCCAGTTACTAATCTGTGGTACGCGCTAACGCGTGCTTACTGCAGGTTAAAAACCACTACTATGGGGTGCGCTCAAGCATCCCACGGTAGTTTTGGCATCTGCACGCACTTCCCATGTGCTAAAAAAATACATTTTTTTAGTGCTGGGGGCATGTTTGGGGGCAGAGAGTAGGCGTGCCCAGCGCTAATTGGCTAGCACAGCTACATCGCTGCACACTGACCGATTAGCACGTGAGCCTTACCACTTAGAATACATGTGTAGTTGAGGGCTCACTCGCTAATAGCTAATGGGAAAATTATCACGTGACCATTATTGCAAAAAATGGAAAAATGCGGTCATTTTACAGCCGAGCTAAAAGTGTCCTCAGTGCGCTGGAAACCCACATGCTAGTCTGCTGCACGACTAATATTCCGCCAGTGTCATTATGCTCATATTAGCCCTCTCCTCAAGTTACTTCACTGGCTTCCTATCCATTTCCGCATACAGTTCAAACTCCTCTTATTGACCTATAAGTGCATTCACTCTGCAGCTCCTCAATACCTCTCCACTCTCATCTCTCTCTACATTCCTCCCTGGGAACTCCGTACACTGGGTAAATCTCTCTTATCTGCACCCTTCTCCTCCACTGCTAACTCCAGACTCCGTTCCTTTTATCTTGCTGCACCATATGCCTGGAATAGACTTCCTGAGCCGGTACATCAAGTTCCATCTCTGGCCTTCAAATCTAAGCTAAAAGCCCACCTTTTTGATGCTGCTTTTAACTCCTAACCCTTATTCACTTTGTTCAGAACCCTTATTTTAGCATCCTCACTTTAATATTCCCTTATCTCTTGTTTGTTCTGTCTGTCAGTCCTTATTAGATTGTAAGCTCTGTCGAGCAGGGACTGTCTCTTCATGTTCAAGTGTACAGCGCTGCAGATGTCTAGTAGCGCTTTAGAAATGATAAGTAGTAGTAGTAGTAGTCATAAAGCAGGCCACCTTTTAGCACAGCTTAGTAAAAGGGCCCCTTATCTAGACAAATTTCCTGAGGTTAATTGCTATTACCTACTTAAGAGACCCTTTCACTAAAGGGCACTAACCTCTTAATACACAGCTAGCGAACAAGAACAGGCAGATGAAGCCTAGGGCCCTGTTTACTAAGACATGCTAGCATTTTTAGTGCATGCTAAATGTTAGAGACACCCATATATTCCTATGGGTGTCTCTAGCATTTAGCGTGTGTACGCTAAAAATGCTAGCACGCCTATAGCACAGCTTAGTAAACAGGGTCCTAAATGTGGACAAATGCAAAGTGGTGCACATAATCCAAACCATAGTTGCCCAAGAAAAAGATCTAGGTGTCACTGTATACAATACACTGATATCTTTTGCTCACTGTGCGGCAGCAGCCAAAATAGCAGACAGGATGCTAGGAATTATTAGGAAAGGGAGGCAAATAAGACCAAGAATATTATAATGCTTCTGTATCGCTCCATGGTGCGATCTCATCTTGAGTATTGTGTTCAATTCTGGTCTCCATATCTCAAAAAAGATATAACAGAATTAGAAAAGGTTGAAAGAAGAGCGACCAAAATGATAAAAGGGATGGAACTCCTCAAATATATGAGGAAAGGCTAAAGAGATTAGGGCTGTTCAGCTTGGAAAAGAGACAGCTGAGGGGGGATATGATTGAGGTCTACAAAATCCTGAGTAGTGTAGAATGGGTAAAAATGTGTCGATTTTTTACTTTTTCAAAAAGTACAAAAATTAGGGCACACAATGAAATTGCATGGAAATACTTTTAAAACAAAATACGAGAGAATATTTTTTCACTCAAAGAATAGTTAAGCTCTGAAACTCGTTGCCAGAGGATTTGGAAATAGTAGTTAGTACATGTCAGTTTAAAAAAGGTTTGGATAAGTTCCTGGAGGAAAAGCCATACTCTACTATTGAGATAGACATGGGGGAAGTCACTGCTTGCCCCGGGATTGGTAGCATGGAATGTTGCTACTAATTGGGTTTCTGCCAGGTACATGTGACCTGGATTGGCCTCTGTTGGAAGCAGGATACTGGGCTAGATGGACCATTGGTGTAACCCAGTATGGCTATTCTTATGTTCAGACTACTGCACAAATTTGTTTAAGCATTGTGCAGTATTTTGCCTTTTTTTCACTTGAAAAACTGTGTGGTAATAGCTTTTTAAAATATTATTAAGAGGGGGCATGGTGTGGGGAGGATGGGTATGTTCACCTTAACCAGCTACACATTATAATTATCATATGCTAACTGTTTATCACTGAGTTAACATGTGAGCACTTGGCGCTTTCGCAATAGGAGGCACTAAGTGCTCTTGTGTTAAATTTTTTCAGGTCTCGTGTGCTAATGGCAATATTTGTGCACTACATGCAAAAAACAAAAGGGAAATGCCCTGAGAAATGGAAGCACTAACCCCCTGATTCTATAAAAGTCGTCAAAAATTGTGCACGCAAATTTAGGCAAGTTCATGAATTGTGCGCACAATTTAATAGATTAAAGCTACAAAATGGTATGGGATTTGTGTTGCAAAGCGTACTAGGAGAGACTTGCAGACCTGAACATGTATACCTTGGAGGAAAGGAGAAACAGGGGTGACATGATGCAGATGTTCAAATAGTTGAAAGGTATTAATCCACAAACGAACCTTTTCCGGAGACGGGAAGGTGGTAGAACTAGAGGACATGAACTGAGGTTGAAAGGGGGCAGACTCAGGAGTAATGTCAGGAAGTATTTTTTCACGGAGAGGGTGGTAGATACGTGGAATGCCCTCCCACGGGAGGTGATGTAGATGAAAACGGTAATGTAATTCAAACTTGCATGGGATAAACACAAAGGAATCCTGTTTAGAAGGAATGGAACTATGGAATCTTAGCAGAGTCTGGGTAGCAACGCCGGTATTTGGAGAATAAAACCGGTACAGGGCAGACTTTTATGGTCTGTGCCCTGATCGTGACTGAATAGATATGGAGGGGCTGGAGTGTAAATTTTAAGGGGCTTCGACGTTAGCTTCAGAACTTTTAGTACAGGAACAGTGCTGGGCAGACTTTTATGGTCTGTGCCCTGAGAAAGGTAGGGACAAATCAAACTCGAGTATACATATAAAGTATTACATACCATGTAAAATGAGTTTATCTTGGGCAGACTGGATGGACCGTTCAGGTCTTTATCTGCCATCATTTACTATGTTACTATCCTGCTTATTTTCAAAGGAGATGGCCGGCCATCTTCCAACACAAATCGGGAGATGGCCGGCCATCTCCTAAACCCGGTCAAATCAGTATACTCGAAAGCCAATTTTGGCCGGCTTCAACTGCTTTCTGTCACAGGGCCGGCCAAAGTTAAAGGGGGCATGTCGGCAGGGTACTGAAGGCGGGACGGGGGCGCGGTTACGAGATGGCCAGCTTCGGCCGATAATGGAAAAAGAAGGCTGGCTCTGATGAGCACTTGGCCGGCTTTACTTGGTCCATTTATTTTTAGGACCAAGCCTCAAAAAAGTGCCCCAACTAACCAGATGACCACCGGAGGGAATCAGGGATCACCTCCCCTTACTCCCCCAGTGGTCACCAACCCCCTCCCACACAAAAAAAATATATATAAACATGTTTGTGCCAGCCTCTATGCCAGCCTCAAATGTCATACCCAGCTCCATAACAGCACTATGCAGCTCCCTGGAGCTGTTTTAGTGGGTACTGCAGTGCACTTCAGGCAGACGGACCCAGGCCCATCCCCCACTACCTGTCACACTTGTGGTGGTAAATGGGAGCCCTCCAAAACCCACCACAAACCCACTGTACCCACATCTAGGTGCCCCCTTCACTCGTAAGGGCTATGGTAGTGGTGCACAGTTGTGGGGAGTGGGTTTTGGGGGGGGTTGAGGGGCTCAGCACACAAGGTAAGGGAGCTATGTATCTGGGATCAATTTCTGAAGTCCACTGAAGTGCCCCCTAGGGTTTGAGATGGCCGCCATTAGTTTCCATTATCGCCAGAAACCAGTGGCAGCAATCTCTAACACCGGCCCAAATGTTGAGATTTGGCCAGCCCCGACCGTATTATTGAAACGAAAGAAGGCCAGCCATCTTGTTTTGATAATGCGGTCGGGTATGCTGCTTTACGGGGCCGGTCATATAGATGGGCGCTCCCGTTCGATTATGCCCCTCCACATTAATGAGTCAATTAGTGGCAATAATTAGCTTTTTAACAAGCAATTATTGGCACTATTTAGATTTAATTGGGACTTACCTGCGTAAAGCATCCCTTTTACTATACCATGCTAATTTATTCCCAGTGTAGCAAATGCGACGAAGTCCATTCAGTTCCTATAGGCTTCATCACATTTACCAAACGTAATCACTACCACGGCTTAGTAAAAGGAGCCAAATGTTAGGTGCTGGATTCTGTGCCTAAAATTTACACGTGGTCTAAAAAAGGGGATGTGAAAGTGGGAGGGTCATGAGTGTTTTGGGATGAATCGGGGTGTGATTTTGAGTTACGCACATAATTGTAGTATAACGGTGTTGCACATGTAAATTTAGGTACAGACATTTGCACCACATTTTCATTGGTGCAAATGGTCACACCTAAAGTTATGAGCAACCTCTCTGCTTAAGTGTTAAATCTATAAACCTCACTGAATTTTAGGCTCGGCTTATAGAGTACTGCTTACTCGGGGTTTCTTTCAGCATCGATTTTTTAAGCACCATATATAGAATCTAGCCCTAAATGTGTAGGTAGCATACAGAAAATCCCTGTGTTAAGCTGCATTACCTGCAAATTTTAGCTCATTTTAGTACAAGGTCCCCTAAATGACTTTGAAAATTATATTTCACAAGGACAACCTTTGCTTCATTTTCCATAAGGGATATGAGATCAGGTTGCCTTTCTGCTGTCTTTTGGTGCCATGTCTTTGGCTGGGTTTGGAGTTAGGGGGAGGTGAAGAAATCACAATTATTTGCTCGAGATGATAGAAATATGGAGTGTCTTTTACTAAAGCTTAGCTCGAGTTATCTGCAGCAGGGCCCATTTTATTCCTATGAGCCTGCTGTAGATAACTGGAGCTAAGCTTTAGTAAAAGACCCACTCAGTAGTTAATCCTAGCTGAAGGCAAAGTGGGTGGACTAGAAGACCAGCCCTTATTTTCTAGAATTCCTTAGTTGTTTGGAACTAACATCCAGGGGATGTATGTTTTAAGAGGATGAGAGGCGATTCAGAGGAAGTTTTTTATGAATTTATTTATTGCATCCATAATTGTATGTATTGTTTTATTCAAGGAAAACAAAAAACGAGGCACTCATATTAATCCAGTAGTGCTTATCTTCACCTGAACTTCTTCCCACAAAGAGCCAGACAAACAAAATGCATTGTCTTTCAAACCTTCTCTGCACCTGCTTACTCCTGATACTAAAAAGAAACCTCAGGTGTCCATGCCAGGGTAACTGCTTTGTACAGCTCAAAGAACATGTTAAATACTATAAGTCACACAGCATTGTTCAACTTGTAGCAACTCATTTACATTAAAAATGTGGTGATTCAGTGGTAACTACATCTATTTTTATATTACATAGAGACCCATCTAGCAGAACCTGAAACATAGGATTCTATCACAAGATGCATTTTATATTTTGCATCACTCTCTGTTAAGTCTCAAAATATCTCTGAAGAATGACAGCATCCATATAAAATGGAGAATTTTATGTATTTATGTATTTATTTGTTTGTTTGTTACATTTGCATCCCACATTTCCCCACTACTGCTCCTTGTGATCTTGGGCAAGTTACTTAACTCTCCATTGCCTCAGGTACACACTTAGATTGTGAGCCCTCCTGCGACAGAGAAATATCCAAAGTACCTGAATGTAACTCAACTTGAGCTACTACTGAAAAAGGTGTGAGCAAAATCTAAATAAATAAATAAGCATACTGAGAATCTCAGCTTAACTTTAACATACTAGTTTTTATGCCTTCAGTTCTTTCTGATTATACTATGCTTGAGAGATGTCTACTTACTTTCTACCTGTGGGATGTTGATTGATTGATTGATTGATTAATTGACTTGTTGCATTTGTATCCCACCTTATCCCACCTCTTTGCAGGCTCAAAGTGGCTTACAATATATCATGAGTAGTGGAAGAATATTAGTAAATAGACATTCAGTATTGCAAAGTCTTGGTCGGCATGATGATAATTAAAAGAAAGTTATAATATACAAGCAGATATAGTGGATCAGTTCTAAACATAGATGGGCGAATTGTGCATATTCACATTGGTTGATCTTTGTGGTATGCTTTATTAAAGAGATGGGTCTTCAGTAGTATGCGGAAGTTCGTTCTTTCGTAGATCGATTTTAAGCCGCGCGGCAGTGCGTTCCATAACTGTGTGCTCAGGTAGCTAAAATTTGACGCATGCATTAGTTTGTATTTCATTCCTTTGCAGCTGGGCAAGTGCAGATAAGTTGTATCTGGGTGGTTTTGTACTTTCCTAAAACTTTTGTGAATATGGGGGACAATAACCAAGTTTAATGTGGATAGACATGTCTTTACTGACAACTTGTTTTGAATCACCTCAACTGTGCATAATAAAAAGAGTGGGAACAGTTTGGAGGAGGCAACAAGTGCATGAAGTTTGCATATTCATACATAGTTTACAGCAGTACTTTGTACCTGTTCAGCAGCAGATGCAGCTTGTTTGGGTACCTTGTTTCCATGCTGTACGTGACAGCTCTCGTTTTCAAAGGGCAAATCTATAAGGAGTTTCTCTCTGGAAAATGGGCTTCCAGTCCCCTGGGTATAAAGCATCATTCATTATTGTTCTCATAAATCACACCTTTTTTTTCAGATGAATGCTTTTCTTCAGGTTAAAATTTCCCCATTGTTGTCTGTGGAATAAAGGCATATAAATGTTCCAGAGCTTATTTGAAATAAGGCAGCTTGGGCAAGCATTTTTTACTTGTCAGGCTTCCTTTGTACCCACATCACATCACTGCTCAAGCACACCAACTATTCCCACTGTGGTGGTTTAGCAGTTGATGTGTGCTAATGGGGTGAATTAGGTGGGACATTGGCGGAGAATGGATGTACAGGCACCAATGGGCTCTTTTACAAAGCATCGGGAAGCCCAACGCGGGCTTACCAAACACTAAATCGGGACTACGTCTACTGCTGGCCCAAAGTGGCCAGCAGTGGTAGTTCTACCCCGAGCACGTGCCATTTCTGGGCAAAAAAGAGAACCCCCTGAAACGGCTGGCGTGGCGGTAACCCAGCGGTAACTGGGCATCGCTATACTCTGCCTGGTTACAGCCAGATTACTGCAGGAGCCCTTATTGCCACCTCAATGGGTGGCAATATGGGATCCCTGCTGCATAGCCACACAGTAAGAGTTCCCTTACCGCATGGCCATGATTGTCTGGGGGCTCTTTTACCTGCTGCGGTAAAAAGGGCCCTGATGCATAGGAAAAACAGTCCCTGCCGCTAGCACAGGGCTCTTTTTCCTGCAGCTTGGTAAAAGGACCCCCCAAGTGTGTCCTCCCTAATTGCAACCAGAGTTAATGAATGCTAATGAATATTTCTGCACAGGAACTGCAGAGGAAATGCTGGGCATGCCCTCAACAGTTTTCGTATTGCCATTGTACTAACTGGATCTTGGGGTTTGCCTACTAAAGGGCATTAAGCCCTAATGTGCACACAGCACAGGAAAACACTTACCGCAAAGCACAAAGTACGTTAAAATGTTGAAGTAATTAACCTTTTTTTGCACACACTAAGGACTAGATTCTATATATAGTGACAAAAAAAAACTGGCACTGAAAATAGCACTCTTCTATAAGCCACGCATAAAGTTAGGCGCAGTTAAGAGAATAGCAATTATGCACGAAAATCGCGCCTAACTTTAGGCATGGCCATTTGCACCAACTGAAATGTGGCACAAATGTACATTATACACCCGTTGCTCTACTCGGTGTTCTCACCGGAATCACTATAATGAATTAGAGCAGTACGGTAAAAAGTAATCATGAGCTAAAAAAAACCTCTCTCTGTATTAACCTCAAAAGGATATCAACATTGCTAAACAATTCAAAATTTAACTTATCTGAGCTGTTAGCTGTGGGCTGTTGCGCTGCTACTTTCTCGGGGTGAGGTCCCGACGGCTGCCGGCTTGATATGCCGAAGGACGTTGTTTTTCTGGGTACTGGATGGTTGATTGTGAGGACTCTTGATAAAGCCTACACGAAACTGGTCCGTCGGGACCTCACCCCGAGAAAGTAGCAGCGCAACAGCCCACAGCTAACAGCTCAGATAAGTTAAATTTTGAATTGTTTAGCAATGTTGATACCCTTTTGATGTTAATACAGAGAGAGGTTTTTTTTTAGCTCATGATTACTTTTTACCGTACTGCTCTAATTCATTATATTGATTCCGGCGAGTACACCGAGTAGAGCAACGAGTGTATGAAGCTTTTTCCTCTCATTTCTCTTCAAATATCAGCGATTTCATTTCAGTGTGTTTTTTAAAATCATGTTATGCTTAGTTTGACAACTATATGAAGAAGTGAATCAGATTTTGTATATTTCCGCAAATGTACATTACTACTACTACTACTACTACTATTTGTCATTTCTAAAGCGCTACTAGGGTTATGCAGCGCTGTACAATTTAACATTAGACACATATCCCCATTATTCTTTAACAATATGCATTAATTTTAGGAACACCCCCTTATGCCCATGCCCCTCCCATTTCTGATCGAGCCTAAATTTATGTACATATGTGTGCGGTCGCTGCTTGTTTAGACTGTGGTTGAGTGTGGGGACAATAGGTTAGGAGAGTTTTTGAGTTCTCAAAACGATGTGCTACTGCATTCTCTAGGGTTTGCTATTCTTTGAGTTATAAGGGAAGCTGTATATATTACTATTACCTGCTGGGTCTCTGTCTGTTTTTGTATGTTATGTTTTCTGAACATTATTCTAGTTCTGTATAATGTTGTTCATATTTGAAAATAAATATTTTTATGATGCAATTAAATATAATTAGTACCAATAATTGCTTGTTAAAAAAACAATTATTGGCACTAATTGGCTCGTTAATCAATTAAATTGCATGCACAAATTGGGTGCATGCTCAGATTTGCATGCACAATTTTTGGTTACTTTTATAGAATTAGGGGATAAATGGGCATTATCTATATTTTTGTATTTATTTTTTGGAGGGGGTGTGTCCGGGGAGGAAAATAGGTGTAGATGCACTACTTAGCTAGCACATCAACTTTTGAGCATGCTAATTTGTTCAGTATGCAGGAGCCCTTAGCGCCTCCTAAATAGGAGGTGGTAAGCTTTCCTGTGTCAATTTTTTTCAGGTTACGCCTGCTAATGCGACTATTATCGCACAACCTGAAAAAGAAATATCTGAAAATGTCCTATTTCCTGGGCACGCTGGAAATGGGTTAGTGTGTGGGGAAAGTCCCTTGTTAACATGCACTAAGACCTTTTCCTACCGCCCTTTAGGAGACAGACCTACCCTTTATGTTTTCACACTTGAGGCACAGAAGACTTAGGCCACTTTAGAAAAAAGGCCCCTTTTTTTCTCTGTCAAGTTTATCTTTTTTCATATACTCCTAAATGAGAAAAAATAAAGATATAAATTAGAATAATAAATAATACCAAATAAATATACAAAGGAAATAAAAATAATATATAAACCAATATTATTGAAACCACAAACATAGTAACATAGTAACATAGTAGATGACGGCAGAAAAAGACCTGCACGGTCCATCCAGTCTGCCCAACAAGATAAACTCACAAGTGCCATTTTTTGTGTATACCTTACCTTGATTTGTACCTGTCTTTTTCAGGGCACAGACCGTATGAGTCTGCCCAGCCCAGCACTATCCCCGCCCCCCCCCCAACCACCCGGCCCGCCTCTCACCACCGGCTCTGGCACAGACCGTATGTCTGCCCAGCACTATCCCCGCCTCCCAACCACCAGCCCCGCCTCCCACCACCGGCTCTGGCACAGACCGTATAAGTCTGCCCAGCACTATCCCCGCCTCCCAACCACCAGCCCCGCCTCCCACCACCGGCTAAGCTTCTGTGGATCCCTTCCTTCTAAGCAGGATTCCTTTATGTTTATCCCACGCATTTTTGAATTCCGTTACTGTTTTCCTCTCCACCACCTCCCACGGGAGGGCATTCCAAGCATCCAGCACTCTCTCCGTGAAAAAATACTTCCTGACATTTTTCTTGAGTCTGCCCCTCTTCAATCTCATTTCACGTCCTCTAGTTCTACCACCTTCCCATCTCCGGAAAAGGTTCATTTGCGGATTAATACCTTTCAAATATTTGAACATCTGTATCATATCACCCCTGTTTCTCCTTTCCTCCAGGGTATACATGTTCAGGTCAACAAGTCTCTCCTCATACGTCTTGCAACGCAAATCCCATACCATTCTCGTAGCTTTTCTTTGCACCGCTTCCATTTTTTTAACATCCTTCGCAAGATACGGCCTCCAAAATTGAACACAATACTCCAGGTGGGGCCTCACCAACATCTTATACAGGGGTATTAAAACTTCTTTTCTTCTGCTGGTCACACCTCTCTCTATACAGCCTAGCAACCTTCTAGTTACAGCCACCGCCTTGTCACACTGTTTCGTCGCCTTCAGGTCCTCAGATACTATCACCCCAAGATCCCTCTCCCCGTCCGTAATTATCAGACTCTCCCCGCCTAACACATACTTCTCCCGTGGATTTCTACTCCCTAAGTGCATCACATTGCATTTCTTCACATTGAATTTTAATTGCCAAACCTTAGACCATTCTTCTAGCTTCCGCAGATCTTTTTTCATGCTTTCCACTCCCTCCGGGGTGTCCACTCTGTTGCAAATCTTGGTGTCATCCGCAAAAAGGCAAACTTTACCTTGTAAGCCTTCGGCAATGTCACTCACAAATATATTGAATAGAATCGGCCCCAGCACCGATCCCTGAGGCACTCCACTACTCACCTTTCCCTCCTCCAAGCGAACTCCATTCACCACCACCCTCTGGCGTCTGCCCGTCAACCAGTTCCTAATCCAGTTCACCACTTCGGGTCCTATCTTCAGCCCATCTAGTTTATTCAAGAGCCTCCTGTGGGGAACCGTGTCAAAAGCCTTGCTGAAATCTAAGTAGATTACGTCCATAGCATGTCCTTGATTTAATTCTCCGGTCACCCAGTCAAAGAATTCAATGAGATTCATTTGGCACGATTTCCCTTTGGTAGAACCATGTTGTCTCGGATCTTGCAACTTATTTGCTTCCAGGAAATTCACTATCATAAACCCATACAAAAAAAATACAAAACCAATGTACTACTAACAAACATCCAACCTGACTATTTGTCAGGACAGTGACAAAGATGATTGCAATGTAATGTGCCAATCAGGGCCGCCGAGAGGGGGAGACAGGGGGGACAAAATTCCCTGGGCCCGGGCCTCTGGGGGGGGCCCGGCGCCGCCACTGCAGTCCAGCTCGCCCGCCCTCCGTCGCTCCCTGATACTGACCTTAAGCGCTCGAAAGCGCAGCAAGCAGCGGCAGACCACTCCTTCCTTCCGTGTCCCGCCCTCGCCTGACGTAACTTCCGCGAAGGTGGGACACGGAAGGAAGGAGAGGTCTGCCGCTGCTTGCTGTGCTTTCAAAGGAGACGGTGAGGCGCTTAAGGTCAGTGGCGTGCAGAGGGCCCGGGGGTAGAGAGAGGGCCCGGCCCGGTGGCAGGTGGAGGGGGGGCTGGTGACCTCGGGTGGGGGGCCCGGGGGCGGCCTTGTCCCGGGCCTGGCCCAGTCTCTCGGCGGCCCTGGTGCCAATACATTCAGCATTTTTGCTGTCGTACCTGTTTTCCGTTTGTGCACTACCGTTGGGTGAAGTTTTGGACACAATATCATGGATGTGCACAGCAAAATGTTTTGTTCGGTTCATGTTCAGATCAATCAGTCTTGGAGTTCATTTTTGAATCCCAAAAACTTTGTTTCTTTCGTTTCATTTAGATCCGTGAAAGTCAATTGGGCAAGCGATTCTACACTTAGTGGGTTTACTATCCATTTTTATTGAACGTTGCATAAAATATGTTGAAAGCCATCAATCACAGAGTCAATATACTCTAAGGGGTCCTTTTATTAAGGTGCACTAATGAATTTAGTGCTTGCTAAATGATAAGAAGCCCATTATACTCCTATGGGCATCATTATTTGGTACTAATCATTAGAGCAAGCTAAACATGTTACCTCACCTAAGTAAAAGGACCCCTAAGGAACCATGTAGCATGAAGACCCCAGAATACTAAGGGGTCCTTAAGTTGTGATAAGCAGTAACATGTGCTTACCACAGCTTAAAATGCCTTGCCATGGGGCACACTCAGGCGTCTCATGTTAATTTTGGCATCGGCACATGCTAAAAATAGATTTTATATTTTTAGCATAGGAGGTAGGTTGAGGCAGAGAGTAGCATGTTCTGCATTAATCAGTTACATCGTCATGCAGTAATCGATTAGTGCATGGTTAGCGGGTAAGCCCTCACTGCCTACAAAATAGGTGGTGGTAGAGGCTCATGTGCTAATGGCCACTCGCTAATGGAAAAATTAGCGCATGGCCATTAATTCAAATACAGAAAAATCAGCCATTTTGGTTCCAGAGTGGAGGAGTAGCCTAGTGGTTAGTGCAGGGGGCTTTGATCCTGGTAAACTGGGTTCAATTCCCACTGCAGCTCCTTGTGACTCTGGGCAAGTCACTTAACCTTCCATTGTCCCAGGTAAGAAATAAGTACGTGCATATAATATGTAAACTACTGGGATTGTAACCACAGCAAGGCAGTATATCAAATCCTATCCCCCCCCCTATACAAGGTGCCTAAAAAATCCAAAGATGCACTTAGATTTAGGTGTGATTTATAGAATTTGCTTAGTTGATATCACAGCACCTAAAAGTCAGTGCATCCATTTACACAAATGAAAACATAATGCAATTCCTTGCACTGGGAATTCAGCGCACTGGGCCATATTAGCCACATTGAGCCTGCAAAGAGGTGTGAAAATGTGGGATACAAATGCAATAAATAAATATTCTATAACTGCATGTGTAAATTTCAGAATATCCATGAAACCCATTTCTATGCTCATAGCCATGCTTCTTTTGAACTGCACACCTTAGAATTTAAGGGGTCCTTTTACCAAGCTGTGGTACAAGGGAGCCCGCACCGGCATCAGCAGGTGTTTTTGGCACATGCTGAGGCCCCCTTTTACCGCAGCGGGTAAAAGGCTGTTGTTTTTTTTTTTTTTTTTAAATGGCAATGCGGTAAGTGAAGCACCTAGTGCGTGACCATTTTAGGAGGAGCACTTACCGCCACCCATAAAGAGGACGGTAAGGGCTCCCGTGCTATACCGGCCTCCTTGCTGGCCTCCCACTTAGTCACCTCTCCCCTCTCCAATCGGTTCAAAACTCTGCTGCCCGTCTCGTCTTCCGCCAGGGTCGCTTTACTCATACTACCCCTCTCCTCAAGTCGCTTCACTGGCTCCCTATCCGTTTTCGCATCCTGTTCAAACTTCTTCTACTAACCTATAAATGTACTCATTCTGCTGCTCCCCAGTATCTCTCCACACTTGTCCATCCCTACACCCCTTCCCGTGCACTCCGCTCCATGGATAAATCCTTCTTATCTGTTCCCTTCTCCACTACTGCCAACTCCAGACTTCGCGCCTTCTGTCTCGCTGCACCCTATGCCTGGAATAAACTTCCTGAGCCCCTACGTCTTGCCCCATCCTTGGCCACCTTTAAATCTAGACTGAAAGCCCACCTCTTTAACATTGCTTTTGACTCGTAACCACTTGTAACCACTCACCTCCACCTACCCTCCTCTCCTCCTTCCTATATATATTAATTGATTTGATTTGCTTACTTTATTTTTGTCTATTAGATTGTAAGCTCTTTGAGCAGGGACTGTCTTTCTTCTATTTTTGTGCAGCGCTGCGTACGCCTTGTAGCGCTATAGAAATGCTAAATAGTAGTAGTAGTAGTAGTAACATGGCAGCATGCGGCACTGTCCAATTACTGCCGGGTAAACACCGGTGCTACAAAAATAAAACTATTTTTGTAGCACCGTAAATGGTGTATGCTGGGGGTGAGAACTACTGCCGGGCTGTAGCCCAGCAATACTTCTGGTTTAGCGAGCAGTAAGCCCACGTTGGGCTTACCACCACTTAGTAAAAGACCCCCATGGTGCAGTACGTTACTGAATATGCTTAGCGAGTTGTGTGCATAAATTCTAATTATTGCCAATTAGTGCTCATTATTGCTTGTTAAATGCTGTTATCAATGCTAATTAGCTTGTTCAGCCAACTGAATTACACACATTGTAATGGAATACACTTAGATTTTGGCGCAGAAGGCTAGGTGCGCTATACAGAATCCAGTGGTTTACCCATGCGATAAAAATGGCTTTAGCATGCAGGAATGACCTGCATAAGCATGTGCTAAGACCACTTTTTAATGCAGTTTGGTAAAAGAGCCTCAAAAAGAGGGGCGAAGGACACCCTCAGTGAAACAAAAACTTGAAGCCAACTTGAGAAGGGTGAAGCATGGAACTTTCCTATGAAAATAAAGGGCTGGCCATATCATGAATACATCAGTACGCATAGACTTGCATTTGGGGCCCTTTCACTAAGCTGCGTAAGCGTCTACGTGAGCCCAACGTGTGCCAAAATGGAGTTACCGCATAATTTCATTTTCGGCGTTCATCCGATACGCGCGTCCGAAAAATAATTTTTATTTTTGGACGCACGTATCGGATGCACGCCAAGTGGCACTTGACGCGGCATTACTGATGGTTACATGAGTCTTTACTGCTAGGTCAATGGCTGGCGGTAAGGTCTCAACCCAAAATGGACACATGGCAATTTTGATTTTGACACGTCCATTTTCAGCAAAAATTTTTAAAAGTCCTTTTTACAGGTGCGCTGAAAAATGGATAGGTGCGCACCCAAAACCCGCGCCTACACTACCAAAAGCCATTTTTCAGTGCACCTTAGTAAAAGGACCCCTTTGCTTTTTAGCAAGGAAAAACGTATGCAGCTGAAACCACCTGCGGAGATTTCAAAATGATATCTGCACATATCATGGGTCATCGCCACCCATCCTCATCCCAAACTTACCCCTTTTCGCTGCTTTTTGTACCTGTAGCAAACAGAGAGGAAATCAATTTTTAGAAGTCATTTTTCCAGAACTAAATAGCTGTTTCCCTGAAAACAAAACACTTTGAAAATATTTCACCAATAATGGACAATGAGCCAGTGGCTAGAGAACAGATAGAAATCATATAATTTAATTACGTAGATTCTTTAGACCATTTCAAAAAAAAAATGTGTGATGCAAAACAGACTACCAAGCCAGCAAAAGATAAATAAATAAATACCCCTCAAAAATCTTAACTTTTGTGGTGGAACACATTTGTGAAATAGACCTGGTGGTAACGGTATTATGTGGCTAAAAACAGAGATTTAGAATGTCGTACACATTATTACAGCCATTATCCCCCAACTGCAAGAACGCCATGCTAGAGGGCTAACTCAAAACACCTCAGGTAAGGTAATTGCTTCTAATGGAGTTGAAGTGTGTAAAATTGGGTCTTATTACCTGGCCATCACATTTTCCAATTGGCGAAGCTGTTAGATATTGCAGTAACAAGGCTCATTCATCCTTCAATCATGAGATATATTTAAGAAAAAGGGCAAGCTCTTTTTCATTCCACATACAAAAAAAAAAAGGAAAAACTGAGTAGTGGTGTATTAGCAATCAAGTGCTTAAAGCCATTACTGAGCTGGAGGCCCAGGGCAGAGATACTTTACATTTCCCTTCTGTGGAAAGAAATATGTTTGCAGCTATGTGACTGTTGGCTAATTGTCTCTTATTACAGAAGGTGACAAGTGGGAAATTAGAGACACTTGTTGGACTAAGGATATTTTACTGTGGTCAGCTACAGATACCTTTGTATGCTGGTTGAGAAGCAACACCAACTCAGCAACCTTCTAATGTATTTTCCTTTAGTGGTGTGTGCCGTGCAAGCTAGAACTGCCACCTACATTACAGAGTACACAAGATTTTGTCATTGTATATGAAACGTTGTAGGCCCTTCTTTCACTTGTTCAGGCTTTGGTATCTTATTATTATTATTTTCAGCACTTGATATACCACAAGTGATCCCTGAGGCAACTATTGGGCTCATTTTCGAAATAGAAGGGCGCACATCTTTTGACACAAATCGGGAGATGGGCATCCTTCTCCCAAGGTCGCCCAAATCGGCATAATCGAAAGCCGATTTTGGGCGCCCTCAACTGCTTTCCATCGCGGGGACAACCAAAGTTCCCGGGGCGGGGGATGTCGGAAGCATAGCGAAGGCGGGACTGGGGCGTGCTAAACACATGGGCGTCCTCAGCCGATAATGGAAAAAGAAGGGTGTTCCTGACGAGCACTTGGCTGACTTTACTTGGTCCATATTTTCTTGTGACAAAGCCTCAAAACGTTGCCCAAACTGACCAGATGACCACCGGAGGGAATCGGGGATGATCTCCCCTTACTCCCCCAGTGGTCACTAACCCCCTCCCACCCTAAAAAAAAACTTTAAAAATATTTTTTTCCAGCCTCTATGCCAGCCTCAAATGTCATACCCACCTCCTTGACAGCAGTATGCAGGTCCCTGGAGCAGTTTTAGTGGGTGCAGTGCACTTCAGGCAGGCGGACCCAGGCCCATCCCCCGCACCTGTTACACTTGTGGTGCTAAATGTGAGCCCTTCAAAACCCACCAGAAACCCACTGTACCAACATGTAGGTGCCCCCTTCACCCCTTAGGGCTATGGTACTGTTGTACAGTTGTGGGTAGTGGGATTTGGGGGGGGGGGGTTGGGGGGCTCAGAACACAAGGTAAGGGAGCTATGCACCTGGGAGCAATTTATGAAGTTCACTGCAGTGCCCCCTAGGGTGCCCGGTTGGTGTCCTGGCATGTCAGGGGGACCAGTGCACTACGAATGCTGGCTCCTCCCATGACCAAAGGGCTTGGATTTGGTCGTTTCTGAGATCGGCGTCCTCGGTTTCCATTATCGCCGAAAACCAGGGACGACCATCTCTAAGGTCGACCTAAATGTTGAGATTTCGGTGTCCTCGACCGTATTATCGAAACGAAAGATGGCTATCTATCTTGTTTCAATAATACGGGTTTCCCTGCCCCTTCGCCAGACGTCCTGCGAGGACGTCCTCAGAAAAACTTGGGTGCCCAGTTTGATTATGTCCCTCCACATGGTTTACAATTTCTTATTGCAGGTACTTTGCACTACCCCTAATGGGCTCACAATCTATGTTATATATTGTACCTGGGGCAATGGAGGGCTATGTGACTTGCCCAGGGTCACACGGAGCTGCAGAGGGAATTGAACCTGGTTCTCCAGGATCTCAACCCACTGCCGACCGTCAGGCAGCAGTGGGAATTGAACCTGGCTCCCCAGCTCCGCAACCTGCTGTACTAACCATTAGGCCACTCCTCCATTCCACTCTATCTTGGATTTTTTTTTTTAACTAGTGGTGGGCTAGTCTACCAGGGGAGCATAGGAGCCAGCTCTGTAGGTGCTTTAGCACCCCCAGTATTGAGCAAACTCCTTGACTGTGTCCAACGAGGGGTAATTTCCATTGGATTTAGCATCCCCAATAATTTTGAAAAGTTGGCTCTTATGTTCCCCAGTGAGTTCTTAGGGTGGTTGGTAGAAATAAAAGAGGCAAGATAATGTAAGTAGCTTTGTGTCACATTTGAGTCAATCCCTTTAAAGGTGCAGGAGCTCGCAGGCCAGAACCTTTATAGGAGCAGACTTAGAAAGGGTACACCACTCCTGAACAGAACCAGGAGCACTACTATCTGGTGCAGACTATGAGATATAGTGGAAGGAAGCACTAATGGCTGCACTGTGGGAGAGGGGTGGGGGACAGGAATGTGCTGTCATAAAAGGAGAAGGACGGGAATACTAGCAGCCAGTGTGGGCTGTAAGAGGAAAGAGCTGGGAGCAATAACATCTAGAGTCATAGTGACTCTGTAAACAACATGGCTTCAGTCATTGGTGCCATTTTTCAAACTTCTTTGTAGTACCTCGGACTGTACCAAACCTGCACTACTGATTGCACGAGATGCCAGCTTTCATATGCCATCTACCGTACTCCAGCCCAGGCAGCCCAAACTACCGTCCAGTACTCAGCATGGCATGGTATCCTTCATTATCCTCCCTATTTCCCCTTCTTCCCTTTCCTCTCCTCATGGCAGGCAGAAGCTACAAGATTCTATTCCATTCCTGTTGAGCATGATCTTTCATTTATGCCAGCCAGCACCAGAGCAAGTTCAAAATACGTATGCCGATACTTCGTAACTTGCAAGATCAGATACTGAAATTGCTGATCCATGAGTTTTGAACTTGCTCATGGTGCTGGCAAAGATGCAAGAGCATATTCCAGTGGTACGATACATTCTAGCCATTTGTTCAAGATTATTTGGAGAAGATGCTGGAAGAATGAATGTTGAAAGGTGGAAATGCAATAGAGAGATAAAGGGAGAAATGATGGTGAAGAGTGAGGAAAAATGGGAATGCAGCAGATACTGGAGAAAGAGTGGAAGAAAGAATTGGGCCAGATGAGTGGGGGGAAGACACAGATATTCAGAAATTGTGGGATAATGTTGGAGTCTGTTCCCTCATTAATCCACAGGAGTTTCAGCATGATCAGAACTAAAAATTCCCAGAACTGTTTGCTGGAATTTTCACTTCCTTCTTTGTCTGCAGTGTTTCTGTTTCTCGTTTCTAGTCTCTTATTCTGTATTTGGTGAGGGTCTGTCCATGTTTTCTCTTAGCATGTAGTGTCTACATAGGGATCAATAGCCATCCAGTTTGATAGGAAGTGTCTTAGTGTTCTAGGGCCCATTGCTGTATTTGCAGTTCTGTCTTTCCATAGGAAGGGTCCATGTTGTAGATGCTAGTGCTTTTATGGTATGGCAGGTTGCCGGCAAGGGTTTTTTTTATTGCATCACAATGTGCCTGGTAATAAAGGCCATTTATGTTGCTGATAATGGGATCTAGAACCTAATTAACTGAATATTATTTAAAAAAAAACAATAATTGAATAGAAGTGAAAAAGCCATGGTCATTAAAGCTGATGCCTCCACTGATAAAAGCCACCAGGAACACCCGGCTTACAATTTAACCATAACTCGCCAGTGATGAAGGTGGTAAAGAAGAGGTCAAAATCTGAAAACTCTAGCATTTTAAAAGGAAATTTTAGTACATCTCACTTCAGTGTAAAGTACACGTGTACTTTTCACCTTGCAGACATTGCCAGACTTTCAAAGCAAAATTCCAAGCATGCTTTGGTTTTAAAACTTACTTGTGGAAAACTATGCACAAATATGTGTCCAGGTTCTGTCAACTAACATTTGGCGCCAGAAACTGTTTTTACTCCATAGTCCATACCCAGTTGTAGGTCAACTTTTGTCGCTGGATTTATATGCTGTTTTGGCACCATTTCTCAACTTTACACTATAGCTGACAGAGCATTTTGACCCCTGAGGCAGGCGGCTTTCCCCCAAAACATAGCCCCCACGTCTGGTCTTTAAGTGTGGGTGCTTTGTCAATAAAATTTCATTTATCTACAATTTGGCTGCTGGAAGTTCTTTTGGTACATCCCTACTCGCTCTTCCAGGTACGTTCTACATAGGGGTGCTCTTCCTATTTTGGGGTCTTTTAGTTTGGGGAGGGGGTGTCTGTAAAGTAGTAGATCCAACATGTTGAGAATGGCCAATTTTCCATAAACAGTCTGAAAACTTTACATCTTTGAGCTTCTGTATCTTTTTTCACATAAAATGATGGTGTTTAGACTGTTGTATTACAAATTATTTGTTCTAACAGAATTCATTAAAACCTTAATTTTTGTTTCTGGTGACTTTAGTCACCCTTTCCCAGAGTTGGTCACATATTTGCAACTGCTCTTTGGTGCACAGAATTGTTCTGAGGTAAAATACATGCACACTTTCAAAAATCCAAAAGTAGGTGCACAGATACAAACTCAACCCATGAACACCTTCTCAAACTGTGGGTAAAGTCATGCAGATACAAATTATACCAGCATAAATTTACACCCACATACAGTAGGGTAGACAAGTTGATAAAAGCACTGCATTACCTGTGGAAATGGCTTTTAAAATCAGTTTAATTTTTTTTTTACTTTATTTTAATTTCAACATTTGTGTGTACTTTCAGTAATACAACAGTGAGACCACACATTGACCACCACGTAATAGATTTAATCACTGCCACTGGGGCCTAGTGCCTTTACTTTCCCATTGTCAAGCCGTAGGGTAACAGAGAGAGTGAGAGAGAGAGAGAGAGTGTGTGTGTGTGTGTGAGAGAGAGAGAGAAAATGATTATCTCTCCTTTTTACTAAGATGTGTCTTATGAATGTTACAATTATCAAAATTACCATCTGTTTAGAATAATCTTTGAATGTGACAAAAATGTTTGCAGCTTAATTTTCAAGCAAACTTCTGTTTAGCGTCAGTGAGTAAATGTCAGCTCGTCACAGATTTTAAAGGGCAATTCTGTGATTGGGCACCACATTTACACTCCCTTTGCTCACACAAATGCACAGAAAATTAGCATTTATGCATATAAGTGCGCGCTTACCCGTGCAAGAGCTAGTAGGGCATTTTGAGAAGAAATTTGTTCAAATGCTGCATCATGACACTTTTTGGACGTTTTTCTCTTTCGAAAATGAGCCCTAAAGACACGTGGAGGGGCATAATCGAACTTGAACGCCCATCTCCATGGGCATCTATGTCCAAGAACGGGTAAGTGAAGGGGCGGGACAGACCGTATTTTTGAAAAAAATGGGCGCCCATCTTTTTTTTCGATAATACGGTTTGTGCCCGGTAAATGCATCGGATTTGTGCGGATTTGAACTGGGCGGTTTGGTTTTTCAGCGATAATGGAAACCGAAGGCGCCCAGCTCAAAAACGAACAAATCCAAGGCATTGGGTCGTGGGAGGGGCCAGGATTCGTAGTGCACTGGTCCCCCTCACATGCCAGGACACCAACTGGGCACCCTAGGGGGCACTTGTAACAATTAAAAAAAAAGTTAAATACCTCCCAAGTCCATAGCTCTCATCCCTTGGGTGCTGAGCCCCTCAAATCCTCCCCAAAACCCACTGCCCACAACTCTACACCATTACCATAGTCCTTATGACTGAAGGGGGGCACCTACATGTGGGTACAGTGGATTTTGGGGGCAGTTTGGAGGGCTCCCATTTACCACCATGTGTAACAGGTAGGGGGGATGGGCCTGGGTCCACCTGCCTGAAGTCCACTGCACCCACTAGCAACAGCTCAGGGACCTGCATACTGCTGTGATGGAGCTGGGTATGACATTTGAGGCTGGCATACAGGCTGGCAAAAAAAGTTTTTAAAGTTCTCTTTTTTTCGTGGGAGGGGGTTAGTGACCACTGGGGGAGTCAGGGGTGGTCATCCCCGATTCCCTCCGGTGGTAATCTGGTCATTTAGGGCACTTTTTTGGGACTTGTTTGTGGAAAAAAAGGGTAAAAAAAAATGACCCAAATTCACGCTAAAATCGCCTTTCTTTTTCCGATTATCGGCCGAAGGCGCCCATCTCTCCTTGGCCGATAAACACGCCCCAGTCCCACCTTCACCACGCCTCCGACAACTTTGCCCGTTTCCGCAACAGATTGCTACTACTACTACTAATATTAAACATTTCTATAGCGCTACTAGACTTACGCAACGCTGTACAAATTAACATGAAAAGACAGTCCCTGCTCAACAGAGCTTACAATCTAAATTGGACAGACGAACAGACAGCTAGGGGTGGGGAAATTGCAGTGGTAGGGGTGATTAGTGAGGGTGTTGAGTAAGAGAGTCATGGTTAGGAGTCGAAAGCAGTAGCAAAGAGGTGGGCTTTAAGCCTAGACTTGAAGACAGCCAGAGACTGAGCCTGACGTACTGGCTCAGGGAGTCTATTCCAGGCATAGGGAGCAGCGAGATAGAAGGAACGGAGCCGGGAGTTAGCAGTGGGGGAGAAGGGGGACGACAGGAGACATTTACCCAGCGAACGGAGTTCACGGGGAGGAGTGTAGGGAAAGATGAGAGCGGAAAGGTACTGAGGAGCTGCGGAGTGGATGCACTTGTAGGTCAAAAGGAGAAGTTTGAACCGTATGCGGAAGTGGATAGGGAGCCAGTGAAGCGACTTGAGGAGAGGGCTAACGTGAGTATAGCGACTCTGGCGGAATATAAGACGCGCAGCAGAGTTTTGGACAGATTGAAGAGGAGATAGATGGCTGAGCGGGAGACCAGCGAGAAGCAAATTGAAGTAGTCTAGGCGAGAGGTGATAAGGGTGTGGGTAAGGGTTTTGGTAGTGTCCTCGGAGAGGAAAGGGCGAATTTTGTTAATATTATAGATTGCAGTTGAAGACGCCCAAAATCGGCTTTCAATTATACCGATTTGAGCGCCTTTGCGAGATGGGCGCCCATCTCCCAATTTGGGTCAAAATATGGGCGCCCAACACTTTCGAAAATAAGGCTGATAGGTTACCACGTGTCTTAATGGAAATCTAGCACAAATCCTGTTATCACATAACACATCCTAGAGCAGAACTTTAGAAATTTCCCCATAAACCATATAAAGGAAGCTTTGTGGAGACCCTGCTACATACAAATAGGAGTTGAAACCCCATAACTGGCATGCCTGTTTCTTAGAAAAGGAGTCAGGTGCTCACCCAGGGCTGGCTTAACCATTAGGCAAACTAGGCATTCATCTACGGCAGCACATTCTGTGCTGGGGCAGCAAAGAGTAGCTGTAGTTAAAGCAAATTAGATCCTAACGGCCACACAAACTCAGAGAACAAGCCAGTCAAAATTCAGCCTATGGTGGTCAGCAGGGTTGCGGCAGCCATTTTGATTGAGCTGTGATAGGCAGGAACAAGTGAGCATCGCTCCTGCCCATGGGACCCCCTAGTAGTCCACCAGGGATGACTGAGGTAGGCCGGGGTGGGAGTTGGGGCTCAGGCTGTGGATCTCATTGTCTTTGAAGGAAGAAGCATGAAGACTGGGGGGGGGGGGGGAGGGAAGGCTGAGAAACCCTGATGCTGCCACCCAGAAGTTAACCGAGCACCAGCCAATATTCAGCCTGCTGCCTAGTTAGCTCAGCAGCTAAAGATAGGTCAGCTTTTTTGCTGTTCTAACTGTAGTTGCTTACTTAACAAGTTTGTGGTCTGAACATCTCCACTAACCAGTTAAGTACCGGTTCTACCTCCACCCAAGCACTGCCCTCAGACCACCTCAGCACTGACATATCTTGAACATCCAAATAGCTGGGGTCAACAGGACATCTTTGGTATGCCCTGTCCTAGAGGGATATGCTCTTGGGCACTGCAATACCTTCTCATGATGAATTCTGGTACCTGTGGTGTATCTCAATGTGTACTTTGTTGAGAATTAATGGGCTGCATCTACCAAGATGCACCTAATGTAAGCCTAAAACCCAGGAATGGTTACAAATCTCTTCTTGAAAACTGAATCATACGATATTTCTTATCGCAGGAAAAAAAAATTATGACAACCCCCCCCCCCCCAATAAAATGTATCAGAAATTACTTAAAAGTGGGCCTATTAACTAGAAACATTTTCCAGAAACCCTACTAATGAATAAGAAAGAAAGAAAGAAAGAAGAGATTTAGGGATAATCTGGTTTATGTATCTGCATCTGTGTGTGGGGGGGTGGGGGGTATGAAGGGTATTAACCATTTCTCTTCTAAATTAGATGGCTTTCCAGTCATTTTCAATGGCACTTTATAGCCAGTAAGAGTCACTTCATGGCAGCTGCTGTCTGTCTTTTCTTCCCAAACTTAGGGGCCCTTTTACTAAGCTAAGGTAGGCGCTACACGCATGCAGCACGTGCCCAAATGAGACTACCGCCAGGCCAGCGTGCCCCCCTAGTGGTAATTTCAGATAAAGCCTGGATGAATTATTTATTTATTTCCTCCCACATGCCATTTCCGGCAGTATTCAGCAGTTGCCACGTGCCGATCGGTCACCGCATGTATAGCGCATGAGCTCTTACTGCTAGATCAATGGGTGGCATTAAGGGCTCAGGCCGGTTTTAGACGTGCACTGGTTTCAATTTTTTTTTTTAATTTTTTATTTATAACCATTTAAATTTTTACAAGTGATAAAACAAGTTGCCGGAAATACAGAGAAAGTAATAAAGAAGAATTATTTCAGTCATGTAATTCTATTCTCTTCCTTAGACCACTAAATCTTCCGCCTGGACCAATATACTCACATCACCCCTCTCCTCAAGTCACTTCACTGGCTCCCGATCAGATACCGCATACAGTTCAAGCTTCTCCTACTAACCTACAAATTCACTCAATCTGCAGCCCCTCATTACCTCTCTACCCTCATCTCCCCATACGTTCCTACCCATAACCTCCGCTCACAGGACAAATCCCTCCTATCAGTACCTTTCTCCACCACCGCCAATTCCAGGCTCCGCCCTTTCTGCCTTGCCTCACCCTATGCTTGGAATAAACTTCCAGAGCCCATACGCCAAGCCCCCTCCCTGCCCATCTTCAAATCCCTGCTCAAAGCCCACCTCTTCACTGTAGCTTTCGGCACATAACCATTTACCTCTATTCAGGAAACCTAGACTGCCCCTATTGATTGACTGCATACTTGTCCTTTAGATTGTAAGCTCCTTTGAGCAGGGACTGTCCTTCTTTGTTTAAAATTGTACAGCGCTGCGTGACCCTGGTAGCGCTTTAGAAATGTTAAGTAGTAGTAGTAGTAGAGAGTGAAACAAGACAAGGAGATCAATTAAACAGTAAACAGGAAAAAAAGTGGTATTAACCTGATTATCCCCAGATATTACTCATCTAATTCATTATTCCACATTGATGATCTGGTTGGCTTCTTTGAGGCCAATACGGTGTACTGTAGTCAAATCATTTCATTGAAAACATACTTATTGTCCAATATTAGAAATAATACATCTGATTACATTCTTTCTCTTTTAAAAAACAGAAGTTATTTAACAATACATATACTTAAGTCTCTAATTCAAATCCCACTGATTAAAGTAATCCCAGTTTTCACAGGCTTCACTCCTTTCAAAGTAATAATTGAGGAAATATTTCTTAGGAAAACTTTAGGAGTCATACCCGGAACTCTGGGAAAAACAATAATCTCGATATTAATCATCTATAATAATATTCATTTTATTATTCAAAGTTTCTGGTCTATTATCATTTTCAAAATCATAACCGCTTCTTGCTCGTGTAGAATCATTTGTTATATCAATTTTTCACTCTCAAAGGGTTCAGTTAAATTGTCCATGTAACTCTCTAATAAAATTATCTGAAACAAAATTATTTACTGCCACCGTTAGGTCCCGAGGTGCCTTCCAGATGGTATTCAATGTAACCTCCATGGGAGCCAAAAACTCCAAGTTGATTTCTCTTAGGTGTTTAGGAGTGGTTCCGCCAATTCGGGTTCTGCTGTAAACGTCCTCCGTTTCAGCATATGCCTCTAACTCACTCCTCCATTCCTTTGGACATGGTGGTTGAATAATTCGGGAGCGATGGAGTTGTTTTTTCCAGGTCCAAGAGCGTTGACACTTCTTCGCCGGCGCTAATCAAAGGACTCACTAATCCTTTCATCTGTGGGCAGTTTGTCGCACAGCGGTCCCGCACTTGCTGCTCAGGGGACAAAACGCTGGCCATCGGCGGCTGACCGCTGGTTGTCCCCTTCCTCTCAGTTAAGGTAACTGCAATTGCAGAGAGGAAATTTACGTAAAGAAGACGAAACTTCAGATGGCAGCTGGGCCATTGGGCATATGAACTTCAGGTCGCCATCTTACCACTCACCCAGTTTGGGACACTCTTTGTCTGGTTTTTCCTCAGAGGCCTGTCTGATATGGGTAACGCTTCAGCATAGCCCTCTGAGTCATTGAAACACAGAAGCCCCTCCACCACAACAAGGTGGTGTCCCTTCGGAGAGGGCACTGGTTTCAATTTTACCACATGCCCTTTTCCTGTCACATTTTTAAAAAACCCTGTTTTGCAGACGCAGTAAAAAAACTGGCCCAGCACGCATTAAATACATGCACCTACACCACTGCAGGCCACTTTTTACCTCAGCTTAGTAAAAGGGCCCCTCAAACAGGTCACCCACCTAGTACACACAACCCAGCTGGCTCCTTTAGTATGATTTTCCTGTGCCTTTATGCTGCAACTTGAGGTTCAGCCATAACAATTCAGTTTTATAGTTTTATTTCTCCTTTGTGGCTTTTTTTATTAAGAGAAAAATATTCCGTAAAATATTTTTCACACATGGTATAAAGATAGCTGCACTGTAGGCTCTTCCCAATTGTAAGTGCTCATAAAATGAATATATTTACAAATCACAATCTTGTATGCATCTGTACATTTCAAACTTCAAGATTTGTTAGGCTCAACCTAATGCTTGCATTTAAGTTTATTAAAGTATTTTGTTGGTTTTGGCTTGTTTCATTAGTGTCCTGTAATTCAATTTAGATTCCACAGTGGACATACTACTGTTTTGCCTACAGAGAAGGATAAAAAAGAAAAACACCTATTTGTAATATGGTGGCTGTAAAAAAGGACATTAATTAGTAGAAATGTTTGTTCTCTCTCCCACTGGGTTGTGAGTAGGATGAATATTTCAATGTGATCAAAACTGGTTACCCGTGGAGAAAAAAATATATAATCCTCAAAACAGCAGCTTGACTCTTCCTTGTCACCTTTTTTAGCCTTGAAAAATATTTCCTTGAAAAATATTTTTTCTTTTATTATCATTATTACTATTTACATTAAGTGGCTATTTTCAACAGCCTGTGTAGTCACAAGACACATGGATACTTTCAACATACAAGCATTCTGCTAATTTTCCAAGGGAAATTACCCACTTTCTTTTTCAAAATTAAAAGAAAGTGCGGTACCAGAATGTAACTCACCATCAGCTAGTACTTAAAAAGGTGTGAGCAAAATCCAAATAAATAAATACATTGGCGTACTTCACACTCGCTATTTTGTGCGGGCACCCAAAGAGGGTAAAGTAGTGCACACATTTTAAGTAAAAAGCCTATCTTCTACCTTTGACCCAAACATACCTCCTTGCAATCAGGGTTCTAGGTCAGCTCCCACCTGGACAGCTTCCACCAGAGAGTTCCCACCCACCAATTCCCATTTGGACAATTCTCACCTAGGACAATTCCCACTGAACCAATTCCCACCACACCAGGGAAGACAATTCCCACCCATAACCCCAAAAATACAAAACACACAAGGCAAGTAATCTCCATCCCTTTTCTCTTCCAGACTGTTTGGGGAGGGAGGGGTCAGTACCCCCCTCCCCCCCACCACAGCATTATCTTTTACACATCCGTTTCCCCATCCAGACATGCAGTTCTTGTTGCCCCCACCCCACCCCCCAAAACTAGGTTTCAACCTAATTCATGTTGAATCAGAGATCTAAATGTCATAAATAAGTAAATAGATAAATATAAACTGTAGTTCTTGTGGGGGGGGGGGGGGCAATGCCACCCACCACCCCCAAACTAAGTTTCAACCTAATTCAGCCCCTCAAAATGGCACACTGATTACAATTTATAACAAATTACTACTCTATGAAAAGTTATTCTGTTATTATAGGTCCTCTGTGTACATCCATATGCTGCTCTAACCTCCTTGTTCCAGATGCCATAAAGAAAGCTTTGCTAGGACTTATGGGACCCGATACAAGAAAGAAACTGCAGTTGGTAAAACAAAAAAAAGGCTAGGGAGGGTGGGAAATGATCGTGGGGGAAAGTCCTTGGTGGGAATTGTCCCCCTTAAGTGGGAATTGTCCCAGGGAGAATTGTCCTAGGTATGAATTGTCTCGGGGTGGGGGGGGGGGGGGGGGGGGGAATTGGTGGATGGGAACTGTCTGGTGGGAATTCACCTGATACCTTTTTCATCAGGGCTGAGGAGCATCATTTTCCAACTGGAATTTTCCTTCATTTTAATATGACTAGACAGTTTGAAAATTTAACCTTTCAATCAATCATAAAGGTAGAAAAAGTTTACATGTCTCGAAAGAATGGAGAAAGCAGATGAATGCAATGAAAACGTTCAGGAGCCCTTTTAGAAAGTGGCAGTAGGTCTACCGCACATGTAGCTCCTGCCAAATTGACATTATTGCCCGGTTAGCGCACCCACCCGGCGGTAATTTTGAAGTTGGTACGTGTTGTTTCCCATAGCAGAAAATAGATAAATTCCAAAATTAGAGTAGCCTTAGATATTATAAACTGCAAAATATCCTTGAAGACAGGAGTTCACTTCTTATGAGAATTCATGTCTGACAAATTTTTCACCTTTTTAGACCATAACAGAGCTAGATATATACAAAACCTTAACAGTAAGAAACAAAACATCCTTACTTATACCCAAAAGTTCAATTTCATATTGCTGAAAGAAGTTGACGGGAAAAATAGTCAATTTTAGGAAAATGATTTATGCTTAAAATTTCTAACATCACTGAGATTCCCTAAAATTTCTGTTGTTCTCTTTTTAAATAAAAATCCTTAATTAAAGAACATGTCTATGCGTAGGGCCCAAAGCTTTACTTCCAAGACCTTCTGTTTTGATTTCCACCTTCAGCAATATTGTTGCCTTATTCTGGACCTCTTCCTGCAAATTAATCACCAGAAACTCTGTATCAGTCATTGCTCTTCATAAATCTCCCAAAAATTTCAGCTAATAGAACAAGTTCTTTTAAATCTAATTCAGGCCCACAAATCATAGAAAGTGTCTTAACTCAAACCAGAACATCAGTGTCTTTCACTGCAATTTCCAACTGATTTTAAAGTTAGCTTACAGTCTGTGGAGGAGGGCAGTGTTTTAATCTACTTTGGGGTTCATTTTCGAAAGAGAAAAATGTCCAAAAAGTATCATAAAGCACCATTTGGATGGATTTCTTCTCAAAATGTCCAAATTGGTATTTTTAAAATCTGTTTTGCAGATGTCCATCTATGCATTTAATCTGCAATGCATCCAAATCAAAAGGGGGTGCGTTGGGGGTATTTCGAAGGCGGGATTAGGGGGTGCCTAACACTTGGACGTTTTACACCATAATGGAACAAAACCAAAATGTCTAGGGCAAAAACATCAACATTTTGGTCTAGACCTGTTTTTCTAACGCATAAGACACAAAGAGGTACCCTAAATGACCAGATGACGACTGGAGGGAATTAGGGATGACCCCCCCCCCCCCCCATTATTCCCCCAGTGGTCACTGACTCCCTCCCATACCCCCCCCCCAAATGAGAATAAAAATAGTACTCACCAGCCTCTATGACAGCCTCAGATAAAGAGAAGCATGCAGGTCCCTGGAGTAGTCTCGTGGTGGATGCAGTGCATCATAGACAGATGGACCCAGGCCCATACCTCCTCCTACCAATTACATTTGTGGTGGAAATTGTGAGCCCTACAAAGCTCACCAGAAACCCACTATACCCACATGTAGGTTCCTCCTTCATCCATAATGGCTATTGTAGTGGTATAAAGTTGGGGGTAATGGGTTTTGCGTGGGTTTTGCAGAGCTCAGCAGACAAGATATGGGAGCAACGTTGAGATGTATACCTGGGAGCATTTATATGAAATCCACAGCAATGTCCCTTAGGGTGCCCCACTGCTCTCTTGGGATGTCTGGGGGACTAGTCTGCTAAAAATGATGGCCCCTCCTATATCCTAATGGCTTGATTTTGTGCGTTTTTTAACTTGTGCTTTTTTTTTTTATGGCCTAAAAAGATAAAAACACAGAGCACAAAACCTTGTTCGAAACAGTATTTTCAAAAAAAAATTTATTTTTTTGAAAATGGGTATATTTGCTGTTCAGAATTGGTACATTTAGCACAAAACATCCAAAATCCGACAGACACACTATCAAAAATGCCCCTCTTTGTCAACAATAGCACTAATCTGATAGCAGCAACAACTGAAGCTCTATCCAATAATACATAAGTACATAAGTATTGCCATACTGGGAAAGACCAAAGGTCCATCGAGCCCAGCATCCTGTTTCCAACAGTGGCCAATTCAGGTCACAAATACCCGGCAAAATCCCAAAAATGTACAAAAACATTTTATACTGCTTATCCCAGAAATAGTGGATTTTCCCCAAGTCCATTTATAACGGTCTGTGGACTTTTCCTTTAGGAAGACGTCCAAACCTTTTTAAAACTCCGCTAAGCTAACCGCCTTTACCACATTCTCTGGCAACAAATTCCAGAGTTTAATTACACGTTGAGTGAAGAAAAACTTTCTCCAATTCATTTTAAATTTACTACATTGTAGCTTCATCGCATGCCCCCTAGTCCTACTCGTTCCAAAAGTACAAAGATTAGGAGACACTCAAGGAAATTACATGGAAATATTTTTAAAACAAATAGGAGGAAATATTTTTTCACTCAAAGAATAGTTTAGCTCTGGAACTCTTTGCTGGAGGATGTAGTAACATTGGTTGGCGTATCTGGGTTTAAGAAAGGTTTGGACAAGTTCCTGGAGGAATACTCCATAGTCTGCTACTGAGACAGACATGGGGAAGCAACTGCTTGCCCTGGGATTGGTAGCATGGAGTGTTGCCATGATTTGGGTTTCCGCCAGGTACTTGTGTCCTGGCTTGGCCACTGTTGGAAACAGAATATTGGGCTAGATGGACCATTGATCTGACCCGGAACGGCTACTCTTATGTTCATATGAAGTGTAGTAGAAGATGAGGCAGGAAGGGAAGCGTGAAAAGTCCTATTAGTGAGAAATGAAGTGAACCATGCCAGAACAGTCCCACTAATCCCCAGGATAGTCAAATGAGACATCAGCAAAGAGTGACTAACAAGATCAGAGAAGGCTTGCACAAACAAATGACCATTGACGAGATTGTAAAACCGGACATAGGAGAGTCTGAATGGGTATCAAGAGGAAGAGAGTTCCAGGCGGCTGGGGTCAAAGAGAAAAAAGCCAAATGATGCATGGATTTGAGCCTGGTCGATGGCAAGTTGGTGCCCCGAAGAGGAGTGGAGAGCTTGAGCGGGCCTATAGGGAGTAATGAGGGAAGCTAGGTAAAGGGGGTACCCAAATGGAGGGTTTTGAAAGTCAGGGTAAGGATCTTATGGATTATGTGGTACATGATGGCGAGCCAGTTGTGGTGTTGAAGGAGTGGGGAACACATGGTCAAAGCGAGGGGCATTAGTGAGGTCTGCAGAAAGGTCTAAGGACATCAATAAAACTGCCTTTCCTTGATAAAGAGAATAGTAATCATTTAGCAGGAATAGCACGGCAGTCTCAGTAGAATGTGTTTTACGTAAACCCAGTTGAAAAGGGTGCAACACATTTGAAGCCTCAACATGTTGTGCAAGCTGCATAAGGACAAGACTTTCCATAAGTTTGGCTAAGAAAGACAAATAAGAAACAAGATGAAAACTGGTAGCAAGGGACCTGTCGAGGGACCTGTTTTTCAATATAGGATGAATAATTATGTTTTTTCAGAAAGAAGGGACAGATCCTGAGGAAAGGCTATTAATAATCATAACCCTATCCAGAGGACCAAGGCTGTGTCTGGATTCAAAAAGCCAAGTAAAGGGTATTGGATCAACCGAACATGTGGTCTCTCTAACAGAATCAAGCAGCTTTTTGAATAAAGTAAAAGATTTGAAAAAAAAATCAGGACCAGGTAGCTGACAGTGATGCAGCTGAAGCATCTTGAATGGAGGGGAGATGGGGGAGGTGAGCGAAGGATGTGGTGGAGGAGAAACTGGAAAAGGAGCCTGGAGAGAAACAATTTTGGAAATAAAGAAATCAGCAAAGTCCTGAACCTGGAGGGAAGGAGGAACAGAGAGAACAGTAGAGAGACCAGAGATTCAGGTAACAAAGGAGAAAAGTTGTTTTGGGCGATTAGAGGCTTTATGAATACAAGTATAGTAGATAAGATGAGACTGTTAGAGCCGAGCAAAATAACGAAAGCTGGGTGTAATAAGTGGCAAGTTCACTGGGGGCCTTTGACTTCCACCAGCGGTGCTCAAGACCATGCAGCTGGCATTTTAAAGGATGGAGGCTACCGTTGTACCAAGGTTTCTTCAACGTGCGGTTAGTCTTCCTTTTACCACCAGAATGACAGGATAGAGAGCTAGTGAGAGAGGAGTCCCAGGCTGAGGCCTGAGCTGGCAAAGGAAGAGAAAGAAAATCAAGAGAGTGGGAAGGGAAGCAGAGTCGAGGAAGTAGGCTTTGAGTGTGAAATTGGGAGACAAAGGACAGTAGTGGGAGGATGGCCAGGAAAAAGACAGCTTAAAGGAAAGAAGGACATAATCAGACCAAGGAAGAGAGGTGGAAAAAAGACTCATAAGAGGGCAACCTTTTGCTGGCCTAAATTTATCTATATATCTATACAGATGGAGGATGAATATCGACGACTATCCATAGAGATAAATGAAATGCCCTTTACCCAGGTTCCAACACAGCACTATCCAGAAAGTGCCAGAGCAGTTTAAGAATTTTCAGTGGTATTATCTGGATAGACCTTCTCCATCTACGGAGTGCCCCAACAGCTTTCCCTGAATTACTTGAAGAGCATCCCTTTTGTTTTATACCTCTCTTTCTTTTCTTGACAAAATAGAGTCCTCCCCACTTCCCTCACTCTTCGTTGATTATTTATATGCATATACTATCATTTCTTTACTTACACTTATTATTTGATTTGTAAGCCGCCTAGTTGGCACTGCCAGTTGGCAGGTTAGTAAATCTGAATAAAAATTTGAAATTTGATAGTGCCACTGAAAATTGATGGATAGGGCACTCAGCCATATAGGGCCAGATTCAGTAAATGGAACCCAACGTTAAGCGCCGTTATGATCCGCGTTAAGATAGTATTCTGTAAAGGATGCTCTCCACAGAATGCGTGTATTTGGACATGAGCACTGAAGCCTGCCAAAGGCTGGTGTAAATGCTTGCGCCCAACTGACTTAGTTGGGATGAAAGCCTGTATAGAAATGCCATCTGGGATTATCACCAACACCTTAGGATCTGTGGAGGACTCATTTTATGTAGGAAATTAAAATAGATAAGAGGTCAATGTTCAAAGCGATTTAGCCAGGCAGGAGAGGCGCCTTCCCAGTAAACAAGAGAGTGCCGCTAAATATCCACTGTAATCACCTAAGCCAAACCAGTTATTTTGTGGGTGGCCCAGGGGCAGAGTCGGGGAGTGCCGATATTCAATACTTAACCGAATATATTAACTGGGCAAATCAAACTGCATTAAATACATTCCTATCTCTGTCTTTGTCTGGTGTAACTTACCCAGTTAATGGCTGAATATTGGTGCTGGCCATCCGCATACACCCGGATATTCAATGCTAGTGCCTGGACATGGCCCGGCATTACATATATGGGTAAAACACATACAGCGGCAAAAAAAATTGCTGATCACTGCAGGCTGAATATTTACCTCTAATTTGTTTAAAAACTAACCCCCCTGTTTACAAAGTCACACGGCAATGCCGACACAGCCCATTCAAAGCGAGTGGACTGTTTCTGCATTACCGCACCGGCAGCCACTAGCACGGCTTTGTAAACAGGGAGGTAAGTTTGCGTTGCATAACTTTATCCACAGCATCCACTGATATGACTGAATCTTGAACAAAATCTGATCATGAAGCTAACCAGGTGTCATCTTTTTTCCCTAGGGACTGCCCAGGAAAAGGAGAGCATGAGGTTTCCAGTATGTTTGTCATTATTACAGGTTACATGTATAGAAAGAAAGTTAATTAAGCTTTTCAAAAAAAAATCCATCACACATCAATGGCTGCATTTTCACAAATACAAAATGTTGAAGTGTCTGCTGCCAATTAAAGTGTCCTTTTTTAAAAAAATGAGTGTTAATTGCCTTGGAAATTTAGAAGAAAGTTATACCTTGTCAAAGAAAGGCCAGTGCAGCCTTATGCTCCCTTTCCAATTCAGGTGGTAATTACCAGCAAACCTATATTTTCCATAGTAATGAGGAGACACGCCATGTCTATCAAACAAATAGATAAAAAGGCTCAGTTACCTCAGAAACACTTCAAACATGAAGGAAACTTTTCAATTTTGACTGTCAGGCCTTCACCTATAACATCTGTAATAAGAAAGGGGACATTAGTAGACAGGTAGACAAACTGACAAGACAAAGATATTCAACATCATGTCAGTTTCATAGTTCCGGAATCACATGAGTCATGGGTTCCTCTCACATAAAAACTTGCTTCCATGTTCAGGACTTAGAAATACTTTTGGCAAAAAAGTTATGCTCTGAACCAGTCTTACTGTACATCCAGAGAAGGCAGAACTGAGAGACCCTGCACACCTCTGCTATGTGGGGCTGTTATCTTCGGCATGTAGGCTGCAGCTAACAATATTCCAATCAGAGCAACCACAGCAACAATGAAGGCTCAGCAGAGAGACACTTGTGAATTACAGCTAGTTTTGTCCTAGGCCATCGCATTGACCGGGCATCAGAGCCGGCTCAAGAGATTGTGGAGTCCTGAGCCAACTTTTGCTTCAGACCCCTCCCCCTAACCTCAGCTCCCTTCTAGCCAGCCTGCCTACCTGCATAACCCTGACTCAACCTCAATCCTACACTGGTGGCTGCCTTTTTCAAAATGGTGCCGCTAGGAGTTCAAGCTGCTATATAAAAGAAAAAAGCCCTTACACGGCAGCTTGAACTCCCTAGTGGTAATGCTCTGAGACTGCTACTAGGGATCAGTGCCACCATTTCAAAGAAGGCTCTAGAACATCTACAGGAAATAATATCTTGTTCCCCCATTTTACTGTATTGGCTATTTTTTCTTCCATTTGCATCTTTGCATTCCTGACCAATTTACCATCTTCTCTTAGCTTTTCCAGATATTGCTGCCTGTTTTCCTCTTTCTGCGATCTCTTGTAGTCATGGGCCCCAAACCTGCCCACTATGGGCAGATGATCAAAAGCCCCAAACAGCACTCTAAAAATAGCACTGGAACAGCGCAGGGCTTTACCGCCCCTATGATCAGAGATAATTGCTGGCAAATTTAAGCACACTATTCTCTCTGATCATAGGGTAAAAGTACAGGAGGATTGTGCCTGAGCAGACACCATCCTCCCGCACTTGGCAATCCTCCCGCACTTGTTTGACAGATCTAGGCTGTCAAAAGCCCAGACCCTATAAAACACAGGGGCTGGAGGTCCATGGACCACCATACCCCAACTATCCCCGCCCTGAGCCAAGCAAAATGGGGGCTAGAGGTCCGACAGACTTCCGGTCCCCCTGACCCCCCCAACACAAGTTCATGGGGCCTGGATATCCGGGAGGTCTCCAACTCCCCTGACCCCCCCCCAACACAAGTTTGGGGGGCTGGAGATCCAGGAGGGTCTCTAACCTCCCCTAACCCCCCCAGCATCCCCTCAGATATCCTGGTGGTCCAATGGACCACGGGTCAACCCCCCTACCTGGTGGTTTAGTGGCCCTTCCCCACCCTCCTACCTTCAATTGGAAGAAGGAGGTGGCCTCCCTCCTCATCCATTGGCACCACCTCAAAAATGGCAGCACCCAGCCCTGCCCAGTGCATGGAGCTTCATACCATATAAGGGCTTTGATCATGGGGCGGTAGCAAAAACAGGTGTTAGTATGGTGCTAATAGCCTCTAGCACCTGTGTTTGCTTCTGATGATTGGCCCTTAAGTGCCACCTTTAACTGATGACATGACTTCCCCCCAACCCCCAACAGGGGGTACTAATACTGCCTTTGGAGCATCAGCCAATCAAGGAAATGGAATACTCAATTCAAGGATTGAACCAGGGACCTTCTGCTTGGCAATGCTCAGCCAATGAGCCACTCGGCTGACCAATGTCTCATCTCTGGTTCTGACTAACCTGGCATTCCAGAAGAGCAGGAGGAAATTTCTGGGACAAAAAATTGTTTTGTAACCCTTTCTCCAAAATCTAAACCTGAGCTTGTGTTCATGTTACTACCCTCGGGTCCTCTAGTCTGATCATTGTGGTGCTTGTCTTCAGCTGCGGACCAGAACCCTGTAGTCATGGCCTCTTAACTGAGTGGATTTGGGGAAACCATTGCTTATTCCTTGAAATAAGCTATGAGAAACTGGATGCACTTTTTGAGGTCTTCCTGAGAATTGTGACCAGGAATGGTCACTAACAGAAGATGATGCTAGGCTTGATAGACCTCAGTCTGACTCAGCAGAGCCACAGCAGGAGTGCAGAGCCTCAGTTTGGAAATTTCTGGTCATGTTCACTGAGACACTGCAGACCATCTGCACTCTTTCTAGCTTCCTCTATGGTGATTCCCAGACCCACCATGATCCCACTTGGGCTTCTACTGCTGATATCCCATACTCCATCCAGCTACATGTCATATGCTGGGTAGGTTTCAGCCCATCTGCATACTCCTAGCTTTCCCCATGGTGACTCCCCAGGTGCACCAAGACCTACTATATCTTTTTGTTTTAACTGAGACTTGGGCTTTGTCTGAAGACTCTGCTTCAGTTATCACCCTGACATGGAGGTTACATTTTTCCCATACACTTCACCCATTTCATCAAGATAGTGGTGTAAGACTGATCCTCTTGCCCTCCTGTAGGTTTTACCTCTTCTTCCACTCCAGTCTCAATTTTTTACCTCCCTTTGAGTTCCCACTACATCCAGCTGTTCACTCCACTAGCTAAATACCTGTCATGTATTGAAACCCTGATAAGTCCCCCTCTTACTTTCTCACTGATCGACTCATGGTTTTCCTTTTTTTCTTGTACCATCTTCCCCTTTCCTCATTCTTAGGGACTTAAACTTTCATGCAGATAAACATTCTGACTTTTGTGCCTCAAAGTTCCTTCTCACTGAACTTCTAACTATGCTCAGCTGCCCATACCTAATAGCATGGCCACTGCTCGATTTTGTCTGTATCTCCTACTGCTCTTTCTCAAACATCTTCACCTCAGTTCTATCCCTCTTTGCTAATCATCTGATAACTTTCACACTTAACTACTCTTTCATATAGTCTTATCCATTCACCCTCAACATATTTTGGAATCTCCAGACTATTGACCCTTGCACTCTCTCCAACGCTGTCTCATCTCTCCTGTCATCCAATTTGTTCTCAAAGTCTGACAATAAGGCTATCTCTTCTTGTAACACTGCACTGTCTTATACCTTGGACTCTCTTGCTCCTGCACTTCTCCATTCTGTGAGGCATACTAAACCATACCTTAGCTGACCTTTAGCATTCATTCCCTACATTTTTGTGCCTGCTGTTTAAGTACCTCTGGCTAAATTCCCGTGCCAGTGTTGACATCATACATTTGAAATTCATGCTTGCTTCCTTACAATCTGTTACTGCACTCATTAAACAAGACTACTATGTCCATCTGAAAAACTCATTTGCATCTTACTCTTGTCATCTCTTTACCACACTTAACTCTTCTCAAAGTGCTTCTACCCCAAACTCCCCCCCCCCCCACTCCACCACAGGTTCTCCCAACTACTTTCATGACATAAGAATATAAGCCTTGCCATACTGGGGCAGACCAAAGATCCAAGTAGTGAATTTTCTCAAGTCCATCTTAATAATGGCTTATGGACTTTTCAAAACCTTTTTTAAACCCTACTAAGCTGACTGCTTTTAACACATTCTCTGACAATGAATTCCAGAGTTTAATTTGAGGTTCACAAGGTTAATCTTGAGATCTCCATCAGGTCTACTTCATCTCCTTTGACTTCATTTCCACATACTTCCTTTGACCCCATTTTCTTAAAATTACAAAGAAGAAAACACACATTTTCTCCTCCTCCAAACCTACTATCTATTCCTCTGATCACATTCCCATCCAGCTACTCAGCTCAGTCATGTCCTCAATCTATTACTTTCCACTACAGCTGATCCTGCTGCTTTCAAACGTGGTGATTCCACCATTCCTCAAAAAATCATCCTTTGATCCTATTTGTCCTACTAATTATCACCTCATCTCTGTCCTCCTTTTGTATCCAAGCTGCTCTGACATGCTCTTCACCTTCACTGTCTTGTCTATCTTTCATCTCAAGCCATAAGAACATAAGAATTGCCATTCAATCTTTAATCGCCAAAAGCATAGGAGAAATAAAAGGCTTTGAGACTAGAGAGCAGCACAGGAACAGGGTTAGTTACCTGGGTCCATCCAGGTCAGTGGGGATAGACCCAGGTCATGTGGTGGACCCATGGAAGTGTAGGCAACCCTTCCATCCATCTTCCCCCCCCCCCCCCCCGAGCCTCAGGGCACCCTCCCTGAATGTACCTCAATGCACCCTGGTAGCCTGGTAGCCTCTTTGGGGCAGGAAAGATCCTCACTATTTCCTGCCTGTTGCCACTGATCCACTCGCTGCCATCACTTCATCAAAATGGCTACCGAGACTTCAAGCAGCAACCTCATGAGACTTCTGCGTAAGTCTTGCGAGGCCACAGCTTGAAGTCTCAGCAGCCATTTTAAAGAAGCAGCAGCAGCAAGTGGATCAGCGGCAGCAGGCAGGAAAGAGTGGGGATCTTTTCTGCCCCAAAGAGGCCACTAGACTATCAGGGTGCATTGAGGTACATTCGGGGAGGGCACCCTGACTCAGTACTGGAAGAGAAGGGAGGGAGGTGGATGGATGAATGGAGTTGTGGGTGGGAAGGAGCTGTAAAAAGGGTGAATAGAATGTAAGTGCAGGGACAGAAAGAGGCTGGAAAAAAGATTGGTAAGGGGAACATACATGGAGGGAGGAAGGGAAAAGGGGGAATAGGGTATATGGGATAGATAGAAAGGAATGGAGAGGAGAGGAGGGGGTCATGCTGTTCATGGATGGGAGGGAAAGAAAAGGGTGATATGCTGCTCATGGATGTTTACTTTTTTAGAAATGTACATCTTTTTTAATTTTGTAATTAGCTGAGTACGAAAGAAAATGCATTTGTTACTTTTACCAGTATTTTCACTGCATATAGAATCTGGCTTTCTTGGGAGGAGGACAGTCAAGATGGCTGTGCAGCAGGGTGAGATGCACTGCGGCAGGGGTGGGGATGGAGGAATGGGGTGCAGAGCAGTGGGGATGGGGACAGGGATGGTGCAGTGGGGACGGGCAGTGATGGGTTAGATTAAATTTAACCCTATAGGCTGCAGGCAGCTGATGACTCTCTTTAAGCAGAAGAGAAACATGGTCAGTCTTTTTGTCATGATAAATTAATCTAACTGCAGTTTTTTGAACTGTCTGAAGTCTACTAAGCATATACTGTTGGATCTCATTATTAGTAGCACTGAGATAGTCACTGGCTGATTATTAAAGAATGAATGAGGACAAGACAGTAGGATGGTTCTATCAAGCAGTGATCAAAATAGATCTAATTTGGCACAGAGCATAGAAACAAGGCCTTGTAACCTTAGCAATTTGGGGTTCAAATGTAAGTGCTGAATCAATAATGCCTCTTAGAACTGACAGTGAGAACATAAAACAGTTGAAATGACCATTCAAAGCTGGAGGGTTGGAAGAAAAGAGTATTAGAAATCCACACTGCTTGGCATTTATAAATATTAAGGCCCAGGTGCCATCTTTGAATGTGGGAGCCAGTGGCATTCCTAGCCTGGATGGCACCCGGGGCGGATCGCCGATGCGCCCCCCCGGGTGCAGCGCCCCCCCTGCGAAATGACACCTCCCCCCCCGGCGAAATGACACCCCCCCCCGGGTGCACGCCGCTGGGGGGGGGTGCCGCGGCACGCGCCTGTCGGCTCCGAGTTCGCTAATCGCTCGTTCGCTGCAGCTCCCTCTGCCCTGGAACAGGAAGTAACCTGTTTCAGGGCAGAGGGAGCTGCAGCGAACGAGCGAAGTTAGCAAACCCAGAGCCGACAGGCGCGCGCCGCGGCACCCCCCAGCGGTGTGCACCCGGGGCGGACCGCCCCCACCGCCCCCCCCCCCCTTGGTACGCCACTGGTGGGAGCGCTTAGTCTGCTTTATCCCTTGAAGAAGCCATGTAAGTGGTGAAACTTGGATCCGAGTTGGGACATTGTTGGATATTGTCCATGTTGAATGGTTACAGCCAGTATCTATCAATGGAGAGGCTTTTTTGTGATTGCTGGAACAGTGGATAGTTACAAAACATCTTTTAACAGCCATATCATACAGATAAGTTTTTTCAACTAGGTTGTTTGAATGATTTGGAAACAGATTGTGAACTATTAATGGATAATGAGCCTGGTGTTTGATGATAGATACTAGTGGCCAGAAATGTGTTAAGCACATTTGAATTAGTCACATATAAGTTTCTGAGCACATCATATTCACAATTATTTTATTTAATGAAATTTCTGGTTTTGGATTTAACATATCCTGTAAAGCCAGCAGCAGGATCTTTGCTTCCCCTACCAATCCCAAAAATCATAAGTACCTCCCGTCACTCTAAATCCTAGATGCCTAGCCAGAACAATATCCATGTTGCTCTTTTATTACCTTTTGAGTCAGAGCGAGCAAGGTAAAGTATTTAAGAGTTGACAGACACTCTTATTTCCCCCTCAAGTGGCTTTCCTGAATAAAAAGAATATCTAAACATGAGTTTCTCATCTCTTTACAAACCCAATTTTTTTTCCTATGGGAGTTAAGTCCCTTCACATTCAGGAATCCAACTCTAAATGCTATCAATATAACTCCACCACCTCTACTTCTCATTCTTCCTCATTTCCACCACTTTTGAATGAGTGGCATCTAAGTTGTCTAAGTTGTTGTCTCCTATGAACCCAAAAACAATTGAGATAACAAACCTCTACCCCACCCAAACACCAACTCTCTGCAAGACCTTCCCAACCAATGGATTCCCAGGGAGCCTGAATTGTGATCAACAGAATTCAGCAGACATTCCCAGTAGAAGAAAGATTCAAGTTTCATATTTATTCGATATACCGTCTCGGCAGTTTCAATCAATCTAATGACATATATACTAAATAGCAAGAAGAGGGATGAGAAAAGGTAAATACAATTTAATTAGAAGAGTTAGAAAAAAGTAAAGTGATAGGGCTTTGGTATTGCATATTCCAGTTTCCAGGACTCTGACTCCAGTATCCCTGAGCAGTAATTTGGATAAAGAGAAAATTTGAGGGCTTTACGAATTTAAAGTTTTACAGAAAAAAATGTCTTAAGGCCAGCCTTAAATTTCTGGAAGGAGCTTTCCAAGCGTAAAGTTGATGGAAGATTATTCCAGAGAGTGGGACCTGTAACAGTAAAGATTGAATTTTAAATCATACCTAATATAATGTAACAGAATGAAGATTCTGCTGGGATTACTAAGAGGGGCATAATCGAATGGGGCACCCAAGTTTTCCAGGGGCCGTCCTCGCAGGACGGCTCCGTAAAGGGGCCGGGAAACCTGTATTATCGAAACAAGATTGGTGTCCATCTTTCATTTCAATAATATGGTCGGGGACGCCCAAATCTCAACATTTAGGTCGACCTTAGAGATGGTCAACATAAATGTTGAGATGATTGTCCCCGGTTTTCGGTGATAATGGAAACCGAGGACACCCATCTCAAAAATGCCCAAATCCAACTCATTTGGTCATGGGAGAAGCCAGCATTCGTAGTGCACTGGTCCCCTTGACATGGACACCAACCGGGCACCCTAGGGGGCACTGCAGTGGACTAACTGATGCACTAACTGAATGGAAAAAGCCCTTCCCTTACCAATCCCTTAGCGATTCGGAAAGGAACGGGCATGCATGAAGGAAATCGCATGCAAATGAGCTGCTTGCTGTTAGCTCATTTGCACATGATTTCCTTCCTAAGGAGGGGAAGCCACTGCAGAGCAGCCAAGCGTTATGTGTGGCTGCTCTGCACATGCCAAAGATGGCTTCAGACAAGCTGCGTGTATAATAGCTGTCTACAACCTTAAAAAAACACAAGTCCAGGTGAAAATGTCCAAGTGCTCGTCAGGGATATCTTTTTTTTTTTTTTAGTATGGGTGAAGGACGTCCAGGTGTTAGGCGCCTTCGCTATGCTTTTGTGCCTGCGATGGGCAGTTGAGGGTGTCCAAAATGTGGATGTTTCTGTGAGAAAGATGTTCATGCTTTTACAATGCCTCTGACACCCCTTTATTTATTTGGATTTTGGATCACAAGTAGCAGCAGTGGGATTTGAACCAGCCACCTCTGGATTGCAAGACCAGTGTTCTAGCCACTAGGCCACTCCATGGCCTTGAAATTTGGCTGTCCCTGTGGGGGGGCAGTTCAGGACATCCAAAATGTTTGAAAGAAGGACGTCCACACCTTCGCTATGCCTCCGCTGACACACACACACACACACTCCCCCCACCCAGGGACCTGCATACTGCTGCGATGGACCTGAGTATATTTGAGGCTGGCAAAAAAAGTTTTTAAAGTTGTTTTTTTCAGGGTGGGAGTGGGTTAGTCACCACTGGGGGAGTCAGGGGAAGTCATCCCCGATTTCCTCCGGTGGTCATCTGGTCAGTTCGGGCACCTTTTTGAGGCTTTGTCGTAAGAAAAAATGTACCAAGTAAAGTCTGCCAAGTGCTTTTTTCCATTATCGCTTGAGGACGCCCATCTGTTAGGCATGCCCCAGTCCCACCTTTGCTATGCCTCCGACACACCCCCCGGTAACTTTGGTCATCCCTGCGATGGGAAGCAGTTGGGTTTTCGATTATGCCGATTTGGGCGACCCTGAGAGAAGGACGCCCATCTCCCGATTTGTGTCGAAAGATGGGCACCCTTCTCTTTCGAAAATAAGCCTGATTGTGTGCATAAAGAGAAGTAAGGGATCAACAGTCATGACAAGAATAGTGGTATTCTGGAATAATAAGTTTTATTGAATAACATCAGAATTTTAAATGGTATCCAATATGCTACAAGTAACCAGTGTTCCCTATCCTGCTGATCCCCTATTGCTGCCCTACAAGCCCATCCCATTATACTACTCCACCCATCCCGCAGCACTCACTTTCATATCCAACTCACACTCATCCTGCTGCTTCAGCAGTCTCCCTCATGCAGCAGGATAAGGCAGATTGTTGAATCAGCAATCATCTTCCTCACCCAACTCCCTAAATTCTCTCCCCATTCCCACCTCCCTCCGAAGGCCCCCTTCACACAGTCCTACCCTGTCTCTTTCCTCCATCTCTGCACCTCAATATAGCTTACCTGTAACCCCCTAACCTTATGCACAGACAAATAACTTTCCAAAGGAACTCACACTCAGTTTCTATACCCCACCTCCACTCCCTCAATTCAGAACCACTGTATAAGTCCAGAATCTTCCAGGTCTCACTGACAGTCCTACCACAGCAAACATAGCAAATTTAAACTTGTGGACCTGCACCCCATGAGTCTTCAAAGACATTTATTTGTTTGTTTGTAACCCCTCAGCAATCTGGAGTAGACCTCACAGGGTTTTTTCTACAGTGGTATGCAGACTGAAGGGCACATTTTTAGGGAGTAAACAGTGATGTACAAAGTTATTCTCACTGGATACTGTACTTAGGTTCAGTTTGGAACCAATATAACTGGAAGGTCATTGGCAAATTAATCCACACTCTCCATTCTTCACCAGCACTTAATAACTTAGTCCAGGCCAGAATTGGGACTCTGAACAAAATATTTACTAAACACTAGCTTCAAGAAGCGAGAAGTTATGGTGCCATGCTCCACACCTGTTTTCCATGATCCCCAGCAGCATTCCATGCCAAAAGAATCTATCCTATTTCCTGGAACTCTGCAGGAGGGCACTGACTGATGATGTCACTTCTTGCCTAGTGTGGTAGTTCCTGATTCTCAACCAGTACCTTTGCAACAGGTCTCCTAGCTTTTGCCTGTTGTGCCTTGCTACATCTGTTCTCATTCCGTGTTCTGGGTTGTGTCTCGAGCCTGCATGCCTTGTTCCAGTGTCCCTGCCTTGCTCCAATGGGTCATCCTGCTGGCTTTCTCTACCCTAGGGCTCTTATAAGAGCCACCTGCTGACCTCTGGCCTGTTCTTCACTTTGTTTGCCTGCTGCCTGTTCCTGACTTTGTCTGCCTGCTGCCTGCCCTGACCTCCAGGATTATTTGGATTTTGTTGAGCCTCTTCAATACCATTGTTGGTATCCGGACCTGCTCACCTGCTCTGGCCTCTGTTACAGTACTCCTACTCTCCTGGTGACCCTGTAGACTTAACACAATAATGAGCTGAAAATCAACTTAATGATTATCAACTTAATGAAAAATCAACTTAATGAAAATCAACTTAATGCCTCTGCCCGTAATGACAAAAACAATATTATTTTTTCTCTTCTAATGGAAAGGAGGAAAAGACCTCAAATGTCCTCGCTAGACGGCAAATATGAAAATTTAATGCCAGTTCATATTGGACTCTGGTCATATCATTGGTCAAAAACCTCCTGTGATAAACTCTTCATTATTTTTATCTTCTTCATTTTTGTCCTTTTTTTCTTTTATGTGAAATTATCAATAATATAAAGAAACATGGCTGTATATATAATTCCACATTTCATACCAGTCCAACAACTCCTTAAGTTGATATAATTCACATACAAATCTATTGACTAAATAAACAGCATTTAGCTTAATTGCTTGGTTCATACACCCAACAGGGCTCTCCTTTTCACTCTCCCAACAAGCTTCTTCAGGGGACTAAGTGCTTTCAGGACCTGTGGAAAACATATAATCATATCAACCGCTACTACTGATGTCTTCAAACAAAACCACAAATGGTAGAGTGCATTCTCACTGTAATCACACACACACCACTCTTCCAAAATGGAGTTTCACCGGCTGTGTGATGCCGACCTTACAACTGGAACTGGACCCTTTAAATAGACTAAAGCATGTCTCATTTGAATAAATTAAAACATATTTATTCTTTCTCTATAGAACACTAAACGATTCTTAAGAAAAAAGCCATCCATTCAATTTGTGAATTCAAGCCTCGTGGGTCTAAGAATTTTAACAAATAAATACAACGTTGTTCTCGTCATACTAGAATCTTATTTTGGTCTCCTCTTCTCTTATTGGGCTGGACACGATCAATTACAAAACATTTAAAGGATTCAAAACCATGATTTCTTTCAATGCAATGTGCAACCAATGGTGCTTCTTTCTTTTGATTTTTAACACAGGAACAATGTTCTGTAATTCTCTGGTGTAAACTTCTCGAGGTTTTGCCTACATAAATTTTCTGACATACATTTCAAAATATAAACTACAAAAGTAGATTGACAATCTGTGTTATATTTCAACTTGAAAAGTTTGCCATCAATTAGATTTATGTATCAGTCATGGAACACGTTTTGCAATGACCACACTTCTTATGTCCTCTAGACACATTAGAAACCTCTTGTGGTATTATCAATGGTAAATTGGAAGGGCTGAGTATTTCTAAGTTTCATGTTCTTGAAAAGGCTACTCAATCTCTGATCACAAAATACCTTGTGTGACTGCATTCTGGCCCAATCTTTCTTTATGTTATTATTCTATCACCTCCACTTGAAAATTGAGCTACAAAAGTGTTCACCTTCTCCTGATCTCCTGTATTCCAATTGGTTTCCTTTGATAACAACAGTCCCCTGTTATTATATTTTTGCCCTTTTATAAGCTGATTTTACCACACTTCTTGGATAATCTCTTTGATCCAGATCTTATCTTTTGGCACTTGTCTTAAAATCTGCATCTCTTGTACAGATTCTTCTAAACCTCAAGAATTGGGAAAATGGTAGACTGTTCTTCAATCTGACTGGATGACAACTCTGATATTGGAGGAATGTGCTTCTATCTGTACTTTTCTTATATACTGTTGTAACAAATGTATTCTCCTCCATGTGTACTTCAGTATCCAGGAACTGAATAACTATATCTGAAAATGAATTGGTAAATTTTATGCTCATTCAACAAGCTCATGAAGTTCATCTATTCTTCCAGTCCATATCATAAACATCAATAAAATATTTCCATAAAGCGATTTTAGTTATAAATGGAGAATTTTCCATCCATGTCTTCTCAAATCTGATTATAAAAATGTTAGCAATAGAGGGACAAATTATTGTGTCATTTACATTAGGTTTTGCTAAAAGATAGTCTGTATATTGACCCTGTAGACTTGGCCAGCCCTGGTCCTAGCCGGGTATGACTCACCTGCCACCAGTCGGGCCTACCTAGCCTCCGGGTTAGTTAGGCAGCGTCAACTCAGCTGTGGCCCAAGGTCTCACAAATGGAAGTACAATCCCATCCCATCACTGTACATCTGGAAGACCAGTGTGGGGAAGTTCAAGTGTAGAGGAGGGTCTGACCTTGGTAACCTCAGTGTTGCAACATCCTCAAGCTGTTAAAATCAAGTTGAAACTGCAGAGGGTTTGAGAGAGGAGGAATTGTGGTTGTTCAGTCTCAACCCATTGCTATATACCTGGAAGATCAGTGTGGGGAAGACTGAGTGCAGAGGAGAGTTGTACCTTGGTGATTTCAGTGTGGTGACCTCCACAAGCTGTTAAAAGCACACAGACCCAATGGTGCACAGTTGCAGGGGTGTGCCCAACTGCCAGGCCCCTTTGGAGCCCCTTCAGAGTACCAGAGGAGCCTGAGTAGTTTATTGAACTGTGAGGTGTTCAAGCTGAATCCATTTTATAAATACAGTTATGATCTTTTTTTTTTTTTAAGTCTGTGCTGGAATGGGTAAACAGAAAATCAAAAGCAAACAGCTGACTGCTTCAGCTCCTAAAATGTTAGGCCCCATGGACAAACATTGTCATGACAGTCTCTGTTGCTGGTTCTACAGGTGGAAGTTCTGCAGCATTTGTAGCTAAGGTGGTTTCCCTTAGCTCTGGTGATAGGTCTCTGCCTCTCCCACCTTTGAGTGTGGCGAGCTCTCTGAAAACCACCACAGTTGGGGTGAAGTCAACTGACTTGTGTCCCTCCACAGCAGCACTGGGAGCTATCCCCATCCCTGAAGTACTAGTGATGCCTTCATCTTTAGTCATCAGACCCTATGTCAGAAATTATGCTGCCAGGCATTTGGAAAATTTGTCACTAGGACTGAGAATATATTGCAAAATACGGTTTCCCAGGTGTGTATATTTACTGTTGGTTCTGCCACTAAATTTCAAGAGCTGGACCAGAGGGCTGACTCTTTGAATACAAAAGTGGGTGTATTGGAATCTTAGTTTTAATATGTTCATTCCATGGGGATCTCTGATATAAAAAAAATAGATTGATTACACTTAAAACTGGAGAATTTAGAAAATGTTTTAGGATGGAAGAATAAGAGGCAATCAACATCAACCAAAATAGTTAGATCAAGTAAAGATGACAGCAGTATGGTGTGCACATTAGTTTATTGGAGACATTAAAAGTCAACGTGGCCAGGTTTCAGTTTCTACTTATCTCTGTTATCAGCCTACAAAGCAATTCCAAGCAAGATATTTGCATTGAGTGCTTGCAAATACGCACTGTGGAGACTGGAAAATGTCTAGGGTATCACCTTGAGGTTCTACTGGAAAATGGATGAGTTAAATCCAACATGAGTTTATCTGTTTCCAGATGTAACCATCTTGTTTTTCCCCCAATAACTAAGGTTTATTAGGAACACACTAAAGTTGGAGAATACGTGAGTTGCAAAGTTTGATTTGAACCAGCTACTTTTCAAGACAGTTTTCATTTGTAACATCAGACACTCCACAAACATTAGGAAACAACATGTGTTTCTTTGTTTTCTAAAGGTAAACCTCTATCATGTCATAAATCTTGTAACACAGGGGAAGTTTCTGTGTTTTTAACTTCCCACATATTGTTCTTGAGAGACAAAATGACATCACACTCTCATAGTGTCATGTTTTACTTCCTGTTTTCTCTACTCCTCATTATTCCTCACAATTTGTCTAGAAGTCCAGCAGACTGACAACACAATTTGTCTAGAAGTCCAGCAGACTGACATCCCAGCTGTCACAGGTTAGAAATTCTTCATGATGAGAAAGGAAGGAAATCAGAAAGAAAATTAAACGTAACTGTATTTGAATGAAGCAATAGGTCTACAAATTAAAGCACATAGGTTGAGCACTTTACAAAGAACCTTTCCTCATGGTCATGAAAATGTAAGCAAGACATGTGTCGTTTCTATTGTATGCCAGTGTGGCGGATAGTGGTTCATGCAGCAGATTTTGCTCCTGGAGAACTGGGTTTGATTCCCACTACAGCTCCTTGTGACTCTTGTCAAGTCACTTAACCCTCCAGTGCCCCAGGTACAAATAAGTACCTGTATATACTATGTAAACCGCTTTGAATGTAGTTGCAAAAACCACAGAAAGGCAGTATATCAAGTCCCATTCCATCTTACAGGGTTAATTCTCTAAAGCAAGTGTTAACCTTGATATGCCAGTTCTGCATGTAAATGGTCAGAATACGTGCATAAAGGATATGCATCTATGCACTATTTTGTAAATATGTCTGTGATAGTGTGTGTTTTACAGGTAGGCAGCACATGGTGGACTCTAGGCAGAGCACAAATAAATAGGAGACAAACCACTGCAGAATCAAAGCAGACAACACGGCAGCAGCAGTAATTCAAGAAAGGATGAAACAGCAAAAGTTCATCCAAATGTAACTTTAAGGGTTTGTTTTTTAGATTTTGTGATATATATTAAGAGAACTATTTATTAATTTTTATTTATATCTATACTTTATATGTTAACAGGGAATTGCAGCATATACTTTGTACCTGTGAATGTATTTTGGAAACCTGTGTTATATATTTCTAAAAAATGCAAACATTACATTTTTAAAATTATTTTAAAGATGATCAACTCATGTGTTCTTTCAATGTTTTTATTTTGTGACATGTATTATTGGTAGACTCCTGACGAAGGTTTTCCGAAACTTGGCCAGGTTGGGTCTTGTTCCCATTAAAGTTGCATTTGAATGAACTTTTGCTGTTTCATCCTTCCTTGGATCACTACTGCTGTGTTGTCTGCTTGGACTCTAGGCAGACCATGGGCAGGGCACACATTTATGCATGTAACCTATAGAATACTAAAAGGTACATGCATATCACTGGTGCTTAGGCACACATATGCCAGCTGGCATAAGTCCTGTCACCTAGACGCATAAGCACATATATATCTGGTTTTGCTAGTATTCTATAAAGGAAAGTGGATACCCATGTTCCTTTATGGAATATGGCCCTGTCAGGTGCCCTCTGGCTGCCTGTTATAGAATTATTCAGAAAGGGGTCCTTTTACTTAGATGTGTCAATGGATTTAACATGTGGTAATGATTAGCATGTGCTAAATGATAAGATGCCCACTATATTCCTATGGGTGTCTTATTATTTAGCACGTGCTAATCATTAACGAGCGCTAAATCTGTTAGCACACCTTAGCAAAAGGACCCCTTAGTGTATGGAGTCATATGCATGATAATGACTTTGAAAAAGAGGGCAGAAGTCTATCAAAGTCCAAGAACTAGCAATTTGTACAATTCCTATCTCAAAGTGTTTGGATTTTAGATTTTATTGCTCAGCTTTCCAAATCTGAAAGCAAGGGTGAGTTACAAATTCAGATACTGCTGCTGGATCTCTGCTCATGAACACTCACAACCTATTTTCTCACTTAATGGTTTTCTGAACTCCAGCAACAGACTGAACAGGTATCCTGAACCAGAACCTGAAGTGGAGGAGTGGCCTAGTGGTTAGGGTGGTGGACTTTGGTCCTGGGGAACTGAGGAAGTGAGTTCAATTCCCAGCACAGGCAGCTCCTTGTGACTCTGGGCAAGTCACTTAACCCTCCATTGCTCCATGTAAGCCACATTGAGCCTGCCATGAGTGGGAAAGTGCAGGGTACAAATGTAACAAAAAAAACAAACCATGGCACTGCCAGCAAGAGAGATTTATAATGACCATTGTTAAACAGTAAAAGGGAATCAAAATAGCAAAAAACTTCAAGGATTCAGAAAAATAAGCTACACATATAGAAAAAGAGCTGTTTCCCTCTATCTCCCTGTAATAGGTCTTTTTATAATGCTACTGGCTGTACACAACACTGCACAATGATGTTAAATATTCAGATATATTAAAGATTATAAGCTCTTTAGAGAAAGGGCATATTGTAAATTAGTACCTGGGGCAATAAGAGAGAAAGCGACTTGCCCGAGATCAAAAAGAGCATGAGTGGCAGAGGCAGGAATTGAGTCCTGGCTTCCTTGGTTCTCAGTCCATTGCTGTAACAACTAGGCCACTTCCTCTCCCCATTTAAAACATCTTTACATAAATCCCACAGCACAGTTCTTGGCCCTTCAACTTCAGAGACAAAAATCATTGATCAGAAGCTGAAAGCTCTTAAGAGAGCTGAGCTCCACCTATGAAAGAGTAAAAAGATTTGTCCTAAAATCAAAGTCCTTGTCACAGTCTAGCTCACTTTCTCACAGTCCAATGATATTTCCTCTTCAGTAGATTGTTAGAGCCTGGACCCAATTATGGCATCTCCAATACTGTCCCAAAGCTTTCTTCTGCTTGTTCTATTTAACCATCCCTGCAAGTCTCTCATTTGGGTCTCAGAACAGCAATTCTGTATACAATCATACTCCTGTATCAAGAAACTTGATGACATTCTACTGCTGAGAAATCAATACGCAATTTTCTGAACAGTTAATGTCAATAGCAACATTTGAGTGGCCAATAGATTAATTCTTCAAAGTTTGTAGACATAGAGGGGCATTATCGATATGACGTCTAAGTCCGACTTTGGACATTTTGCAAAAAACGTCCAAAATCCACATAGGGAAGAAGGTCATTTTTGAAAAAGAAAAACATCCATCTTTTTTTCAAAAATACTATAGATGTTTTGTGTTTTGGATGTTTTGTGATTTAGACGGGGTTTTTTGGTCCATTAAAAAAAAAAAAAAAAAAAACATCCTAGTGCAAAACACACAAAATCAAGCCATTGGAATGTAGGAGGAACCAGCATTTTTAGTACACTGGTCCCTGACATCCCAGGACAGCAATAGAGCACCCTAGGGGACACTGCAGTGGACTTCATAAAATGCTCCCAGGTACACATCTGACCGTTTCTCCCTTACCTTGTCTGCTGAGCCCTCCAAAGCCCACTACCCCCAACTGTACACCACTACCTTAGCCTTTATGGGTAAAGGGGGCACCTATATGTGTGTACAGTGGATTTCTGGTGAATTTTGGAGGGCTCACAATTTCCTCCACAAGTGTAACAGGTAGGGGGAGGTAGGAGCCTGGGTTCACATGTCTGCAGTGCACTGCACCCAACACTACTCCAGGGACCTGCATGCTGTTCTAATGGACCTGAGTATAACATCTGAGGCTGGCATAGAGGTTGGTAAGTAATGTTTGTCATCACATTTTTTGGGGGTGGGAGGGGGTAGTGACCACTGGGGGAATAAGGGGAGGTCATTCCTGATTCCCTCTAGTGGTTATCTGGTTATTTAGGGCACCTTTTGTGCCTTATTCATAATAAAAACAGGTCTAGCTCAAAATGTCTATGTTTTAGTCCTGGACGGTTTTGTTTTGTTCCATTATGGCTGAAAAACATCTAAGTCTTAGGAACACCCAAGTCCCGCCATGAACATGCCCCTGGCACACCCCCTTGAGATTTAGATGCATTTCTGACAGACTTCAGAGAAATACGTCTAAAAAGAGGTTTAGAAAATACTGATTTGGACATTTTTGTGAGAAAAATGGCCAAATGCAGACATGTCAACTTTTTGGATGTTTTTCTCTTTTGAAAATGAGCCTGAAAGTATAGCAGAAAAACCTAAGCTAAATGAGCAATTTTAATCTATGGTATGCTTAGGGCATATCACTCCTGCACTTCAGTTGGTCCACTGGTTGCCTATGGATGTATTGTAAGCAATTCAAGTGCATGCATTCGGCATTCAGACTTGTGAGTGGCATTACCAATCTAGATCTGGCATTGCTGATTCAGGACTAAAAGCCATTTCATGGTTTGTAAGCATTGCAACAAGGGCTTTTAATTCTCCCACTAGTCACAGAGGTGCGGGAAGATGTTGACTTGTTTCCATGTCTTCAAAGTTATAGGCCTATAGTATTGGACTTTACTTACTACTACTTATCATTTCTATAGCGCTATGAGGCATACGCAGCACTGTACACCATACACAAAAAAGACAGTCCCTGCTCAAAGAGCTTACAATCTAGATAAGACAGGTAAACAGACAGAACAATAAGGTAAGGGAATAAAGAGGTGAGGATAAAAGGACAGGGCAAGTGAGTAGAGGTTAGGAGTCAAAAGCAGTGGTAAAGAGGTGAGCTTTAAGATTGGACTTGAAAACAGCTAAATATCTGTACCAAGAAAAGGATTTTAGTGCTATTTAAAAGAGCTTTTGCTTAATGTTTATATAGTTTTATTTTACATTTTGGACATGTAATTTATGAGAAGTTTTGAGGATCGCAATATTTTGTCTTTAGCTATGTTTAATTGTATACTGATATAGTAAATGATGGAGATAAAAACCTGCATCATCCATCCAGTCTGCCCAAGGCAACTAGAATTGTACCTAATAATAATAATCATACATGACACTTATATACCACACTTACAACAAAAGTTCAGTGTGGCTCAGAAAAGAGTAAACTGGACAAACTACAAGAATATTACAGATGATGGTCAACTAAACAGCAAGAAAAATAACACAGTCATTAAAAAATTTCTATAATCTGATTGCCTTCTTAGATCAATAAGTAATTTATTCCAGTGGCCAAATAAGCAAATGTACCAGACAAAACCTGTTTATAAACCACCTGTTTTGGATCTGGATATTATAAAAGTAGAAAACATCTAGATCCAGACATTTCTATGCGATAATTGTATTAGACTTACCATATACTCTGGTACTTCACTGTGCACAATTCGAAAAACAAGGCAACAAAGATTAAAGACAACATGCGCTTGCATTGGCAACCAATGCAGCTGTATCATTAATGGGGAAACTCTGTAAAATCTAGAAACCCTAAATACTAATCACTCAGTGGTATTTATTTATTTATTGCATTTGTATCCCACATTTTCCCACCTCTTTGCAGGCTCAATGTGGCTTACAATTCGTCATGGATACTGGAAATAGCAGTGAAGATACATTTGGTTTACAGAGGGTTTTGTGTTACATGGTGGAGAAATACATGAAGGTGTCAAAGCAGAAAGATATTATAAGGCATTATAAGACAGTCTGGAAGTTTTAAAGATTATACAGCTACACATGTTAGTTTCTCATGTTCACTACTCCCTCTATGGTGTCCACTGTTTTGCAAATCTTCGCGCCTTTGAGGTGTCCACTGTGTTGCAAATCTTCATGTCATCTGCAAAAAGCAAGCTTTTTCTTCTAACTCGGCAATGTTGCTTACAAATATATGGAACAGAATCAGCCTTAGCATCAAGCCCTACAGCACTCACCTTTCCTCCATGTGAACTCCATTTGTCACCATTCTCCACCATCCATCCATCAACCAGTTTCTGATCCATTTTATTACATCAGGGCCCATTTCCAAGTTGCTTAGTTTATTTGAGTCTCCTATGAGGAACTGTACCAAAGGCTTTGCTAAAATCTAAGTAGACTACATTCAGCACATGTCCTCAATCCAGTTCTCTGGTCAATCAAAGAAATCAATCAGACTCATTTGACAAGATTTGGCATGTAGCCTTGGATCTTGTAACTCATTGGATTGCAGATATTTTAACATTCTTTCTTTTCAACATGTCTCCATTGCCTTTCCCACCACTGAAGTTAGACCCTCTGGTCTGTAGTTTCCCACCTCTTCTCTGTTACCACCTTTGTGAAGAGAGACCACATCAGCCTTTCTCCAACCCTGTGGTTCTCCAGTCTTCAAGGATCTATTAAATATATCCTTTAGAGTTCCCCTCAAACCCTGTCTAAGCTACCTCAGTCTCTTGGGATGTATCTCTTTGGGTCCCATGGATTTCTCCACATTCATTTTTACAAGTTGTTCATAAACACATTGTTCCATGAAGGGAGCACTATATCCCCATATAAAACAATTTGTCAAACTTCTGCAGACTTTTGCCAGGTTTTTCTTCTGTAAATACTGAACAGAAGTATGATGCTTTTATTTGTGTTTCTATTGTAACTCATTTAGGAGCCCTTTTACTAAAGGGCGTTAAGCCTTAACGCATTGTGAAAAACAGGCTACCACAAAATACAGTAAAGCATTTTGCAGTATTTTGTTTACCTGCACTAATGCCCCAATGCTCAAAACTCTGGTGCTGTATGGAACAGCGCTGGAGTTTACCGCTACAACAGTGCCCAAAAATAATTTCCTTATGCTTGAAGCTAATAATATGCAAATAATATGCACGCTATTAGCTTCGAACATGAGGAAGTAAATCATGCAGATGGTGCCTGGCGCATGCGCTGAAGAGTCGCATGCACCAGAGAGGAGGAGGAGGGAGAGAAGAGGAAGGGCCAACATAGCTTCAGCCTGCACTCCTGAACTCTGCCCAGGCCTGCTGTTTGAATCGGGTCACTCACAGGCTTCATACTGTAGGCAGGGTCCTACTGTTCAGTGTGAGTGAATCCAATATTATTTCTTTACTTAAAACATTTCTATACCACTAATCAGACCTGCCAGATGTGCTGCTTTTCCTCCAGTTCATCAGAGTTCATAATAGGCTTGCCTGCAGAGTCTGTCAGACTACCCTAACCCTCCTCCCACGTTGGGGAGCTGACCCGCAGGTCAGGTGGCTGTGCACTACACTGGCCCGGTCTGGCTTGCCATGCTGCTTTTGCTTGCCAGGTTATCTAATGCCAGCTCTGAGCTGATGTTCAGGGCGCTCTCTTCTTTCAGCATTGCGCTGCATAGAAAATTAATTTAAATGAGATTAGCATGCTGCTTGTGCTAATCTTTGAAGTACTCGCTGTCCCCCGCGCTGAAGTCCTCTGAGCACTGCTGGCATTTGCTTCTGGGCATTGGAGCCTAAGTGCATGTTAGCTATTTTTAAAAAATACTTTTTAGAGGGGGCATGGCATGAGCGGAGAATGGACATAGAATTTGTTAACTAACTAGGGTGTTCACATTAGCACCTGCTAACTGGCTAATGTTGAGTTAATGTGGGAGCACTTAGCACACCCTAAATAGGAGGAAATAAGTGTTCCAATATTAATATTCTTGCAAGTCCTGTGTGCTAGTGAAAAAATTAGTATGGGACCTCCAATAAAAATTTTTGAAGTCCTATTTTAACAACATGCTAGAAACGGGCTTAGTGTATGGGAAAGTCCCATTTTAAAACACGCTAAGTTCATTTCTTAGCACACCTTAGTAAATTGTATAACTGAGACAATAAATTTGGTGGTGAGGAAAAAGGGATGAATGGGGGAGCAGATGTTAGTGAATGACTGAATTTGAGAGAAAGACGTGAATGAGTGAGTCTAGGGTAGTGTGGGGTAAACTTGGTGAGGGGGAGAATGGATAAGTGGTTGAGCCCAAGGAGTCAAGTGAAATTTTCAATGGCTAAAATGGGGTCACATCACAAAAATGTTTGGGAAAGACTGATCTAGATGCAACTTCTGCAGGGTTTCTGCTTGTATTTTAAAAAGACACATGCACCTATGTGTCTTTACATAATAGCCTGCAAATAGGCACCTTCATGCTCTATTAACTTAGGCACACCTGTTATAAAATTACTAAGTGTGTTTGGCTCAACCTATCCCATAGGCTTTCCAAGTACTAGCTCAACAGCATTTCCATTGCCACGGATCCTCATCCAAGAAACAAACTGAGGTCCCTTCTTTGGCAGTGTAGACTATTAACTGGAGGAACAGTTAGCTCTACCTCTACTTGATAGTACTCTACAGGTGCAGGTGATGGACGGGGCAGCTAATGAAAAGGAAGGTTTCCTTGCATCTGAGATACAGGAGAAGAAAAATTTAAAACACACACACAGTACTGCCAATAAATGATCTCTTATATCTCCAAGTTGGATCAAGGCTAAAAACACTTATTTCTAACACATAAGTCTTTACATCCTCAAGCTGGGCCAAGCTAGAAAAAGTACATGCATCTGAGTAAACCAACATGGGGTTTTACATCAGAATTAGATGCTATTAAATAACCTACTTTGACTGGGAAACTAATCATTTATTCTTTGTAGTAACAGAACCTCTAATAAGAATCTTGCACAAAAGACAGAACTAAACGAACTGGACAGCTACAGAAAGTGATTTATTTAATACTACATAAATTCAAAGGATACCCTTGGTAAGATGCTGTTTCCAAGTGACTGTGCATGCTTCCCAAGAGGCTAAATGACATACCATCTAAATGTATCAAACTACCTTCCAACTAGATTAAAACTCAAATGTGTCATAAGCAAAATAAAATGTACATTGAAAAAAAGAAGCCTTGCAGTATTTTAGTCTCCCAATAAAAAAAACTTTATTTTTACATTGCTGTGAATAAGAGGTTTATGTTAAACACAACTGTAACATCCAACTACAACATTAGTTGAACCAACTATTCACAACTTGGTGGCATATCATGACAAAAAGCCCCACGATGACAATGCATTTTTAACACTGTCAATATCTGGCACCCAGGACCTTCTTGTAAGGAGAACAGGTATTGCTGGACACCAGCACACTCGTTTTTATGTTACTGATCAACAAAGCAAAACTGAGCCTGCAACTAGTTACGATGAAATGTTCACCTGAGCACAGAGGTCCCACTCCAGACTCTTCCCTGCTAAAGTCACAGCCAGGGCACTGCTGGAAGGAAGCTCTGTAACCAAGTGGTCTAGACAGACAGAGATTTCCTACCAGCCTGGATGAGGAAGTTGATCCTGTGGCTCACCTGGGAGGGAATTCCTGTTATGAAACCAGAAAGTCATAGGTTGGCACTTCTTCTCTGACCCTGCTGTAATCCTGGACAGCATGTTGTCTGCAGTGATACCTAATGACCTGACACAGCTCAGAGTGTTGTTACAGCCCCAACAACTACACTACAGGCCTGGATTCGGAGTTTTAAAAATAGGGAACGTGGAATCGTTTAAAAAAGGAAAATATTTGCCAGATTTCCTTTCAATTAGGTATTTTCCTTGTGCCCTTTAATTTTGTAAAGCAGATTTTGCCTTTTCAAAAGATGGAAGTTTTGCGGATGCGTTTCAGGGAGTGCTTAGAAAGTGCGTTGCTCATGTTAAAAAAAATATCAATAATAATATATTCCTGAAAATAAAATAATCTGTGCCATCAATGTTATTAACATGTATTTATGCAAGAAACTAACTTGTTACTTATATCTGTGAAATACACATTTTTTTTACCATTTAAAAATTCAATAAAATATGCATGTATTGTACGGATGTTCATGCAAAAAAAAAACCAAAAAAAAACAAAGCAAAACAGACTGGCATGGTAAGAGGAACCAGAAAATATATACGATTATAAACACAAAATCCAAAGTCCCCTGCTGGAAAAACATTTGACAAACAGAAAAAGGATGATCACTGAAATCCGTACCCAATGTAAAATTTAAAAACCAAGGCCACTACAGATAATTTGCAACATGCACATTTCAGTCAGCAATGGAGTTCTACAATGTGTTCCTTTATAGGAACATATATATTTTTTATGATTTCCAGTAGGTGTCAATTTTGTTGTGCAGCTAAAATCTTTGTTATGAAAACCATGGTGGCTTGCAGAAAGCTGAATATTCATAAAAGGCATCTGGAAAAGCAGCATCTATGCTGAAGTGATAGGAAATTTCTACAAGTCCAGTTAAGGACGCTACATCTTACATTCAGAGGCAGATTCCCTTAGTTTAGAATTAGGTTACAAATTCAAATCCAGGTATTAGTCATTGAACAAGTTAAATTTAGAGGGTCTTTTACTAAAGATTAGCTCGAGTTATCTGCAGCAGCGCTCATAGGAATAAAATGGGACCTGCCACAGATAATTCGAAGTAACCTTTAATATAAGACCCCCCCCCCCCCCAAAGTTCTTTTTCTTATGAAGCCTTGAGTAGACCAAGTCAGAAACATCTGAAGAAGGAACAGATGTTGTCTCAAAAACTCATATACTACTGTATCTTTAGAATATTGTATCACAACCCGGAAAAACACAATTTGGTGATCATGGGCCACATATTGTCACAAACTGCTTCTCAGGGAATGGAGAAAGCTCATATGCTACTGAGCCTCCCCTGAGCCACGCTGATGCACATGGATCCTCACACCAACAGGAAACATTTTCAAAACTCACAGACTGGCTGTGCTTTTTTGCGGATGACACGAAAATAGCCAATAGAGTGGATACCCTGGAGGGAGTAGAAACAATGAGAAGGGATCTCCGAACGTTAGAAGAATGGTCAAGGGTCTGGCAGTTAAAACTTAATAATGTTCATAAATTCATACCAGTCCTTATACTTCTTACATATATAACTTCAAACTGTATCACATAATTTTTTTTTACAAAACATATTTTAAAAAACTTTTAGTGCTCAGTGTGTATTGTAGTGCCTATTGCCTAACCACAATTTGTGACAGCTCCAGCTCATAGCACAACACTATTATGACATCATTGTTGTGCTATGAGCTGGACCCATCACAAATGGTGGTTAGGCACTACAATACACACTGAGCACTAAACATTTTTTTTTAATAATTAAAAAAAAAAAAAGATTATGTGATACAGTTTGAAGTTATATATGTAAGAAGTATAAGGACTGGTATGAATTTATGAACATTATTAAACAAACTGATACCAGATAAAACGAGTCGAACCCTAATAATATATATTGAGTTAAAATTTAATGCCAAGAAGTGTAGAGTGATGCACTTGGGGTGCAGAAACCCAAAAGAGATATACTGGATAGGAAGGGAGAGATTAGTAAGCTCGACTCAGGAGAGAGAACTTGGTTGTGTTGGTGTCCGATGATCTGAAGGTGAAGAAACAATGTAACAATGCGACAGCCGTGGCCAGAAGGATGCCAGGTTGCATAGAGAGGGGTATAACCAGCAGAAGAAAGGTGTTGATGCCCCTCTACAAGTCGTTGGTGAGGCCCCACTTGGAGTATTGTGTTCAGTATCTTGCTAAAGATGTAAAAAGACTGGAAGCGGTGCAAAGAAAAGCTACAAAAATGGTATGGGATTTGCGTTGCAAACCGTACGTTGAGAGACTTGCCGACCTGAACATGTATACCTTGGAAGAAAGGAGAAACAGGGGTGACATGATGCAGATGTTCAAATATTTGAAAGGTATTAATCTGCAAACAAACCTTTTCCGGAGACTGGAAGACTGTAGAACTAGATGAATTGAGGTTGAAGGGGGGCAGACTCAGGAGTAATGTCAGGATGTATTTTTCACAGAGAGGATGGTGGATACATGGAATGCCCTCCCATGGGAGGTGGTGGAGATGAAAACGGTAATGGAATACAAACATGCGTGGGATAAACACAAAGAAATCCTGTTTAGAAGGAATGGATTCACAGAATCTTAGCGGAGATTGGGTGGAGACACCGGTAATTGGGAAGCAAAACCGGTGCTGGGCAGACTTCTACAGTCTATGCCCTGATCGTGACTGAATAGATATGGATGGGCTTGAGTGTAAATTTTAAGGGGCTACGACATTAGCTTCGGAACCTTTAGTACAAGGACAGTGAAAGGCAGACTTCTACGGTATACATATAAAGTATCACATACCAAGTAAAATAAGTCTATCTTGTTGGGCAGACTGGATGGACCGTACAGGTCTTTAACTGCCGTCATTTACTATGTTACTATGTAAAACAAGCACAGCCAGTTCATGGGTTGGAACATGCTTGCTCTCTGTTAAACAAAAACTAAGGGGGACACAGCTCCTGACAGCTCCAGCTGAACCTAAGCATGGCAGTACCCATGGCCTAGTGAATGTGGCATTAGAAAGAGGATTGGGAATGTCAAGAAAGCCATTTCCTTCTAGAGCAGAGGCTCTCAACCCAGTCCTCGGGACACACCTAGCCAGTTGGGTTTTCAGAAAACCCAAAATGAATGTGTATGAAACAGATTTACATGCACTACCTCCATTGCATGCAAACCTATCTCATGCATATTCATTGTGGATATCCTGAAATCCTGACAGTCTGAGTGTGTTCCGGGTTGAGAACCTCTATTCTAGAGGAAGAGAGTATATTTACTTATTTACTGCATTTGTATCCCGCATTTTCCCACATATTTGCAGGCTCAATGTGGCTTACATTGCTCCGTCATGGTATCATCATGACTGAATAAACATATACAATTAGTAATTACATAGGAAACAAGGGAAATATAGTGTATAAAGTAACATGTATAGAGAGAACATTTATGGAATAGCAGATGAGACGGTGCTTTACTAAAGTTCAAATGATGGATCATTATGGTATGTTCTGTTAAAGAGGTGAGTCTTCAAGGATTTCAGAAAGTTGATTAGGTCATGTATTTTTTTCATGGCAGTTGGCAGTGCATTCCATAGCTGCGTGCCTATATAAGAAAAACTGGATGCAAATGTCAGTTTATATTTTAGTCCTTTGCAGCTTGGGAAGTGGAGATTCAGGAGTGTGCGAGATGATTTTTTGGAGTTCCTGAGTAGTAGATCTATGAGGTCTGACATATAGACCGGAGCATCTCCATGAATGATTTTGTGAATCAAGGTACAAATCTTGAACTTTATGCGTTCCTTGACTGGGAGCCAGTGCAGTTTCTCTCTAAGGGGTGTGGCACTTTCGTATTTTGCTGCAGTCTGGCTGCAGTATTCTGGGCAGTCTGAAGTCTTTTGATGACTTGGTCTTTACAGCCAGCATATAGAGCATTGCAATAGTCTAAGTGACTTTTTTTTTGTTTACATTTGTACCCCGCACTTTCCCACTCATGACAGGCTCAATGCGGCTTACATGGGGCAATGGAGGGTTAAGTGACTTGCCAAGAGTCACAAGGAGCTGCCTGTGCCTGAAGTGGGAATCGAACTCATTTCCTCAGGACCAAAGTCCACCACCCTAACCACTAGGCCACTCCTCCATTGACTGCACCAGGCTGCGAAATATATCTCTTGGGATTAAAGGTTTTACTCTCTTAAGTTTCCACATTGAGTGGAACATTTTCTTTGTGGTATTCTTCACATGACTTTCCAATGTAAGATTTTGGTCAATGGTAACTCCAAGAACTTTCAGGCTTTCCGATATGGGAAGGATGAGGTTTGGTGTGGTTATAGAAGTGTATTTATTTGGGTTGAATTGTGATGAGAGGATGAGAGATTGTGTTTTTTCAGCATTAAGTTTTAGTTGGAATGCATCCGCCCATGAGTTCATGATTTAGAAACTGTGGTTGATGTCATTAGTAATTTCATTTAGATCGTTTTTGAATGGGATGTAAATTGTGACATCATCTGCGTATATATGTGGGTTGAAGCCTTGGTTGGCTAACGATTTGGCCAGGGGTGTTATCATTAGATTAAAAAGGGTGGGCAAAAGTGGTGATCCTTGGGGAACTCCGCAATCAGGTTTACAAGGTGTTGATGTAATCGAATTAGATTTTACTTGGTAAGTCCTTGCAGTTAAGAAGCCTCTGAACCAATTGAGAACATTTCCACCAATTCCGAAGTATTCTAAGATATTTAATAGCATTTTATGGTTCACCATATCGAATGCGCTGGACATATGAAATTGCAGGAGAAGTATATTATTGCCTATTGCAATTGTTTGTTTAAATTTATTAAGGAGAGTAGTTAGTACTGTTTCGGTACTATGCTTTGACCGAAAGCCTGATTGAGGATCCTAGGAAGATGCAGAATAATCAATCAGTAAAGATAATTAGGCTCCTTTACAGACCAAGTAAGGAGAACTTCTCCTTTAATTCAGAGGTAAAGCTCTTATTTTCTGGGCTGCAAGTTCAATTTCTAAAACATATCAAAAATAGATTACAATTCTGGTTGTCGCATCTCAAAAAAGATATAGTGGAATTAGAAAAGGTGCAGAGAAGGGCGACGAACATGATAAAGGGGATGGGACGACTTCCCTATGAGGAAAGGCTAAAGCAGCTGAGGGGAGATATGATAGAGGTCTATAAAATAACGAGTGGAGTGGAACAGGTAGACGTGAAGCATCTGTTTACGCTTTCCAAAAATACTAGGGGGCGTGCGATGAAGCTACAAAGTAGTAAATTTAAAACAAATCTGAGAAACGTTTTCTTCACTCAACGTGTAATTCAACTCTGGAACTCGTTGCCAGGTAAAGGCTTCCTAAAGGAACAGTCCATAGACCTTTATTAAATTGGACTTGTGGAAAATATTTCTGGGATAAGCAGCATAAAATGTTTTGTACTTTTTTGGGGATCTTGCCAGGTATCTGTGACCCAGATTGGCCACTGTTGGAAACAAGATACTGGGATTGATGGACCTTTGGTCTGTCCCAGTACAGCAATACTTATGTACTTATATACTACAGTGCTATAAGCACAGAACCTTTACAGTACTAAAATCAATTCCTGGAGAGGAATAATACACCACTAGTGTACATACACTGCACATGAGCATGTGTGTAATGAGGTCACCTGTCCATTCCTGGGAAAAACAAAAATTGAAAGAACTGAGAAATTCCTTGAGTAGAGAACAAGGGGATCCTTTTACTAAGCTGCAGTAAACACAAATGCATGCTTACCGCAGCTTAAAATGGCTTACTGTGGGACATACTCAGGCATCCTGCGGTAATTTCCTGATCTGTGTGTGCAAACCATGCACTAAAAAATGTTTATTTTATTGCCGAGGGGGCATGTCTGAGGAGGAGAGTGGATGTTTCTTCACTAATCAGCGCAGCTACATTACCATACAATGATTAGCACAGGATTCGCATGTGAACCTTTATTGCCTACATGTAAGTGCTCACATGCTAATTTTTTTTATGGCCATGCACTAATAGATGTGAACAGCCATACTCGCAATACTTGATATCATAACATCGCACCGCGGCCATTAAACCCAAACAAACGGCATCTTTTAACTACTGCTTCTTCTACATCACCGGAAACCAAGAAGACAAGGTCAATCCATGGAATTTATTCACCTGAAGCAACTCCAATTCAAATAAAATCCATGGATTGACTACATCTTCTTGGTTTCCAGTAATGTGGAAGAAGCAGTAGTTAAAAGACACCATCACCATTTTTTGTGCTTAACGGCAGCGGTGCGATGTTATGAGATCAAATATTGCATGCACTAATGGCAACATTAGTGCATAGCCATTAATTGAAAAAATGGAAAATCAGCCAATATACTGCTGCAGTAAAAATGGCCCTAGGGCAAGGGAAAAACTCGTTAAATGGGACACCTTTCACCGCAGCTTAGTAAAAGGACCCCAAAAGTCTTGCAAGGCAAATGAAACTTGTCAAGCACAGCTTAAAAAACGACGACCCTGCTCTAACCTCATTCAAATCTAAATTCTGATTTACAAATATTTGACTTAAATTTACCTAAGCAGTCTCACTCTGATTTTGTTTTTTAATTTAATACAAATTTGCTTGCATTGGTTTGCATCTGTGCAAATATTTGCAGATTCAGGCTGGTCAAAGTAACGGAACACAGTGTACATTTTCTAACAAATACAAATCTGTCAGTAACTTATGCACAATCATCATCTTTGAATAAGCCTTATGTTGACTTAATAAAAAGCATGAGTCTGTGAAGAATCCAGGCTCTTCTGGGACCAGTATGATTGCTAAACTTTCTAGGATATAAGCAGGTCAAATAGATATGAACAGAGGGCTACCCCTGTGGCTCAGGTTACCCTGCAGCTGAATCAGATCCAGGTGTCCTGCCCAATAAATCCAAGAGCTCAGCAGAGGCAACACACTCAATCACAGGGTGGGGGAGGGGCAGATAGCTATCATTAATGTGGAGAATCCTGCTGATCAAGGTGAGGGGATAGGTGGGAGGAGGCTTCTCTCCAATTTTCTGAAGAACGACAGTGGATAGGCTGACTAAGCGTGTTGCATGGGAAGCAAGTCTTGGGGTGATTAAAACGAGACCTGAACAAGGTGGATGTGAACATTCACACTGGGGCATAGACAGTGTAGACTGAATGGTCATCAGCATGTCCAGGTTTGACTCCAGTTAACTGAACCCCTCATTCACTGTTTCCCCCATGCCCCTAACCACTGCCCCTAACCACAACAGACATGAATCCTGACCTTTTTATCTTTAATGTAGCACTCAATTAACATTCTTAATTAAACTGCTAGGGCCGACTATTTGGTCTAGGAAAGCTTCCCTTTTAGTTATAGAGGCCTGGTTTTCTAACAGTGTGATTCATGATTTCAGTGCTACGCAGATGTTGCTAACAAATCACAATGCTGAATTATGCATTACATTACAACTTTGAACATCATAATTAGTGATCAGTCATTTTCAAAATACATCACATCTCTCTATGCAACTTTATCTTTTTCTACATACTTTAGCTGTCATTATACCATCCTAGAGGCCATACATATTCCGCGAATTAGAAAAGAAAGACGGAAATCCAAAAGACAGCCGGCCTGGTTGAAAAGTGAGGTGAAGGAAGCTATTAGGGCTAAAAGAAACGCCTTCAGAAAATGGAAGAAGGAACAGTCTGAAAATAACAAGAAGCAGCATAAGGAGTAATGCAAATGCAAGGCGCAGATAAAGAAGGCCAAGAGGGGTTATGAAAAAAAGATAGCATTAGAGGCAAAAAAAACATAGTAAAAATTTTTTTCGGTATATTAAAAGCAGGAAGCCGGCAAAAGAATCGGTTGGGCCGCTAGATGACCGAGGGGTAAAAGGGGCGATCAAGGAAGACAAAGACGTAGCAGAGAGACTGAATGAATTCTTTGCTTCGGTCTTCACCGAGGAAGATTTGGGTGGGATACCGGTGTCGGAAATGGTATTTCAAGCGGACGAGTCGGAGAAACTTACTGACTTCACGGTAAAACTGGAGGACGTAATGGGGCAGTTCAGCAAACTGAAGAGTAGTAAATCTCCTGGACCAGATGGCATTCATCCTAGAGCACTGATAGAACTGAAAAATGAGCTTGCGGAGCTACTGCTAGTGATATGCAACTTATCCTTAAAATCAAGCGTGGTACCGGAAGATTGGAGGGTGGCCAATGTAACAACGATTTTTAAAAAAGGCTCCAGGGGAGATCCGGGAAATTATAGACCGGTGAGTCTGACGTCAGTGCCAGGGAAAATGGTAGAGGCTATTATTAAAAACAAAATTACAGAGCACATCCGAGGACATGGATTACTGAGACCGAGTCAGCACGGCTTTTGTGTGGGGAAATCTTGCCTGACCAATTTACTTCAATTCTTTGAAGGAGTAAACAAACATGTGGACAAAGGGGAACCGGTTGATATTGTGTATCTGGATTTCCAAAAGGCGTTTGACAAGGTACCTCATGAAAGGCTACAGAGGAAATTGGAGGGTCATGGGATAGGAGGAAATGTCCTACTGTGGATTAAAAACTGGTTGAAGGATAGGAAACAGAGAGTGGGGTTAAATGGGCAGTATTCACAATGGAGAAGGGTAGTTAGTGGGGTTCCTCAGGGGTCTGTGCTAGGACCGCTGCTTTTTAATATATTTATATATGATTTAGAGATGGGAGTAACTAGTGAGGTAATTAAATTTGCTGATGACACAAAGTTATTCAAAGTTGTTAAATCGCGACAGGATTGTGAAAAATTACAAGAGGACCTTACGAGACTGGGAGACTGGGCGGCTAAATGGCAGACGACGTTTAATGTGAGCAAGTGCAAGGTGATGCATGTTGGAAAAAAGAACCCGAATTATAGCTACGTCATGCAAGGTTCCACGTTAGGAGTTACGGACCAAGAAAGGGATCTGGGTGTCGTCGTCGATAATACACTGAAACCTTCTGCTCAGTGTGCTACTGCAGCTAGGAAAGCGAATAGAATGTTGGGTATTATTAGGAAAGGTATGGAAAACAGGTGTGAGGATGTTACAATGCCGTTGTATCGCTCCATGGTGCAACCGCACCTTGAGTACTGTGTTCAATTCTGGTCGCCGCATCTCAAGAAAGATATAGTAGAATTGGAAAAGGTGCAGAGAAGGGCGACTAAAATGATAGCGGGGATGGGACGACTTCCCTATGAAGAAAGATTAAGGAGGCTAGGGCTATTCAGCTTGGAGAAGAGACGGCTGAGGGGAGACATGATAGAGGTATATAAAATAATGAGTGGAGTGGAACAGGTGGATGTGAAGCATCTGTTCACGCTTTCCAAAAATACTAGGACTAGGGCGCATGCGAAGAAACTACAGTGTAGTAAATTTAAAACAAATCGGAGAATATTTTTCTTCACCCAATGTATAATTAAACTCTGGAATTCGTTGCCGGAGAAAGTGGTGAAGGCGGTTAGCTTAGCAGAGTTTAAAAAGGGGTTGGGCGGTTTCCTAAAGGACAAGTCCATAAACTGCTACTAAATGGACTTGGGAAAAATCCACAATTCCAGGAATAACATGTATAGAATGTTTGTACGTTTGGGAAGCTTGCCAGGTGCCCTTGGCCTGGACTGATCGCTGTTGTGAACAGGATGCTGGGCTCGATGGACCCTTGGTATTTTCCCAGTATGGCATTACTTATGTACTTATGTATTATGCAAAAAAAAAACCAACACACATTTTTAGAGTTAGCACTTTATTTTGCTACATACCATTAGTAAATAAATCGGCCACTTTCCATAGCCATAAGGGGCTAGATTTTCAAGTAGATGTAGCCTGTTAAGAACGGATATAGCTGGCTAGACTGGTTGGGGTAAAAATCAGCTTACAAAGACATGCCAAATACAGCCACTCAAAAAATGGGTGTACTGGGAATTATGACTGGATCCGTGTTGGGAACTTCGCCACCTCTATCTTAAATTTCCGAACTACCTTCATAAGTAGTGCAGCTAACTCTGTGAACAGGAATAGCTGGCTTAAATTTGCCAAGTTACCATTTATGAAAATTTTCTGACCCAGTCTAACAGGTTTGGTGGTGGCTGAACATTTGCTTTCACTTAGCCAGCTAAGTCACCACATGACTTATTAAAACTCAGCCCCACAGTGCTCTGGAATGGCATCAACCATCATCTTTAGTCACCACCAAAAGTCTGAGTCACTGAGGCTTTTCTCTCTTTGGAAAAAGACCTTGAAGACTCAGACACAAAGTGCCTGACCCAATGTCCATCTATCAAGGATAGCAATTTACAAGCTTCCCTCAGGAGAAGCATGAAGACAGCATTCCCATTTGTTTAGTTTAAAAATGATAAATATACTACCAGTTAACCTAGTTCAGACCCCTCTTCTAGTAAAAGGTTTTTACAAAGCAGCCACTTAAAACAATAAAAAAAAACCCGATACTATATTGTCCAACAAAGAAAGTGGGTTAAATTGTTCACTTTTGCCGTTATTCTTCCAGGCTATTGTACAAATCCATGGTGAGGCGATTAGATGTCTCACACTAACGTCCAGCACAATCTTCAGGAGTCACTGCAGAAGACTTCAGTCCATCCCTATGATCTCAAGCACCTTTCACCTCATCATTTCTGACCACACCACACCGGCAAAAAATGGATGCGATTTAATGTCTTCAACACCGGCAGCTCCTGCACCAAGACGTTCGATGGGATTAAACTGCAAAAGCTTAAAAAGCACAAGAAACTCAGTGAACACCAGCAGAGGCACCTTTAGGCAACTAGCAGACATTTGCTTTCAAATCCAACAGATGTTCGACAGTTTACAAATGGAAATATTAAGTTCGTGTTAAAATTACTTATATTAGTATGAATTTATACTGAACAATCACGGTCATTCTGGTACCAACCCTCCCAGAGCAAACTTGTTAAAATGCATAATTGGGCATCAACTTTAAACTGCGTTTCAAATATCTTTTTTTTTTAATTATTCACATTTTTATTGATAACTTGTCATAGGACTACTTCCCGGGTTGCAGAGGGAGGGATGGGTGGGAGAGTAAGAGGGGTTAAATAACTGTCCAAACATCTTTTTGTTTATTATTTATAAAATTTATAGTCTGTTAATCAAAGCCTTCTTGACAGGTAACAAAGCAACATTTGAAATAATTTTTTAAAATGATAAAACACTAATAAATAAATTACAATAAAATCAGACAGTAGCATCACAGGTAATATTGAACAAATGTATCCTTAATGACTTGTTAAATCTAATATCTGTTTTGCATTATAGCTTCTGAAGTAGAAAAGCACACTTATGTATGAGGACCCCAAGTTCTGATTTACATGACGGAACAAAGAGAAAAACCAGGCTGATACTTTACTAAAAAAACAAGTTATGGAGAGGCAGAATAATGCATTGTCTTGAAAACAATTATTTTATTTATTTATTCATGACATTTACACCCCACACTAGCCTGCAATAAACTCAAGTTCAATGTGGCTTACAAACAATAAAGTGAATAAAACATAATAATGTACAGAATATAACACAAATTACAATAAGTTCAAGAAGCAAATTAATACATGTGCAGTAAGTAACTACGGATTTAGACTATCTCAATTTATCTTAATTTGACTATGGGGCTCATTTTCAAAGCACTTAGACTTACAAAATTCCACAGATTACTATCCAGCTTATAATCGAAAGAGAAAAACGCCTATATTTCGACCCAAATCGGGAGATGGGCGTTTTTCTCACAAAGGCGCCCAAATCGGTATAATCGAAAGCTGATTTTGGGTGTTTCCAAATGCACTCCGTCGCGGAAACAAATAAAGTTGACGGGGGGGGGGGGGTGTCGGAGGCGGGACTGGGGCGTGGTTATCAGCCAAGGAAAGATGGGCGTCTGTAGCTGATAATCGAAAAAAAAGGCGTTTTTACCGCAATTTTGGGTCACTTTTTTGGACCCTTTTTTTTCACGAACAAGTCCCAAAAAAGTGCCCCAACTACCCAGATGACCACTGGAGAGAATCGGGGATGATGTCCCACCAAAAAAAACCCACTTTAAAAACTTTTTTCCCAGCCTGTATGCCACCCTCAAATGCCGTACCCACCTCCATGACAGCAGAATGTGTTCGATCCTCTCACAGCCTTTCCCTGGGTCAGATGTGGCTCGTGGGTGCACTACAGGGTCACATCAGCATTGCATTGTGGTGGGTGTAGGGTATTGGGCTCTGTGATTTCATTAGCTTGTGTTACAGTCTCACGATGTTGGTAGTTGGTAGGCTCTACTCCTATGGTGCTTTTCCCCCTGCCTACTGGGTCAGAGTGTGCCCTGTTGTGTTTCCTGTTGTAGTCCATGCGGTAGTGGCCATTTTTGTAAGCCAGTTTTAGTTCCCTTTCCTGTGTTAGCCACGTTAGAGAACTTAGTTCTTACCTTGAATGTGGCTGAAAGAGGGCATTGTACAGCATTCTGCCAGCTCTGACCTACTGCTCATCTCAGTACCAGGGAGACTCGTTGCCAGTGGGGCACAACCTCTGCAGTTAACTGTGAGTAAACGTGCTTATTCCAATAAAGGACGTTTTCGGAGAGATTGTGTGCCAATGTTATACAGCAGCAACAAGTCCTAGAGGCTTGCGTGTATGCAGGTCCCTGGAGCACTTTTAGTGGGTACCGCAGTGCACTTCAGCCAGGTGGACCCAGGCCCATCCCCCCCCCCCCCCCCACCTGCAACACTTGTGCTGGTAAATGGGAGGCCTCCAAAACCCACTGTACCCACATGTAGGTGCCCCCTTCACCCCTAAGAGCTATGGTAGTGTACATTTGTGGGTAGTGGGTTTTGGGGGAGGGGGGCTGGGAGCTCAGCACCCGTGGTAAGGGATCTATGCATGTGGGAGCTTTTTCTGAAGTCCACCGCACTGACCTAGGGTGCCCAGTTGGTGTCCTGGCATATCAGGGGGCCAGTGTACTACCAATCCTGGCCCCTTCCACGACCAAATGGCTCGGATTAGGACGTTTTTGAGCAGGGCGTTTTTAGTTTCCATTATCGCTAAAAAAAACAAACGCCCAGCTCAAAAACGTCCATTTTTTCGAAAATACGGTTCGGCCCGCCCCTTCACAGATCCATTCTCGGAGATAAACGCCCATGGAGATAAGCATTTGCATTCGATTATGCCCCTCCACATAACTTTGCAAGGCTACGTGCTTTGAAAATACGCTTCTATATCAAATTAGTATATATACAGCATGGGAATAATTTTTGAAAGGTTTTTGTGTGTGTAAAGCATGTTTAACACATGGAAAGGCCTTTTATAAAACTGCACAGTGGTATGTATGTATGGCAACAAGATGCAACATACATGCATGGCAACAAGATGCAACATACTTATACATATGGGAGAAATTCTATATATGGCACCAAATGATAGACCCTACTTCTGTGCCAAGAAAAGCGTTTTAACAGATGCAAGGTGCTGAAATGGGCAGAAAAGCATGAAAACACACTTACACGCCCATTTATAGAATAGTGCATAAGTGTTTCCGTGTGGCTCTGCAAATGGGGCATGGACATGGGAGGGGCATGGGTGGGTCAGAGATGTTCCTTTAAAATGCGCAGTTATAGAATTCGAGGGATCCATGCCCAACTTGCATGCCGAGATTTACACCTGATTTCACTTGGTGTAACTCCTCATGCCCAAAGTCCAGCGCCATGCGCTCTTCTATAAAGGGCACTGATCCCAGAATGACCATTACAGAATACCATTCAGTGCCAAATTTTTTCGGCGCCAAATTTTGAGACCGAGGGGGGGGAGGGAGGGGCCCCTGCATGGAAGAGATTGGAAAGGGAGGGGCCCTGCACGGGAGAGACCGGGGGAGGGAGGGAGGGAGGGGCCCCTGCACGGGAGAGACCAGGAAGGGAGGGGGGAGGGAGGCATTCCTGGGCATTGAGTGGAGCAGCAATGTATGCCTGTAGAATACAACTTTGGAGCAGGTATAAATGATTGTACCACCATTTATGCCCTATAGCAACTGGTTTTGAATGCTTAGTTTATAATGGTGCGCAGGCGCATGTTGCTTTTATAAAACAAGCTTAAAACAGGCAACTTTTCCGACTTCTCACACAGGCATCCTGCTATAAAATCAAGCCCCATAAAGATGGGAATTTCCAAAAGCTGTTTATTCATATTAATGAGCTATCTGAAACCGAGGGTTCAGGCATTTGAAAGCTAAGTATCAGTTTCTTTAAAACGAGATAATGGCTGCTTCATGGCTGTCTGTGAAGCATTAGAAAAAAAGTTTTGATACCGAGAGATTTGTTAAGAAAATGTATTTAATCTTAGAGAAACTTATAAAAATGCAATAAGCAGCTATAATGCTCACATTTAGTACCTATTGAATTTGTACAGTACATGGAAGTTTTTTTTAGGATCAATGAATGATACCCTGGACCATGATTGCACAGATTTATTGAGTTTTCAATTCTGTATCTATGTGTGGTTTCTAAGATTCTTTTCTTCCATTTAATAGATCATGTTCAATATATTATGTTAAGTGAGTCTATTGGTGTTCAGTAGAGATCTCGATTTTGTGTGGTGTTTCACCTGTTTTTTCTCTACATTCCTGCTATTATTTGAGTATTGCTATCTGACACCTGCTCAGTCTCTCCACAGGTAAAAGTACAGGCTGATGGCTTTTTCAGTTAATGGAGCTGTCGGGACCTATTGCTTTGCTTTGACTGCAGTTCCTCTTTGCTGCCCCCTTGAAGTTGTAGTTCTAGGCAACCGCCTGTCTACCAAATGGTTAAGAACTGGTTATTTGCAGATTCAAGCTGGTCAATAACGGAACACAGTGTACATTCTCTACCACCTTCAACCAGGTAGGCAATGAATCTCTCCGCTTGTAAATGGCTAGTCCACAGCCCGTTTTGGCTGATGTAAATCCAATCCAAAAGCAAGTATGCACATTTGCTGTCCTGGATTTTGATTGTCAAATTCTTTTCATTGTAAGACTAGTGGAAACAAAAGAAGCTTAGAAGTCAAGTGGAAGAGCAGGTGCTCTTATGAAGCTGTGGAGATCACATAAGACTTAAATGCTTGGCTCCAAGTCCTTTCAGACAACTGTAAAGCATTGAGTTTGTTTTGTTGCTGCACACAGAATCCATCTTATATTAGAACACATTTGACCCTTGACGCAGGCGCTTTGCACCAAAACATGGCCCGTGTCAGGTCATTAATGGAAGGTTGATTTTCAAGTTTAACAATTAAAGGAACTGTGTCCTGTACTTGAAGGCTCTTGGTGCTTCTTTTTGTGTTTTGGACTTCATAATTGCCATGGTATCGTTAAAGTCAGATTTCTATCTTCTACAGTTTTCAGAGCAGTCATTGAACTGGGTAAGCCCCATGTTCACCATCTTTTTGCAAGCCATGTAAATTGCTCTCTCTCTCTGATATTTCCAGTGTGCTGGCAGTAGGTACCTGTGGCTGGCTGTGTGCTGGGGTTTGTCTGAACAAGCAAAAGGAGTGGAAGGCACAAAGACAAAGTACCAGGATGGCCAAAGACACAGTTTATTCAAAAATTCCAGGAGGCATGAACAGAACCACTTTCCACAACAGTATACAGGATGTGCATTAGAAAGGAACCCAACATAAGCTGTATTTCTGCATGTAGAACCTTCATCAGGGGTCCACATCAAAAAACAAATAAAAATGATAATTAATATAAATAATAATTACATTGAAAGAAACAAACATTTAAACCAATCTAAAGGAAAATGTGAATGTGTGCATAGAGTGAAATTATCCAAAATAATAGACCCATAAAAAAAACATGAGCCACATAAACAGATTTGATAGAATGCAATCTATAAAAACCACAAATAACCACCAAAATTAAATATTCGCAAACATAAGTGGTGCTTGAGGAAAAGAAATATATATTTAAAAATGTGACGTGCAATGCCATAAGCCCAATGTGAATACAAGAGTGCCTCGAGAGACAATCTACCTGTGGACAGCATTACCATTAAAATTCTGGAAGACACCGGGTTCTTACAAATGCACTGTATGACAAAAATACGAATAGCAGATAAGCCTCACTGTAAAAGTAAACCATAAAATAAATAAAGTTGATAAAATATACATATTTAAAAATCTAAAGATAAATGGGGCACTAGAGTTCCACATAGAAACAAAAAACATGCGATCCAGTGAGGACAACTGTGAACGGTATAAGGGGCATCAGAAAAACTTAGTAAGCCAAGGTCAATCACTATTTTACAGTGCGTATAAAGGTCCATCATGAATGTGTCAAAATATGACTATAATCGGCCTGCAGGACATACAAAAACTGTCACTGCGGCTAATAATTGTATACTTAAAAGTACTTAACTGATAAATAGGCTACTGTAAATCAAAAGTGCTAGGGTCTGCCTTGGGGATCAGCACACAAGAAAAAGATCTAGGTATGGTTGTAGACAATACGCTGAAATCTTCTGCCCAGTGTGCAGCAGTGGCCAAAAAAGCAAACAGGATGCTAAGAATTATTAAGAAAGACTGAGAATACCATAATGCCTCTGTGCAGTGGCGTAGGAAGGGGGGGCGGGAGGGGCGGTCCTGTTCCGGGGCAGAGAGATCAGGGAACCAGCGGGGCCAACGCAGCTCCGAGTGACGTGCACTCGGGGCAGATCGGCTCTCCCGCAGGTAAGTATACGCTCCGGGGGGGGGTGCACCACAGAGGGGGGGGGGGGGGGGTCGCGCTGTGCTGCACCGGGGGGGGGGGGGGGGGTGCGCAGCAGCGACCCGCCCCAGGTGCCATTAGCCCTCGCTACGGCACTGCCTCTGTGTTGTTCCATAATGCGACTTCACTTCTAGTTCTTCACATTCAGTTCTAGTCGCTGTATCTCAAAAAATATATAGCGGAATTAGAAAAGGTTCACAGAAGAGCGACCAAAATAATAAAGGGGCGAGAACTCCTCTCATTAAAAAGAAGAGCAACAAAAATGATAAAGGGGATAGAACTTCTCTCATATGAGGAAAGGCTAAAGAGGTTAGGGCTCTTCAGCTTAGAAAAGGAGATATGATTGAGGTTTACAAAATCCTGAGTGAAGTAGAATGAGTAGAATCGATTTTTTACTTTTTCATAAAGTACAACGATTAGGGAACACTCAATGAAGTTACATGAAAATACTTTCAAAACAAATAGGAGGAAATATTTTTTTCACTCAACAAATAGTTAAGCTCTGGAACTCTTTACCGGAAGGTGTAGTAACAGCAGTTAGAGTATCTGGGTTTGGAAAAACGTTTGGACAAGTTCCTGGAGGAAAAGTCCATATTCTGCTATTGAGATAGACATGGGAAAAGCCACTGCTTGCCCTGGGATTGCTAGCATGGAATGTTGATAATGAATCCCAGTTGGAAAGCTTTAAAGGTACGAGTAAGAAGTTTATGATTGATTTGTTGCTCTATAGGAAGCCAGTGATATTTTTGAAGTGGGGCAAAACATGGTTCGTTCTTTTAGCAGAGAAGTTAAATTGCAGTAATTTGTAATGTTTGGAGACACTTTAAAGAATAATGAGGAGATCCTAAGTATATTATGTTGCAATAATCAATTTTTGACGTCAGGAGAGAATAAGTGAATGAAATGTATCGTGATTGAAATAGCTTCAAACCAGTCAGAATTTTTGGAGAATAAAGAAACCTGACTTGTATAGTTGGGAAATTTGTGCAGAGAAAGTGAGTCAAGAATCTAAAGTAATGCCCATATACCTAAAGGAGTCTACTGTAGTGGTGCCAATGAGATTTAAAGGAGAGTTAGGGGTTGAACAACCCCCAGTGAACCAGCATGTGACCGTCTTTTATTTATTTAGAACCAGCCTGTGAAACACATCTATGGCCAAGAGAATGAGAAAGAAGGTCATTGATACATTTAAATAATTTACATATAGTGAAAACAGGATTCAAAGGGAGGTAAAAACTGACACAGGTTTTGCATGTATCTCTTTATATAATTTCTAGAAACTTCCTCAGAGAAGCAGGCAATACAACTTGCATCAAAGATCAGGCCTCTCCTTCGTTCCTTAAGATCTGGTCACATGCTATACATATAGATATAGATAGATATAGTTATAAAACACTAGCTTGCTTTTTTTTAATTTCCAGCTGTTTGAATTTGCTTTTTATGATTATTTAACAATAATATTGTAATCTATCATACTTTGATCCAAGATCATCTGAATGCCGTCAGTAAAAAGAAATATTACCAAAATGAAATCACTAAGCTATATGTACAAAGAGACTGAATTAAAGAGAAAATGAAAAAGTAGCTGAAGTGAAAGGTTGTGTATGCAATTCTCTCCTGTCTGAGCACACAATTTTTGGCTAACAGTCTGGAGACAGAGATAGGGAGTCAGTAGAACATACCAGCATGATTTTACCCTAAAAGTAAACCAGGAGATCCCTGAAGACTGGTCTGAGGCCTGTGTCACTGTGTGGGGGTAGAAGAGGAAAGACCAAGCAGACAAATTGTTAAAAATACTAAAAGACACTTTTTCCTCTTCCTGCCATAAACTTCCTCAGCACTAAATGGTGGCTTCCTTGTATAATCAGAAGGCAGATACATGATTTATTACCCTTCAATCTGCAGACTCCCTAGAGTGCACTTGTGAAAAGGCCTTAACCTAGTATGGCGTCTATAGGCTATGAGGAGGATCTGGGGTCAAAATGCATGATCACATTCTTAGACTTTATTGCTTTTGGTCTGCTAGCACAGGTGGTTATGAAGATGACACACAACATATTCTGTGACATTTTTTTTAAAATTTATTTATTGGAGGGGGGTGGGGAGTGAGAGAAGAATCCATGACTCAGAGAAAGCACTTAACTTGCAGAAAAGCAGTGGCCTACTAGGCCTGGGTTGTTACATGTGTTATGCCAGTACTTTTATAACAGGCTAGCTGCTCAATAAAAAAAACATTTTTTATATAATTAAGTTCTTGCAAATGTGTCTTACATGCGATTATGGTACATTATTAACCTGAATTAGTCTGATTAAGATTTTAGTAATTCATTTCACTCTTCCAGACCGCATCAGTCCTCATAATCTGTAGAAAGCTCCAGTAGATAAGGCAAAATCTAGTATAGATTATTTAGGGATCCTTTTAGCAAGCTGCGGTAAAAAGGGCCCTGCAGTAGCGCTGGGGGCCATTTTTCCTGCATACCAGGACCCTTTTTACTGCAGCGGATAAAAAGCCCCTAAAAATAAAATGGCCATGTAGTGGGGGAGCACTTACCGCCACCCACTGAGGTGGCGGTAAGGGTTCCTATGGCAACCTCATGTGGCGTGCCTGATTGCCGCCAGGTTAATGCCACGGTAAAAATAAAAACAGTTTACTCAAGGCAGAACTACCGACAAAGGCCATGTTGGGCTGGCGGTAGTTCTGTGTTGCCACGCGGCAACACTTTAGTAAAAAGTCCCCTTAAGTCTGTAACACTGGAAACTCAAGATATACATTTTTTTAATCACTGAATTTTTATTAAACACTGTACAGCAAGATACATGGTCAAAAACAATAAATGAATCAACAAAGCACAGGTATAAAGAACCCAAGGCTAAGATTCAACATTTGACTGCTATCTCCCAAAGCAGACACTATCAAGCTTATTTTCGAAAGAGAAGGATGCCCATCTTTCGACACAAATTGCAAGATGGGCATCCTTCTCACAGGGTCGCCCAAATCGGCATAATCGAAAGCCGATTTTGGGCGTCCCCAACTGCTTTCCGTCGCAGGAACGACCAAAGTTCCCGGGGGCGTGTCAGAAGCATAGCAAAGGCGGGACTTGGGCGTGCCTAACACATGGGCGTCCTCAATGAGCATTTGGACGACTTTACCCGGTCCTGTTTTTCTTATGACCAAGGCACAAAAAGGTGCCCGAACTGACCAGATGACCACCGAAGGGAATCAGGGATGACCTCCCCTTACTCCCCCAGTGGCCACTAACCCCCTCCCACCCTCAAAAAATATCTTTAAAAATCTTTTGTGCCAGCCTCTTTGCCAGCCTCAAATGTCATACTAAGGTCCATCACAGCAGTATGCAGGTCACTGGAGCAGTTTTAGTGGGTGTAGTGCACTTCAGGTGGGCGGACCCAGGCCCATCCCCCCCACCTGTTATGTTTGTGGTGGTAAATGTGAGCCCTCCAAACCCACCAGAAACCCACATCTAGGTGCCCCCCTTCACCCGTAAGGGCTATGGTAGTGGTGTACAGTTGGGGGAGTGGGTTTGGGGGGTTCAGCAAACAAGGTAAGGGAGCTATGTACCTGGAAGCAATTTCTGAAGTCCACTGCAGTGCCCGGTTGGTGTCCTGGCATGTTAGGGGGACCAGTGCGCTACGAATGCTGGCTCCCCCCACGACCAAACAGCTTGGATTTGGTCATTTATGAGATGGGTGTCCTTGGTTTCCATTATCGTCGAAAATCAGAAACGACCATGTCTAGGGACGACCATCTCTAAGGACGACCTAAATTTCAAGATTTGGGTGTCCCAGACTTTATTATCGAAACGAAAGATGGATGCCAATCTTGTTTCGATAACACGGGTTTCCCCGCCCCTTCGCCGGGACATTTTGCACAGCTTTGTAAAAGAGGACCTCAAAGTTTTAACCAAAAAAAAATTCTCTACTCCTTCAGAAAGATCCAAGGCATGAAACTCAATTCATGTCCTCATGCCGCCTTTGTAATAAATAGGCTCAATTACTCAGATTCCCTGACAGTTTCAAATATCAAACATCTTCAGCAGTGACGCTTTTGTACCATATCAGCATCTTTGCTTTGCTAGTCAGATTGTGTTCCTGGTTAAAAAGTGCTCTGGGGCGTACCAAGGGGGGGGCGGTCCGCCCCGGGTGCACGCTGCTGGGGGGAGCCGCGGCGCGCGCCTGCTCTGAGTTCGCTAAACTTCGTCGCTCGTTCGCTGCAGCTCTCTCTGACCCAGAACAGGTTACTTCCTGTTCCGGGGCAGAGGGAGCTGCAGCGAAGCGAAGTTTAACGAACTCGGAGCAGGCGTGCGCCGCGGCACCCCCCCCAGGCCAGGGGCGTGCACCCGGGGGGGGTGTCATTTCACCGGGGGGGTGTCATTTAGCGGGGGGGGGGGGGGGGGGCGCGCTGCACCCGGGGGGGGGTGCGCATCGGCGCTCCGCCCCGGGTGCCATCCAGGCCAGGAACGCCACTGTTTTACTGAATTCGAAATTACTTAGATGCAGCTTCTCTGATCTACGCATTAATTAAATTACACCTTGATTACTGCAACACCATTTATGCCAGCCTTCCACTATATCTCCTTTGTGATTGCAAACCGTGCAAAATACAGAAATGCGAACTGTCTGCTACATGAGGAGGTAGGACCAGGTCACCCCACTGTTGATGCACATAGATGGAGGGGAAGGGAGAGAGGAGAAATGCTGGACATGGATGGAAGGGAGGGAAGACAGAAGAAGTAGGAAGGCTGGACATGAATGGAGGGGAGGGAAGAGAGGAGGAGATGCACATGGATTTAGGGAAGAGAGGAGGAATTCTGGACATGGATGGAGGGGAGGGCAGACAGAGGAAGGAGATGCACATGGATGGAGAGGGGAGAGAGAGTTGAAATGCTGGACATGGATGGAGGGAAGGGAAGAGAGAGGAAGTGAGATAAACATGGATGGAGCGGAGGAGAGAGGAGAAATGCTGAACATGGATCATGGAGGGGGGAGAGGAAGTATAATAAGGGAATAACTTTTCAAAGGTAGAGTGGTAATTTGTTATAAATCGTAATCAGTTTGTCATTTGGAGGGGCTGGTTATATGGACACCTAACCCTGTTATTGGTGCAGAGATTTTTTTTTTCTCCTGGTAAAGGGCTTCTAAAACAGACATCATATTATGGGAATCAGGTGCTCAACGTTCAAAGTTTCTACCTATTTATTTACTTATTTATGGCATTTCATCCCACATTAAACATGAATTAGATTGGAACCTAGGAGCATTTAAAAAAATTTTTTCCCAGCGAGAGTAATGCATTGCTCCCCCCAGGCTCTCTCTCCCAGGGTATAGCCAGCTCTGCAATTTGGGGGGGGGGGGGCAGAGGTGGACGGGGGGGGGGGGGGGGGGGGGGCACAGAGGTGGACCGGGGAGAGAGCCTGTTGTTAAAATATTACCAGCACACCACTGGCCTTGAACAATCAAGATGCTCTGCCTTCTCCTATTTAGCCCCTGCTCTCTGGAAAACCTTACACTACAAGCTCGAGAAGGAGTACTGTCACTGTATATTCAAAGATTGAAACTAAATCTTGGCTATACATTCTACTTTTGGCAAGGTATCATGACCAGGTTGATGGAGGTTATATATTTTATCCATCTCCTTCTGTGTCTACCCACTCTGTTTATAGGATTGTATCTTCTATCCCTCATCTATGTTTCTCAATTGTCTGATTGTTATGTTTGCTGTTTCATGTGCACCCTTCAGTGAATGTTATACTTTACAGTTTTTAATGATTCTTTTTATAAATTTTTAACCAGAAACAAATATTTGAAAAATCCACTCAAACAATCAATAAATGAGTAAATGAAAAGAATGATGCTGGTCTTCAATTAAGTTAAGTTAAAGAAGGAAAAACCTCAAGAAGCTCCTGACCCCAAAGGTCTAGCGAGCTACTGGCGATCACAGCGACCTAGATAAATGGTCAAACAGATCTGTCCTCATCATTGGTTCAAAAACCTTCTTAATAAAGACCTACCACAGAGCAAATCTTCAAAATACTGTGTACAGTATATTCAAACTAGATTAAGCCCTCACTAAACCGCTCAGTGAATTGCTGCAAGTGGTGCATTCTACACAGGTTATTTCTTCAGTTCTTCAATGATAATTATATCCACCTGTGGCACAGAGGTCAAAATTTAAAGCTTGTACTTAGCTTTGGTACAATCGTGTTTACAGTCATCTCCGTACTCAGTGAGTTTTCCTGCTGTTGCCCAATAGTAGTCTTCAGTTGTATTACTCTGCTCGACTGCTTAACCCCAGACCAACGGTAGCCAGCGTTTCACTCCAGTCAGAATTGGAGTCACTGAGTACAGAGACGACTGTAAACACGATTGTACCAAAGCTCTGTGGTAGGTCTTTATTAAGAAGGTTTTTGAGCCAATGATGAGGCGAGATCTGTTTGACCATTTATCTAGGTCGCTGTGATCGCCAGTAGCTCGCTAGACCTTTGGGGTCAGGAGCTCTTTGAGGTTTTTCCTTCTTTAACTTAACTTAATTGAAGACCAGCATCATTCTTTGCATTTACTCATTTAATGATTGTTTGAGTGGATTTTTCAAATATTTGTTTCTGGTTGAAAGTTTTGTGAATCCACTACCACTGTACATGATCTTCTTGTAAACTGCCATGATGTCCAGTTTACAATGGATGGTATACCAAATGCACTAAATACATAACATTTCCTCCACTCAGACAATAATACAACAAAATAAGCAGCAGAAACAAGAAGAGTTAAAGGAGAGATAGGGAGAAAGAAAGCAAGCAAAGAAAGCACCCTAATCTGCCTAACCAAAGGATATATAGATGTTCTGATGCATTTCCTTGATATATACATTTTGACAGCAGATGGGAAACAAACACACCGATTGATGTCTAGTATCTTTTATGTTTGATTGGTTTCCCTAAGGGTTTCCATTGTTTAGTGAACGTAAACAGTTGTTCACCTGATCTTTCGGCATTTACCTTTTAATATCATCCTTTGAACCAGCCTAGCCACTGATGCTGGTTTAATTTTGTTATGTTTAGATGACACCATTTTTTTTCTCACTGTGGTTGTTATTCAGTTCAACATATTTATTTATCATCACATTTATAAAGGAAATCTCACAGATACTTAGCCCATGGGCAGAGCATGACAATTTCAGTAACTGCTCTTTCACTCTAGATGAGTAGAGAGGTATAGATCAGTGAAACAAACTCCTACTTTTTGAATTGTATTTTTCAACAGGAAAATGCAAAAAATGTACAAGAGTAAGATGACTTTGCAAGACACTGAATAAGGAGCAATTTTCTAACTGTGTGCATTTCTTTGTCTGTACATTTCCAGATTTTCCAGGCAAAACCCACTCAGAGGAAACGGTGTGCTTACATTTACACCTGCTCTTTAATTTTCAAAAGTATGATGTAAATGCAAACTCCATTCCAACCCTGTCAACAAGAACATATCTTCAAATAGGAAACAGGGCATATGTGCACAAGTTTGCACAAGTTTATAATTTTGTAATAGGCTATTTGTGTATGTAAATCGCTGCTGTACATGCAGAAAATAGTTATTATAAAAAATTTAAAAAAAGAGTACTTGTATGCCATCAGAGTGTGGGTATGACATGAGGAAGGATCTAGCGAAGATAGAGGAATGGACCGATAATTGGCAACTAAGGTTTAATCCCCAAAAATGCAGGCTCTTTTACTTGGGTCACAAAAATCCGAGGGAACGGTACAGTATAGGAGGTGTAGTGCTTCAGTGCACAAAGGAAGAGCGGGACTTGGGGGTGATTGCGTCGGACGACCTTAAAGCTTTCAAAAAGGTAGAAAACGCAATGGCCAAAGCCAGAAGGATGCTTGGGTGCATAAAGAGAGGCATGACCAGCAGGAAAAAGCAGGTGATAGTACATAAGTACATAAGTAATGCCACACTGGGAAAAGACCAAGGGTCCATCGAGCCCAGCATTCTGTCCACGACATTGGCCAATCCAGGCCAAGGGCACCTGGCAAGCTTCCCAAACATATAAACATTCTATACATGTTATTCCTGGAATTGTGGATTTTTCCCAAGTCCATTTAGTTGTGGTTTATGGACTTGTCCTTTAGGAAACCGTCTAACCCATTTTTAAACTCTGTCAAGCTAACCGCCTTCACCACGTTCTCCGGCAACGAATTCCAGAGTTTAATTATGCGTTGGGTGAAGAAATATTTTCTCTGATTTGTTTTAAATTTACTACATTGTAGTTTCATCGCATGCCCCCTAGTCCTAGTATTTTTGGAAAGCGTGAACAGATGATTCACATCCACCTGTTCCACTCCACTCATTATTTTATATACCTCTATCATGTCTCTCCTCAGCTGTCTCTTCTCCAAGCTGAAAAGCTCTAGCCTCCTTAGTCTTTCTTCATAGGGAAGTCGTCCCATCCCCACTATCATTTTAGTCGCCCTTCTCTGCACCTTTTCCAATTCTGTTATATCTTTCTTGAGATGCGGCGACCAGAATTGAACACAATACTCAAGTTGCGGTCACACCATGGAGCCATATAATGGCATTATGACATCCTCACACCTGTTTTCCATACCTTTCCTAATAATACCCAACATTCTATTCGCTTTCCCAGCCGCAGCAGCACGCTGAGCAGAAGGTTTCAGTGTATTATCGATGACGATACCAAGATCCCTCTCTTGGTCCGTAACTCCTAACGTGGAACCTTGCATGACGTAGCTATAATTCGGGTTCTTTTTTCCACACATGCATCACCTTGTACTTGCTCACATTAAACATCATCTGCCATTTAGCCGCCCAGTCTCCCAGTCTCGTAAGGTCCTTCTGTAATTTTTCACAATCCTGTCGCGAGTTAACGGCTTTGAATAACTTTGTGCCATTGTATAAGTCTCTGGTGAAACCTCATTTGGAGTACTGCATGCAGTTCTGGAGACCGCATCTACGGAAAGATATAAACAGGATGGAGTCGGTCCAGAGGGCGGCTACGAAATTAGTAAGCGGTCTTGAATGCAAAAATTATAGGGACAGGCTTATGAACCTCAACATGTACAGCGAAGGGCGACGAAAATGATAGTGGGGATGGGACGACTTTCCTATGAAGAGAGGCTGAGAAGGCTAGGGCTTTTCAGCTTGGAGAAGAGACGGCTGAGGGGAGATATGATAGAAGTGTATAAAATAATGAGTGGAATGGATCGGGTGGATGTGAAGCGACTGTTCACGCTATCCAAAAATACTAGGACTAGAGGGCATGAGTTGAAGCTACAGTGTGGTAAATTTAAAACGAATCGGAGAAAATTTTTCTTCACCCAACGTGTAATTAGACTCTGGAATTCATTGCCGGAGAACGTGGTACGGGCGGTTAGCTTGACGGAGTTTAAAAAGGGGTTAGATAGATTCCTAAAGGACAAGTCCATAGACCGCTATTAAATGGACTTGGAAAAATTCCGCATTTTTAGGTATAACTTGTCTGGAATGTTTTTACGTTTGGGGAGCGTGCCAGGTGCCCTTGACCTGGATTGGCCACTGTCGGTGACAGGATGCTGGGCTAGATGGACCTTTGGTCTTTCCCAGTATGGCACTACTTATGTACTTATGTACTTATGTATATGCTGGAAGAGAGGAGGGAGAGAGGAGACATGATAGAGACGTTTAAATATCTCAAGGGCATTTATGTACAGGAAGAGAGCCTTTTTCAAATGAAGGAGAGCTCTGGAATGAGGGGGCATACGACAAAGTTAAGAGGGAATAGGCTTAGGAGTAACCTAAGGAAGTATTATTTCACAGAAAGGGTGGTGGAGGCATGGAATAGCCTCCCGGTGAAGGTGGTGGAGTCTAGGACTGTTCCAGAATTTAAAAAAGCATGGGATAAGCATGTGGGATCACTTAGGAACAGGAAGTATTAGGGGTTACAGAGGATGGGCAGACTGGATGGGTCATGTGGCCTTTATCTGCCGTCATGTTTCTATGTTTCTATTCCCCAAGGGTGATGTTCGAGCAGAGCTGGGACAGAGTTGCAATGCACGTGCAAAATACACACAGAGTAAATGCACATAGTTGCACTTGCCCTGGAGAAGATGTAAATTTATTCAAGAGCATTTTTGCGCTTTTGGAGATAGTTCTAGACACCTATTTTATAAAGGCACATAGGCACCCTGTTATAAAATTACTCTTCGTGTAGTTAAAATTATACTAACATTACCACACATTGAGAAATGTCTAGAATACTACCAGTTTATATAACAAAATCACTCCAGCCTACAGAAGATTGAAAACTGTCTGCTGGAAATGAATGTTTTATTTTTATTTATTTATTGCATTTGTATCCCACATTCCCCCACCTATTTGCAGGCATGTGAAGGTATGTTTTAACATACCTTCACTGTCTTTTTTTTTTGTGAGAAAACCTGTCTTTATATACTTTAAAACAATAAAAAGCCACCAGTCCCATACCTTAATTCTAATTTAACTCTTTTTATTTTAAACTTAATGCTAATGGACAAACTTTTGGTGCAGATAGTAACTTTGCCTCATTGGGACCCTTTCAGATATCTTGATATGTCATTTAAATAAGGTTATCTCAAAGGTAAATATCTGAGCTCAAAAAGAGGTCTTTCAAATAAAATAAGACAGACTTGCCATCAGAAAGAATGAGTAAAATACAGATGTCTGAAATGATCCCTCTTCCTAACTGGGGACCTAACACTGATCAGCAGCAGACGCCCCCTTTTGGCTTCTTCTAGCCGAAAGACTGCTCAAGGCTTTGCAAAACAGAAGGGCAATGGGGGATTCTTTGCACGTCTTTCACATTCTGTCGTGCCAAAAGATGTCAAGATTTAGAAATCTGCTAGGGAAGAAGAGGAGCAAAGTACTGGCCCCCAGTAGTGGCAGCTGGATCTGAGGACTGATCTTCATTAGCTGAATTTCAAACAGACTGAAGCCCCATTCCACTTGTTTTTAATATTTTATCTGTGATACAGTGTGCTGTAGTGGGACAGAAAAGCATCTCCTAACCAGCTGCTCTAAAATCAACAGACCTCAAGCCTGTTTAAAAATAAAACTGAATCTCGCACTCTCATTCCCCCTCCAGATTTTCAGTGCCACAGTTTGCTTGGTGTTAATACTGTTTGGCTGAAACTATGATTACCTTATGTACTGGTACTGGTCTCTCACTCAATTGTCTGAGTAACTAAAACAGGGTAAGTGCATGTGTTTTTCATGATCTAAATAAAACAAATTGGGAACTTTATTCAGAATAAAAAAAGTTGTTTGGAATTCAGAAGTCAGCTGAAAAACAACAATATAATTAGACCACCTGTACCAGTCCAACCTGCACCATCTGCTGGAGGCAGAGAAATACTGGCTAGCTCCAGGCTGCAGGTCTCTACCTCCAGTTGCTGGTCAGGGGATATATCCCATTGGTGTGGACTGGTCTAGCTGGACAATAAGGAAAGAAAAGTTGCTTTGAATGTAGAAAATGTGATTTTATTACAGATACTGGTCAAGTGGGGGCTAGTTTTATAACAAGGCACATAAGTTGCCCCTATTTTATAAAGGAAACATTATGGGCCGGGTTCTATAAATGGCACTCAAAAATAGGCACTGGAAAAGGTCAGCGCTAAGAGCAATTCTATAAAAGGCACCCATTCCTGCACCTTAACTTTGGGCACCAGACTTATACCTACTGAAACCTGGTGTAAATTCTGGCGCCCAACTTGGGCGCAGAGACTCAGTATTCTGTAACAATACATGCAACTTTTCAGAACACCCCTGATACGCTCATGTATGTTGATGATATGACCATGGCCTGCTCATGCTCTGCCCACATGTAAACCAACCAAAAACTTTGATTATGCTAAGAAACTGAAAGAATCCAAATGGAATGGAGGAGTGGGCTTTCCAGACATCTACTGGCATCATACTACCTTTTTATCTCAAGTTGGGATAGAATGGTTGACTGAAAAAAAAAAAAAAAGAGGTCGAGTGATCCAGCATGGTTAAGTCTAGAGCAAATTTTCTCTAGTACAATTTCTCTGTCCTTGTTCAGCCTCCTGAATAAATATTATAAATAAAAATGATTCAGGCAACATAGAAAGCCATAGGTATGCTAAATAACATTTTAGAAGTTGAATGGAGTAGAAGCTTTAATGCTCCTATTTGATGGAACCCAGAAATAAAAACAAAGAACGCTATGGTAACTTATAGGGAAAGGATGCAGAAAAATATCTGGGAAATCTGCCAGATAATAGATGAGAGTATATTGGCTTCTTTCCCACTTTTGCAAGAGAAGTATGACATATCTAGAGTACAGATTTTTCAATGGATTCAGCTTCAGCATAACATCCTAAAGAGTAACACACCACTTAAATGATTTGGCAGACATCCCTCACTTACAAAAGCCACAGGAGCTTAGCTACCATTGAGCAAGCCCAGCAAAAAGCCCAGGACCACCCAATGGTAGTAGGGGCTGCCTGCTCTCACAGTGCCCTTTAACATATTGGCTGTCTACCATTTCTCTCTCTCTCCCGTCCTAGTCCCCTTCCCCCTCCATTGTCTGGTCTCTCTCTTCCTCTCCACTTCCCTCCCTCCACAGGTCTGGCATCTCTCCCTGATCCCTTGCCCCTCCACTGTCCTCTAACCTAGTGCTGATGGTGGCAGCAATAACAATAGCTAGCCTCCAACTGGCCCCATCAGGGCCTTTCCTCTGCCAGGTCCTACCCACAGGAAGTTATGTCAGAAAAGACAGGATCCAGCAGAGGAAACACCATGAAGGGGCTGGTCAGAAGCTAGCTCTGGCTGTTGTCACTGCCGTTACTGGCACTAAGTTGGAGGAACATGGGGGGGGGGGACTAGAGAGGGACTCTGGACTTGTTGGGGGGGAGGAGAGTAAGGGCAAGATACCCAACCGACATGGGGGCTTGAGAGAAATGCCAGACCCCTGAGGTGGGGGGGGGGGGGGGGAGGGGAGGAGAAGACAGATGGTGAGATGCCAGACCAGCAAGAGAGAAAGAGAGACCTGGACCAAAAGGGTGTAGGGTAGAGAGAGAGAGATCTGGACCAAAAAGTGTGTGTGGGGGGGGGGGGGGGGGGGGAAGAGAGAAGCTTGAAGCAAAAGGGGGGGGGGGAGACAGAGAGACCCAGATCAAAAGAGGAAAGCGTAGAGAAGAGAGACTGGACCCGGGGGGGGGGGGGGGGGGGGTGGAGAGATGCTGGACCAATGGAGGGAGGGAGATAGACTTGGGGAAACCACTGCTTGCCCTGGGACTGGTAGCATGGAATGTTGCTACTATCTGGGTTTCTGCCAGGTACTTGTGACCTGGACTGGCTACTGCTGGAAACATGATACTGGGCTAGATGGACTACTGATCTGACCCAGTATGGCTATTCTTAATTTCTTATATGCCAGATAATGGGGTGGAGGTGGGGGGGGGGGTCAGGATTCAGGGTAAGAGATGGGCAGATGCTGGTCTGGGGTGGGGGTACAGAAGGAAAGGGAGAGGAGGGGGAAGCTGGTCATGGGAAGGAGCACAGGGACAAAGACACAGAGAAGATATACTGGATAGGATCACAGATGGGATTATGGGGGGAGGAGAGGGACATTGATAGGGCAGGTGCTGAACAGGAACAGGGACTTAGAAGGGAGATGCTGTACAAGACAGATAAGGGAAGATGGATGGTGGACTGAGAGAGAGAAAGAGAAAGAAGAAAAGTCAAAAGGACATCCTGAAAAAAAGAGTTAAGAAAAAAAAAACAACAACAGAGAAAAGCAGAAAAAAGGCACTGGGACCAAAGTAATGCTCAGACAACAAAGGTTTTCAAAATTTACTAATTATAATACATCAGCTTTGAGAAATACACATCTCTGATACCTTGCATTTCAGTTTATATTTATATAGCTATAACAGCTTTTCTGGAATGTGTTTTGCTTGGGAAAGATGGTGTTACAGGGGGGCCCATCTTAATTTTTTTTTGCCTGGGGCCCATGCAGTCCTAGCTACACCACTGAAGAGCTAAGTGCTTGTGGAAAATAAGGGACATATAGCCTCTTTCTGTTATAAGATCTTTAGAGAAGCATAGGTTTAGAAAAATGATGGGAGCAATAACTAGAGGTGAAGTTGATATATAGTAGACTGTTGTCTTCTTAGGCAGAAGTTCACGGCCCTTGTTGACTGCTATTCTTTTCCAATCCAAGTTAATTGTAGCACACAGAGCTACGTGGAATCCTAGGGGATATACAAAGCCAGCCTACTGGATTCCAATTTATGATGGCATGTAAATAGTGACAATTAGTATATTTTCATATATGATATTTCAGTGTTCATCTCTTCAAATATTTTTAGCTGTTATATGGTGAACAATAGTTCAATTGCTCCATATCATAGAAACCCTTTCATACTTGATAATTATTGGTAAATCAAGTACACCCAAGATCAAACTACCTGATTCGGGTGAAATTGCCTTGGTTATTTTATCCTCTCTTGCACTTCAGACAATCCCAAGTACATGGAAGGATGTCTCTATGCTGAGTTATACTTTCTGATGGAACTCTGTTTGCTTAACCTGTAAGTATGAACTGGCAGCTGCAGAAAATAAAAACAGTTGGATGAGGATCATTCAGGTATGGCCTTCAACTGATTTTCTGAAGTTGATCTAACATTCATAGCTTCGAGCACATGCTGGCCTAAGTTCATCCATGAAAGCTTCATCAACGGCTGCCTCCCGTTGTTTGGTCTATTCTCATTTTCTACTTTGTATGTAGCAGTGTAGATCTGGATATGTTTCATTTGAATTATATTCTAATTTTTTTGTTTGTTTCTGTATGCTTAAAACTAAATAACGAAATTTCACTCTATAAAAAGAAAGTAATCAATGTTCCCAAAACACACAACTCGTAACAGACCCAACCTGATGAGACAGATCAAATCTAGGCTCCCTCCTGTCCATGAAGAAATTTCTCCAACTGCACAGAATCTAAAAAGACACACTGATTCAGTCATTTACAAAGGAAACGCTAATAGAAGCCCATTTTCAACTGCAAAACAGACATCCTACAAAACTGTGGGGCACAAGCCACATCTGGAAATATTAGGATTTTTTGCCCACAGAACAATGCCTCATTCCTTTTAAAGCAAGTTTTACGAATCAGCAATGGATCAAATTCAAAAAGAAAGGAGACCAGTAAGGTGGGCCTCTCGGTGATGCCATCTTACTCCAAAAATCCAAAAACATTTAGGCTATCAGGAAACCTCACTTGATTCAACTCACCCTCCTTCTCGCTAGAGGAAAGAATGTTTCTAAACACATAACATTGGAGACCCCAATCTCTTCCCACTGAGCAGGCAAAGTATCTCCTTCACATATTTTCTTAATAGGAAAACAGCAGCAAGTCTGGAATGTGTATTTGCTTGGGAAAGATGGTGCTACAGAGGGCCCATCTCAATTGTTTTTGCCTGGGGCAAAAATGTTATATTATAGGAAAAGAGAAAGCAGATTTTTGCCCTGAGAAAATTCTCCATGGCCTCTAATTTATGATATGTCACAAGGCTGTCCTTAATTCCAGAAAATTGAGCCATTTGCAGACTTTGCATCCAAGATTTAACAGTCTTTAGGCAAGATTCCATTGACCCTATCCTGGTATGTAGCTCATCAAGTTTACTCACTATCCCTTTGGTAAAGTCACAGAATCAGACAATGGTGTCCCTCAGCAAATTCTCATCATTGTGGTGATCTTCCAAATGTCCAATGAAGAAACATTTTTCACTTCAACATAAATATTAAAGGAGCCACAATCCCAGGTATAGAAACCAACTCACTAGCTACAGGAGGGGATCCCAACCCCTCTGGAGGCTCACCAGATAGGCCAATTCCAAGAAGACCAACTGCAGGTGGGGGAGGTCCTATCACCAGAACTCAAGCTACTGAGGATTCCTCCTTAATAGGGATCTTTGCCTTGCTGACCATCATGAGCCTGAGGTAACTAAAGTACATAAGAACATAAGAATAATCATACTTGGTCAGAACAATGGTCCATCTAGCACAGTGGTCCATCCAGCTAAGTCCTGGTGTCCTCCAGTGGTTTGCCTCTTTCAGGGCATAAACAACCAGCAAAAGTAGATAGAGCAACTTGAGTTTGGGCCGCTCTCGCTTTGGGGGAGCCCAAGGGTTTGGCCCTCTATTCTCTACTGTTCATAAGAACATAGGAATAGTAATACTGGATCAGACCAATAGTACAGTATCCTGCTCCTAACAGTGGCTAATCCAGGTCACAAGTACCTGGCAGAAACCCAATTAGTAGCAACATTCCATGCTACCAATCCAGGGGCAAGCAGTGGCTTCCCCATGTCCATCTCAATAACAGGCTAAGGACTTTTCCTCCAGAAACTTGTCCAAACCTTTTTTAAACCAAGATACGCTAACCGCTGTTACCACACCCTCCACCAATGAGTTCTAGAGCTTAATTATTCGTTGAGTGAAAAAATATTTCCTCCTATTTGTTTTAAAAGTATTTCCATGTAACTTCCTTGAGTGTCCCCTAGTATTTGTACTTCTTGAAAGAGTAAAAAAAATCGATTCACTTCTACTCATTCTATCCTGCTCAGGATTTTGTAGACCTCCTTCAGATCACTCTTTCCTCTTCAACACTCTCTCCTGCCTCTACTCATCCCCCTTCAACATTCTCTGTCTCTCAGCATATCTCCCCACCTCCTGTACTTACATCATGTTACCTCAGGTCTTCTTCACCCCCCACCCCACTCCACATACCTCCCCCAGGTCATCTCCCCGCTCCTTATGCCTCTACTCCATTTTCGCCAGCTCATCTCCCCTTCCACAGAACCCCCTCGCCAACCCATTGATCCTTACTGCACCATGTGGCTCTTGCAGCATACAATCAACATGGTCCTTAGCTGAAATTCTGCAATGTCTAATGAGAATAGCACAAGACTTCTTGTATCGTGATGATCATACTCTGCAAGAATTGTGCAGTGTAGAAAGGCTGTGGCAGTGCGAAACCAGGACTCCACCTTCCAGGCTCAAGGCAAGGTAAATTCTGCAATGCGCAGTTGTGCAGAATTCCACCAGGAGTAAATGCTTATTATACAGTTCCTCATAGGAGGCTCATGAATAAAATGAGCGTGTTGATGTTAGTGATCTGAAGTGGTGAACTGGATTAGAAATTGGCTCACTGAGAGACGACAGAGAGTGGTGGTAAATGGAATTCACTTGGGGGGAAAGAAAAGCGAATAGCAGCATACCTCAAGGATCAGTACTGGGGCCAATCCTATTCAATATCTTTGTGCACGACACTGCTGAAGGGTTAGGAGTAATCATATTCAGCTAAATACAGCAAAAACTCAGATCTTAATTCTATCCGGTTCTTCATTCGATAATACTTCTCCTGAATTTGTCATTGGCGATGTGTCTATCCCAATTGTTAACTCTATTGGAAATCTAGGTGTCATGTTAAATTCTAATCTAACAATGATGATGCATGTTTGGAAACTAATTAAGCAAGTATTTTACAGGATGAGGTTGACTAGGCAGCTGTGAGATCTTCCTACTTTCTCAAACTTTGTTTAAATATTCAGAGTATTGTTATTCCATGCTTAGATCACTGTAATGGTTTACTTCTGGGCCTACATGGGAATATTTTAAAAGCCTTGCAAGTTGCTCAAAATGCTGCAGCCAGATTCCTTTATAGATATTCCCGGTATACACATGTCACTCCCATTTTTAAAATGTTACACTGGCTCCCTATTAAACAAAGGATTGCTTTTAAAACTTTATTGTTAGTTTTCAAAGTGCAAAATAATCTGGTTTCACCAGTTATTTCCTCTACTTTACAAACATACCAACCTACAATCTTTTCACATTATCAAGCTCAAGCTAGATGAATATTGCAAATCATCTTTTAAAGTTTGGGGGCCTAAATTGTGGAAAGAGCTGTCTATGTACATAAGGTCATTGAAGGCCTTAGATCAATTTAGGAGGGAGCTATAAACATTGTTATTCTTAGAGGCTTTTGGTGACCAGCATGCCTCTGATTAGGTATGAGTCATAACTATCTGTTTTGGTACAATAGTGAGTAATGTGTAGTGATGTTAGTTTGCTGATTGTGTGAGGAGTCCTTGGTGTGATGGTTTATGTCTTTGTTATGCCATTTCATTTCATCACTGTGAATGTATTTATTGTAAACTGCCAAGAGCTCTACAGATTGTGAAGGTTATAAATGTTTTAAATAAATAAATAAATTAGAAGGAAAAGTGTGCTTTTTTTGTGTTTGACACAACAATTGACAACAAAATGGACACCCTAGAGACAGTAGATATGAGAAGTGAACTACAAAAACTAGACGAATGGTGTAATGTTTCTCAGTTAAAGTTTAATGTGAAGAAGAGGCGAGTGATGCACTTGGGGTGTAGAAATCCAAAGGAGCTGTATGTAATGGGAGGCAAGAGACTGATATGCAAGGACCAAGAGAGATCTCAAGTGGGTAAAACAGTATGACAAGATAGTGGTAAAAGCCAGAAGGATGCTAGACTCCATACAGAGAAGTGGGGTATCCCTAGCAACCAGGCTCACTCAAAACAATGAAAAATTGGACCTCGCAACAGCAAGGACATAACATAGATTGACCTGAAACCATAAACCACTAACTGAGAGTGCAGCCTGGAACAGAACAAAAATGGGTCTAGGGGGGTGGAGTTGGATTCTACACCCTGAACAGATTCTGCAGCACCAACTGCCCAAACCGACTGTCGCGTCCTGCTGGAGACAGTACTGAGATGTGAATGTGTGGACTGATGACCACATTGCAGCCTTGCAAATCTCCTCAATGGAGGCTGACTTTAAATGAGCCACTGCCACAGCCATGGCTCTAACATTGTGAGCTGTGACATGGCCCTCCAGAGTCAGCCCAGCTTGGGCGTAAGTGAAGGAAATGCAATCTGCTAGCCAATTTGAAATTGTGCATTTTCCGATGGTGACTCCCTCCTGTTGGGATCAAAAGAAACAAACAACTGGGCAGACTGTCTAAAGGGCTTTGTCCACTCCACATAAAAGGCCAATGCTCTCTTCCAGTCCAAGGTGTGCAAACTGCTTTCACAAGGGCGGGTATGAGGACAGGGAAAGAATGTTGGCAAGACAATTGACTGGTTAAGATGGAACTCCGACACCACCTTTGGCAGGAACTTAGGGTGCGTGCGGAGGACTACTCTGTTGAAATTTGATATAAGGTGCATGCACTACCAAGGCTTGAAGCTCACTGACCCTACGAGCTGAAGTAACAGCCACCAAGAAAATGACCTTTCAGGTCAAGTACTTCAGATGGCAGGAATTCAGTGGCTCAAAAGGAGCTTTCATCAGCTGGGAAAGAACAACGTTGAGATCCCATGACACTGGTGGAGGTTTGACAGGAGGCTTCAACAAAAGCAAACCTCCCATAAAGCGAATAACTAAAGGCTGTCCAGAGATAGGCTTACCCTCTACACGGTGATAAGCACTAATCGCACTAAGATGAACCCTTACTGAGTTGGTTTTGAGGCCAGACTCTGATAAGTGTAGAAGGTATTCAAGCAGGGTCCATGTAGGACAAGAAAGAGGATCTAGGGCCTTGCTGTCACACCAGACAGCAAACCTCCTCCATTTGAAAAAGTAACACTTCTTCATGGAATCTTTTCTGGAAGTAAGCAAGACTCTGGAGACACCCTCTGAAATACCCAAGGAGGCAAATTCTAAGCTCTCAACATCCAGGCTGTGAGACCCAGAGACTGGAGGTTGGGATGTTGAAGCGAACCCTCATACTGCGTGATGAGGGCTGGAAAACAGACCAATTTCCATGGTTCTTCAAAGGACAACTCCAGAAGAAGAGGAAACCAGATCTGACGTGGCCAGAAGGGTGAAATCAGGATCATGGTCCCGCAGTCTTGCTTGAGTTTCAGCAAAGTTTTCCCTACTAGAGATATGGGAGGATACGCATACAGAAGGCCTGCCCCCAATGTAGGAGAAAGGCATCTGATGATAGTCTGTCATGGGCCTGAAGCCTGGAACAGAACTGAGGGACTTTGTGATTGGTCTGAGTGGCAAAAAGATCCACTGAGGGTGTGTCCCACGCTCGGAAGATCTTGTGGACTACACCCATGTTCATTAACCACTTGTGAGGATGCATAATCCTGCTCAACCTGTCGGCCAGACTGTTGTTTATGCCTGCCAGAATAAGTGGCTTGGAGAAACATGCCGTGACGACAAGACCAAAGCCACATCTGGACGGCTTCCTGACACAGAGGGGCGAGATCTGGTGCCTCCCTCCTTGTTGGTGTAAAACATGGCAACCTGATTGTCCGTCTCAATTAAGATCACTTGGTTGGACAGCCGATCTCTGAAAGCCTTTAGAGTGTTCCAAATTGCTCTTCATTCCAGAAGGTTGATCTGCAGACCTCTTTCCTGAAAGAACCAGGCTCCCTGAGTGTGCAGCCCATCTACATGAGCTTCCCACCCCAGGAGAGATGCATCCGTCGTCAGCACTTTTCGTGGCTGAGGAACTTGGAATGGTCGCCCCATGGTCAAATTGAATCGAATCGTCCACCACTGAAGAGAACTCCGAAAGTCGGTGGACAGTTGAATCACATCCTCTAGATCCCCCGCAGCTTGAAACCACTGGGAAGCTAGGGTCCATTGAGCTGATCTCATATGTAGACGTGCTATGGGCGTGACAAGAACTGTGGAGGCCATGTGCCCCAGAAGTCTCAACATCTGCCAAGCCGTGACCTGCTGAGACGCTCGAACCATGGACACCAGGGACAGAAGGTTTTCCGCCCTTGTCTCGGGAAGATAAGCTCGAGCTGTCTGAGTGTTCAACAGGGCTCCAATGAATTCCAATTTTTGGACTGGGGTGAGATGGGACTTGGGATAATTTATGGCGAACCCCAGTAGCTCCAGCACCCGAATAGTCATTTGCATGGACTCCAGAGCACCCTCCTTCGAGGTGCTCTTCACCAGCCAATTATCGAGATAAGGAAACACTTGCACTCCCAGTCTGCGTAGCGACGCTGTGACTACAACTAGGCATTTGGTAAATACTCTGGGCACAGATGCCAGGCCAAAAGGCAGTACATGGTACTGAAAGTGCTGTGTTCCCAGCCGAAATCGAAGATACCTTTTGTGAGCTGGAAGTATCGAGAGGTGTATGTAAGCATCCTTTAAGTCCAGAGAGCATAGCCAATTGTTTTCCTGAATCATGGGAAGAAGGGTGCCTAGAGAAACCATCCTGAACTTTTCTCTGACAAGAAATTTGTTCAGGGCCCTTAGGTCTAGGATGGGACGCACCCCCCCCCCCCCCCCCACTGTTTTCTTTTGCACAAGGAAGTACCTGGAATAGAATCCCAGCCCTTCTTCCCCTGGTGGAACGGGTTCAACCGCTTGGGTCTGTAGAAGGGCGGAGAGTTCTTCTGGTGCTGGGAGCTGTAGGACTGAGCTCCTGGTGGGCAATTTGGAGGCTGATGGGCAGAATGAGGGTGTATCCTAACCGGATAATTTGAAGAACCCACCGGTCGGAGGTTATAAGAGGCCACCTCTGGTGAAAAAGCATTAACTTCCCCCCAACCGGCAAGTCGTCCGGTACGGACACGTTTACTGAGGCTATGCTGAAGTGGAGCCAGTCAAAAGCCCATTCCTTGCTTTTGCTGGGGAGCCAGTGGCCTTAGGCGCCTGCTGTTGACAAAAATGAGCGTGCTGGGACTGAGCCTGGGCAGGCTGCAGAGAAGCAGGAGTGTGCCTACGCCTAGCATAGGAATAGGGAACACTCCCCTTCCCTCCAAAAAACCTCCTAGATGAGGAGGTAGTAGCAGAAGACGCCCGGCAGGAGAGAGAATCCATAGCATCATTGTGCTTCTTGAGCTGGTCAACCAGATCCTCTACTTTCTCACCAAAAAGGTTATCCCCTCCGGCAAGGAACATCCACCATCCGCTGCTGGACCAAATGATCCAGGTCAGAGACACGCAGCCATGAGAGTTTGCGCATCACTATACCCTGGGCAGCGATCCTGGATGCTACATCAAAAGTGTCGAATGTACCCCTGGCCAGGAATTTTCAACACGCCTTCTGCTGCCTGACCACCTGGCAAAAACGCTCGGCCTGCTCCGGAGGGAGTGCATCAACCAAGCTTGACAGTTGCCTCATCGAGTTCCGCAAGTGGATGATCGTGAAGAGCTGGTATGTCTGGATTTTGGAGGTGAGCATAGCGGCCTGATACGCCTTCCTCCCAAAAGAGTCCAAAGTTCTAGATTCTCTGCCTGGGAGCACCGAGGCATAGTCCCTAGTACTCTTGGCTCTTTTGAGAGCGGAGTCCACCATCATGGAATTGTGAAGTAGCTGAGACCTCATCAATCCAGGCTCCCCGTGAATCCGATATTGGGATTCAGTCTTTTTCGAGATCATGGGATTAGATAGAGGGAACGACCAGTTTCGCATAAGGACTTCCTTTAGTACATTATGCAAAGGAGCCATTGCAGCCTCTCTAGGCGGAGAAGGATAATCCAGGAGCTTGAGCATCTGAGCCCTGGGCTCATCCTCAACCTCCATAGGGAAGGGAATAGCCGCAGTCATTTCCCGGACAAAGGAGGTAAAGTATAGACTCTCAGGTGGAGAAAGTCTCCTTTCTAGTGGAGGGCAAGGTTCAGAAGGAATCCCATAGGACTCGTCAGAAGAAAAGTACCTGGGATCCTCCCCTTCCTCCCATGAACGCTCATCTTCAGTATCAGACAAGACATCCCTCAGAGCAGTCCGAAACTGAGCCTGCCTCGATGCCGAAGAATGACGTCCTCGATGGCGGTGCCGAGAAGTTGACGCCTGCCTGGATTCCGGTGAAGCTTCCTCCACAGACGTCGAAGGGGAGTTGACCTGGGTGGCAGGCGGCACCGAGGTCGGGGACCTCACCACAGGCGAAGGGCCAGACGCCGCTGCAGCAGACAGTACGGAAGGCGCAAGCACCCCCGACACTGAAGCAGACTGGTGCCACAATCCTTCCAGAAGCTCTGGAAGCAGGGCCCTGATGCATTTGTCGAGAGCCGCCGTCAGACAAAGCTGCGGGGTTGGTACAGGAGCCGGTGGCAGAATCTGTCGAGGCTCGGGAACAGGTACCGGGCTGCCAGAAGTCAGACGCATCGGCACCTCCTGAATAGAGCGGGAGTGATCCTCTCGGTGCCAACGCTTCTCGGGTGCTGATTCCCTCGACGCCCCGGAGCTCCCGGCACTGTTTGTCGAAGGAGAATGATGACGGTGCTTCTTCGCCTTCGCTTGATGCACGTCATCGAGACTCCACGGTACCGATGAGGACGAGGAATCCTCACGCCTCCTTGGGGCCGGGTCCAACGAAGGTCAGTCCCGGGGGGCCTGCATAACAGGAGGCCTCGAGGCAGGTGGAGACCCACTCGATGCCTCACTGCTCCCAGCGCGAATAGGTCTTTCAGCAGCTATTACCTCTGCTCCCAACGTCGATGCTTCCCTCAAAGTCTATGTTGACGTCGCTGACCTTGGTACCGATGTCGACGTCGAAGGACCGGACCGAGCCCCAAAAAGCTTTTCTCACTGGGCTTCTCAAGACGCTTGGGTCCGTTTCTTCATTCGAAGCACAGACAACAAGTGGCTGGGCTATGGTTGGGCCCAAGGCACTGGATACACCAGGCATGGGTATCAGTACCTGAGATGGTCCAGTTGCACCGAGTACAAAGTTTGAAGCCCCTGGGTGTGTTCGATGACATGGAAGGAAAAACAGCTTCGGCGAAATCAAAAGACGTGATTGTGCCAGTTAAAAGAAAAAAGGGCACAAAAGAAGGGAACAACCCAACTGCGTGGCCATCGAAAAACAAAGGAAATTTTAAAAGTGGACAAAAAAATAAAGGAAACTATGGGTACCTTTTATTTATTTATTTTTAAATGGTAAATTGTTAAAAGAAAATAAGGCAAAAAAGCCACGAAACAGACAAAGACTCTTCCCGGGCCTAAGAGGAGCGCAGAAAAACTCTACTGCAGCTCAACGTGGAGAAAAGAAAACTGAGAAGCATGCTCACGCGACGGGCGGGAAATCAGTGTATGCTGCACGTGTGCCACAAGACTCTGGCAAAACTTTTTTTATATTTTGCTTGCAAAATGCCGTCCGATTCCCGGGCCGATGCAGACGTCAACCCACATGTGAGAACAAGCAACCTGCTTGTCCTCGGAGAAATACTTTTTCATAGAAAGGGTGGTGGATGCCTCAAATATTCTCCTGATGGAGATGGTGGGGATAAAAACAATGATGGAATTCAAAAATGCATGGGATAAACAAAGAGGATCCCCATATAGCAAGTGGATGGAATCAACGCAAAACTTAAAATACCTTCACACTTTTTAAACAAGATGTAGAAGGACGTATCCTAGATGGCACAGCAGTTACAACTCTAGCCACCTTACTGGGCAGACTAAGTAGACCATAGTGGTCTTTATGTACTGTCATTTACTACATTACCACTTCCAAGCCTGTGTAAATGTCAGCAAGTACTTTATAGGCGTGGTTTTGGCAGTTTTTGTGGGCAATTTCTGCTGACTCTCAACCTGCCTCTAGCGTACCTAGGGCAGGGCGATGGGTGCCGGCAGCAAGGGTGTGCGTGGAGCAGGTGTGCGGCTGTTTCCTCTGCTGGTCCCCTGCCCCGGAACAGGAAGTTATGTCATAGGGGGCAGGGGACTGGCAGAACCGACAGTTCCACGCTTGCTCCGTGCACCCCATTGCTTGGAGGAGGGGGGTGTGCACTGCCTGGGGGGGGGGGGGTGTTCCACCCCAGGTGCCACATAAGGTAAGTACGCCGCTGCAACGTGTTATAAAATTATCTTCTATAGTTATACTTGCTGGGTTGAGTGAGCTTGGTATTTCTGGAGTACTGTTCAGGGTCTCTTGTCAAATAGGAGATACAATGTCAAAATGAAAGGAAGATTTTCTTCTGCCTGGAAACCTCCCTATGGAGTCCCTCAGGGCTCACCTTTATCACCTATAGTGTTTAACATCTTTATGAGCTGACAAAATAAAACAATGGACTGCATCTAAACTATGAAAACTAAATACTAACAAAACAAAGGTACTCTGGTTAGGTAAATGATCTAATACCAGATGTTGTGCCTTTAGTTTAAATGAGTTTTTGTCTATGGACCGTTCATCCAAGGTTTTGGGAGTAATCTTGGATTCTTCTTCGTCTATGGAGATTCAAATAAGTCATCTTTCAAAGAAAGTATTCTTTAGATTAAAACAGTTAAGAACTATGAGCTTACTTTATCTTGAAACTCTTTTTGCCTTCCTGGTACAAGGCCTGATATCAAAATTAGATTATTGTAACGCATTATATCTTGGCATGTCAGTTAAACTACAAAAAAAAGATTATAATTATTGCAGAATACAGCCTATCTGTTTAAAATTTAGACAAAGTAAGTTTGATTGAGTTACACCATTGCTGAAGAAGATCCGTTGGCTTCCAAGTCAGGCTCAAATAATGTTTAAATCTTCCTGTATTGTTTTTTAAATAACATAACATCTGGTCTTATATCCCGCTTATACCTTGCAGTTCAAAGCAGGTAACAGCAACATCAAGAGCCAGTTAAAAAGAGTGACAATTAAAATTATGGTTAAAAATCTATTTATAGCACAAATTTTTGAAAGAGTAGAATCTTAATATTCTCCCTAAAAGACAGATAAGAATGAGATAACCGAAATGTCCTAGCAAATTATTTCCAGTGACTGGCGGCTTGAAATGCCAGTGTCATTTCAAACATTTTTAGTCTTTTCCTTCCTCTTGGCAAAGGAGAGGAAAACACAGTACCACATGGTTCACCTCCATCTGAATCAGTTGTATCTTGTTTGTTCTATTATTCAAAGCAATCCTAGATCAGAATGCAAGTTACTTAATTTTCCATCTTTTAAGGGAGTCTGGTTTTAAACAGTTTTACAAACATTCTTTATATATCAAGCCGTACTAATGCGGAACAATTTACCTGATTCGATCAGACAGATTTTCTCTTTTGCTTCCTGTTGTAATATTATTTATTTATTTGTATCCCACATTTTCCCACCTATTTGCAGGGTCAATGTGGCTTACATTATGTCGCAAAGGCGGACACCATTAACAGAATATAAAATATTATTCATGATAAATTAATTTTTGTCCCTTTGGACCTTGTTTATAATTTTTTTTTTATTGATTATGTTGTAAGTCATCATTATGTGAGCCGCTTTCCACATTTTTGGAATAAGTGGATTATAAATACCATGATTAGATTAGATTAGGTATCAATAAATATAAAATGAAAACAAAAGAAAACAGCACCAAGAACCCAAAGAACCAGAGGTAAGTTGAACAAAGTTTATTCAACTTAGAAATTGCATCCAACATGACCATATTTAGCTCAAATGGGCTGCATCAGGAGACATATGGCATCAAAATGGATACTGTTCACTCGAGTAAGAGCAAGCAAAGGACCTATGCATGTTTCTCAACAGGCATTGCAATGGCGTCTGACTGTTAAAAGGAGCTTGATAACACTGCTCTGAGGAAGTGACAGTTGTATCTTAGTTTTGTTGCTGTTACTTGAGCGAACATTATCTATTTTGCTATTACAGTACAGTCTTGATTATCCAACCTTCGCTAATCTGACCATCTGGCATAGCCAACAGACACCCCCTTCCTCCCATGATGTTATCACGCTGCTAAGAAGTGCACAAGGGAAGGGGAAGGAAAATAAGACTTGATATACCGTCTTTCTGAGGTTTTTGCAACTACATTCAAAGCGGTTTACATATATTCAGGTACTTATTTTGTACCAGGGGCAATGGAGGCTTAAGTGACTTGCCCAGAGTCACAAGGAGCTGCAGTGGGAATCGAATTCAGTTCCCCAGGATCAAAGTCCACTGAACTAACCACTAGGCTACTCCTCCACAAGTTCTCTTCTGGTTTTCCAGCTTTACATGCTGCTGGTTAGTGCTAACAATACTGTATTTTAAGTACAAGTACTTTATGCCTGTTCTTTATGCATAAAGTATGTTTTCCGTGCATTTTTTTGAAGGGTTACCATTGATTTCCGTATTATCCAACTTTTCACTTATCTGACATTGGCTCTGTCTCATTTACGTCGGATTATCGAGACTGTACTCTATATGCACCAGCCTACATGTCAGACCTGATAGACCTACCACCCAGGAATGCCAAAAGATCATCCCACACATTCCTCAATCTGCACTACCCTAAATGCAAAAAGGTCTAAAAAACAAACCAATGCATGCATCAAACTTTACCTACTTAAGCACACAGCCATGGAACGAATTGCCGCACAACTTAAAAACGATTTACGAACTAACGAACTTCCGCAAACTGCTGAAGACCCATCTCTTTAATAGGGCATACCATAAAGATCAACCAATGTGAACACACACAACTCCTTCTAATATATTCAGAATTGTCTTACAATTCTTGCTTGTAATACTATTATTTGTTTTTATCATTTTCATATTGCCTAAATACCTCTGTAATCACTAAATATCTATTTTCTAACATCTTTCCACTATTCAAGATGTATTGAACAGTCGCTTCACATCCACCCGATCCATTCCACTCATTATTTTATACACTTCTATCATATCTCCCCTCAGCCGTCTCTTCTCCAAGCTGAAAAGCCCTAGCCTTCTCAGCCTCTCTTCATAGGAAAGTCGTCCCATCCCCACTATCATTTTCGTCGCCCTTCGCTGTACCTTTTCCAATTCTACTATATCTTTTTTGAGATACGGAGACCAGTACTGAACACAATACTCCAGGTGCGGTCGCACCATGGAGCGATACAACGGCATTATAACATCCGCACACCTGGACTCCATACCCTTCCTAATAACACCCAACATTCTATTCGCTTTCCTAGCCGCAGCAGCACACTGAGCAGAAGGTTTCAGCGTATCATCGACGACGACACCCAGATCCCTTTCTTGATCCGTAACTCCTAACGCGGAACCTTGCAAGACGTAGCTATAATTCGGGTTCCTCTTACCCACATGCATCACTTTGCACTTGTCAACATTGAACTTCATCTGCCACTTGCACGCCCAATCTCCCAGTCTCGCAAGGTCCTCCTGTAATCGTTCACATTCCTCCTGCGACTTCAGACAGCCCAGAACACTGCAGCTAGACTCATATTCGGTAAAACAAAGTATGAAAGTGCTAAACCCTTACGAGAAAACTACACTGGCTCCCACTTAAAGAACGCATCACGTTCAAAATATGCTCCTTAGTCCACAAAATCATTCACAGAGATGCACCAGCCTACATGTCAGACCTGATAGACCTACCACCCAGGAATGCCAAAAGATCATCCCACACATTCCTCAATCTGCACTACCCTAAATGCAAAGGTCTAAAAAACAAACCAATTCATGCATCAAACTTTACCTACTTAAGTACACAGCCATGGAAAGAATTGTCGCACAACTTAAAAACGATTTACGAACTAACGAACTTCCGCAAACTGCTGAAGACCCATCTCTTTAATAGGGCATACCATAAAGATCAACCAATGTGAACACACACAACTCCTTCTAATATATTCAGAATTGTCTTACAATTCTTGCTTGTAATACTATTATTTGTTTTTATCATTTTCATATTGCCTAAATACCTCTGTAATCACTAAATATCTATTTTCTAACATCTTTCCACTATTCAAGATGTATTGTAAGCCACATTGACCCTTCAAAGAGGTGGGAAATGTGGGATACAAATGTAACAAATAAATAAATAAAATAAATAAACTCCGGGTCAATTTTCAGTAAACTACTGAATGCCAAATGTAGCTGACAGTCTAATTTTCAGATGAAAGCTTAGTCAACTAGATTCAATTAAAACATCCTAAAGCTAGACAGCTAAGTCAGGAACTGGGAAGGTTATTTGTTTGCAAATTGACCCCATAAGATTTTCTGTCTTTCCTTCACTGAGAAAAGAAAGAGGTTTTTCCTTTTGCTAACACGTTCTGCAAAATAAACAGGTCCAGAGTTCAACGAACATGAAAACAAGAATCCTATTTACAGAGGCCACTCTGCTTCCAAATCCAAGGATGAACATGGAAACGGGATTAAGGGGAGGCACTGCACACACAAGCAAAACAAAAACACAGGTACATCTAAGGTCACCCTGATATTTTATTGAAATGTCTCCTTTCCCATTCTAGCAAAGGCTGTCAGAGCGTCATCCCTGGATCACCTTTCATGTGGGTCATCAGAGTTTATACTTTTTACCCAGCAAAGTCTGTAATACCACTTTTGCTCAGGAGTTGAGAAGCTCTCAGGTTTCGGAGCAACAGAAGATCCAGGGTTTAGAAGGGGAAGGCAGTAGAAGAGAACTGGGCAAGAAAAATTACAGTAAGTTTCAAAGTTACCACCTTACCTTTTTTCCACTGTATGTGCTTGCAAACACATTTTTGTAAGCACGTATTCTCCAACAACAATATAACAGATATCATTTGGCACTTTCTTGAAAAACTCCTGCACTAGAAGCCAGAATAATCTGTTCTTTCAAGCTACTCAGTCAAAAAATCTATTTCTCAGCTCTGATGGATCAACACTACATTGTCTTATTTATTATCATAATTATTAGTTAGATAGCATTATACAATGCTGAAGATCAGCAGCAAGCTTAAAATGCCCCACCCACCAAAAGTTCACAACCTAAGGCCTTGTTTACTAAGCAGCGTTCTAGGCGCGTTAACATTTTTAACGCGCATTAACCGTGTATGTGCCTACAATATCCCTATAGGCGCCTACATGGTTAGCGCACGTGCTAATTGTAGGCGCGTTAAAAACACTAACGCGCCTTAGTAAACAGGACCCTAAGTTTAAACACGTGTTGGTTATGTAATTTGCTCCAAGTCATACAGAGAAAATTGAACTAGGATCTCCAGGGGATCAATATTCAAAGCAATTCAACTGAGCAGGAGTGGATAGGTAGGTGCAAGCAATTTAACTGGCCTGCTGCCCTAGGTTAAATCACTTGTGCCTGCCTATCTGCTGATATTCAGCTGCACTTACCGGATAGTGCCACTGAATGTCAGCACTAACTGCCCCTGCACTATCAGGCAGTCTATGGGTGGAGTTTGGACGGAGTCTGGGTGGGGCCAGAACTTAACCAGTTAGCGGAGATATTCAGACTGTTAACTGGTTAGATAAGCGGATAAAGTTAAGGCAGCAAAAAGGCTCTCCTAACTTAATCCACCAAGCTAATCATGCACCGGTCTGATTATCGGTGGGTGCCTGGATAACTTCTGGCTGATCGCTGTAACCAGATATTTGATGCAGGAGCCCAGGTCTCTAAGATATACCCTGAAATCCCAAAGAAGACATCTTGCAGTTCCTTCCTAGCAGTAGCACTCCGAGGCCTACTTGGCTACTAAATGTTTATGGACGTCTCCTCTAAGAATTTGTCAACCCCCTTTTAAACCCAGGCATGTTAGATGCCTTATTCCTGTAATTCCCAAACTGAGTTCTGTGAACTCTTTCCAATCAAATCAGGTCTTGCATACCACTAAAATCCCCTCACAAGGGTTCAGTGGGTTTACATAGTGAGTGTAACAAAGCTCAGACTGTTAAAATGGAAACTATAAAGTTAAAGAATCTTATAGGAAAGTCTTATGAGAGATAGGGAGAGACCAGAATCATGTTAAATGTTATAAAACAGACTTAGGGAATAGGAAGGTTTTTGGCCTCTTCCAGAAGCTAAGGTAGATAGATTCTGTTCTAATGGAGATAGGTAGCGAACTCCATATTGATTCTCCTTGCACTGGGAATAGAGAGTTGAAGATCTTATGATTACCGGATTGCCTTATGAAACTGTGTTACTAGAGTCAGTTGTTCTATTAGTCTATTGGACTGGGCTAAACATAGTGAGGCCACTTTAATTAGTAGATCTGATGTAAAACCCAGTAAGATTTGAAAGACTAAGCAAGCAGTTTTAAACCTGATTCTATCTGATATGGGAAGCAAGTGATGTTTGATAAGAAAAGATGAAACACTAGTATATCTATTCAGTTTGAATATTAGTCTGGCAGAAAGTTCTGTAGTTTCCTCTAATGCATGATCTGTACTTTCCTCTGATATTGACACTTGATACCAAGAAATAAGATGTTGCAATAATCCAGGTGTGGTAGGATCAGCATTTGTACCAGCACCACAAATACTTTTTGATCAAAGAGTGATCTGACTAGACGAAGCTCCCTCATTTTGAATATAGATGTCTTCCACAGCTGGTTAATATGTGAGGAGAATGTGAGTGAGGCGTCAAGTAAGACCCCTAGTACTTTACTGCAAAGTTTTGACCATTGGACAATGTTATTGAAGCTGGGACCACAGTTCTCTGATTCCAGAACCATAGTATCTTGGTTTTTTGCTCATTCAGTTTTAGTTTGTTGGTCAAGGCCCAAGTACTGACAGTATTCATGCCTGCCACCACTGTCTGACTTGGGTCTTTATTTGCAGAGGTCAGTGGTAGGAGAAGTAGAATGTTATCAGAATATGATAGTAATAGCTCATTGAGTCTCAGATGTATTGTGCTGAGAGACGACATAAAGTAATTGAACAGGATGGGTGAGAACAGGGAACTTTGCGGAATTCAACAGTTAGGCGTCCAGTATTCGGAGAGTTGCTTATTTTGTTTGACAGAGTAGCTTCAGTTTGAGAGGAATTTGCTGAACCATTTGAGAACAGTGCCAGTTGTTCCTATCTGGTCCAGGCGTTCCAGAAGGAAGGCATGGTACACCGCATTGAATACTGCAGAAATGTCAAACTGGAGCAGAATCACTTGAAAGCACATTTTTGAAAGAGGATGTCCATCTTTCGACATAAATCAGAAGATGGACATCCATCTCCCAGAGATGTCCAAACCGATATAAATGAAACACGATTTTGGACGTCTCCAACTGCAGTCTGTCGCAAGGATGTCCAAATTTCAAGGGGGCATGTTGGAGGCGAAGCGAAGGCGGGACTTAGGCGTGCCTAACACTTGGATGTCTTTGACCCATAATCGAAAAAAGCAAGGATGTCCCTTATGAACACTTGGAAGTTTTCACCCAGACGTGGTTTTTTTTTTTTTTTTACAAATAAGGCACAAAAAGGTGCCCAAAATGGCCAGATGACCACCAGACAGAATTGGGGATGATCTCCCATTACTACCCCAGTGGTCACTAACCCTCTCCCACCCTCAAAAAACATCTTTAAAAATATGTCATGCCAGCCTCTATGCCAGCCTCAGATGTCATACTCAGGTCCATGACAGCGCATGAAGGTCCCAGGAGCAGTTTTAGCGGGTACTGCACTGCACTTCAGACAGGTGGACCCAGGCCCAAAACCTCCCTACCTGTTACATTTGTGGAAGAAACAGCGAGCTCTCCAAAATCCACCACAAACCCACTGTACCCATATATAGGTGCCCCCCTTCACCCGTAAGGGCTATGGTAATGGTGTACAGTTGTGGGTAGTGGGCTTTGGGGGGCTCAGCACACAAGGTAAGGGAACTATGTTCCTGGGAGCATTTTATGAAGTCCACTGCAATGCCCCCTAGGGTGCCTAGTTGGTGTCCTGACATGTCAGGGGGACCAGTGCACTACAAATGCTGGCTCCTGTGCCGGATACTTCTGAGGACGCTCTGAACTTTGTGATGCCGAAGAGAAGGGGCCACCCATCCTCCGCTGCCCCTCCATGACAGAATTCCTCATTAACTCAGCCTACTATACAGAATTACCTTCAGAGAGCCCAGATACCCATGACATCGGGAGAGAACCCGCTTGACTGCCCGGGTGTGAATGGAGACCTGGGTTGGAGCTGTTGCTCAGCCCCGATGGAAGAGCACCTCCCCCGCAACCCTCTGGAACCAGTACTCCAATGCAGGAATCCACTGTACCGCAACCGAGAAATGGTGCGGATGAGGGGGAAAAGGAAGAATTAAGAACCGCAGAAGGTGCTGGCCCTATAGAAGAACCAGGCAACCAGAGGGAGGAAGAAACATCCGCCATTATGCCAGAACAAGTGGAGACTTGTGGAGAAACACGGATACAACTTTCTTCATCTGCTGTAACAGAGGTAAATTTTCCAATATTTGAAAAACCTAAGGAGGTGACACTTGATACTCTTTGGACTTTGATTGTGGATTTGGGGAAATCCTTAAATCCACAAATAAAACAATTTACCCAAGATATAGCTAGTCTAGATCGATGGGTGCAAGATACTGATATCAAGGTGGAGTCTTTATTGAACCAACATAAGGAAATGGAAAAGAATTAAAAGATTTACATTTATACCAAGAGACAATGATAAAAGACTTGACAACACTTAGAAGGAGAAAAGAAAGTTTTGGAAAATGTGACAAGGAATAATAATATCAGATTTTTGAACTTTCCTAAACAATTTGGGATATTACCAATAGAAATGCTACAAAAATATATTAAGGAGATATTAGGAGTTTCAGAGGAACTAATTCCCCCATTTACACAAATATATTATTTACCTTCAAAAAGTCAAATATCTCAGAATAAACCAGATCTGGATGTCTCGATGATATTGGAAGCCTCAGATAGTGATTCAGTAATTCCATCTACATTGATAGCTACGGTGGCTCTATCACCAGACAAGAACTGGTTGATAAGAAAGACTATTCTCTCAAAACAGAGAGAAGAGCTTTCTCGGATTGAAGGTTCAACTCTGATGTTACAAAAGAAACGCAAAAACGCAGACAGAGGTTCCTAATGATGAGACCAGGTGTACTCCAATTAGGTGGAACTTTTTTCGTCAAGGGAGGAGTGGCCTAGTGGTTAGGGTTGTGGACTTTGGTCCTGGGGAACTGAGGAACTGAGTTCAATTCCCACTTCAGGCACAGGCAGCTCCTTGTGACTCTGGGCAAGTCACTTAACCCTCCATTGCCCCATGTAAGCCGCATTGAGCCTGCCATGAGTGGGAAAGCGCAGGGTACAAATGTAACAACAAAAAAAAAACCCTTCAAGTGTGTAATAAAGTATCAGGCAAATAAGTATGTATTCTTTGAAGCTTCACAACTCTCTACTTTTTTGGCAGCTAAAGGGACTTCGGTGGGTATTGGAATATAGCTCTTATTAAATTAAATGGGGGTATTGTATAGAAGCACTGACACAGTTTAAGTTTCCTCGTATAATTTCTTTAAATTATATCCATAGTCATCCATCTTGAATCTCATAATTGTGGACTTCAGTAAACTGGCTGTGATATCACTTTAGATTTTACTTTCTATATTATAATATGGATGCCAAAGTTTAATTTCTTGACAAGTATTTGTTTGCTTGTTTTGTTTAATATAAATCAATAAATAAATAATATAAAAAAACAAATGCTGGCTCCTCCCACGACCAAATGGCTTGCATTTGGACGTTTTTGATATAGACGTCTTTGGTTTCGAAAATCGCCGAAAGTCAGAAACGTCCATGTCTAAGGACGTCCAAATTGGACGTCTCTGACGGTATTTTTGAAACGAAAGATGGACGTCCATCTTTTTTCGAAAATATGGTTTTCCCCGCCCTTGGAGTTTGATGTTTTGCAAAGACGTCCAAATTGCTATTTGGACATTTCTTTCGAAAATGCCCCTCTTGGTCTCCTTTACATAGTTGTTGTTTGACATAGAGGCATATTTTCAAAGCACTTTGGGAGGCTAAGTTCCATAGGTTTCTATGGAACTTTGGGAGGCTAAGTGCTTTGAAAATGAGCCTCATATGTAGTTAGAACTAGCAGCAGGGTTTCTGTCCTGTATGCAGGTCTGAAACCAAATTGTGAGCAGTGTAGAATATTAAATCTATCCAGGTATAAGGAGAATTGCTTGCTGATGTAGGTTTCCAGTATTTTTGTGAAGAGAGGTATATTAGCCACTGGATGATAGTTTGCTGCCGATGATACGTCAAGAGCAGAACCCTTCAGCTGCGGTGTAAGAATGATTTTGCCCGTCTGAAGGAAGAGAGCCAGATCTTAACAGTTTGTTGAGTCCATTTTGCAACCAATGGATAGCCTCAGCCAAGATGGATGGAAGCATTGTTGGTCTAGGGAACAGTGAGCTCGTATTTCCCTAGTAGCGATCGGACTTCCTCAAATGTCAATGGTTGAAAGGATTCCCAGTTCAGGTCAGTCTTGTGATCTTAGATTGGAGACTCCTTGGTGATTGTAGTAGAGTCGCAGCTCAGTCTGTTTACCTCGTTTGGGGTGGCTTTAGATAGCTCGGTCTGGATTTCAATGATCTTATTTGCGAAGTGATCAGCTAGCTATTGTGCGGAGGGGCCTACTTGATGCGTAGAATCACCACACTTAGTGGAGGTTAAGCTTTTGACTAATGAGGATAGTTTTTTGTTATTGAAAACCTCTTGTCCTATTAGATTGTTGTAGTATTGCCGTTTGGAATCAGTAACCCTCTCTTTATAGCACCTGAATGCAGACTTCCATTTAAGATTGTTAGATATGTCTTTGTTCTTTCTCCATTGTTTTTCAAGGTGTCAACATTTCTGTTTCAGGTTGGTTAGTTCTTCTGTAAACCTTGGAGAGAGTCTCGTTCTCTTGACCTTTTTAGTAGTGAGTGGAGCGATTTTGTCCAGCACTGTCATCACCTTAGTGTCCTAGATAGATTTAATCGAGTCTTGTGTAGGAGTACAGGAGGTAAGGGAGTCACTCAACTCCAACCAGAAGATGGCATCATTGATTTTACCTCTAGTGGGTATGAAGTTGAATGATTTGTGTTTGTTTAAGCTCAACATACAGAGATCCATGCTAAAGTCGAGTTGGAAGTGATCTGACCAAGGAACTGGCTTCCAATCAAATGAGCTGATTAATCCAGTGGGATAGGAGAACATGATGTCTAACATGTGGCTTTATTCATGAGTAGCGCCCTTTGAAAAAAATAGTTAGCTTGCAGTCCTTCAGTAAAAATTTGAAATTGTGGACACTGATGTTCTCATCATTCTCCAAGTATACATTCAGATCTCTCAGGAGGATGAATTTGGAGAACTAGGACATGGCAGAGGAAATGATCTCTAAGAGTAACTGTTCAGCTTTGGACCAGGTCCTAGGCAGACGGTAAATAAAGAGTAGGGCAATATGACTTGCCTCCTTTGAATCATCACAGAATTTGAATAGCATGTATTCTAGTTCAGGGGAGACCCCTGAGCTGACTAAAGAAACATGGAAGAAACTCTTAGAAATGAGTGCAAGTCCACCACCTTTTTTACCCTGTCTTGGAGAATTAAGAATGTCATATCCGGGTGGGCATAGGTGAGGTAATATTGGGCTGTTAACCTCTGTGACCCACGTTTCTGAAATAAATAACAAGATCAGATCTGAGGAGTCCAGGAGACTGCCGAGTATGAGAGTTTTGTTCCCTACCAACCTGGCATTGATATAAGTAGCGGGGACAGGAGTGAGCTCAGGCTTTGAATCTAAAAAGGAGATATGTTTGTTTAGGTTCAGAAGAGAGCAAGATTTTTTAGCTTGTCGATAGTGTTGAGGTGCGGAACGAATGTAGTATGTTTTGGACCTTTGGTTTTGGCCTGTGACTGTGTTGAGGTTCTGAAGGTATATATCGGTGGTGTCCAGTGGGTGTCTGTCATTAAGGTTAGAATGTTTCCTACCCCAGGGTTTTCTAGAGGGATTATAGATCACAGGGATAGGGCTATGCTCAGAGCCATCTTGTGAGTTGCCACCTAAGATGCCCAATAGGATTAGACAGAGAAATCTGAGCATGGTGGTAGTTTTGAGCCGATGTGGTGGTAATTTTTGAGCTGGTTGGTAGGCTGGATCAGTGTAGTAGGAAGAGAATAGCGTCTCTGGGATCAGTAATTAGATCCTCCATGGCTTGCAAAAGTCTAGCTCAAGGTGCTGTTGCCGGTCAGGTCTATAGGTGGGGCTGGGACTGTAACATCACCAGCGGTCTCTGGTGGGGGAGTTGTCAATGGTTAGCGAGAGCTTAGTGACTCAAGTGATACGAGAAGGAGTGCCCAGTCTGGGTGGTAGTGTCAAAAGCTTAGCTTTGGATTCCCTCGAACAGTCACATGAGGAATTCATGTTGGGTAGTCTCATGAGGATAGATTGCTTTTCCATGCAGGGGGAGAGAGTAGCAAACAGAAAAAAGAAAAACAAAAAAAAGGGTGGGTGTCAGGATGTGTCAGGCCTTAGATTCCTGTTCCTGTGAGCTGCCTAGAGCAGAACCAACATTTGCCTAGTTGATCACTCTCCTCTGGTCTCGCGTGTCTTCAGTGTTGCAATGGTACTTAAGCTGACACTCACCCGGATTGCCATTGCAAGAGCTGCAGAGCCCTCGGTGCTTGTTGTTCCTTGTACTGCCTTTGATCAACCCGGCGGGGACTCGAAGAAGACCGATGTGGAGATCATCTGGAACATAACAGGTTGGTCTTTTTAATTTTTGAGTGAATTCTGGAGTCAGCTACGCTGCTGTTCTCTTCATCAGCTGCTCTCTATCGCAGTGGCCTTTCTGTGTGCAGGGAGCGGCCGGAGAAGCAGTTGGTTCAAAAAATAGAAATGCATGCCGCCGTTGGGTTTGCACCCTTCTAGCCACTCACAGCTCTCAGGACCACACTGTTTCCGGTCTCCTCTGCTCGTCGTTAGCCCTGACCCCTGCTCTGCTGGGTGATCTCGACCGTCAGAATCTGTGGAGTCATGGCCCAGTCTCCCAAACAGGTTGGCCCCTTCTAGGTCAGGAGGACTTGTCTCCATAGGTCAGAAAACGGCGGTCTCATTGCTGACTGCCACGTGTGCTGGCAGCAGCGCTTCCCTTGCTCCATCTCAGCAAGGGAGATTTCATTTTCTGCCTTGCCACCGCTTGGGGGTCTCCTGGACTAGGTCAACCCTCTCCACTCCTGATGGCACCACTTAGGGCCATCGGCCGAGGTTAGGATGTCTGGAGTTGGCCAGGGACTCAGGAGCTCATTACAGAGCTGCCTGCTGTGCGGCTATCTTGCTTCAGGGGTTCCGTGTCAGTTGGGGCAGGAGCGATCATCAGTCGCTCCTGCCCATGCCAGCTCCACTGACAAAATGGCTTCCCATGCTGGTTCCAAACTCAAAATAGCTGCAGAGATCTCCAGTGCCAGTCTCGCAAGACTGCTATGGGTGGTCCCGGCAGCCATTGGAGCAGACATGAACAGGAATGACTGGGGATTGCTCCAGTCCCCTTTAGACCCACCAACAATACAGTAGGACTGGGGGAGCTTACATGTGGTTCTGAGAAAGGAAGAATTTTCGTGTCAGGAGGGAAGGAGTGGCGTTCCTCAAAGGGCGTGGCTTCTACTTATATAGAGAAACACATAATACTATAAGTTATGTGTCACATTTAGTTGCATGCATTTATGTTTATTATTGAAATAGCATAAGTAGTCATGCCTAAGGGGGGACGTTATCAACATGGGCTATCATTAAGATGTGCTAATGTATTGTTTATCCTGGATTATTAGTAACTAGCTCTCATTGCACAAAAACCTATCTTAATGCTAACCTACATTGGTAACTGTGCCCCTCAATGTAGGCGAGTTAGGGCTGACTTATGTTGATATTCTGTCATGGAAATTACATATGTACTTGCTGTTATAGAATAGGCTCACAGCCTGCATAAATTGGATGCCTACATTGTGGTGCTCAGTTATGGATTTGACCCGTTACCCCTAAGGACTAGATTCTATATATGCCTAAAAATTCGGTGCTGAAATGAAATTCGCCTAAGTGCATGCTATAAAGTACGCCTTAATTTAGGTGTACTTTATAAAATAAGTCTAAATTTCCATGCATTTTACAGAATAAGCCGAGCGCTGGTTCATGCAACTATATTTAGTCACAAGAAGTTAAGTCAAGTAAATCCTGGTGTAAATGCTGACGCCTAAATTAGACGTGGACTGGGTGTATTCAATAACAATGCGCATAGATGTTAGAAACGCCAATGACCCGCCCATGGCCACTCCCCTTTCAACTATGTGATTTAGAATTTATGTGCATCATGTTATAGAATACACTTAGACAGTTCTGCGTGTAAATTCTAATTAATGCCAATTAGTGTCAATAATTGCTTTTTAATTTTCAATTATCGGTGCTTATTGGCTTGTTAACTAATTAGGTTATATGCATTGTTATGGAATACGCTTTGATTTCCATGTGGAAATCTCAGCGTGATATATAGAATCTGGGGGTAACTGTATAAAGTTGCATGCCCAATTTTTTACTTAGCTTGCAAATGTTGCGCTCAAGTTATAAAATAAGTTCAGCTGCACATGTAACAATGTAATAATGAGCATTTAAATGCAGACGTGCTAGTATTCTATAATGACAGTTTGACACAGAACTGCCATTATAGAATTGATGCTTAGCGCCCAAATGTTTGGTGCCTAACTTTAGACGACCTTTCTTGAATTTACCCCTTAGTGCCGAATTCTATATATGGAGCCTAAAATTAACACTCACTAGGTAATTACACCTAAACGTATTCTAAATACCACATGTAAATCTACGTGCGGTATTTAGAATACGCTTAGGAGTAGTTAATGCTACTGAATCTACACACGTCCATTTATGCCAACAAAAAGCCGGTGTAAATCCCTGCACGTAGATTTACGTGCTCTTGCCCATATTATATAACAACGAATGTAGATTTTGGAACACCCATGAAACGCCCATTTTCACGTACCTTTTTTATGCCTGCGCGCATTAGAATTTAGGCGCAGTACACTACAGAATACGTAAATTCTAATTTTTGCTAATTAATGCTCGTTATTGCTTGTTAAGATCTGTTAACAATGCTAACAGCATGTTAAAACAAAATCTATGTACGTAGTTATAAAATATGCCTAGATTTACATGCGGAATTGTGCATAACTCTAGGCACGCTATACAGAACCCGGGGGTTAATGGGTAAATCTCGATTCTAAAGAGTTAATTACCTGCTGAATGAGAGATCTGGCTTCTTCTGATACATATTCTGGCAAGTTCAGAGAAGTATGGGTGTTAATTCCCGCTGGATGGCAGTCAGCCAGAGCCTAAAACAATTGATCAAGAACATTTATGAGTGACATCATAAAGTTATTTCTACGAAAGCACAGAAATCTCACCACTGAAGCTTAACTATTGCACGTAAAGAGCAAATCATTTACAGAAGACACACACATGCAATCACAGAAGCCCATCAGTAACCTCAAAGTCTTCCCTGGCAAGCCTGTTGATTGTAAGGAAATGGGCACACACCGATACATACATACACACACACAGTGTGCCACTAACAGAATCTTGTGGTTAAGTGTGCACAAAAGAAAAAGAGGTGAAAATAGAAAACCATGAACACACAATTAATCTTCTGATAAAGTCTTAACTGGTGTTTACAAGCCAAGAGCATGTTGTATACACTAAAACAAATTCAGAGGTGAGCACTTATTTCCTGGCCTAGCTGACGTGTGAGCTGCACAAGAGATCAGTGTTCAAGTTCGAGTGTGGTGATCAAAGAATTAGTTTCTTTTTCTCCCAGTTAACCTAGATGGAAAGGTCATTAGAAAATCTGCATGAGCTGTGTGTTTGGTGGCAATTTAAGAACTTCACAGTTTGCTGGGATGTTGCTAATCGGTATTATTTCTTCATTCATACCCAAGAGGTACAATTCACAGTAGCTACTTTGCAAGAAAGATATAAGCAGAGCACAGAGGGGGAGGCAAGATGAGCACCCAGAGGACAGAATCACAGAACACACTAGAGAAAAGGAGGAAGAAAGATTTGTTTTCTTATGATTCATATTGGTTTTCACTACCTTCCCAGAGAGAAGTTCAAAAAGGACAGCACCAAGACTCCACCAGTCGCAGGCTTCGGTTTCTTTAGTTATACCGCCAATTTCTGAAAACAAGACCTTGTTCTCATTAACATTGTTTTTTAAGTAACTTTTAAAATTAGCAAAACCTTACATACAAGATCACTTTTCATTGGCAAAAGGATATGCAGGGCATGCAACATAAAATTTGTGCTCCTAAATTCTACAAGAGACATGCTTCTTTAATCTTCTGGTTTCTGAAAGCCAAATTCATGCAGCACTGCCTTCCTTCATCACAAAGGTCTGGAAAATTTTTCAGTTTTTGAAACAATAAAAAAAAAAAAAGATGTCAATGAATCCAAATATAGAAGTCTTCTCATGCTGTGAATGTCAAATAAACCATTACCCTCCACATTATTTAAAGGGAAGCGTGTTCATTGGCTGAAGTTCTGCCCTGGCATATAGACACAACCTAAAGGGTTCTATTCATTATTAGTACTGAGCTCTACAGAATGCCACACGTATGCATGTGAGAAGAATATTTAAGATCGTTCATGTGTGGGACTCTTGGAGGGCAATTTTAGAACCAGCTGCCTAAGTGGATGTGGCTGGTGCACATATAAACAGTGTCAGTTTTAGAAAAGGAAAGCACATATATGCTATTCTTTCTAAAACTGCTGCTTATATGTGTCTAGTAATTGTAGGCACATATGCAGCTACTAGGATTTTCATTTATATTTTGCATTTTACAAAGTGCATCTGTAAACCCTAAACTCTGACCAACTATGCTCCCAAGACGCCTCACTTAGGCCCCCTTTTACAAAGCTGCGCTAGCTGCTGCCGTACGGCAATGCACAAGGACCCTTCATAGTGAATGGACTGTGTCAGCATTACCGCATCGACGGCTACTAGCTCTGCTTTGTAAAAGGGGGTCTTAACTGTTTATAAATATAAGCAGGCTCATTACTTGTGCATACTTTCATACATGTATCAGCACACTAATTTAGAAACACTTCCTTCCATGTGTAAGACTGGATTTTACACATGGAAAACCTTTCTATGCTTACTTCCAATATCTATTACAGGATCCACCTACTGACAAAACAAGATGTCTGTATGCTTTAACATATCAAAGAATGGCATCTTTCGACAACTGCTTGGATTACATTTCTTCGCTGATATAAAAAACTATTTAAATGTTTCTATGCAAGAACAATGAACCTCCCTGCTAATTCCAAGGGAGAATTAGCAACTAGACTCAAGAGGTTAACTACAAATCAACTGTTCTGAAATAAATTACAACTGAAATAGTAAGAGGCAATATCTCAATATTTTCTCTGTCAGGCTATCAACAGGAATAAGAAAAAACAGCTTGAAACAGCTGAAGCTTGAACAGGAGGCAATGACTAAAGGGTGGCCATGGTGGAAAGCTCAGACTAAAAAACAATGCCTCAAACCGAGGATAAACTATATTTGAAATAAATAAGTCCAAAAGTCATGATCATGATCTTCTATTAACCTCAATCCAACCTGCCTGAAGGCAGTATGTCCTGAATATAATATATGAAGATATATTAGGTGGGAAATATAATAATCAAGACCTGTATGTCAATTGATTCTATTATACCAGAAGGTCTCAATCCAATCTTCAAGGACAAACTGGCCAAGTATACAGGATATCTACAATTAATATAGAATAGTAATGTCCTATTATGGATTGGTAACTGGGTAAAGGATAGGAAAGAGTAGAATTAAATGGGCCATTTTCCCAATGAAGAAAATAATGGAGTATATTCAGTACAGTTCATGTCTTAATAAATTAGTTAATCTAGTTGAAACCAGCCTCTTTGTCACTTTTGTTGCTCCAGAACAACATGGCTATCCTGTAGAAGTGTGAACTTATTTGTTAATGATAGGGTCAAAGGAACCAATATGTGAGGCAGTCAAGTTTACAAATGACATAAATTTTTTCAAAGTAGTTAAAACAGAGGCAAACTGAAGAACTGGATATCTAAACATCAAATAAAATGTAATGTGGATAAGTGTGAAGTCATGCACAAAGCGAAAAATAATCTTACTATGAATATTGTGTACAATAGAGAATGACAGGGGTCCCAAGTTTGTCCCCATTCCCATGGGCTCTGTCCCCATCTGCACAAGCCTCAAACACTTATGATTTTATATTTAAATCTTTTTATTAAAGTATAAAAAGTAACAATATTCTATACAACTGTTGTTTATAAATCACAAATAGAAAACAAGAAAAACAATGAGCAACTATAATAACCCCCCACTACCACCCTCTACCCTTCAAACCCCAAAGAACCCTAATTCACCCAGGGGTACTACTACTTCTATAGCGCTACTAGACTTACTGTACAAATTAACATGAAAAGACAGTCCCTGCTCAACAGAGCTTACAATCTAAATTGGACAGACGAACAGACAGCTAGGGGTGGGGAAATTGCAGTGGTAGGGGTACAAAATACAACCCGCTCTGTATGCCCTAGTAGGGGAGAAATATGCCCTATGAAGCACTGCTATAATTAGGGCATATTTCTCCCCCGCTAGGGCATACAGAGTGGGTTGTATTTTGTACCCCTGGGTGAATTACTACTACTACTACTACTACTACTACTACTACTACTAACTAGCATTTCTAAAGCGCTACTAGGGTTACGCAGCGCTGTACAATTTAAACATAGAAGGATGGTCCCTGCTCAAAGAGCTTACAATCTAAAAGACAAGAGAACAATCTAAAGACAAGTGAACAATCTAGAGGACGAGTGAACAGTTAATCTGATAGGGTGGATAGATTGGGGCATTCTATCTATCTTGAGCGGTTAGGCGCCGAAGGCCGCATTGAAGAGGTGAGTTTTAAGCAGAGATTTGAAGATGGGTAGGGAGGGGGCATGGCGTATGGGTAAAGGAAGATTGTTCCAGGCATAGGGTGAAGCAAGGCAGAATGAGCGGAGCCTGGAGTTGGCAGTGGTGGAGAAGGGTACTGAGAGAAGGGCTTTGTCCTGTGAGCGGAGGTTACGGGCGGGAACATAGGGGGAGATGAGGGTGGAGAGGTAGTGAGGAGCCGCAGACTGAGTGCACTTGTAGGTAAGGAGGAGGAGCTTGAATTGTATACGATATCTGATCGGAAGCCAATGAAGTGATTTGAGGAGAGGGGTGATATGAGTATATCGGTTTTGGCGGAATATAAGACGTGCCGCAGCGTGCTGAACTGATTGAAGGGGGGATAGATGGCTGAGTGGGAGGCCGGTGAGGAGTAAGTTGCAGTAATCAAGGTGAGAGGTAATGAGAGCGTGGACGAGAGTTCTGGTGGTGTGCTCAGAGAGGAAAGGGCGAATTTTGCTGATGTTGAAGAGGAAGAAGCGACAGGTCTTGGCAGTCTGTTGGATATGCGCAGAGGAGAAGGAGGAGTCGAAGATGACTCCGAGGTTGCGGGCAGATGGGACGGGGAGGATGAGGGTGTTATCAACAGAGATAGGGGGTTGGAGGAAGAGGAGAAGTGGGTTTGGGAGGAAAGACAAGGAGCTCGGTCTTGGACATGTTCAGCTTCAGGTGGCGGTTGGACATCCATGCCGCGATGTCGGATAAACAGGCCGATACCTTGGCCTGGGTCACCGCGGTGATGTCAGGTGTGGACAGGTATAGCTGGGTGTCATCAGCATAAAGATGATACTGAAAACCATGAGACGAGATCAGCGAGCCCAGGGAAGAGGTGTAGATTGAGAAGAGAAGGGGTCCAAGGACAGATCCCTGGGGAACTCCAACAGATAGTGGGATGGGAGTGGAGGAAGATCCATGGGAGTGTACCCTGAAGGTGCGGTGGGAGAGATAAGAGGAGAACCATGAGAGGACAGGGCCTTGGAACCCAAAAGAGGCTAGCGTGGCAAGAAGTAAATCATGGTTGACAGTGTCAAACGCGGCGGAAAGATCGAGGAGGATGAGGATGGAGTAATGACCTCTGGATTTGGCCAGGAGCAGGTCATTGCAAACTTTAGAGAGTGCTGTTTCTGTCGAGTGCAGAGGGCGAAAACCGGATTAAAGTGGATCGAGGATGTCATGAGAGGAAAGAAAATCAAGGCAGCGGCTGTGAACGGCGCGCTCAAGTAATTTGGAAAGGAAGGGTAAAAGAGAGATGGGGCGGTAGTTGGAGGGGCAGGTAGGGTCAAGTGAAGGTTTTTTGAGGAGAGGTGTGACAACGGCATGCTTGAAGGTGTCAGGGACTGTTGCAGTGGAGAGAGAGAGGTTGAGGATGCGACAGATGGCGGGGGTGACAGTATGGGAGATAGTGTTGAGTAGGTTGGTGGGGATGGGATCAGAGGAACAGGTGGTGCATTTCGAGGAGGAAAGAAGGCGGGAAGTTTCATCCTCGGTGATCTCAGGAAAGGAGGAGAAGGAGACCTGGGTAGGTTGGTTGAGGGAGGGGGTTAAAGGGTGAAGGGGAGGTGGTGGTTTGGTCGTGAACTCAAGGTTGATCTTTTGCACTTTGTCGCGGAAATAGTCGGCCAGTGATTGAGGAAAGAGAGAAGGGGGAGTAGGAGCGGGGGACACTTTTAGGAGGGAGTTAAGGGTGGTGAAGAGACGACGAGGGTTGGAGCTAAGAGAATTGGTCAATTGGGTGTAATAGTCCTGTTTTGCACGGAATAGGGAGGAGTGGAGGGAGGATAGCATGAATTTCTAGTGGAGGAAGTCTGAAAGGGTACGAGATTTCCTCCAGAGGCGCTCAGCGGATAGGGTGCAGGAGCGAAGGTAACGGATGCAAGGAGTCAGCCAGGGCTGGGGATTGGTGCGCTTTGTGGGACGGGAGATGGATGGCGCGAGGGTGTCCAAAGCAGAGGAGAGAGCGGTATTGTAAGCGGAGACCGCTTTGTCGACAGTTACGAAGGACGTGATGGAGGGGAGGAGATTAGAGATAGTAGATGATAGGGTGGAGGGGTCAATAGCCTGGAGGTTCCTGGAGGTGGTGGTTAAAGTTGGACAGGGTGGAGGGGGGGGGGGTGAAGAAGTGTGAATGTGATCAGGTGATGGTCGGAGAGAGGAAGAGCTGAGACGTGGAAATTGGAGGGTGAGCCGGAGGAGGAGAGGACGAGGTCAAGACAATGTCCGTCACGGTGAGTAGGGGTGGTGGAGCACAGCTGGAGGTTGAAGGAGGATGTTAGGGTGAGGAACTTAGAAGTATGGGGGTCGGATAGGTCATCAGCATGTACGTTAAAGTCTCCGAGAATGAGGGACGGAGATGAGGGGTCAAGAAAGACAGAGAGCCAAGCATCAAAGTCGGTAAGGAAGGAAGGGAAGGATTTATCCGGGGGGCGGTAAATGACTGCCACTCTGAGTGGTAGCGGGTAGAATAGCCGGATGGAATGTGCTTCAAAGGATGGGAAGCAGTGAGATTGCGGTAGGTGGAGGGGTTGGAAACTACAGGAGGGTGATAGTAGTAGCCCAACGCCTCCGCCGCGGCCGATTGGGCGGGGCGTGTGGGAGAAGAGATAGCCTCCATGGCAGAGGGCTGCAACTGAAGCAGAGTCTTCCGAGGAGATCCAGGTTTCGGTTAGGGCGAGCAGTTGAAGGGAGCGAGAGATAAAGAGATCGTGGGTGAGAGGCAGTTTGTTGCAGACTGAGTGGGCATTCCACAAGGCGCATGAGAAGGGGAGGGAGGAGGGGGGAAGGAGGGGAATAGAGACGAGATTGGAGACATCCCGGGATCGTTCACAAGGATAGGATGGGGAGAGGTGGGGAGGACCCGGATTAGGGTTAATGTCTCCTGCGGATAGCAGGAGGAGGAGCAAGAGAGTGCGGAGGAGGGTGGGGGAGGTCGGGCGACGAAGGCGACGAAGACGGGGTGTACTTAGGAGGAAAGGGGATGGGTTAATGGCAGGAAGGAAGTGCCGAAGGTTGAGAGCCAGGAAGGAGGAGGGGGACAAGAGGGATGGTGAGGTGAGGGATGGAGGTGAATAGGGTATTGCGGTGGCGGGCAGGGTGGGAGGGCAGCGGGTAGTTCTAATGGTAGACAGTGGGAGTGGGGGGGAAAGAAGATTAGGAAGGGACAGGGCAAGGAAGAGAACATGGACAGGGGCCATAGGTAGTGACTGAGGTGTAACAGGTGACTATATAGTGACTGAGGTGTTGAGCAGTTAACAGGTGTTAATGGGTGAGTATGTAATGACTGAGGTATTAAGCAGATAGATAGGTAGATAGAATTAGGGTTCTTTGGGGTTGGAAGGGTAGAGGGTGGTAGTGAGGGGTTATTATAGTTGCTCATTGTTTTTCTTGTTTTCTATTTGACTTATTCATCCACAGATTAAAAAATCATTTTTTAATCTGTGTATGAATAATAAGTCATCAGCAATCTCACCTATCGGTAGTACTTGCCCTTTCCTATCTTGTGAATAGCTTCAGTCTTGAGGGTGACCTGTATAATACATCAATGTAAATACATTTTCCTTTCTTTCTTACCAGTTTAACCCATAGTGCTTCTTCCTTACCTCATATGTACTGCAATTCTGTTACATTAATATTATTCTTAACATATAATGCCTCTCCTTCACCCTTTTTTCCTACTCTGTCCTTCCTGAATAGATTATAGCCAGGTATAACTATATCCCAGTCATGATCCTCCATGAACCACGTCTCCGTGACCACTATTAAAACCAAGTCTGTTTCTATCATTGTAGCTTCGACTTCTAGAAATTTGTTTCCCATACTACAGGCTTTGGTATACAAGGCTCTCCAGATGTTACTCTTTTTTCCCTTTTCTATAAAGGTATTTGATGTCTTAACTTTCTGAGGGTTATTAATGACTTTGGGGCTTTTCTCACCCATCCCTGCAAATTAAGCCCCATTAGTACTTTAGACAGTCTGTTACTGAAGACACCTTGTCCCTTCCCTGAAAGATGGACACCATCACTGCTCAGTAGCTCTTGGAAAATCATCCCATGGCCTAGGAAACCGAAGCGCTTGTGTTGGCACCATCCACGCAGCCATACAATCAGCTCCAGGATGCAAGCTTCCCTCATTTGGTCTTTACCGTCAACAGGAAGAATCAAAGAGAACACTGCTTGTGCACCTAGGTGCTTCACCCTCTGACCCAGAGCCATTAAGTAAAGTTCAATATGTTCACTATGATACCTAGCAATATCATTTGTGCCAATATGGATGATCAACAAACTTTCTGCTACATCTCTAATCAATGGATCCTCAGGAGCTTAACCGAGATTGGATAGCAGAGCCAGTAGTGGGAGGCGGGGATAGTGCGGGGCTGACTTATACGGTCTGTGCCAGAGCCAGTGGTGGGAGGCGGGACTGGAGGTTGGGAGGCAGGGATAGTGCTGGGCAGACTTATCCGGTCTGTGCCAGAGCCGGTGGTGGGAGGCGGGGATAGTGCTGGGCAGACTTATACGGTCTGTGCCAGAGCCGGTGGTTGGGAGGCGGGGATAGTGCTGGGCAGACTTATACGGTCTGTGCCCTGAAGAGCATAGGTACAAATCAAAGTAGGGTATACACAAAAAGTAGCACACATGAGCTGTCTTGTTGGGCAGACTGGATGGACCGTGCAGGTCTTTTTCTGCCGTCATCTACTATGTTACTATGTTACTATGAATCTTGGCACCAGGCAGGCAGCACACCTCCCTGGACATTATGTCTAGTCAGCAGATGGGTGCCTCAGTACCCCTCAGAAGAGAATCACCAATCACCACTACCTTTAGCTTCTTGTTGGCTATTGATCCAGCGACTTTGGGATTGTTGATCGTTGTTTCCGCCTGTTCTTGAGATGTTTTCAGCTCTTCTGTTTCCGGGGCTGCAAACTGATTCTTCAGTTCAGCAGAAAATGGAGTTAGGGGGTTGATTTTGCAGGATCTGGTGACATGTGTCCAGATGTCCTCTTTCTTCATAAGATCTCTTCTCCCTTTGCTGGAGATCCAAAATGTTTCAAAATGCATCTCCGGGATGAATTTCTGGTTGACACAGATGCTTCTTAATCTTGCCACCTATTCTTCTAATTCTTGCACTGGTTGACACAGATGCTTCTTAATCTTGCCACCTATTCTTCTAATTCTTGCACTTCTTTCATGAGACATTCAATGTGCATACATTTACCTCATGAAACCAGATCCTTGCCTTAGACCAAGCATTCAGTATGGCCAGAGGCAGAAGCTGTAATGCAAGCAGCAGCTTTAGGCACACAATGAGGCATATTTTCAAAGCACTTTGGGAGGCTAAGTTCCATAGGTTTCTATGGAACTTTGGGAGGCTAAGTGCTTTGAAAATGAGCCTCAATGTTTCTTTGCCATACTTCAAGTGAAGGAGCCAGAGCTGCCAAGAGTCAAAGCTGGGCCCAGGGCAAACCCCCCCCCCCCCCCCCCCCCCCCCCCCCGGGACCTGCTTACTTTCTTTTTTTATGTTTAATCTCTTTTAATGATTTTTTACATTTATATCATAACATAAATTTTAGAAATATATGAAAACTTTTACATGAAAATAATTCAAAATTAATCTAGAAAATTCCCCTTAATTTAGTCCACTATATATTGATCCAAGTACTAGGAAAAAAAATCTTACAATATATTATCATTGAAGCGGTAGGGAGCTGACTAAAACTCACAACCGACAGCGTAATTATCCAGCTGATGCTTCCAAGGAAACCTTTGCCCTTTCTTTAGAGGTAATAAATTCTAGCAATTTCGGGGGATTAAAGAAAACATAATTAATCTTTTCAAGAGACACAAGACACCTGCAAGGAAATTTTAACTCAAACAAACCTCCTAAGTTGAGGACTCTTGGTTTATATTCCAAGAATTCTCTCCTTCTTTTTTGTGTATCCCTTGCTAAATCAGGAAAAATTCGAATTGTAGCCCCCAAAAATAGCTCATTAATGTGACAAAAATAAGAACGCAAAATGCTATTTCTGTCCAGCTCTAAGGCAAAAGTCACTAACAGAGTAGTTCTTTCCATTACAACATCTAAGGAACTTTCCAGAAAGTCAGTTAAGTTCATATCACCCTGTAGTTGTTCATTAGAAGATCTTGAAATCCCTGTTATATATTGGGTCCTAACTATGGGAATCCGCAATATTTCCCCAAAGTACTTCTTAAGCATATCTAATGCAGGTATTAAAGGTTTCTTCAAATGATTTTAATGGGCAAATTAGTTGGTCAATAGATAAACTTACTGAGATAATGACAAATTTGGAAATACTCATAAAAACAAAGGCCACAAACCAGCTGAATTTTGCATATCATCCTTGTTCGTAAATGGCCATTATGGAAGATTCTAGACATAGGGAAGTTAGCTAAATATACCGGAAGATTTAATACCGGAAGATTTAAAAATTCCTTCTAACCATGTGGTTAGAGAAAGTACTGCATGTAGCCGGTATGAAAAAGCTTAACTGGCTCATGAAACATAAACCATGGAGATACTATCAGACATGAAACCCTTTACTACATTCCTCTTTTTGATTATGGGTTTATCTATATTCTCTAGTACTATATTTATTTAATTTCAGGATTTGCTATTTATTTTATTTGCTTATATGATAGATCTATATCAGTTGCTCTATGAAGAGTCTGACGTCAGTGCTGGGGAAAATGGTAAGAGGCTATTATCAAAAACAAAATTACAGAGCACATCCATGGACATGAAATACTGAGACCAAGTCAGCACGGCTTTTGTGTGGGGAAATCTTGCCTGACCAATTTACTTCAATTCTTTGAAGGAGTAAACAAACATGTGGACAAAAGGGAGCCGGTTGATATTGTGTATCTGGATTTTCAAAAGGCGTTTTGACAAGGTACCTCATGAAAGGCTGCAGAGGAAATTGGAGGGTCCTGGAATAGGAGGAAATGTCCTATTGTGGATTAAAAACTGGTTGAAGGATAGGAAACAGAGAGTGGGGTTAAATGGGCAGTATTCACAATGGAGAAGGGTAGTTAGTAGGGTTTCTCAGGGGTCTGTGCTAGGACCGTTGCTTTTTAATATATTTATAAATGATTTAGAGATGGAAGTAACTAGTGAGGTAATTAAATTTGCTCATGACACAAAGTTATTCAAAGTCGTTAACTTGTGACAGGATTGTGAAAAATTACAGAAGGACCTTACGAGACTGGGAGACTGGGCGGCTAAATGGCAGATGACGTTTAATGTGAGCAAGTGCAAGGTGATGCATGTGGGAAAAAAGAACCCGAATTATAGCTACGTCATGCAAGGTTCCACGTTAGGAGTTACGGACCAAGAAAGGGATCTGGGTGTCGTCGTCGATAATACACTGAAAACCTCTGCTCAGTGTGCTGCTGCGGCTAGGAAAGCTAAGAGAATGTTGGGTATTATTAGGAAAGGTATGGAAAACAGGTGTGAGGATGTTACAATGCCGTTGTATTGCTCCATGGTGCGACCACACCTTGAGTATTGTGTTCAATTCTCGTCGCCGCATCTCAAGAAAATATAGTAGAATTGGAAAAGGTGCAGCGAAGGGCGACTAAAATGATAGCGGGGATGGGACGACTTCCCTATGAAGAAAGACTAAGGAGGCTAGGGCTTTTTAGCTTGGAGAAGAGACGGCTGAGGGGAGACATGATAGAGGTATATAAAATAATGAGTGGAGTGGAACAGGTGGATGTGAAGCGTCTGTTCACGCCTTCCAAAAATACAAGGACTAGGGGGCATGCGATGAAACTACAGTGTAGTAAATTTAAAACAAATCGGAGAAAATGTTTCTTAACCCAACGCATAATTAAACTCTGGAATTCGTTGCCAGAGAACATGGTGAAGGCGGTTAGCTTGGCAGAGTTTAAAAATGGGTTACACGGTTTCCTAAAGGACAAGTCCATAAACCACTATTAAATGGACTTGGGGAAAATCCACAATTCCAGGAATAACATATATAGAATGTTTGTACATTTGGGAAGCTTGCCAGGTGCCCTTGGCCTGGATTGGCCGCTGTCGGGGACAGGATGCTGGGCTCAATGGACCCTTGGTCTTTTCCCAGTGTGGCATTAATTTCCATTTGAGTATTAACATACACCTCCCTTCTACTTTGCTCCTTTTTTCTTTAAGGTTATATGTTACAGTTCTAGCTTTGTTTTGATGTACTTCTTTGTTTCTTAATACTATTACATATTTGAAAATGTTATTTTATATTATCGAGAAATTGCTTTAATATACATCATTCCTTTTCTACAAGGTTTTTCTTCTGTTTTTTCATGATGGTGCTATTGCCTTTTTCTTTTTGAGTAATCTAAGATTTAAAACATTTTGTGGTTATTTCACTGCAAGCTTTGTAACTGTTTCACTGCTGGTTGCTGTCAGTGAGAATGAGTATCTTAAATTGATAACAAAACTGAACTGGGAGCAGCAGTCTGATTCTTTTACTGGCTTCTTGCATCTAATATACTAAAAAAGTTTTTACTATATGTTTTTGCCTCCAACTCAATCTTCTTTTTAAAGTCTCTCTTTGCCTTCCATATCAGTGCTTGCATTTGACTTACCCTTCCTTATGCTTTTCAGTTGGATCCTTCTTCCATTTTCTGAACGACTTACTCTTTAGGGATCTTGCCAGGTACTTGTCTGACCTGGCTTGACCACTATTGGAAACAGGATATTAGGTTGGATGAACTTTTGGCCTCTCCCAGTATGTGTCAGACCTGTGAGTTCTTGTACCAAGTAGAGTGCTGTCAAGCTCGGAACTAGCACCAGGTTTTGCTTGGTGGCTGGACAACCCCGGGTTTCACCTGCGCTGACCACTGTCCCCCAGAGGTTGAGCCCCTAGGTACGGGCAGCCTGCAGGGCTTACGAGATGGAGCAGGAAGTGGGGTGATGAACATGACGGCCAGACAGGCAGCAGGCAAGAGAGTGATCCAGGTACAGGCAAGGTCAGGAGGCAGGCAGTAGACACAAGAGTAATCCACGTACAGGCAGAGTCAGTAGGCAGGCAGCAGATACAAGAGTAATCCAGGTACAGGCAAGGTCAGCAACGAAGAACAAAGTAGAGGAGCAGCACACTACTGAGCAAGTAACACCTACCAAAGTAGAAGATGAAGCAAGGAGTCTAGGGAGAGCTCAGCTGATAAAGTGCTTGTGTCTGACATCAGCAGGGAGAAGGGGCACAGCCATAGGAGAAGAGTAGGGGAAGCAGGAACCGGAAGACCAATGTGGGGAAAAAAGAACCCAAATTATAGCTACGTCATGCAAGGTTCCACATTAGGAGTTACGGACAAAGAAAGGGATCTGGGTGTTGTCGTTGATAATATACTGAAACCTTCTGCTCTGTGTGCTGCTGCGGGTAGGAAAGCTAATAGAATGTTGGGTATTATTAGGAAAGGTATGGAAAACAGGTGTGAGGATGTTATAATGCCGTTGTATCGCTCCATGGTGCGACTGCACCTTGAGTATTGTGTTCAATTCTGGTCGCCGCATCTCAAGAAAGATATAGTACAATTGGAAAAGATGCAGCGAAGGGCGACTAAAATGATAGTGGGGATGGGACGACTTCCCTATGAAGAAAGAGTAAGGAGGCTAGGGCTTTTCAGTTTGGAGAAGAGACGGCTGAGGGGAGACATGATAGAGGCATATAAAATAATTAGTGGAGTGGAACAGGTGGATGTGAAGCGTCTGTTCACGCTTTCCAAAAATACTAGGACTAGGGGGCATGCGATGAAACTACAGTGTAGTAAATTTAAAACAAATCGGAGAAAATGTTTCTTCACCCAACGCATAATTAAACTCTGGAATTCGTTGCCGGAGAACGTTGTGAAGGTAGTTAGCTTGGCAGAGTTTAAAAAGGGGTTAGACTGTTTCCTAAAGGACAAGTCCATAAACCACTACTAAATGGACTTGGGAAAAATCCACAATTCCAGGAATAACATGTATAGAATGTTTGTATGTTTGGGAAGCTCGCCAGGTGCCCTTGGCCTGGATTGGCCGCTGTCGTGGACAGGTTGCTGGGCTTGATGGAACCTTGGTCTTTTCCCAGTGTGGCATTACTTATGTATTTATGTAGGAGAGGAGCAAGGGAAGCCAGGCAAAGGAAGAGCAGACCCGGGTGGGTGGAAGCAAAGCAATCAAGGAGCCTGGAAGCCAGGCAGAGAGAGAGCAGAGCCAGGTGAATGGAAGCAAAGCAATCAAGGAGCCTGCAGCCAGAGAAGAACTACAAACACATGGCTCAGGGCTGTGCCAGTCAAGTGTGCGTGTCGATGGGACCCTGCGCAGCCCAAGGACGCCGCTTGCGTTGAGGTAGGGGACATGACAGTATGGCAACACTTACTTTAGCTCTACTAGCTTCTTTCATCTCCCTTTTTAACCATGCCAGATGTTGGCCTTTCTTCTTCCTTTTTTAATACATGGATATATTTGATCTGTGCTTCTAGGATGGTACCTCTGAATAACATCCAAGCCTGATGTAAATTTTTGACCTTTGCACCTGCTTCTCTAAGTTATGGGGGGGGGGGGGGGGGGGGGTTGCCATGCTCCTCATTTTATCATAGTCTCCTTTTTGAAAGTTCAATGCTAACATATTGGATTCCTGTGTGTACTTATTCCAGAGATTATATCAAATCTGATCATGTTATGACCACTTTTATCAAGTAGCCCCAGCACTGTTACCTCCTGCACCAGATCATGCGATCCACTGAGGACTAGGTCTAGCATTGCTCCCCCTCTTGTTGGTTCCTGGACCAGCTGCTCCATAAAGAAGTCCTTGATTTCATCAAGGAAATTTACCATCCTAGCATGCTCTGATGTTACATTTACTCAGTGAACATCGGGGTAACTGAAATCACCCATTATTATTATTGTGTTACCCAGTTTGTTGACAACATTTCTGCATCTGTCTGTTCATCCTGGCCAGGTGGATGGTAGTACTCTCCTATCACTATCCTTTTCCCCTTTACAAATAGAATTTTTATCCATATGGATTCCAAGATGTGTTTTGTGTCCTGCAGAATTTTTAGTCTAGTCGATTCAAGGCCCTCTAACATAAAATGCTAACCCTCCATCAATTCAGTCCACCCTGTCACTACGATATAATTTGTACCCTGGTATGACAGTGCCCATTGGCTATGTTCGTTATCTTCCTTCCACGGGTCTCAGAGATGCCTACTATATCTATCTTTTCATTTAGTGCAATATATTCTAACCCTCCCATCTTATTTCATAGGCTTCTGGCATTTGCATACAGATGTTTCAAACTATGGGCTCCTTTCACTATGCAGCAGTAAGCACTACCACATGCTTCCCACCTGTCAAAATGCACTATCGTGGTGCATGCTCAGGCATCCTGCAGTAGTTCAGGCATCTGTGCATGCTTCCCTGGCATTTTGGGGAGGCACAGTGCAGGCATGCCCAGCACTAATTGGTTAGCGCAGCTACATTGCCGTATGCCACCCGATTAGGAAATTAGGCTTGTGCACTAATTTGGAAATTAGCACCTTTGCATTAATGGGAAAAATGGAAGTGCAGACATTTTACAGCCACACAAAAATTGGCTTCAATATGTGGCGAAACCCACGTGCTAATTATAGCACATAGCCTCTTTTAGCACAGCTTAGTAAAAAGGCCCCTATGATTGTTATTCCTATTTGCTCAGCAGCTGATAATGATAATTTGCAATCTTTAAAATCTGTCTGCTCTGTATTTAAAGACACATCACTATTGGGATGCTCTGTTTGTCTGTTTTGGTGACATATTTTAAAGATACCTTGTTCTGAAGCATGCTTTTGAGCGACTGTCAGCCTTCCCCCATTTTCTAGTTTAAAAGTAACTTATAAATTGCATCCCCCCATATGCAGTTTATCTCATGTTGATTAACCATAAGAGCTCATGGAAAATCAACCTGAGACTTACTTTGATAAGTCACTTATCTAATTGGTTAAGCTGCAGGAATCAATCTATGTAAAAAAGCTGAAAACGGGGTGCATGGGTGAGGGGCAGGGCACGTGGGCCTCCAAAGCTGGCACAGTACCTAGCGCTTTTTCAGAGCCAGCATTCAGAAATGTATATCAGATAGGCCACATTCACAATCGTTAAATAACTAGAAAGCAACACAATCTTAACAGCAAGATTAAAATCAGTAACATTACAATTTAGCTAAAAGGCCATCATTTTCTCGAGCATGCGGTAATCTGACATTAAGAAAAAGCTTTAAACGCCTCCTATGCATGCACATATCTCTAAAAAATAGTTACATAACTGGTACCTCTCAGGCAGATGCAATGCCAGTACTCAATAATTACATATCGAAGAGATCATATGCACACATTTTAAAGCAACCAAGAAACATACAGAATTTTAACAACTAGATAAAAATTAGTAGAATTTTATGCAAGCTTTACACAATGCTCAGTGTTTTAGTATCAGTATATTTAAAAATGAGAATATACACCATTTTCAAGAAAATGTTTACCTTTCCCTTTAAAAGGATGTGTGTGAAGGTGGGTACATATATATACACATATACGCCACATGCGCATATATTCATTTCATTTGTTTGACATCCAGCTTAATGTCGGGAATAATTCAACAAAGATTTCACAAATCAATGCAACATCAATAATTTTAAATGCTTAAGCCAATCGCCTAACATAAAATAGGATAACCCAGTAGTTTCTCATACTATAGACACCAAAAATAACTTTTAGAAGCCCTGACAGAATATTATGCTTATTACAATAATCCTAAACCCAAATAAAATTAATATAGAAAACTTTCAATAAAGCCCAGCTCTGTGCTCAAACATTCCCTGTCAGCAAGAATTTGCCCTGCTTGCAAATTAAGTAAAACATAAGAGGACACTCCAGAAACCTAAAGACCAGCGAAATGAAAACAAATTGTAGAAAGTATTTTTTCGCCTGGCACATAATTAAGCTGTACAATTTGTTGCTGGAGGATGTGGTCAAGGTGACTAATATAGCGGGATTCAAAAAAGGTCTGGACAAGTTCCTGAAGGAAAAGCCCACAAAAGATCATTAGCCAGGTAGACTTGGCAAAGCCTGGAAAACAGCTATGTGAAACAATCTACTGTTTTTGGGATCTTCCAGGTACTTGCAACTTGGACTGGCTACTGTCGGAAAAAGGATGCTGGACTAGATGGACCTTGGTCTGATTCGGTATAGCTTTTCTTAACAGACTTGGTCATAGTTTTTTGTATGAGAAGTATGAGGTTTAGCACACACATACATACATACATATAGAAACATGATGGCAGATAAAGGCCATATGACCCATCCAGTCTGCCCATCCTCTGTAACCCCTAATTCTTCCTGTTCCTAAGCAATCCCACATGCTTATCCCATGCCTTTTTAAATTCTGGAACAGTCCTCGACCAGGGGCGTATCAGAAAGTCGGCAGTAGCGGGGGCCGAAGCCAGAGTGAGAGGGCACATTATAGCCCCCCCCCCCAGCGCCGCCATTTCCCAACCCCCCCCCCCCCCCGCTGTGGGTACCTTTGCTGGTGGGGGACCCCAACCCCCACCAGCCGAGGTCCGCTTCCTCCTGCCGCTGCGAGGTTTTTTAAGTTCATCGGGATTCGTCCTCCGTCACTCTGTGCTGCTGTTCAAAGAAGCTGCTAGCTGAATGCAGTTTCGGACTGAGTCTGACGTCGCTGCTGCAAGTTGTACATGAGTCTGACGTCCTGCACGTACAATGTGCAGCAGCGACATCAGACTCAGTCCGAAACTGCATTCAGCTAGCAGCTTCTTTGAATAGCAGCACAGAGTGACGGAGGACGAATCCCGATGAACTTAAAAAACCTCGCAGCGGCAGGAGGAAGCGGACCTCGGCTGGTGGGGGTTGGGGTCCCCCGCCAGCAAAGGTACCCACGGCGGCAGTAGGGGGGTCCAGGGCGAAATCTGCGGGGGCCCAGGCCCCTGTGGCCCCACGCAGATACGCCCCTGTCCTCGACTCCACCACCTCCACCGGGAGGCCATTCCACGCCTCCACCACCCTTTCTGTGAAATAATACTTCCTTAGGTTACTCCTAAGCCTATTCCCTCTTATCTTTGTCATATGCCCCCTCATTCCAGAGCTCTCCCTCATTTGAAAAAGGCTCTCTTCCTGTACATAAATGCCCTTGAGATATTTAAATGTCTCTATCTGTCTCCTCTCTCCCTCCTCTCTTCCAGCGTATACATGTTGAGGTTCATAAGCCTGTCCCTACAATTTTTGCATTCAAGACCGCTTACTAATTTCGTAGCCGCCCTCTGGACTGACTCCATCCTGTTTATATCTTTCCGTAGGTGCGGTCTCCAGAACTACACGCAGTACTCCAAATGAGGCCTCACCAGAGACTTATACAACGGCACTATCACCTCCTTTTTCCTGCTGGTCATGCCTCTCTTTATGCACCCAAGCATCCTTCTGGCTTTGGCCGTCACTTTTTCTACTTTAAGGTCGTCAGACACAATCACCCTTAAGTCCCGCTCTTCCTTCGCACGCTGAAGCACTACACCCCCTATAAAAGTTTATACATGTAAAATTTCAATTAACAATTACAGACTCATAAATCAAAAAGAACTAGGTCTACCAGTTAGTATGAGCAGTATATTAAATTTTAATAAACAATCATCAATTGCATTTCCCTACAGATCTGTTTGATTTGTAGCACTAGACAATATACATAGTAACATAGTAGATGACGGCAGAAAAAGACCTGCACGGTCCATCCAGTCTGCCCAACAAGATAACTCATATTTGCTGCTTTTTGTGTATACCCTACTTTGATTTGTACCTGTGCTCTTCAGGGCACAGACTGTATAAGTCTGCCCCGCACTACCCCCGCCTCCCAACCACCAGCCCCACCTCCCAACCACCGGCTCTGGCACAGGCACAGACCGTATAAGTCTGCCCAGCACTATCCTCACCTCCCCAGCCCTGCCTCCCAACCCCGGATCTGGCACAGACCGTACAAGTCTGTCCAGCACTATCCCCGCCTCCCAACCACCAGTCCCGCTTCCCACCACCGGCTCTGGCACAGACCGTATAAGTCTGCCCAGCCCTATCCCCGCCTCCCAACCACCAGCCCCGCCTCCCGATCTTGACTAAGCTCCTGAGGATCCATTCCTTCGGCACAGGATTCCTTTATGCTTATCCCACGCATGTTTGAATTCCGTTACCGTTTTCATTTCCACCACCTCCCGCGGGAGGGCATTCCAAGCATCCACTACGCCCTCCGTGAAAAAATACTTCCTGACATTTTTCTTGAGTCTTCCCCCCTTCAATCTCATTTCATGTCCTCTCGTTCTACCACCTTCCCATCTCCAGAAAAGATTCGTTTGCGGATTAATACCTTTCAAATATTTGAACGTCTGTATATAAAAAGAAAAGCTGAGAAAAGTATAGGGAATCTTATTACGAGGCCATGTCTTTTTTTGGCCTTTTCACCTGCTGCGGTAAAAACGGCCCCTGCCACTGGCGCAGAGACTTTTTTACCGCAGCTTAGTAAAAGGGCCCCTTAGCTGCTTGAAGACTAAAAATTGATTCCAACATTCATGTATATTGTACCTCAAAACTACCAGGAAAATGAAACTTAAAATGATCCCTCAAACATCCATTACTAAGAATCAGATAAAGTAGTAATAAATCATTCATTTATGACAGAGCTTCACCATAAAAAAAATTTAAAACCACTGTATAAGGAGGGGGCGAGTCAAGATGGCGGCGGAGTCGGATGTTGAGTGAAACGCTCCTGAGAAGCTGTTACGGGAGGACATTTTTCTACCTTAGAGATGCCACATACAAAACGAAAAGCAGTGGTGAGGACAGTTCCCCCGCCTCCCTCCACCTCTACTCCGATACAGCCAAACATCGAGCGATTTCTCACCGCTTCCTCGACGAGAAGGGAGCCGGATCCCATAGTGTTGCCGACTAGAGAAGAGGAGTCAACGCTGGGAGAGGAAGTCTCCCTATCACCTCCACCGAATATACTGCCTCCATGTCCGGCGTCGACTGCGGAGTTGGGGGCGATCCAACAACCCACCGGAAGTGTGAGGAGTGAGACGCCATGCGAGGGACCAACTCTGCAATACACGCTGTACTCCGAGGAGATTCCCCGTGAGAAAATGGAGATAAATCTAGAATTGATTTGGCGGATGCTGAATAAAATGGACAAGACATTACAAAAGACATCAGGTGAGGTAGCTACCTGTAATTCTAAAATGGAAGAGTTAAAAATAACAGTTGAATCTGTAAAGCAAGATTTGGCTACAAAAGTTACCAACGTGCAACAGGAAGTAGAAATGCTTCAAAAGTTTAGAGACGTTGTGATAAAAGATAATACAGAGTCTCGTCAAAAGATTGAAATATTAGAAAATTATAACCGACAATTAAATATCAGGTGTTTAAACTTTCCTAAAATCCCAAGTTGCACTTCACTGGATCTTTTCAAGAGATATTTGACCGAAAATTTAAAATTTCCTCAAGAAGCGATACTGCCTATAAATAAATTGTATTATATTCCTAGTGCAAAAAAGGAAGAAGGAGAGAATACGTTACCAAAAGATATAAACTTGGAAAATCTTTCAGACTTGTTGGAACAATCTCTAGACGAGAAATCTGAAAGAGCTACTCTTATCATCTCTTTAGTATTTGAACAAGATCTTAATGCTATAATGAAGATGTACTTTAAAAATAACAAAACCCTCTTTGGAGGTGGAAAAGTTTGGATCCATCCTGACGTCACAAAACAAACTCAGCAAAGGAGGAAGATTTTTCTAGCAATGAGAAGGAGAACTGTGGAGTTGGGGGGTTCTTTTCTATTGGCTTACCCATGTAAATGTATAGTAAGGCTGAATAATACTAAGTATATATTTTATTCACCAGAACAGCTAAAATATGAAATAACAACGAATAGAAATGTCAGGAAACGCCGTATAGTTTATTATATTGATTTTCCTTAATAGTCTTCTCTTTTTATAACGCCCCCCCCCCCCCCCCCCCAGGTTTTTGGGGTCTAAGGAAGCCTCTAAACATGATATACTTATTTTTCCATTATATTATTTAGAAATTTGGATCATGTATAATTTGTTTGTATAAGATTGTTGGAAATAAGTTTAAAAATGTTTCCTTTAACTATGGCTGTATCTCTGAGACAAGTAATTCTTGTTCTCAAATTATAAAATTCAATAAATAAATAAATAAATAAAAACCACTGTATAAATCTTAAAAGTAGATTTAGAGTACTATTTTCAAATATACTTCCTGATGTGGCTAGACAAATGTAGCTAGACAAATGTAGCTTTGTAGGAAGCAATTTCTACATCTGAAACTCAAAGGTTTGGCAATAGATGCTACTAGGTTCTTGATATACTGTCTTTCTCTGCTACAGCCAAAGCAATTTACATATTAAATCCAGCTTTGTACCTGGGGCAATGGAGGGTTAAGGAGTCCTTTTACTAAGGTGCGTTGAAAAATGGCTTGCAGTAGGGTAGGTGCGGGTTTTGAGTGCGCACTGATCCATTTTTCAGCACGCCTGTAAAAAAAAGTCCTTTTTTAAATTTTTGCCCAAAATGGATGTGCGGCAAAATCAAAACTGCCGCGTGTCCAATTTGGGTCTGCGACCTTACCGCCAGCCATTGACCTGGCGGTAAAAGTCTCACGTGGTAACCGAGCGGTAATGACCTATGCCCGCCAAATGCCACTTGGTGTGCGCCAAATACGCGTGGCCGAAAATAAAAATTATTTATTGGATGCACACCAAAATGAAATTATTGCAAGAGCCACGTGGTAGCCAGGCGGTAACTCCATTTTGTTACGCGCTGGGCGCGCTTAGAGCCTTACACGGCTTAGTAAAAGGGTCCCTAAGTGACTTGCCCAAGGTTATCAGCCTCCTGCACTAACCATTAGGCTACTCCTCCGAGCAAATTTCTGGACTTCATTATTGTATTTGGATAATTTATTTCCTTGCATTTTTCTTCAGAGTATAGCAAATTGTAGTTCTATTCCCATAATGTGGGCTATGAGATTTCCTATTTGTATTTGTTTTCACTTGCATCTACTACTAATCATTTCTATAGCACTACTAGTCGTATGCAGCACTATACACATTATGGGCCAGATTCTATATATGGTGCTTAAAAAATCTGCACAGAAAGCAATTCTGCCTAAGCGTATTCTATAAATGGCACCTAGGTTTAGGTGCAGTATACAGGCTACGTTTAGTCGATATCCTAGCACCTAAAACTATGTTCATCAATTTACACCAACGAAAACATGGTGTAAATCCCGTTGTGTAGATTTAGGCACAGAGGACCATATTTTATAACAACACGTGTAAATTTTGGAACGCCCACAAAATGCCCATTTCCTCGCCTATAACCATGCCCCTTTTTGGCTGTGTATATTAGGGGGTCCTTTTACAAAGGCGCGCTAAAAAATGGCTTGCAATAGTGTAGGCGCGGGTTTTGGGCACACGCCGATCCATTTTTTAGTGCACCTGTAAAAAAGGCCTGTTTTCTTCCCGAAAATGGACATGCGGCAAAATGAAACTCCATGTGTTGTGTCATATGCAAATTAATGAGAAAAAAAAGGTATTTCAGATTTAGGTGACCCTTAAAATGAACAACCTAGTTATAGGAGAAATCTGTACCGAAATGCACTGAGCACATAATTATAAACTGCTGGCCTCACAGACTCAAGCCCTGCAGCTCTTCCATTTTTAAAGCTTTCAATTTTACTTTGTTTTAATATTCATGTAAAGAATGAGATAAAAAGTCAAAGCTCATTAAAGGACTAAGAGGTACAATCAACCCTCACTTCAAAAGATGATGCAACAAACACTGGCAAATGAGTTTTCTCTAGATGCCCAAACTTTGATGTTTTTTTTTTTAACATATCAAAAGTCAGAATGTTTTGTACAATTGTTTCTTCACAGCAAAAGGTCACAGGTCAGGCACCTGAAAACCTGCCAAATTCAATTTCTCTTTCAAAAGTAAAGGGAAAAAAATACAGGTACTTTCAGTCTAAAGTAATTATTAATCTGCCTTAGCAATCTGCTCACATGTTCCCTTTTTGGAGGGGCAGTGTTCCTCTTGTCTCTTGAGAAAACCAGTTTACTGAAATAAGGGAACTACATCACAGGCCAAGGCCTTCCATTTAAGGATGCAAAAATGAGGTTGGCATATAAAAAGCTTCCTTTTATATGCCAACCAGGCAAACTGGACCCCTTCCCCTCCAACATATACACAATCCAGATCCCAAAAGTACGAATGGAGCAGTCAGAACCTCCACTAAATTGAATGAATGGTATTGGATATAATAATGCATGTTAACCCCCAGATTCTATATATGGCATCCAAAATTGCCCCAGGTACAAAAGTAGTAAAATGTACTACTTAGACTATGCGAAGGCAAAAAAGGAGGTAAAAAATCCTCACGACACCGTGAAGATGAAACAAAAAAGTGAGGAGAATGGATGAGGATACCAACTGTTTTATATTTATTCACTTAAAAAATTCACTTAAAAAATTACATGTGCATAAACAGCGACCCGACACGGCCGTGTTTCGGCACAATGGCCTGCTTCAGGGGTCTTTATAACCTTGAATGATGTAGTTTAGAATGTTTGTTCCAAGGGAAATAACAGGAAACAAATCTCTCTGGTCTCCTCTCTTCAAAAATAATATATATGAGATATATATATTTTTTTAAAAACGAGCATCTAAATACTCCTCTCCTAAGAGTTATCGGCAAATTGTGAAAAAGCTTTTTCACAATTTGCCGATAACTCTTAGGAGAGGAGTATTTAGATGCTCGTTTTTAAAAAAATATATATATCTCATATATATTATTTTTGAAGAGAGGAGACCAGAGAGATTTGTTTCCTGTTATTTCCCTTGGAACAAACATTCTAAACTACATCATTCAAGGTTATAAAGACCCCTGAAGCAGGCCATTGTGCCGAAACACGGCCGTGTCGGGTCGCTGTTTATGCACATGTAATTTTTTAAGTGAATTTTTTAAGTGAATAAATATAAAACAGTTGGTATCCTCATCCATTCTCCTCACTTTTTTGTTTCATCTACTTAGACTATGGGCAGATCCAGTACCTGTAAAATTAAACTGTAAACTGCTTAGGTCTAGCGGTATATAAATACTGGAATGAATGAATGAGTAATAAGCTAATAACTAGCAATAATTGGGCACTAACTACCAATTATTGCAGTTAATTGGCTCCAAATAGGATTTGCGCATGCATCTTGCTTAAGTGCTATTCTATAAAGATGAGTGCGCTGATTTTTTAGCATACAACTCAAAGGGGACATGGGCGGGTCAGAACTGTTTACTAAAGATGTGTGCAGTATTATATAGAATACGGGAGATCTGCACTCAATTTACGTACGAGGATTTACACCAGGTTTTAGTTGGTGTAAATCCCCATACCCAATTGGGCGCTACGTGCTGTTCTATAAACAACACCCAACTTGGAGTGCTCAATGCACTGAATCTAGTTCTGAAAGTGCAGTTGGTGCATAAGAACATAAGAATATCCATACTGGGTCAGACCAATGGTTCATCTGGCCCAGTATCCTGCTTCCAACAGTGGCCAATTCAGGTCACAAGTACCTGGAAGAAACCCAATTAGTAGCTACTAATCCCAGGGCAAGCAGTGGCTTCCTCTATGTCCATCTCAATAACAGACTATGGACTTTTCCTCCAGGAACTTGTCCAAACCTTTTTTTAAACTCAGATACGCTAACCGCTGTTACCACATCCTCCAACAATATATTCCAAAGCTTAACTATTCTTTCAATGAAAAAATACTTTCTCCTATTTGTTTTACAAGCATTTCCATACAATTTGATTGAGTGTCCCCTGGTCTTTGTAGTTTTTGAATGAGTGAAAAATCGATTCACCTCCACCTGCTTCATACCACTCAGGATTTTGTAGACATCAATCATATCCTCCCCCCCCCCCCCCCCCCCCGAGCCGTCACTTTTCCAACCTGAAGAGCCCTAACTTCTTTAGCCTTTCCTCCTATGGGAGCAGCTCCATCCCCTCTTATCATTTTGGTCGCTCTTTTTGGAACCTTTTCTAATTCCGCTATATCTTTTTTGAGATATGGTGACCAAAATTGAATGTAATACCCAAGGTAAGGTTGCATCATGGAGTGAAACAGAGGTATAATAATATTTTTGGTCTTATTTTGAATCCCTCTCCTAATTATTCCTAGCATCCTATTTGCTTTTTGGGCTGCCGCCGCCACACACTGAAGGTGAAATTAGATCTTACCTGCTAATTTTCTTTCCTCTAGACCCTCCAGACCGGTCAAGACGCGTGGGTTATGCACTCCTACCAGCAGAGGGAGACTGAGAAAACACTGAGCTTTGGATACTGTATATATAACCTGTGCAGTACACCCACTAGCCAGTATAACCGTAACAAAGCAGAGAAACTAAAACACTAACCAAAACTATCAACCCTGTACGTGGACATTGACAAATGGAAGAACAACTTTATGTTCTTTTTATCTGTTTTACTCACTGAGTTCTGTTTGTGCTTCCACAGGTGGGCTATCCAACCACACCTGATTCAGACTCATACTAACAATCATCTGAAAAAAACAAGAGTCTGAATTATGTAAACTACAATCATCAGCTGCCAAGAGATATCCAATTACTAAAGTCTACCTCCTGGCCTACAGAAAACAACCGGGCGGGCTCTTGACCGGTCTGGAGGGTCTAGAGGAAAGAAAATTAGCAGGTAAGATCTAATTTCACCTTCCTCAGCGACCCTCCAGACCAGTCAAGACGCGTGGGACGTACCAAAGCAGTAAATCTCTACGGGTGGGACCCCCTTAGGCCAGAGGTCAACACAGCAGCCCCAAAACCTGCCTCCTCTTTAGCATGAACATCAATCCGATAATGTTTAACAAACGAATGCAGAGAGGACCAGACTGCCGCCTGACAAATCTCTAGAGGAGGAAGCATACTACTTTCCGCCCAAGAGGCTGCTACTCCCCTGGTGGAATGAGCCGAAAAACCCTTAGGTACCGTACGACCCTTCAAGACGTAAGCAGACGCAATCACCTCCTTCAACCACCGAGCTATCGTTGCCTTGGACGCAGCCGCTCCCTTTTTAGAACCGCCAAAAAGAACGAACAGCCGATCAGATGTTCTGAACTCTCGAGTTCTAGATAGATAACACCGCAACACTTGCTTCACGTCCAACTTCGCCAGTCGACACTGTTCCGAGTCTCCAGCTAGATTCCCTAAGACTGGCAGAGAAATGACCTGATTCACATGAAAGTCGGACACTACCTTGGGCAAAAAGGAGGGCACCGGACACAGAGAAACCCTTTCCTTGGAAAAAGACAAGAAGGGCGTCCTACAAGACAAAGCCTGGAGTTCCGAAACTCTGCGCGCTGATGAAATGGCTACCAAAAACACCGTCTTTAAGGATAGATCCTTGTCCGTAGCCGAAGCCAAAGGCTCAAAGGGAGGCCAAATTAACGCTTCCAAAACCAGATTCAAATCCCACGGAGGAACCAGCCGGCGTTGCGGAGGCCGAAGCAATTTCACTCCCTTCAAAAATCGAATCACATCCGGAGACGAAGCCAACGACTTACCTTGAACCTTGCCACGAAAACAAGACAAGGCTGCCACCTGAACCTTCAAAGTAGACAAGGCCAGCCCCTTGTCCAGACCATCCTGCAAAAATTCTAACACATCCGCGACCGAAGCGTGTATAGCCCTCAAATTCCAAGCCAGGCACCAGTGCTCAAAAAGCCTCCAGACTCGAACGTACGCCAGTGAAGTGGACTGCCTCCGGGAACTCAACATCGTAGCAACAACTCTGGAAGAAAAACCCTTCTTCCTCAACTTGCTCCTTTCAAGAGCCAAGCCATAAGCGAGAACTGAGCAGGATCTGGGAGAGTGATGGGACCTTGATACAACAACACTGTCTCTGTCAATGGCAGGGGTTCCGCCACCGCCAGACGCACCAGATCTCCGTACCACGGGCGACGCGGCCAATTTGGAGCTATCAGAATCACCCGACCCGGGTGACGTTCGATGCGTTGAACTACTCTCCCCACTAACGGCCACGGAGGGAACACGTACATCAACTCCTGAGGCCACAGCAGCAGCAGGGCATCGATTCCTTCCGACCGCGGGTCCCTTCTGCGACTGAAGAACCGCCGCACTTGCGCATTGCACGCCGTTGCCATGAGATCCATCACTGGAATCCCCCACACCAACACAATGCGACTGAAAACCGATCGATGAAGCGCCCATTCCCCGGGGTCTAGAGAATGTCTGCTCAGATAATCGGCGTCTACGTTGTCCACCCCGGCCACATGAGCTGCCGACAAGGCCTGAAGATGAAGTTCCGCCCACTGGCACAACTGCGCTGCTTCCTCTGCGACCGCTCGACTCTTTGTGCCCCCTTGCCGATTGACGTAAGCTACGGCCGTGGCATTGTCGCAGAGAACTCTGACAGCCTTGCCTTGAAGCAGCGTTTGTAAATACTGAAGAGCCAAACGAATGGCCCGTGTCTCCAACCGGTTGATGGACCACTGGGCTTCCTCCTGAGACCACCGTCCCTGCGCCACCTGACCGAGACAATGAGCCCCCCAACCGGACAGGCTGGCATCCGTGGTGAGAATTACCCATTCTGGAGCTAACAATGGCATTCCCTTCACTAGGTTTCGAACATCTAGCCACCAACGGAGGCTGAGACGCGGAAGAGCAGTCAGAGGCAAACGCCTCTCCAACCCCTGCGATTGAGGAGACCACCGACTGAGAAGTGCCGACTGTAACTGCCGCATGTGCGCTCTGGCCCAGGGAACCACCTCTATAGTCGCTGCCATCATGCCCAAAACCTGAAGGTAAGCACGCGCTGTCGGTCTGTCCCCCGCCAGGAAGTGACGAATCTGATCCTGTAACTTGCGGATCCGAAGAGCCGGCAACACCACTCGACCGTTGAGCGTCTCGAAGCGCACTCCTAGATACTCGAGAGATTGGGACGGGACGAGATGGCTCTTGCTGTGGTTCACTACCCAACCAAGCGATTCCAGCAACACTACCACTCGCACTGTAGCTACTTCACTCTCCGACTGAGACTTGGCCCGAATCAACCAATCGTCCAGATACGGGTGCACCAAAACGCCCTGTCTCCGCAAAGCTGCCGCCACTACTACCATGACCTTGGAAAAGGTGCGGGGAGCTGTTGCTAGCCCGAAGGGAAGAGCACAAAACTGAAAATGCTTTCCTAAGACCGCAAAGCGCAGAAAACGCTGATGCGCCGTCCGAATGGGAATGTGAAGGTAAGCTTCCGTCAAATCCAGCAACGTCAGAAACTCTCCCTGCCGCACCGCGACAATAACGAACCGCAACGTCTCCATGCGAAAAGAGGGAACCTTGAGCGCTGAATTGACTCCCTTGAGATCCAATACCGGACGCCAGGCATCCTCCTTCTTTGGTACTACAAAATAGATCGAATAGCACCCTAAGCATTTCTGCGCGGGAGGAACAGGAACCACTGCTCCCAGGGCAAGAAGGCGACGCAACGTGTCTCGAACTGCTGCTTTCTTGATTCTTGAATGACACGAGGACTCCAGAAACATCTCGGGAGGCGACTCTTCGAATTCCAGCGCATAACCATCTCGAATCACCCGAGAACCCACTGATCGGACGTGATTTGGACCCAGCTCTGGTAAAACCGACTCAGCCGAGCCCCTACTCGTACCAGAGCCTGGGTCCGCACACCTTCATTGCACATTCCATCCGGAAGACTGTCCTCTCAAGGCAAAGTCATGCCCTCCGCGACGATTCCCTCGAAAGGACTGGGTGCGCTGAAAAAAACGTCCTCTAAAAGACCCACTAGTCCGTCCCGGCCTATACCGCCGGGCCTCAGCAAAACGACCACGAGCAGACACCCCCCTGGTGCCCGACTTGGGTCGTAAATCCGGCAGGCGAGGAATCTTAGCATCACTAAGGCCTTTCACCAAATTGTCCAAATCCTCTCCAAAGAGCATGGTTCCCTTAAAGGGAAGAGAACACAACTTCGCTTTAGAAGCCGCATCCGCGACCCAACCTATCAGCCATAGGGCCCTACGCGCTCCAACTATCATAGCCATATTCTTGGCGGACGCCCTCAACAAATCATAAAGGGCATCCGACAAGAAAGACGAACCCATCTCGAGCTTGGCTAATTCCTGAACTCCGGAGGCCCCAACCTCCACTGACTCATCCAGGAGTTTTTCGGCCCAGCGAAAACATGCTCGGGCTACTAAGCCCCCACATACAGAGGCCTGGAGCACGAGCGCCGACAAATCAAAACTACGCTTAAGGAAGGCGTCAACCCTCCTATCCTGGGGGTCGCGGAGAGCGGCTCCGCCGTCTACCGGGATAGCCGTCGCTCTAGTCACTGCTGTAATCACTGCATCTACTGTAGGGCCTTCAAGGAATCTTTGTCCTGCTGAGGAAGAGGATAGAGCCGCGCCATTGCCTTAGAGACCTTGCATGGAGCATCCGGTGACTTCCACTCCTGGGAAATCATCTCCCGGAGGTCCTTGTTCATAGGAAAGGACCGCGCCTTACTGTGAATACCCTTTACCAAAGGGTCCTGTCCAGATTCACCCACGGGCACCTCAGGCTCAAACTTAAGTGTCACCGTGACCTGGTCTATGAGCTCCGCAAGCTCATCCCTATGGAAGATTCTGACAACAGAGGGGTCCTCACCAGGTAAGGCATCAATAAGGTTAAGAGAGTCTTCAAACCCCTCTACCTCCTCCTCAATACCTATTGGGTCTTCCGAACCCAGCTGAGACAAACAGTCCCCATCTTCTGACCATTCCAACCTTGGTCTTTTAGTCAGCATAGAGCCATGACCCTCCTCCACCTGAGGAGGCCCGGCCTTCCAGGCTTGGAACAGGGTCCACACAAAATCTGGAGGAAAACCGACACTTCCTGAGCCCTCCGAGGGAACTTTCTGCCCTAAACCGGAGGAAGCTGGCCCCACACTCGGCGCATCCGCGGATCGCGCCTGATTCAAAATGGCGGCCGTTCCCGCCGAAACTGCAACCGCAGACATCGCGCCTGCCTGCGATCCCGCTGACACCAAAACCGGCGATCCCGTCGGAACTTCCGCGGCCAACACGGGGGGAGCCGAAATCGACTGTTTAGGCTCACCACAGAGGCGACACTGACCGCCCGCCGTCTCTAACCCCCACCGCGAACAGGCACGACATCGAAGCAGCTTGCCGGTCATAATAAAACACACACACAGTCCGCCTTCGCGCCAAATACCCTGTTAAGCAACTTCACACTGCTCTCCCGTCTAGTGCAGGGAACTGAACTCCCCTTCCGTTCCGCACTAAATAAATAATAAAAGGCTCTTAAAGGCCCAGAACACTGCTGGCAGCTGAAAATTGTGAGGCACTCAAGGCTCCAGTACAGAGAAAGCAGCCGAGGCACAGAGCTGCCACTTATTCAGAGATGGAGAGCAGCTTAGGGGGAGGGACCCGCAACACAGGTGTAACACCCCAGGGGAAACACTGGGCCCCACCGGACCCAGGGTCCCGAAGCACACTTTTTTTTTTTTTTTTTTCTATTATCCACGTACAGGGAGACACAGAATGAACCAAATTGGAACAAACAACCCAATTCTTACTTCCTATGAGGAAAACTACCTCACCAGACCAGTGAAGACTGCACAGGCTGGTTTCTACCTCTGCTGAGACTGAGAAAATACTGGCTAGTGGGTGTACTGCACAGGTTATATATACAGTATCCAAAGCTCAGTGTTTTCTCAGTCTCCCTCTGCTGGTAGGAGTGCATAACCCACGCGTCTTGACCGGTCTGGAGGGTCGCTGAGGAACAGAAGATTTCAGCATATTGTCTACAATGACACCTAGGTCTTTTACTTGAGTGCTGACTTCTACAGTGGACTCTAGCATCAAATAACTATGATTCGGATTATTCTTCCCAATGTGCATCACTTTGCATTTGTCTACATTAAATTTCATCTGCCATTTGGATGCCCACTCTTCCAGTTTCCTACAATATTTCTACAATTATTCACAATCCACATGCATTTTGACAACTTTGAAGTTTCATGTCATCTGTAAATTTAAATACCTCACTTGTCGTTCCAATTTCCAGATCATTTATAAATATGTTAAATAGCACCGGTCCCAGTACAGATGCCTGCAGCCACTATTCAACCTCCTCCATTGAGAAAAATTACCATTTAACCCTACCCTCTGTTTTCTGTCCAATAAACAATTCTTAATCCATTGCCTCCTAACTCCTTAATTTTCTCAGGAGTCTTTCATGAGGTACTTTGTCAAAAGCTTTCTGAAAATCTAGATACCAGCTACATTCAAACATGATAACCATGCTGTTAACTGTAAATTAGCTTGTGATAGTACAGCAAAACAGAAGTATAGATGTATTAATGCAAAAAAAGTTACAATGAGATAGACACATTTTTATGGTATTGTCTATATGTAAAGTATGGTAGTAGTTTTACACCCTCTCTCATGTTTACACACCAGTAAGTGCACACTGAATAAACTTAGGGGTAAATATTCAGAAGGCAGTGTTTTTTTTGTCACTGCCAGCATTATTCCTGGATATCCAATGCCAGGGCATGTCCGGGCACCAGCACTGAATATCCAAGGTTTATATGCCAGGCTATGTCTTATATGGTTAAATGCGATATTCAGCACTTAACCACCTAAGCAAACCCACATAAAGACAGAACTGTGATTTATGCAGTCCCATTTATCTGGTTAACTTAGGCAGTTAAATGCCGACTCCATCCTCAAATCGACCTCTTAGTTAAAGGGAGTGACTGAAACTCATCAGTGATAGAAGGTGCTATCAACATCATTAATTTTAGACCTTACAGGTCTCCCTGCGATGTCAGAAGAGTTTGACATACGTATAGATTATGAATATATGCAAGTCCTATCTGCATCCTATTTACTGAAAATCTACAAACACATTTATCATTCTAAAATCCTCTGCCCTAGGTCTTCAAAACTTTGACCTGAATTAACACAAGTTTTTTTGTTTGTTTTTTTTTTCTGTTGTTGTTGTTTTTAGCTTGTAACCTGAGTCTCCAATGGCTTGACTCAAATCCAACTCAGGTCTGTTATTCTTTCTTTCAGTCCCAATTTACCTGGTCCATTTTGAACTGTTAGAAATACCGACACATTCATGCCAACATTAGACACTCTTAACTCAGTTACAGCTAGTCATTTAGACAGTTACCACGTGTAAGCGGGAGGGGGGAGGAATAGTACTAGGCTTCTGAGTTACAAGCAATCCCTCAATTCTTGTTTTAAGTAATGTAAACTCATAACAAACAATAGTGTAACAGCAATTATGGCACTATCAAATTGAAAAAAATATCACTTCTTGAACCTAGAATTATACATTTGGCAAAATTAGACACAAGCAGAGGGTGATCGCTTATGTTTTTTAAAATGCACCTGTATAGCTTCATCCCTTCTGTCTCCCCCACCCTCCAATATCAAAACATGTTGATTCACAGGTTATTGTGTGAGTTTCTTTTTTTATGAAACTTATTTATAGAGTTGCATAATAGCTTCTCTGGTGACCTGGCACATGTTCAATTGTCTGTCTGTACAAATCGAATCTGTTACTGGAAATTTCTCTCAAAAAAATACCAAGGCATATGAACCTGATAAAAAGGATATTACAGCAAACGGGGCAGGTGGATAAGACTCTGAGGACAAATATGTGATAAGAGATCCCCAGGGGTAGGCAGCGGGAGCAAAGGGCTGTTTAAACAAAGATGAATCATTTTCATCCTAGCCCAGTGACAACATTTTCCCTTTTCTTCCAAACATCAGCCGTTTACAGCCCTTTTATATTTATTTAGAAAACACGACAGACACATTCATTCTTTTGCAGGCACAATCCACATTAGATTACAAATGTGATGTGAAAACTCTATTGAGTTGTATTCTTTGCTAGTGATATTATTCACCTGTTCCCCAGGCCTGCACATTTCTCTTGGCAAAAAGTACAAAGCCGATGTCGTACACCGTGTCACTGACTATAAGGTGGAGGGGAGAATTTATAATTCTCCATTTCCTGTGTGGCTTAGGTGAAACAAAATTTGAGTTATCTTGGGTGCCCAGCTCCGATTAGGTCTGGATATTAATCAAAGTTTGACAGAGGCAGAACTTTTAAAGTGCCGGCACACTGTTTCCATGTCTTGTCTTATTTCCTTCATTTAAGTCTTTGCTTACCGTATATTAGAGAATTTCAGGGACTTTCAGAATTTCCTAAGTATGCAACAGAGAGGCATTAACACACTTCTGAAGCAGCAGAAATCCCTGAGAGTATAAGAGCATAATGTTTTGCAAAAGAAAATAATTAAAATAAAGCACTTTTTCTCCACTTCAGCTAACAGTTCTTATCTGACCTGTGACTAATGCCAGTGACAGGTACTTTGGCTGTGGCAAATGACTAATGGTAGATCACCACCTGCTGGTGAGCTGGGGCAAATGCAGTATATTGGTTAAAAGTGTATTCTAGTGAAGCAAAATTAAGTATTTTCTCACAATAAAATTAATTTGATTTTTAAATATTTTTTGGAGAACTTTAGAATTTCTTACATGCTAAAACTCTGAAATGTGCTTAACTACACTAAAACAAAAGCCAGCAAATTTAGAGCTACAACCTCTCATGATATAAAATAAAACAGTTTCAGTTTCAGATACCAGAGAATTTTAGAAACCTGACAGACACACTGGGTACCATGCCTTCTTAGAAACTATTATACATGGTGGTCTGACTTAAACTTGGGAATAAAATAAGCTTCTGGCTTAAGAACACATGATTTATTCAGATAAATACTAAGCCACATGATAATACTCCAGAATGCTGACACACAAAATGCCCGAGTCAGCTGGGTGCCCCCTGCAAGAGAACTGTGAATACTTACTAGATTTAGTGCAGCATTTCCCAAACTTTTCAAGTCTGAGGCATATATGACCATCTCTGGGAAAAGATGACTAAAGTCACCAGAAACAAAAAATGAGGTTTTAATGAATTCTGTTAAACAATTTGTTGTACAACAGTCCAAACCCCATCCTTGAAAATTTTTAAAAAGTTACTGAAGTTCAAACCTGTAACTTTTTCAGACTGCTAGTGAATCCTTGACATGAAAAAACTAAATTGGCCATTCTCAACTTTTTAGATCTGCTACTTTAGTCAGTTTCCCAGAGATGGTCACATATCAATGCCTTTAAATATGCTGTGCAGCACACCAGCCTTCATATGTGATTGGCAGTGTGGCCATCAGAGAAAACTCAGAGGCCAAAAGAAAAGCTTGGGAAGCAGTAAGTCCCAGCAGAAGTTGTTAAGTAAGGACTAATGGAAGAAAGCACAGGAGGGAGAGGATGAAATGGTGCTGTGTGTAATGTACTACTACTACTTATCATTTCTATAGCGCTACAGTAATGTGTGTACTGGCTACCTGAGCCTTGCAAGCTGCCTGTTAATTTCCACACTTTAGGATTCATGCTGTACCTGGGAAAGAGTGAGTCATATGCATTGCGTTTTTTTCTAGCAAAAAAGATGCCGGTACTCAAATGCCAGGCTACCCTTCAGGGGTGGGGTGATCACTGAGGGACCCACCCCACAACAGCCAGGCCCCCTGCAACCAGTCACAGAATCTATGACAAGGCAGAATTTGTATGTAGAGCCTGAGCTCTTCCATTAAAATATGAGGACCATGGGTCAATTTTAGCAGACAGTAGAAAAGGTATCGGTACTCAGTACCTCCAAGTACCCTCTCAAAAAAAACCCTGGGCATATGTGACTTTGCATGTACTCAGAAAGGGCCTCATGTATGTTGAAGAGCTATCACAAGTGGCTCCTATTGCTGCAGGATGCTGACAACAGAGCCCATGTGCTGCTCTGGACCTGAGCATAAAACAACGGAGTCATTACCAGTGGAACACATAATGAAATCTGAAGGCACACTGCCTGGGAAGAACTGGATTAGTGGATGTCTGGAATTGCTGGCCAGATGCAAAAGCAAACAGGTCAGTGAAAGAACGCAGGCAAGCCTGGTGGTAAGAAAGATGTCTAGAGACAGAGCAAACAGCCCCTTATTTCACTTCAGTGTGGCTGCTCATTCAAATGCAGAAATCATTATCACTGACATGGTACTATCATGTACACAGACACTGACATCAGTGGAGAACTTATGCTACTTAAAGGCCCTCAATGTCCTGGCTAAGAAGTGAAAGATCAAAGCAGTGTCACAAACAGATGTAAAACAGGGGTCCACTATTTAAAACTATCCAAGTAGCAACAGTGCTGACTAGGGCTAATCAGTAATTGTCAGCTGCATAATCTGGATAATGCTGTAGAAAATTATCACTGATCATTCTGGAGCTATCTCAATAGTACTGGGGCAGTTTGGGGGACAGAGCTATGGCGGAGCCAGCAGTCTTAAACTTTATCCGGGTACTGCCCTGAATACCAATTATTCTGGGTACGGCCCAACACTGAATATCCAGGTATAAAAAAAAACACAGGAGTTGGTATTTTAAAAAACATTGATTGCCAAAGGCTTATTACCCCCCTCTATTGTTACTGTGCAATACATACAAATAAGGAGAATGCAAATCATGTCTGAGGTCATATAAGAGTGCAAAATGTACTGCTCCCAAAGACATCCTGTGATAAGCAGGATCTGACCAAGGGGTAAACTGTGAAGGTAATGTTTATAACAGGGTGCCTAGGCTTTCATAAAACCAATATTGCTCTAACCCAGTCCTCAGAAAACACGCTACTCAGGTTTTCTAGATATCCACAATGAATATGCTTCAAATAAATTTGCATGCCCTATCTCCATTCTGTGTACATTTATTCTATGCATTTTCATTGTAAGTATCCTGAAAACCTGACTGGCTAGCTGTGTCCTGAGGACTGGGTTGAGAACCTCTGCTCTAACCCTTTTGTCAGGATACTACACCATGCACTGCAGCGAACTTCCAACAGTGCAAGTGCTCATGAGCCCTTACTAAATGCAAATTAATGTTGCATTAAACAATATGTCCCAAACCCCTTTAAAAAAAAAAAACCTCTTAATTCTTTGTGCCATTTATCCGAAAGTTCTCAACAGATGAAAATATGCTTCTCGATATTAACTGCAGTCTCCTAAACCCAGCTCTGCATCAAGTTTCAATGTCTGCTTCCAGGTTTAAGGAATTTGCCACATAGTTCTATACAAATTATTCAGGCTCAAGTTAGATTATAATAGCAAAAAAGGAGGTTTCTCACAAATAGTCCAAGAGTGTTAAAACTAGTCTTAATACAAAAATTTTCTTATCAAAATATCCTCTTCAATCCAAACTTATTATAAGAATGGAACTTTAAATGCAAAGTATAGTTTTCACATCAGATTACATTACTCGATGAATTTTCAAAGTGCCTGCTCAAGCCTAAACAATAATCACAATTATATAGTTCAAAATGAACTTCTGCAAATCCGACAGGACTCTTTTTGCTACTGTGTTCATTATTGGCTTCTCTACATCCTACAAGTTTTGGTCAAGTTAGATTATGGCAAGTTTCCCAACCCTCAAAGCAGCCACAGAAACGTGGTAAGGAGCTGGGTTTTGGGGACTGCAGTTTGTATTGAGAATATCTTCATCTGTTGAGAACTTTCAGATAAGTGACAAAGAAGTTACTTCCCTGTTTACTAAGCTATGCTAGTGGCTGCTGAGCGCTAATGCCGACACAGCCCATTCACTTTGAACGGGTTGTGTCGGCATTGCTGCAGGGCGTAGTAAACGGGGGGGGGGGGGGGGTGTAAGAGTTTTCTTAAAACAGGTTTTTGGGACACTCTGCTTTATTATTTAATGTGACATCAGTTTGCACTTTTGGAAGCTGGTGGCAGTGTGTGGAGGGTCACCGTGACTGAGAACATTCGTTTAGCCTATCTAACAGCTTGAAAGGATTATATTAATGGTTTTGATACGATTCGTGTGCCTATATAAAATTACCCCACGGAAAATAGATGCACGTATTCATACTCACTCCGAGGCAGAAATAAATGAGCAGAACTGTATGTGCATATTTTAAAAAGTACTCACGTACGTGCCAATCCCATCCACCACTCCACCTAGTCTTCTAGATTGCAAGAGAGTGCGTTATGAGTAAGTTCACTCTGCTGACTTTGAATACCAGGGTGCTAAGTGATGGAATTCACTGCCAATGGCAATCAAGGGTCAACCTGATTACTTGGTAGTTCGTAAAAGACTGAACTCTACTCTTTGAGAGGTTTCTATCCATTGATGGAGTATCTTAGATTGCAAATAGCCATCAATGGTCTATATCTGAAATGTTGTTTATGGCTTTGTAAACCTTGTCTGGAGGAGTGGCCTAGTGGTTAGGGTGGTGGACTTTGGTCCTGGGGAACTGAGTTCGATTCCCACTTCAGGCACAGGCAGCTCCTTGTGAGTCTGGGCAAGTCACCTAACCCTCCATTGCCCCACGTAAGCCGCATTGAGCCTGCCATGAGTGGGAAAGCGAGGGGTACAAATGTAACAAAAAAAAAATTTACTGTTAGCCACATTGAACGCGAATATTTTGGGGATAATGTGGGGTATAAATGTAAAAAAAAAATTATATATATATATAGCGATTTTATAAGAAGGGAAGGGGAAAGGGAAAGTGTAACCTTTCTATAGCTACAATCAAAGAGGCCTACATATTGCATACAGGTACTTATTGTGTACCTGGAGCAGAGGGTTAAGTGACTTGCCCAAATTCACAACGATCTGCACTGGGAATCAAACCCAGTTCCCCAGGTTCTCAGGCTACTGCACTAACCATTACACTATTCCTTCACATTTTAACTTAAGAGCCCACCTGACTGTGTAAAACACAGTTATACATAAGCAAGTCCCTTATAACATTACCCACTATCCCCCAGATTCTATATAGCACGATCAAAATTGTGCATGCAATTTAATTACTTAACAAGCCAATCAGCACCAATAATCACCAGCAACTATTGATACTAATTGGCATTAATTAGAATTTACGTGCACAACTTGACAGGCGTAAATTTTAACACGTGCTGCCAAAAAGGAGGCGTGGAATGGATGGACCATGGGTGTTCTGAAAATCTATGCACACGGTTATAGAATACACCTGCTATGTGCCTAACTTAGGTGCCAGTATTTATGCCAAGATCTACTTGGTGTAAACAGATGCACCTAGAGTTAGGCACAGGCATGGCCGCTAGGTGTATTCTAGAAACCGGATAGGCATATTCTACAAACCGTGCCCAAGTCTAGGTGCGGATTACAGAATACATCTAGGCAATTTTCCAGGCACCAGCCTATGGGGGTAATTCTAAAAGGAAGCACCAATTCATAAGAATGCACTTAAAGACCAGCATGCTAGTCATTTCCTGCGAATGCGAACATGTACCTGCATCTAGTATTATTACAGAAATGATAAAGTAGTAGTAGTAGTAAAAGACCACGTTCATAGGCGTAGGACTTGGGCAGGGCACACATTTAGGCACATAAATTACAGAATACTATGATGTACATGTGCTCTTTAACAATCTAGACGCATGCATTTCCAGCAACTCTATGGCTGATGTAAGCACACCTGCCTAAAATATAAATGTGTACTTAGCCTGCTTGCTACACTAGTATTTTACACAGAAAAGGGTGCAAACAAGCACCCCTTTATAGAATTGGAAATTGACATTACTAAAATGCTACGTTTTCAGAAAAACTGATGATTTTATCCCCTCATTTTTCTTACCAGCAAATACTTGTAAGTCTACTGTACTTTAGATACGTGAGATAGCCGAGAACAATCATTTATGGTGTACTGAGAGACGAAAGTGTTGAGCTATTGTAGCTGAAATGCCAACTGGGGATTTCCAAAATGTAGTGCATCTATATTGTAACTAAAATATTCCCCCTAACAAAATATGTGCTTCTATGTATATATATTTTAACATGAATCAGTTAGAGGCTCTCAGTAAGCTACTTAACAAGAATTCTCTCCTGCCCCTAACGTGTGGAAATTAAAAGAATAAATAGTTCTTCTTTCTTTTATTCTTTCTCTGTCTATGTATGTTTGCCAATTGTCTTATTTCTGAAAAGAGCTCTAGGCCCTGGCAGAACCCCCCCCCGCCCCCCCCCAAAAACAAGAACATAACAGACAAGACATACATAAGCCACGACATACATCAATAAAACACAAACTACAACAATAAATTCAGAACAAAAGACAGAGTTACAGTGAGAGTAGCACAATGTGTCACGAATATTCTATAGGAGCTCTAAGATTAACAGGCACGTCAATTTCGTTACAAGAAATCTGCTTGCTTGAACAAAAGAGCTGCAGATTTATTTTGAGATACATGTATGAGAGTTTGTGCGTGGATATATATATTAATTTGGACTTATTTATTGCCTTTTTTTTAAAGAAATTCACTCAAAGCAGTGTACAGCAAATATAACTCAGACACAGGCAATAATTATAGCAGTAAAATATTCAAATTGTACCCATTATGATATAGTATGCTCTTTACAATAACACACTACATATTAAAACATCTTAATAGGCAGCAAAGAGAATAAGCAGAGGTAGAACTCATATGCGGCATAGCTACCATTGAGCAAGCCCAGCATAAAGCATAGTTTGTCGCAAAGTCACTGCAGTTCAGTTTCAGCTGGGCTAGATGGTTCTGTTGTGGGCACTGTAATGCTTGGTTGAACTGGCAGCCTGTTCAATGCACTTAGGGCCCCTTTTACAAAGCGGTGGTAAGCCCAATGCGGGCTAAAAGGTAAGTATCGCCGGACTAGTGCAGCACAAGCCCCCTTTTGCCGCAGCTTCGTAAAAGGGGCCACAAGAGAAATATATATTTTTTGGCTGATGTTAATGCTTGGCAGAACTATGTCTGTCCTCATCCAGGTGAGATTTCCGCTAGCTCCTTCCCAGTTTCTGTCCTTTGCGCTTAAGGGCCCAAGGTCAAATCTGGCGAGAACGAAAGTGTAGACTCTACAATTAAGGGCCCTTTTACTGAAGGGCATTAAGGGGCCCTTGTACTAAGCCGCATAAGTATCTACGTGCGCCCAACATGCGCCAAAATGGAGTTACCACCTGGCTACTGCGTGGCTCCTGTGGTAATTTCATTTTTGGCGCATGTCTGAAAAAGAATTTTTCTTTTCAGAAGCGCATATTGGACGCGCGCCAACTGGCATTTAATGCTCGTAGGTCATTACCGCTCGGTTACCATGTGAGACTTTACCACTAGGTCAATGGCTGGCGGTAAGTTGTCAGACCCAAAATGGACGCACACCAATTTTCATTTTGCCACACGTCCATTTTCGGCAAAAATTTCAAAAAGGCATTTTTTGCAGGTGAGCTGAAAAATGATTCTGCATGCACCCAAAACGTGCACCTACACTACCCCTGGCCAGTTTTCAGTGCACCTTAGTAAAAGGATTAGCACGTCGCACGTGCCAACAGGCTACTGCAAGATGTATTAAAGTGTTTTCTGGTATTTTGCCCGTTAGCACATGCATTAGTTGTTTGGGGGGGGGTGGAGGGGACGGAGGGGGGGGTTGTTCCATTGTTATCCAGTTAGCATATTATGATTAACATGCACTAACTAAATAATGCTGAGTTGACGCAGCCGCTCTTACACCTCCTAAATGGGAGGCAGTAAGTGCTCCTGTGTTAATTTTTTGCAGGTACCATGTGCTAATGCAAACATTAAAGCAGGACCTGCAAAAAAAGAAAAAAAAAAGCCTTGACAATATGCCACAGTAAATCTGGATATGGCATGCCGGAAAGTCTTGTGTTAGAACATGCTAAGCCCAGATTTTACCAGGTTTTAGTAAAAGGGCCCCTTAGAGATGTCATTGCATTGTTTCAAATGCTTTTGCCTTTTTTTGTTAAAGATCTAGTTAAAACAATTTGTAAAAGTTATGGTATAATTTGATTTTTATTTGGCGTAAAACTAATTCAGATCTTTTGGAGAAGTTGATATCTAAGCCAAATCTGTTGTATTGGTTTGATTCAGTTTCTGTATGATCAATATACTTATGTGTTACCATTAAAGTGGTGTGTTTGACAAAGATACTGCTCATACTATATTACCCAAAATACCAGTTAATTTTACCCAAGAAAAGTCCCAAACAATGTGAATATCACTCAGTTAGTATAAAGCATTTTCCACATTTAAAACATGCTTTACATGCAGAAAATGGCTGTATAAAAACTCACTAGCTAAATATATAAGTACATACAGACCAAGATTGCATGTACGTTATGCACACATAGTAACATAGTAGATGGCAGCAGAAAAAGACCTTCACGGCCCATCCAGTCTGCCCAACAAGATAACTCATATGTGCTACTTTTTGTGTATACCCAATATAATATAAATGCTATGTGGCTCACTTTTCCATAAACCTAAACAAATTATAAGTGACTCAAACAAAAATATCAAGTTGAAATAAAAAATAAAAAGGGGAACACTCAAAATGTCCAGTGGATCTCGGAAAGAGAAACCCAAAAATAAACACATGTCAAAGCTAAAAAAAGATGAAGAAAGAAATCTACATGGCAAAAAGCAAGGGTGAAAGAAAAGATTCCTAAAGGAAGAGAGATGACAAAAATTTTCTTCAAGTATGACAGGGAGAGGAGGAAAACCAGGTGTAACTGTAAGACTGAAAGATTCTGAAGAACAATGTATAGAGAGGGAGGAGGAAAAGGCAGAATTGCTAAACAAATATTTCTGTTTGGTGTTCACAAAAGAAAAGCCTGGAGGAGGACTTCAAATGACCAGCAAAGATGCACATGAGAACGGAGTAGATATCTCACTGTTCACAGAACACAGTGTTTATGAACAACTTGGAAAACAGAAAGTGGATGACAGGAGGCCAGACAAAATACATCACAGGATACTATAGGAGCTCAGAGACGTTTGGACATGTCCACTGAAGGATGCACTTGATAGATCTTCCAAAAAGGGAAAGGTTCTGTGGGACTACAGAAGCGCAGCTGTGGTCCCTCTTCAACTTTAACAACTTTGAATTGTTAAAGTTGAATAGTTAGAGCAGCAGGCTGAGAACCGGGGGGGGGGGGGGGGGGGGGGGGTTTCAAATCCCACTGCAGCTTCTTGTGATCTTAACCCTATATTGTCTCAGGTACAAACTCAGCTTGTGAGCCCTCCAGGAACAGAAAAAATATCTAGTGTAGCTGAATGTTTACCACGGCGACAGATTTTGGGCTTGCAGGCAGTATACAAGAAATATTTTTTTTAAATAGATATAAATAAGCCATGAGAGAGAAAAGATAGAAAACTACAAACCAGTGAGCCTTAATTCACTGGTAGGAAAAGTAATTGAGAAGCAACTGGATGACAGGATAACGAACTATCTTATATCAAATGGGTTGCAAGATCTGAGGAAACACAGTTATACCAGGGCTAAAAAGTGCTAATTGAATGTAGCAGGTTTCTTCAACTGAGTGATTACTGAACTAGATCAACAGCATGTGCTAGATGTGGTCAAGTTGGTTTTCAGCAAAATCTTCACAGGAGGCTCATGAATAAAGTGAACAGCCACAGGGTGGGTCCCAAGGTAGTGAAATGGGTTAATTAAATTTGATACACTGATTTACAGCCCGCCCCTTTCAGTTTGCAACTGTACAGAGCAAGTTACACAGACAATTAGAAGCTGGTTAAATACAGAAGATGGAGAGTAATAGTAAAGGGAATTCACTCAGAAGAGAGAAGGGTGAGTAGTGGAATACCTCAGGGATCGGTCCTATAAACGATCCTGTTTAATATCTCTGCTAGAGATAATGTCAAAGGGTTAGCAAGCTGCATTTTTGTGCATCTGTGACAGAAAGGATACCCTTGAAGCAGTAGACCACATGTGAAGTGATACACAAAAATTGGAAATTTGGCCGAACACTCAGCAGTTACCCTTTGATGCAAAGAAATGCAGAGTGATGCATCTGGGGTGCAGAAATCCAAAGCAGCTATATAAGATGGGGGGAGATGATGATATACATGGACCAGGACAGATCTGAAATCTTCTGCCCAATGTGTGATGGCAGCCAAAAAAGCAAACAGGATGCTAGGAATTATTAGGAAAGGGATGCAAAATAAGACCAAAAATATTATAATGCCTTTGCATCACTCAATGGTGCAACCCCACCTTGAGTATTGTGTTCAATTCAAGTCACCATATCTCAAAAAAGATATAGCGGAATTAGAAAAGGTTCAAAGAAGAGCATCCAAAATGATAAAGGGGATGGAACTACTCCCATATGAGGAAAGGTTAAAGAGGTTAGGGTTCTTCAGCTTGAAAAAGAGACATCTGAGGGAGGATATGATTGAAATCTATAAAATCCTGAGTGGTGTAGAACGGGTAATAGTGAATCAATTTTTCACCCTTTCAAAAAATACAAAGACCAGGGGACACTCAATGAAATTACATGGAAATACTTGTAAAACAAATAGAGGGAAATATTTTTTCACTCAAAGAATAGTTACGCTCTGGAACTCACTGCCAGAGTATGTGGTAGACAGCGGTCAGTGTATCTGGGTTTAAAAAAGGTTTGGACAAGTTCCTGAAGGAAAAGTCCATACTCTGTTATTTAGATGGACATGGGGAAAGCCAATGCTTGCCCCGGGATTTGTTGGATGAAATAGTGCTACTAAATAGGATTCTGTCAGGTACTTGTGACCTGGATTGGCCACAGTTGGAAGCAGGATACTGGGCTAGATGTACCATTGGTTTGACCCAATATGGCTATTCTTATGATCTCATGTTCTTATGATATCAAGTTACTAAAAATGAAATGACAAGGCAGTGACCCAAGCTAATGTGCATCAGTGATATGCAAAAAATTAAAACCAGAAATAACAGTTTTTTGGGTTTGTTTGGTTTTGGTTTTTTGTTTTTTTTGGCAAAAACTCAGTAACAAATCAAAATAGTTTTTAAAGAGCCATTGCCAAAAGCTCGTGAACAAATCTCTAGAAAAATGAAAATTCTCACCTCATTTTAGAATTCTGCCATACTGAATTCTATTGGCGGCCCTTTAATTTCAATCGGTAAATTAAACAAAGATGAGGCCATTCCTTTAGAACAGCAATGAGTTCTATACCATTAGGAACCATCCCATGAAATTTCCTTTAACTCTCAGCCATGCCATTTACTTGCATTCCCAGTAAAAGTGTGCGCTATGCACTTCAAGAGGAAATGAAAGCCGCTAATCTACTTTTCAAGTGAAACATTTGAGGTGATTGATCTAACCTGGGGCACAGTACATTCTCTCCATGGCATCGCTGTCACAGGAATCTTCAACCTCACTCCACCTGCTAAAATATGTTAGCTGAATGTGTCCTAAAAACAAAACGACAGGAGAAATCAAAACATTTTTCCCTGCCATTATCTGCAGAAGTGAACTGTAATTACTCCTTTTGTAGCTAAAAACAGTATCATTAAGAATAATGGCATCATTAAGTACTAGAAGCTATTACTGTGGGTGAATTTGCTGCACTGATAATGAAGCTCCAGACAGGAAATGAAGATACTAATTACAAGATAAAATGCCTACTCAGTTAACTGGAAGCAACAGTGAAAAAAAAAAAAAAGAAATGCATTTGCAAAAGTTCCTGACCTCTATCATTCAATAAGATGTTGTTTGGGTTCAAATCGCGGCACACAATTCCTTCTCTATGTAAAGCATCAAGGGCAACAACAATTTCAGCTGCCCATCTTTGAATGCAGTCCTCCGGGATGAAAAACTGCGAGGCTAGTGCTAATCTTTCATCAAGATCCTGGAAAATTTGATGTACACCCTTTTCGCCTTCTAATATTTTGCCATTAATGCCCTCTGCCTCTTGGCCTTCCTCTTGAACCTTAAACAGCAGCACGTTTGTTGGATCCACTTTACCAAAGTCTTCTCCCTGACTTGTGAATACAAAAAGTTCTTCATTCTGTACAGAATTAAGCACTGAGCTCTGTTTCTCAGCACTAGAAAGGTGATCAGCAGCAAATAATAAGCTTTCTTCTGTATCCTCCATATTTAGTGTTGAAGCTACGGTACCAGTCTTAAGTCCTTGAAAAGGAGCATTATCATTCTGGGACATACCTTCTGAACTGGTCGGAGTGAAAGCTGTAAACAACGACTCTATACCCTCCTCAGTAACATTGATTTGTCCTTTTGATACATTAGATGATTCTTTGCTAATAGAATGGATGGGTTCTTGCACAACAAAGTTCAAATTTTCTTCTTGTGCTTTGCATTGCTCTAAACTATGGTTCAGTTGTAAGACGTCAGGAGTTTCTAACAGTTTGTTTTCCAAGATTTCAACGTCATTCACAGGTAACTTGGGAGGTCCTTCTTCTAGCTGATCTGATATACTGGGCAGATTAACCAGAAGATCTGGTCTTCCTTCATCTGTATTAACATCATCCCAAGCAGCATCCTTGAAAGATATAACAGGCACAGAGTCATTTGAACCTCTACTTACAGTGTCATGACTTTTGAAGTCTACTTTGTCAACTGCGGCCTCAAGACTCTCAGAACTATCATGATATGGTAGAGGCAATAATGGCTTTAAAGGTTCTGATTTTAAGCTGTAGAGCTTTTCTCCAAAATCAAGGCCCGGGAGCTCACTGCCACTATCTTTGCTGTCTATTCTGAAAAATTCCATGGGACTGTTCTTGGACTTACTCAATGAATCAGATATTCGAGTTGGACTAATCGTTTCTAGAGTAGTCTCTTCAGTGAAGAACTTTAGGTCTTGTGATGTGAGCTGAGTGCTGAGTCTTTCACTATCCAATACAGAAGTTCCCAAATCTTTGGCATCTGTGTCCTCACCTTCTAGCTTAACCAAAGGCTCCTCACTCAAAGAATCTGGTTCAATCTTCTCCTGCCCATATTCATTGCATAATGTTAAATAGCTAGTTGTGCATTCTTCTTCTGAACTCGATCCAGAATCAATCCATTGTAAAGGACTCTCTCTACCTTCTTCTTCCTGGGTGCTACTATCATCTTGAGAACTTGGTGTTAAACTGTTCTTCAATGGTAGAACTTTAAGCATGTTCCCACCAATACTGTCCTTGGATTCAATGCTGCTGCTGCTGCTATTTTTGGGGCTAGGAATCAGCTGTTTCACATAAACTTCAGTTGGGTTTAATCTTTTCTTTTCAGGGACTTCAAAGCTTCTGTCAGGGCTTCTGTTTAAAAACTTGCTAACATAAGACCATAGTTTGCCTCCTACAATCAAGAAAGAAATTAGAGGTTAAGAAGGAAAAGTAACACTTCTTTCAACAATACTGTATAGACTAGGGAACCTTAAATTAGTGAGATATGCATAAAGCTTAACATAACAATGTACTTTCCTGAGTTTTGTTGCAATAAACATATAAACCAAAAACAATTACTGAGATGGGCTGCAGCTTTGCTCTGGAGGTACCAGGGGTGAATGGTCTGTGTTTAATACAAAAACAAGCAAGCAACCATTTCCAACAATGCAGTGATGTACCACTGGGTACAGATTATAATAGAAATATTCTAAAGAATGGCATGATTGTCATTTCAAAATTTTTACTTAACATTCTAACACAAGCAAAAAAAAATGTAAACTGCTAATTAGTAATTAAATGTAACAACACATCACTGAGTATATTAATTACTAAAGTGGCTCATTTATGCTAAATGCTACTGAATGCCACAAACGTTTTATCACAAGCAGCTTCCTTGTGAAACAGAGATATGAACTAGAGATACAAATAAATATGGTATGAAATTATTCTCTCCAGTGAAACCAATTTTGTTCTGTTTTGAAAAAGCTCACCCCAGGGTCAGAAAGCAGAGATTGTATATGCCCATGTATGCAATTACATTTTTATGAATGACATACCAACAATTTAAATTTTTGCCCGTGTATTATGTAAGACAACTTAAAACCCATTAGTGGAACATGCTAATATAGCAGTGTGGCAGAAGTCCTTTTTTTCTTATATTACAGCAATATGCAACTTTCTCTATGGCCTAAATCCACTGAATCTCTTCCCACTTACTTATTCGCATTATGGGGTCCTTTTACTAAACTGCATTGAACATTTTGAAGTCACTTTCCTGTCCGCATGTGCTAATCGCACACTATTTTTTTTGTTAATTTTTCAGGAGGGACGTATCATGGGTGGGGAATGAGTGTAGAAGTATTACCCAGCTAGCGTGTTTGCATTAACACAACCTAACTAGATAACTCAGACTTAACGCAGGAGCAATTAGCGCCTCCTAAATAGGAGGCGGTAAGTGCTTCCACATTAATATTTTTGCAGATCTCATACGCTAACGAAAAATTTAAAGTAGGACCTGCAGAAAGAAAAAACAAAAAATGCCTTATTTTGAGGCTCCATTAGAAATGGGCTTAGTGCGCAGGAAAGTCCCATGGTAAAACGCGCTAACCCATTTCATAATGCTTTTTAGTAAAAGGGCCTCTATGTGTAATACTTAACTTCCCAGTGTGGTAGTACAATAATTTTCTGACAAAAACTAGCAGCATACAGGGAGAAGTTATCAATGTGGGCTGCTTTAAGATATGCTATTTTACTGTTACTCCCAGCTATTAGTAACTAGGCCTCATTGCATAAAAATGGGACCCATGGTAAAATAGCACCAGTTAGTAGTAAAATAGCCCATCTTAACGGTAGCCCAATGTTGATAACTACATCCATAAACCACTTCCTTACATTCAAGACAATGGGAGTTTTACAAACAACAACAAAGAAAAAAGGTTATTTGAACCTGGCATAAATCTGAAAAGACTACCCATAACCTATTTGCTAATTTGTGTTCACTGCTAATGCACGTTAATTTAACGCACATTTAATACACAAACCCTGTTTTCCTCAATAGGACCTATTTATCAACTGTAAGGGCAATTCTATAAACTGGACGCTAACAAAGAATAGTTGCATAGACATATGTAGGCGTGTTCGTATGCTTGTGTGCTAGCATGCCTCCTAAGTGCTATTCTGTAAATACGTGACTATCTTGCATAGCGTATATATGCAAAGGGAATATACATGGACGGGGCTCCCGGCGACACCTACTGTATGCTAGACGTGTCCTTGCCGTATTTAAGAGCTCACACAGCAGTTCGCTGGCTGGCGCAAGTGCGAGTACTTAAATTGTTGGTGCACTGATGCAGTGGCGTACCAAGGGGGGGCGGTGGGGGCGGTCCGCCCCGGGTGCACGCCGCTGGGGGGTGCCGTGGCGCGCGCCTGTTGCGAGAGTTCGCTAACTTCTCTCATTCGCTGCAGCTCCCTCTGCCCCGGAACAGGTTAATTCCTGTTCCGGGGCAGAGGGAGCTGCAGCGAACGAGCAAAGTTAGTAAACTCGCAGCAGGCGCGCGCTGCGGCACACCCCCCCAGCGGCATGCACCCGGGAGGGGGGGCTCTTTCGCCGGGGGGGGGGGGGGGGGTCCGCGCTGCCCCAGGTGTCCGCCCCCCTAGGAACGCCACTGCACTGATGCCATGTTAAGCCAGTCGTTCAGTCACTTTTATGTGTGGAAAAGGCCATTTAAAAATTGTGTGGCTATTTACAGGCATATATGTACCTGCTTTGTAAAATCATGCAACTTATAGGCATTCGGGGGGGGGGGGGGGGGCATAGTTTGAGTGCAGCAGATTTGTTGTGATAAACACATGTATTTTATAAAATGCAGAGAAACATGCGTAGAGTGCACACACACATTTACACCAACTTTGGAGCTAATGTAAATATGTGCACTGCCATTTGCATGCTATGGAGATGGATTCTGAGAGCTTGTTTGTAAAAGGCACATAAGCGCCTATGTTGCCTGTATAAAATAAGCTTAAAATTGATGAGCTTTTGTTAAATATAGGAATGTGCATAAACACATGCTAACTGGTTAATGCTTGTGTAGCAGTATGACTCTGGGCTCCTTGTGACTCTGGGCAAGTCACTTAACCCTCCATTGCCCCAGGTACAAATAAGTACCTGTATACAATATGTAAGCCGCATTTAGCCTGCCATGAGTGGGAAAGCGCGGGGTACAAATGTAACAAAAAAAAATTATGCTCACAAGTAAATAAAGCCTGATTCCGTCACAGAATAGATAAACTAAGAACAAAAAAGTCTATTTAAATTCTTTTAATCATCTTCCTGCAAACCTGTTCCTGACAGGGCCCCACAGTCACTAGTTTCACTAGTCTTGTCTTAAAGGTTAATCCAAACCAGGCCTGGCCTCAAAGATCAGAAGGTCACTAGCTTCCAAGGCAGGGGCGTAGCAAAGTGAGGCCACGGGGGCATGGGCCCCCCACAGATTTAGTCCTGGCCCCCTTCACTTTCAACCCCCCCCCCCCCCCCCGTGCCACTACCACTGCCACAAGGTACCTTTGCTGGCAGGGGTCCTCAACCCCCGCCAGCCTTAGTCTTCTTCAGCACCAGTCTCCTGTGCTTTCGCTGATCTGTGCTGAGAGTCCTGACGTCCAGCACGTTCCTTTAAGTGGTATTCAAATATAAAAAAGATACCATAATTTTATTTCAAAAACACTTTTAACAAACATAAATAAATATATAAATGATCAACTGCAACCTGACAATGCACAGAATTCTTTAAGGACTCTCCAGAGTTATTTAAACGTGTATACAGAAAACTAAGAAGAATGAAATACTTATCTACAGGCTCACAAGAAGCAAACTAAATCCTAAGATATAGTGTATCTAGATTTTCAGAAAGCTTTTGACAAAGTTCCTCATAAGAGATGTCTAAGAAAATTAAAAAGCCATGGGATAGGAGGCAATGTCCTTCTGTGAATTCGGAATAGGTTACTGGACAGAAAACAGACGGTAAGGTTAAAAGGTCATTTTTCTCAATGGAGGAGGTTAAATAGTGGAAATTTGCAGGTATCTGTACTGGGATCGGTGCTGCTTAACATATTTATAAATGATCTGGAAATCGGAATGACGAGTGAGGTAATTTAATTTGCAGATGACACAAAACTATTCAAAGTTGTCAAAACACATGCGGATTGTGAAAAATTGCAGGAAGACCTCAGGAAACTGGAAGAGTGGGCATCCAAATGGCAGATGAAATTTAATGTGGAAAAATGCAAGTGATGCACATTGGGAAGACTAATGCAAATCATTGTTACCTGACGCTAGTATCCACCTTAGCAATCAGCACTCAAGAAAAAGAGCTATGTATTATTATAAACATTACCCTGAAATCTTCTGCCTAGTGTGCTGTGGCAGCTAAAAAATTCAAACAGGATGCTAGAAATTATTAAGAACGTAATGCAAAATAAGACCAAGAATCCAATAATGCCTCTGTATGTCTCCATGGTGCAATCTCACCTTGAGTACTGAATTCAATTCTGGTCACCATATTTCAAAAAAAAGATATAGCAAAATTAGAAAACGCTCAAGAAGAGCAACCAAAATGATAAAGATGATGGAATTCCTTCCATATGAGGGAAGGCTAAAGTGGTTACGGCTCCTCAGCTTGGAAAACAGACAGCTGAGAGGCGATATGATTGAGGTGTACAAAATCCTGAGTGGTATAGAACGGGTAAAATTAAACCAATTTTTCACTCTTTCAGAAAGTATAACGACCAAGGGACATTCAATGAAATTACAAAGACATACTTTTAAAACAAACAGAAGGAAATATTTTTTCACTCAAAGAATAGTTATGCTTTGGAACTCATTGCCAGAGGATGTGGTAACGGTGGTTAGCTTAACTGGGTTTAAAAAAGGTTTGGAAAAGTTCCTGGAGGAAACATCCATAACAATAATAATAATAATAATAATAGATGACACTTGTATCCCACACCACAAAAGTTCAGTATGACTCACAAAAGAGTAATCTGGACCAACTCCAGGAATATTACACATGAAGGTCAACTGACTGTCAAGGAAAATAACAGTCACATTTGTCTTTAAAAGGTTTTTGTCAGGGTCGGCTTTTTTCAGTAGTACCAGTGGGATTTGAACCGGCCACCTCTGGATTACAAGACCGGTGCTCTAACTATGTCTATTGATGTTTAAAAGGTTTTCAACAGTTTTCAAAAAAACATATAATCAGATTGCCTTCATAGATCAACAGGTTATCAATAGAAATCAAACAAAAAAAAACATGGAAAAGAAAATAAGATACCTTTTTTATTGGACATAACTTAATACATTTCTTGATTAGCTTTCGAAGCCTACTTATAGATCAACAGGAAATTTATTACAGTGGCTAGCTGCCAAATAAGAAAACGTGCCACAGAAAACCTGTTTGTAAACAACCTGTTTTGGACCTGGATATTAATATTTCTATGCGATTATGTTATTTTGTTATTGAGATGGACATGGGGGACGCCACTGCTTGCCCTGGGATTGGTAGCATGGAATGTTGCTACTAATTGGGTTTCTGTCAGGTACTTGTGACCTGGATTGGTCACACTTTTGGAAGCAGAATACTGGTCTAACTCAGTATGGCTATTCTTATGTTCTTAAGATCTTTCAAAAACCATATGCACATTCAGACAGCATGTATGACAATATATCAATTTGTGCGTTACGATTTTGCATACCTTATTTGCCAACCCTCACTAATTCAAACACTTGGTTCACACATCTCCCATCCACATCAGTGAACTGGTGTCATTGGGTCTAGATTAATCATGGATATTTTGGGAATATTTCTGCCTTGCAGTTTGTATTTTACAAAGAGGTAGAGTCTGACTCTGTGTATACAAATATGTAGGCAGATAACAGAGCAGATGGTTAGGTCCCAAGCCTGTCATGTGGATAAAGTTGACACAGTTGATATAGTGTATCTGGAGTTTCAGAAAGCTGTTGACAAAGTCCCTCATGAGAGATTCCTGAACAAATTAAAAAGCTCTAGAATAGGAGGCAATGTTCTGTTGTGGATTGGGAACTGGTTAAAAAGATTTTTTTAAAACAGAGAGTAGGGTTAAATGGCCAATTTTCTCAGTGGAGGAAGGTAAATAATGGAGTACCACAGGGTCTGTGCTGGAACTGGTGCTTTTTAACATATTTATAAATGGAACATAGTAGAGGCCAACTGAATTTTGGTTTCAGTTTCAGAGCTGAAAATGACCTGAAATCCAGTCGGTCTTGTTTCGGTTTCGGCCAAAAATACAAGTGTGTTTTCGGCTACAACCAAAACAGTGTAGTGTCCCTAAAATTGATTCAGCCCCTCCACGCCCCCCCCCCCCCCCCCCCCGAACAGAAGTTCTCCTCTGGAACCCCCAACTTCCTGGAGGCACTCCTCCTCCCGGGGCCTACCTTACAAGCAATGGTGGCCCAGCAGTGCAGTCAGAGCAGGAGCAATTCCCACTCACTCCTGCCCCTGCCGGTTCTCTTGTCAAATGGCTGCCATAACTTCTAGTAGCAGTCCATGACATTGCCGCCAGAGGTCGCGGCAGCCATGTTGAGATTGGAGTCGGGATACCCAGAAATCATAGCCAATCGTTTGCCTGAACCATGGGGAGCAGAGTGCCTGGGAAATCATCCAGAACTTTTCTTTGACCAGATATTTGTTCAAGGCCCTGAGGTCTAGGATGGGATGAAATCCCCAATTCTTTTTGGGCAAATCCCCTCTCTTCTTCCCTTAGTGGAACGAGGTTGGCTGCTTTTATACTGGATATGTTCTGCTGGAACCAGTCAAAAGCTCATCCCCTACTTAGCCTGGGGAGCTGGTTGGGAATTCTGGACCCATTGCTGATGAGGATGGGCGCATGAGGTCTAAGCCTACTGGGGAGGGCAAGTCGAGGGAGTGAACCTATGCTTTTGAGAGTAGTAGGAACCCTTTCGACTTCCACTCCTCAGAGGCCACAGAAGGAATGAGCTGAGGCAAGGACTTTATGTCAGACCCTTTCTTAAGGAGGTCAGCGACCTCTTCCACTTTGTCTCGAAAAAGATTGTCTCCTTGACAAGGGACGTCTGTCAGTTTTTCTTGAACCACTGGTTCTAGGTCTGAAACACACAGCTCAGTAAAGAAAAGGCAGGAAGGCAAGAGCTAATCTCCCTCAGAAAAAGCTTGTGACAGAGGAAATTGAAGATGCGTCTTCATTGCTTCGTGGATGAAGAAAAACTGTGGGTCTCATGCAAGACGGACAGGCAGGAAGGCACATGTACATGTGTGATTACTACTACTACTTAACATTTCTAAAGCGCTACTAGGGTTACGCAGCGCTGTACAATTTAACATGGAAGGACAGTCCCTGCTCAAGGAGCTTACAATCTAAAAGACAGGTGTACAATCTAAAGACAAGTGTACAATCTAAAGACAGGTGTACAATCTAGTGACAGGTGTACAATCTAAAGACAAGTGTACAATCTAAAAGACAAGTGTAGAGACAATCTGATAGGGCATACTATATTTCTCGAAAGGTTAGGTGCCGAAGGCAGCATTGAAGAGGTGAGTTTTAAGCAGAGATTTGAAGATGGGTAGGGAGGTGGCTTGGCGTAGGGGTTGAGGAAGATTGTTCCAGGCATAGGGTGAGGCAAGGCAGAATGAGCGGAGCCTGAAGTTGGCAGTGGTGGAGAAGGGTACTGAAAGGAGGGATTTGTCCTGAGAGCGGAGGTTACGGGCGGGAACATAGGGGGAGATGAGGGTAGAGAGGTAGTGAGGAGCCGCAGACCGGGTGCATTTGTAGGTAAGGAGTAGAAGCTTGAATTGTATGCGGTATCTAATCGGAAGCCAGTGAAGTGACTTGAGGAGAGGGGTGATATGAGTATATCGGTTCTGGCAGAATATAAGACGTGCGGCAGCGTTCTGAACGGATTGAAGGGGGGATAGATGGCTGAGTGGGAGGCCGGTGAGGAGTAAGTTGCAGTAGTCAAGGCGAGAGGTAATGAGAGCGTGGACGAGAGTTCGTGTGGTGTGCTCAAAGAGGAAAGGGCGAATTTTGCTGATGTTGAAGAGGAAGAAGCGACAGGTCTTGGCAGTCTGTTGGATATGCACAGAGAAGGAGAGGGAGGAGTCGAAGATGACTCCGAGGTTGCGGGCAGATGGGACGGGGAGGATGAGGGTGTTATCAACTGAGATAGAGAGTGGAGGAAGAGGAGAAGTGTGTGATTGGCCTGCCAAAAGCTTCCAGAAGATGAAGGAGCACTGGGCAGCATCTGTACCGGGGCTCCATAGATGACATCACTCAGATGAGAGAACATACCATCCTGCTTGTCCTCGGAGAATACGTAATATTTTTCTTATTACAATATAGTGAAAAGAAAATCAACCCCAATTTTCTTCCCTTCCCTATTCCAAACTCCTTTCTCAGCGAGCATAACCAAAATCATCTCTTTATTCTGAACTATTTCCCCCCTTCCCCCATTGACAAAACAGCTGGGATAAAATACTCCCATTCTCCTTTCACAGAAAGGATGGGTCAGAAACTAATTAGAACCTACCAAAGGCCTTCTCTCATCAGTGGACTGGAGCACAATTCACCCACATTCCTACCAACAACTTTTCCCGCTTAGGGTTCCAGTCTCTCTGAACATATCACCTTCTAAATTTCTTCCTCACTTCATAAATGCCTCATAAAAGCAAACATTTCCAATACAACTGATGTACAGGCATTATGGTTGATGCCTTGAACACTGCTAGATGGTCCCAAACTCCAACTAAGAATTTTTATAGCACTACTAGAGATACTCAGTAATATATAGGTACACAGAAGAGCCAGCTGCTTCCCCCTGCAGCATCTGTAAACCTCTGGGGAAGAGAGACAGAAAAGCATTAGTCACAATCAGCTGACCCAGGCCAGACAGCTATCCCCATAGCCTCTGCTGAAAAACAACTTCAGCAAATCCTTTTTCACATACCCTATTAGAAATTTATACTCCCTATTCTATTAGGAAATCTTCAAGCTGTAACATTTTAAATTCAATTCATCGATATGTAGCTCTGTTTTGCTAAAAACATCTTTAAAGTTTTGATATAGACGAAAAAAAAACTATTTTTTTCAAAGTTTATTTGACATCAATTTTTATCCCCTCCAGTATCGAGAGATAAAGCAAGGCACTGTGCATGAGAGAAAACCTTCAGATGTGCTGACTGGAAACCTTTACTGGATTATGTAGATCTTCAAACACAAATTTTTAAAAATGAACATTAAAATTTACTTATACTGAAATAGCTTACATTTTCTGAACAGAGTATATAATAATTCCATAATTGATTGGTACATTACGGTGCAGAAGTATTTATGTAGAATCTGCCTGATGTTTATAGTTTTCTAAACTACCAATAAACAGGCTTAATAGACTATTTCTGTTTAATGGAGGCAATCAAAGCAAAACTTTAGATCTGCATCTGTTAATTACAGCATCAACACCCTGGATTGCCCACTTGTTTCACTGATTTTGGGGCATGCATCCAACTTTTAAAAAATATATATTTAACAAAGTAGCAGCATCGAGTTAGGTGGAAATACACTGATTTACAAATAGTCAGATCCCCTGGAAGCAGACTCGTTGGGAAGGATGCCTCCCTCCAGTTCCACCAGATCTCACTACTACCTGACGATTGTTGTAACAAATGATATTATTCACACTAGATCTAACTGGGGCACATTTGCTCCAATGTCACAGACGATGCTGCAGATATTGGACCAGTGGCGTGCCAAAGGGGGGGGCGGTCCGCCCCGGGTGCACGCCGTTGGGGGGGTGCCGCGCATCTGTCAGCAACGCTCGTTCCCTGCTCCCTCTGCCCTGGAATGGGTTACTTCCTGTTCCGGGGCAGAGGGAGCAGGGAACGAGCGAAGCCGACAGGCGCGCGGCACCCCCCCGGCAGGTACAGATGCACCCGGGGGGGGGGGGGTGTAGTTTCACCGGGGGGAGGTTGTGTCCGTCGTTTTGCCGCTGAGGGGGGTGCCGCGCGTCTGTCGACAACGCTCGTTCCCTTCTCCCTCTGCCCCGGAACAGGAAGTAACCCGTTCCGGGGCAGAGGGAGTAGGGAACGAGCGTTGCCAACAGACGCGTGGCACCCCCCCCCCCCCCAGCAGGTAAAGATGCACCCGGGGGGGGGGTGTCCATCATTTCGCCGGGGGGGCGCATCGGCGATCCGCCCCGGGTGTCAGCCACCCTAGGAATGCCACTGTATTGGACTGAACTGATGTAGAGTGACTATGATATAACAAATTATATACAGTGTACAAGTTAAATACTGTACTGCCATGTCTACCATCTGTGACAGCTTTTGTCATCTACTGGGAACCAACAGCTTGCATGGGACCTACTGAAATAATTTCAAAATTAACTGTCAATAATATTTTTGGCCAACACAAGGCAAGTATTAATACAGCAGCCAGATTGATATATGGTAAAACACGATTCAAAAGTGCTAAACCCCTACGAGAAAAGTTGCATTGGCTCCCAATCAAAGAATGGATCATCTTCAAAATCTGCACTTTGTAACACAAAATTATCTACGGCGTAGTACCAGGATACATGACATACCTAATAGATTTACCAACCAGAAACAGAATCAGATCATCACGAACATACGTAAACCTACATTATCCATATTGTAAAGGACTAAGATACAAAACTATTTACGCATCCAGCTTCTCCTACATAAGCGCTCAACTTATTTGGACTCCCAAATGCTGTGAGAACAATCCGTGACCACTTAAACTTCAGGAAATCACTCAAAACTCACCTCTTCAAAAAGGCCTATCCCACCGATCCAACATAAATCCCAGCACCCAGCATAACTAATATTCATACTGGACAATTTATAATCTTCACTTCCTTCAACCTCATGATGCCTGATCCACACCTACCTCATCTGACCACAATATAACTTTGTATCTGCTATCAACCGAATTGGCAAACGCCTCTACGGTACTATGTAAGCCACACTGAGCCTGCAAATAGGTGGGAAAATGTGGGGTACAAATGAAACAAATAAATAAATAAAAATATCTTCCACTTGTACTTTTAAAGTACTACACTGATGCGGCCCCTCAGAACACTACTACTACTACTAACTAGCATTTCTAAAGCGCTACTAGGGTTACGCAGCGCTGTACAATTTAGACATAGAAGGACGGTCCCTGCTCAAAGAGCTTACAATCTAAAAGACAAGAGAACAATCTAAAGACAAGTGAACAATCTAGAGGACGAGTGAACAGTTAATCTGATAGAGTGGATAGATAGGGGCATTCTGTCACATGTATTTAGGAAGTTAAAGTATCAGGCATTTTACCAGTTATGAACAAACAAACAAAAAAGGTTGTTTCACTGTCTGGAAAATCAGTAAAAATATTTTTGTTTGGTTGGGGGGGGGTTTTTTGGGGGGGAGGGGGGTCATCCTCTCTACTTCATTTATTTCCAGAAGAAATCTATCAATAGCATGTGAATCAGAGTACATGGTACGTTCTTTGGGTTCTCTCTGGATTCCACTTTCCTGCCTTGTATCTTAAATACAAAGGTGACTCAGTTTCAGAGGAGGAATATATCAATCATATCTTCTTACACTAAGACTTATCAAGGGACTGCCTGTATTTTTTAAAAATAATTATCTTTACATTTTCTATTAAAATAAGCTTACAGTTTCAAAACATTACGAGAGCTGGAATTTTAGTACTCTGTGCAAAAACCCGAAGGCCAACATTTCTAAGATCTCCCTTTTTTTTTTTTTTTTGCTTATACATAGTTCTTCAGTCCCTCATGCTTTCAGTAGCTAAACCTAGACAGCTGGACCTGGTCTTCTTTTTGAGATATCACTGCCATCAAACAACTTCCCACACTGTAAAATTCATAACACGATCAATGATAATAGAAAACATTTTTTGAAAATTGTTTTGAAAAGTGCTCATATATTGTCAAGAGGACAATCACAAACCCACTGGTCTTATACTGCGTCCAGAGATATATAATCATCACATATTTTTCAAATTTTTGTGCCATCAGTACCATCAATAACAACGTGCCTTTTGTTTAAAAAGAGTTTAATAGATTTAAGTACTTAGCTTATTTCACAACTAAATTTGGGACCCAGATAAGATTACTTATTACTTAAATCTACCCTTATTACTCCCCTTCAGATAGGCTGTTTTCCTCCTATTTAACAGTGGTGCTTCTTTTTAAAATAGCCATAGTATGCATTCATGATGTTTACTTTTGTTCAGTGATTCAGATTTATGGTTGCAGAACATCACAACAATGTGGTTGCTGGAATACAGGAATTGTAGGGTACATATGGATAGAACTATTACCAAAAGGCAACAAGAAGGTGGTAAAGAGTCTCTATAAAAGTCATTGGTCAGACCTCATCTAGAGCAGTTCTGAAGACTGCATCTCCACAAGGATACAAGGTAGAGGCAGTCCAGAGAAAAGCTACCAAAATCACTCACATAAGTTTTTTAAATTATACATGGTTTAACTTCAATTCATTTGATTCAATTAATTCATCTTCCATCTACTATAAGGGGTAACATACTAGATCATCAGATTCCTTCATTTAAGGGGGTTCATTTTTAAAAGAAATTGCTAGAACGATCTTTTTTATTGCAAGAAGGGCAAATTTTTAATCGTTTAACATAGGTAGTAAAGCCACCTCTCTCATATATTGTGTTCCATAAATGTTTGAAAACTTACTTGTTCCAAAAATAGGCTTCTACCATTTATGTTTCATTGTGTACTGTCTACATTTGTAACTTTTATTGTATTCCAGTTTGGACCATCTTTAGGATTAAGCGGACTATAAATGCTTAAGGTTGATTAGATTAAAGATAAAACTAGAGGTCATGCATGGCCTATTGACAGTCAAGTGCTACCTTCCATATTGCGTAGATTATCCTCAAGATCGGCCAATAAACGAAGAAGGAACAGCCTTTGTTTCAAGAGAAAGACCTTACATTTGACATTAGCCAAAAAGTTATCATGTTCTATATTTTTTATGTTATCCAGTGTACTGGACTGGTTTGAGGATCTTAAGACAGCGCACAGACAACCCCATGATCTAGACAATTCCAACAGGAAACTTGGAGTTCTGAAACTTTTTTGCTGAAAATATTATTCACACAACTGATTTCTCTGCTGAAAACACTTCTCATCCCCTCCACCCCACCCCCCTTCTAAGCACAGCCCTTACTCCCATCTAGTCTCTTCACTGTGCCTGCAGGGAGGCTGCCCTTTAAAATCATAATCTGCATTTATTATAGATGGAAAGGAATCCTTAAATCCAGGTGTCAGAGGCAAAAAAAAAAAAGTCAACATTTCTTGTACCACCTGTTTCCATTCTCCCCTTCCTACTTGAAAAGCAGAGGTTTTGGGAATAGCTTTATAGTTCTGCTTTGAAACCATATGTGTGTAGCCACTGGCTGGATTCATAGAAAAGTAAAGCAGAGAACTGACTGTTTAAGGCTCATTTCTGAATAAATACTCCAACCCCCACCCCACCCCCAAACAAAAAAAAATTCTTAAGGGAACATATTACTCGCCATTGCAGTTGCAAACCCTTAACTCTTAACAGGTTTACTTGGCAGAGAACAACATAACAATGGAAAATGCTGTCGTCTCTGCAGCAGCTGACCTGTACATACGGTTCAGTTTCTGCCAAACTAGTTCCTGTGGAAAACAGATTGTTAACAATTTTTAATAATGTTACTAAAGTTTAGACAAATCAACAAGCCATCATCATTTAATTTTCCACAATACTGAGCAGCAATGGGGAGAACAAAGGAGGGGTGTGTGTGTGTGTGTGTGTATTAATATGTATACACATACATATCACTGCTCTCTCTAAGCTAAGCAGGAGTCCTGGATGTAACCCGGGGCGGATCGCCGATGTGCCCCCCCTGGGTGCAGCGCCCCCCCCCCCCCTGGCGAAATGACACCTCCCCCTCCCCCCCCCCCCCGGGGTGCACGCCGCTGGGAGGGAGTGCGCGGCACGCACCTGTCGGCTCCAAAAAGTTCGCTAACTTCGCTGCAGCTCCCTCTGGCCCGGAACAGGAAGTAACCTGTTCCAGGGCAGAGTGAGCTGAAGCGAACGAGCGAAGATAGCAAACTTGGAGCCAGGCGCGCGTCGCGGCACCCCCCAGCGGCATGCACCCGGGGCGGGGCGGACCGCCCCCCCCCCCCCCCCCCCCCCCCCCTTGGTACGCCACTGGCAGGAGTCCTCCAACTATAGGCCTCACAGTGGAGTGAGCTGTTTCACTATCACATTTTCAATGGTAAGGAACAGGCAAGCTCTGTAGGACTCCAGGGAACCTGCCCATCCCTAACAATTGAAAACAAAATATTGAACCACCACCCCACACTGGTAGAAATGCAGTTAGAGGGCTGGCACTCAACTTAAAGGGACAGTGGAAAAAAAAAATATATATATATATACATACACACACATACATACTTACATATGAGGGGGGAGTAAGGTGGACCTAGTTATTTAGTTATTCATTTTTATATGGAAAGAAAAAATTTCATAAGTTCTACTAGTAACAGAAATCCACCACAAAGCATTAGGAAATTCAGTAAACAGTGGTTTGACAAGGAAGGTAAAGCAGGGACCGACCTTCTGCGTGCTGCAGCAGGAGGAACACAGACTCCTCAGAGATGATATACTTGTGCAGGAACACCATGTTAGGCACGCAGCGGGGGACGATGGTCTTTCTGCTCCTGCTGCACTCACTGCTTTTCCTCAGACCCTGACAGAGAACAGAAAGGTCACTTGTACCCTCGCCTGCCTTTGGAGCCTGCTGTGCTCTGTGCTTATCAACCAAACTAATCTATCCCAGTTATGCTGGGCTTCAGAGAAAACCACTCAGCTGCTGCTTCATGCCCCTTGGTCCCCTGAGGCTTGGCTGATGGCATCTGGCAGGTATCCAGAGAACAGAAGATGGCACAAAGCTGCCATTAAAATCAATTACATGGGTCAATGTTTTTATTAGAATCTCTCTCAAACTAAGTCATCAGGATGACACTCGGTATTATTTCCCTGTGACCTTTCTTTCTTCTTTATCTTTCTTTTAACAAAGACACCTTTAAATCAATCCAAATTTTAAAGACAAAGGATGGCCGCTTCTCCATCCCCAAACACACACACTATCAAATGCACCCATATTTCCATAAACATTGGAAAGCACCAAGTTACATAAAAGTGGCTGGAAGAGAACAGGAAAACAGCAGATAACCTCAACTTCAAGTAGATAAAAGTTTTAAGAAGGAAATTCGTACCACTGGAGGTTAAATCTGATCCACCCTTCTAATGAATGAAATACAAAAGCATTTACAGGGAAACAGAAGGCTCAGAGCATGACTGTGAAGTGACGTACACAGGCAGAAAAACACTCTAGGTGCACTAAGCTTCAGTAATGAATGTCCTGAAAATGTAATATTACCTTAGACCAAAAAAGTATGCTTTTCTTTGACAATCAAAAATAGCAACTTTTACTCGTTTTTCTTATTTTTCTGGCCCTTGCTGTTTCTTTTGGACTTCCAGTTCGGCCAGAATCCGCATCTACTCATGTTGTGACACTATGAACCTTGGTTTACAATCACTGGGGATTTTTCTTCCATTTTAACAAGGTCCAATCTAGGTCATAGTGACAATTCTCAGTCAGAAGCTACGGACTGCTAGTTCCCTCAGAATCTAACCAGTATGTGTCACTGTTGAGCAATGAGTGGAGCTCCCTACCACCTCGCCTTCCCCCATAAGGCTATATGAATGCTGCCTTCATGCCATAACCATATCCTTCATTGATCTGAAAATAAGTTGAGCTTTGAAATCAGATTGAAGTGTTCCACATGGCAGCAGCCAACACCATCAGATGCACTGGGTGGATCACTAGCTTCGGTGTTTGGGTGCAGCTGGACAATTTTGTCAAGTAATTAGTCAATGCTACCTTGCCATCAGTTAGAGTGGGTATCACAGTATGCCCAAGCACAGTCACAATATGTTGACTGATAAGACATGATGGATATCTCCACTGGATTTTAATTCATTTTATATTGCATGGATGAAATTCACACCATGATAAACGTATTGTTTTGTGGTCCATATTAAATAGAAGTGTGACTAGAAACACAGCAATATTCTTCCGCCAATGCAAATAAAATAAAATAAATTGTAGCATAGGAGGAAGGTGTCCATCACAGACAGACAGGTTATGAAGGTCTTTTTGGTTCTAGAGGGTCTGGATTCAAACAGAGGGTGAGAAAGTTGAAAGAGCTGTTTAGAGTATGATTAACAGATACATTTTAGACATACACAATAGTTATGATGAGATATCACAGGAGACCCAATAAAACATTTCATTGCACAACTAAGATGAAATTCTCTAATACAGAAAATAGTGTTTTTGCACCTACAAATGTTGAGAACTCTCCCTCCCCCTCACAAATCATATTAATATTTTCATAATTCTCCCTTTCTCTTGGCCTCTCATGTTCTTCTTTTTTCCAATTCCTCTTCCCCAACCTCTTTTATCAGTAATTTTCAGTTCTACCTTCTTCATCCTGACAGTTCCCAGTACAAAGCAGGTAATCTATGGCACACCATATACCCATAGACTCCCTTCCAATGACTGTCACACCCTCTTTCCTTGCACTCTTCCAAGCCCTACATCTTAAGCCATATGTCCTGCCAAGTAGTTAATGTCCCTTTTGCTTACTCCTTTTCTCTCTTCTCTCCCTCACAATCTCTCCTGCAACTGAGGCATTAATAAGCATGCTGCCCTTGCCCCAGATGTCCCTCCCTTTCTATTTTGTCCCCCCATCTGTCCCTTTCCTTCCCTCCTATCCAGCTTTGACCTGCCCCATACAGTAATCAAGAACTGTGTGTGTGTGTACACACACACATACATACAAAGGGAGTATTACCTACAAGTTGGCTAATCACCAAACTGGCTACAGGGACTAGAAATCCTGCCTCCAGATGGCTTTTTACGGTTACCATTGGCAATCTGGTAAACGGATGACTGCTATCATTTATATTTTAATGAATAAATTACACACAATTATATAACTGTGTTAATTCCCTCTCAGGAGTCTGATACCATAAAGAAACCACTTATCTTTTGGTCTTGTTATAGTAAGTGGTAGGCATATTTCTGGATTAAGGTCTATGGGTTATCATTCATGACCTCAAACTTTTATCTAACTTTTGCCCTTCCTCCTCCCCATACCCTCAAAGATGGCTGCAGGTGACATTACGATACCCAATATAAGCCTATTCAACTTTCCCACTTAATCACATATTGTGCCAAACAGTAACAGCATCAATATGCAGGTGTGAAAGGATGCAGACTAACAGCCCAAAAAAAAACAAAGAAAAAAAACTACACACACACTCTACTGTGGGAGCCTTTGCAAAGGTTACAGTCTTAGCCAGTACAAAACAAAAAAAGAGCGTTGTATCAAAGGCCCAGTGAATCTCATTCAAAACAGCATATATTGCTACCAAGACTCTGTGCATGTCGCACAGTGCAGTCTTTTAAAATCTTTCCCAGATATTAGGTTAATATATATTCCATGTGCACTTTAAACATTTGAATAAATCTGATGGAAACATAAATGAAATGCATTTCAAATATTTGTAGGCCAGCTAAACAAGCAGTGCTTTAAAATGGAATAATACTAAAATTCTATTTCCCAATAACCTGTACCTGGGCTCCACATATGAGACAAGACGGTCGTCTCTTCAGTGGCAAAAAGCAGGCTATGGGAGAAAACTAGAAATACATTAATTTGGGTTATAATAAAAACTAAACAATGTAAAAAATCAAAACTGTTGTAATAAACAAACTATACTTACTTTTAGAATAAAAGTCTGTTGGTTTCTGGTATCCAAAACTAGTAAAACCTAAACAAAACAAAATTTCAGTTGGCATTATGAATAATGTTTTAGTGTACATCAAGATAACCATCTTGTCCCCCAACATTTCTCTTTCTCCTTGATGAAAATTTTGCTAACACTTATTTAAAAAGAAAAACACTGGCATATCCTCCAGTGTAACGGTCCCCCTGGCCCATGTCAACAAAACTAGTTAAAGGGAAACAGAGGGAAGGGACAGTGGAAATGTGGTGGCCTAGGAGGGAAGAAGATTAGAGACACAGTAGCCTGACTAGAACACAAGAAGAGGAGAACAGGGATACAGAATCCCAAGGAAGAAGACTACATGTATGATACTCTAAGGGCCCTGTTTACTAAGCCACACTGTAAGCACACTAACTTTTTAGCGTGCGCCAAAAATTAACAAGCGCTAACAATAGAGACGCCCATTATATTGCTATGGGTGTCTCTAGAATTAGTGTACACTAATTTTTAGCGCGTGATAAAAAGTTTGTGCACCTACAGCGCAGCTTAGTAAACAGGGTCCTAAGTGAAGAAAAACAAATTGCAGGCATGGCAGTCCAGGGGAAGAAGAAAAAGAGATTGAATGTGGGAAAAGTCCTGGAAAGAAAAGGAAGGAAACTAGAGGTATAATGCCCTGGAGGAGAGAAGGAATGAGATTGGAGGTGTCTCTACCACTTCTGTGAGTGAGCACAACCTAACAAAAGCTCTAGAATGTTCCTGTCTGTTGATTTGTCTGTCTCAGAGCAAAATAATTCTCAGAAAATTTAACAGAATGGGATGAAACTTGACATGGAGGGGAAAAACCAGTAAAAAGACACCACGTTTGAAAATGGGCTAAACAGAATGGAGGATTCTAGAGAAACAGGCTCCCCTCTGCCCCCCCCCCCCCCCATAAAACAAATCCTGCTCAATGCATTCTATGGGAGAAATCATTCCAACTTCTGTAGCATAGAAACTTACGTAGAATAAAATATAGTAGTTAGGGAATTCCACCTTTCAAACCTGCTTACCCCACTCTTTTCTCTCCCCAAACTGTCCTCTCAGCATAAAAAATACCCAGCTGCAACTGCCCCACCACTCTACAGACTGTCCTCACAGCCCAAACTACCCACCTGCAGCTCCCCCAGACCCTAAACTGCCCCATAAAACAAAAATCACCCCATTCATAAGCCCCACCATGCAGCAAAATACCCTCATCCCCAGAACTATCCCCTACAACAGTCACATCCCAGAACTGCCCCACCCCAAACAACTACCCAACTTACCACCCTGTAAACTGCCCAGCTCCCCCAAAAAACTACCTGCTCACAACTATCCCATCAGGCCTCAAAGTGCTCCCACTTCAGAACTACCCTACCACCTTGCAACCTGTTGCTCCCCCAAAACATACCCCCTGCAACTGCTGTATCCCCAACGGCCCTCTTGCAACCGCTCCACCAGCTCACAAGCTAACCCACCCACAAAAACTGTTCCAGAAAAACTACCCCTGCATATTTTGCGCAAACACCCCTCCCCCAAAATACTTCAGGTCCCACCACTGCCCAAAACCACTCCTTGTAACTGCAAAATCCCCAAAACTATCTCCTGCAACTGCCCTACCATCCTGCAAATGTACTACTCCCAAAAACAACCTCCTGCAACAGCACCACTGCCACCAGGCAAATTCTGTTTCGTCCTCCAACTATCCGCCCCCAAACTTCCCCATCAGCCCTAGCTACCCCCCACAAACACAAAACATGTAAAAAGCACACAACAGAAACACACAAACGCACATAAACATGCAGAGAGATTGGAAAGAATTCCAGGAGCAATGCTCTATGGGGGTCTCTTACAAAGCAGCGCTAGCGTTTTTAACTTGTGCTACAAATCAGCTGGCGATAAACGCTGAGTCGCTCATTAAATTCCTATGGGCGTCTCAGCATTTAGCTTCACCTGATTTTTACTGTGAGCTAAAAATTCTAGCACAGCTTTGTAAAAGACCCCCTATGTGTCTTGCCTACTTTTTTTTTTTTAGAAGATATACATGCATTGTCCTGCACAAAAAGAAAAAAAAAAACACAGTGTATGAAGAGTTCTAGTAAATAACAACAACAAAAAAAAAGCTATCTAACTACAGACCTGGGAACAAAAAAACCATAGCAAAGCATCAATTTTATACAGCCTCAAAATCAGCTGGAAAATATGTATGTTTTATAAAGATCTAAAATCAGATATCCTCATTGTAAATGCATTGTTTTAAAGCATCAGAGTAATGGTGCTACATTTCATGTCATAATTCAGTCAGGAAGATTTCTATTTGTCATGTCACGGTAGATCTGTGTAGACTGAGAGATTGCACTGTGAACTTTATGATGACACCGATGTAAGAATGAGAAGATGTGCTCAAAAGGCAAACACGAGTATGGTCAACTCTCTAAGATTACATAAGAATATAAGAAAAGCCATGCTGAGTCAGACCGAGGTCCATCGTGTCAAGGGCCCTGTCTCCGAAGCAGCCTGTCTGGGTTATAAGTATCCAGATTTCAAAAAGTAGACCCATTTCTCATAGTTCGTTTCCAGGAATGACCAATGGCTCTCCCAAGTCTAGCTAGCTAATCTTTTATGGATTTTTATCTCCAAGAAACTTGTCCAAACCTGTTTTGGACCCTTCTTCATTAGTAAACTTGACCACATTCTCTGGCCACAGATTCCACAGCTCAATTATGCACGTGTGGAAAAGTACTTTCTATCATTTGCTTTCAGTCTGGTGGTTGTTAGTTTCATAGGGTGTCTTCTTTTTTAATGTTGTTTGAAAGGTTAAATAAACAGCTATCCCCTAATTAAAGTTCCACCCTGCCCATGATTTTATAAACTTCTATCATAACCCCTCGGTCGTCTTTTTCCCAAGCTACAAAGGCCTAATGTGTCTACGTCCCTTCATAAAGGAACTGTTCTATCCCTTTTATTATTTTTCTGTTCCTTCTCTGAACCTTTTCTAATTCTGCCACATCCTTTTTTAAATTGGAATGATACTAACTGCACAACAGTATTCAAAATGTGATCCTAACAGGACCTCTATTGAAGCATAATGATAGTCTCAGTTTTGTTCTCCATTGCTTTTCAAATAATCCCTAACATTCCATTTGCATCTTTGGTAGTTACAGCACCCTGACACAAAACTTCCAAAATGTAATAAAAGCAGAGGCTAAGAAAGTAAATACCATTGGTTTTCTATTCAATATGGTGCCTTGCAAAGGTCTTCACACCCTTGTACATTTTCACATAAAGCTGTGAAAAACAAAATTCTAAAAGCACTAAAGTAGGAATTTGTTTCATTAATCTAAACCTGCACTGCAGGGTTGCTTGTTGAAAACACTTGGAAATCTGTTGTTATGCCTTAAACATTACATAGTAGATGACGGCAGAAAAAGACCTGCACGGTCCATCCAGTCTGCCCAACAATTCAAACTCATATGTGCTACTTTATGTGTATACCTGACCTTGATTTGTTTGCCATTTTCAGGGCACAGACTGTAGAAGTCTGCCCAGAACAAGGCCCACCTCCCAACCACCAGCCCCACCTCCCCCCACCGGCTCTGCCACCCAATCTCGACTAAGCTTCTAAGGATCCATTCCTTCCGAACAGGATTAGGTCAGTATTCAGCAGGATGGCCATGGCATAAAGATAATGCAGTTTTTCAGTTAAAAAATGTATTCAAGTATGAATGCTCAAAATGCCAGCATAAAGCATAAGTACATAAGTACATAAGTAGTGCCATACTGGGAAAGACCAAAGGTCCATCTAGCCCAGCATCCTGTCACCGACAGTGGCCAATCCAGGTCAAGGGCACCTGGCACGCTCCCCAAACGTAAAAACATTCCAGACAAGTTATACCTAAAAATGCGGAATTTTTCCAAGTCCATTTAATAGCGGTCTATGGACTTGTCCTTTAGGAATCTATCTAACCCCTTTTTAAACTCCGTCAAGCTAACCGCCCGTACCACGTTCTCCGGCAACGAATTCCAGAGTCTAATTACACGTTGGGTGAAGAAACATTTTCTCCGATTCGTTTTAAATTTACCACACTGTAGCTTCAACTCATGCCCTCTAGTCCTAGTATTTTTGGATAGCGTGAACAGTCGCTTCACATCCACCCGATCCATTCCACTCATTATTTTATACACTTCTATCATATCTCCCCTCAGCCGTCTCTTCTCCAAGCTGAAAAGCCCTAGCCTTCTCAGCCTCTCTTCATAGGAAAGTCGTCCCATCCCCACTATCATTTTCGTCGCCCTTCGCTGTACCTTTTCCAATTCTACTATATCTTTTTTGAGATACGGAGACCAGTACTGAACACAATACTCCAGGTGCGGTCGCACCATGGAGCGATACAACGGCATTATAACATCCGCACACCTGGACTCCATACCCTTCCTAATAACACCCAACATTCTATTCGCTTTCCTAGCCGCAGCAGCACACTGAGCTGAAGGTTTCAGCGTATCATCGACGACGACACCCAGATCCCTTTCTTGATCCGTAACTCCTAACGCGGAACCTTGCAAGACGTAGCTATAATTCGGGTTCCTCTTACCCACATGCATCACTTTGCACTTGTCAACATTGAACTTCATCTGCCACTTGCACGCCCATTCTCCCAGTCTCGCAAGGTCCTCCTGTAATCGTTCACATTCCTCCTGCGACTTGACGACCCTGAATAATTTTGTGTCATCGGCGAATTTAATTACCTCACTAGTTATTCCCATCTCTAGGTCATTTATAAATACATTAAAAAGCAACGGACCCAGCACAGACCCCTGCGGGACCCCACTAACTACCCTCCTCCACTGAGAATACTGGCCACGCAATCCTACTCTCTGCTTCCTATCTTTCAACCAGTTCTTAATCCATAATAATACCCTACCTCCGATTCCATGACTCTGCAATTTCTTCAGGAGTCTTTCGTGCGGCACTTTGTCAAACGCCTTCTGAAAATCCAGATATACAATATCAACCGGCTCCCCATTGTCCACATGTTTGCTTACCCCCTCAAAAAAATGCATTAGATTGGTGAGGCAAGACTTCCCTTCACTAAATCCGTGCTGACTTTGTCTCATCAGTCCATGTTTTTGTATAAATGCATGTTTATGGCATTCCTTCTATTTCTGTATGCAGAATGAACATATGTTTAACAGACAAAAGCTGAATTTCACTGCATTCCCTATAAGTTTTAACCTCATTCTTGCACCACCCCAAATCCCACCTTAAAATAGATAACTCTGACAGTATAGAAATATATATAGGCCAATTATGTGTGTAAGTGGTGTGACATCTAAGGGGTCACAGGAGGGTCACGTGGTGAATGGAGATTGGGGTTAGCCCAACCAAAGCCCAGGTATAAGGATTTCTGCATGGGACAGCAGCAAGGGAGTGCTCATCTTATAGGAGAAAGCTGTATGTCTGGGATCAATGGGGGAGGGATGAATAGACTTTCAGAACTCCACAGTAGCTAGAGCCTAGGGAATGGCACTAGGTCTTCTGGGAGTTGTAGTCTAGCTCTATTCCCCACAGAATGGGGCTGATGATGTCATCTCCCTGAGACAGAAGGGCGGGGTTCGGAAAGCACCTGGCAGTCCTTAGCCCTACAAAAAGGGTTTCTTCAAACAGACACAGAGAGAGAAAGGAGGAGGGAACTCCCTAAGAGCTGGTTAGCAAGAGTGCAAGCAGGCTCTCTAATCCCAGGCAGTGAGGACCCTAAAGACCAACTGGCCAAGAGTATTCCCTGAACTATGTTAGGATATTTGTTTGTTGAGCAAGATGCACTAAGAGCGTGAGCAGTGCTCAAAGTTAAGAAGGGAGAAGGTAACTCCCTAAGAGATGGCCAGTGAGAGTGCAAACAGGCTGCCTCTCCTGGCCAGTGAGGACCCCAGAGTACCAACTGGACCACAGCTGAGTATTCCCTGAAATGTGTTGGGATATTTGTTTATTGGGCAAGATACACTAAAAGCGGGACTAGTGCTAAAGTTAATCTTGGACTGTGTTTTGAAATACCAAGGCAAGTGGAAGCCTGCATTTGTTTTCTGCTTAAGGCAATGAGGAGGATTCCCAGAGAGAGTAAAGGAGCCTTCCTCTAAGCTTCTGTAAAGGCCCCACATAAGCAGAAGTTGGCATGAGGCATGGCAGCCCAAGGGAAACCTGACCCTAAAAAGCTGTTCCAGAAGTGGATGAATATCATGTCCATAAAGAGAAGAAGACTACCTGCTGTATTAGTGAATGTATTATCCTGGATACTGCTGGGCTAACTCCACTGCTTAAGACTGTGTTTTATTTTGAAAAAAAGTATAATAAACTTAGCATCGTTTAAAATGGAAAGAGCGGTTTCTCTAAACTTGTGTTATGGGGACGGAATTATCAGTACCACGGCCGGCGTGCCCATGACAGTGGCAGTAAATTTATTTTAAGCCTTTATGCAGTTGGCACCCGCTGCCAATCCTATAACAACTTTTGAATATCACACAGTAATGGATTGGCATTTACCCTGCATTTCCTGTTAATTTTAGCCTCTTTCATTTAACCCACATGTGGTATGCCAAAGCGTAAACACAGGCCATGAGTCTTTTTCTCTAGATAAGACTGGCCCTATGGATCACTTTGCTGTGCAGACTCCCAGGCCGAACGAAGCAGGCCGTAGCAACAATATGTCCACATTGGAAGAGTCAACCAGCCCCCACTGTCACCCTGCCAGAAAAATACTTTTAAAATAGATACATCTGTGGAAAAAGAAGCTTATATTGCCAACGCCCATGTCGAATCCCCCTCCTCCTTCCTAGGCCAGGGCACGAATGGGCTCCCCTCATGATTAGCTCGCCAGCTGCAAGATCCGAGGTTGGAACTGCAAACTGATACTCCGGGGTGGCTGGCTATTTTTTGGAGGGGCTGAAGGTATCTGTAGCAACACAATGTACTGGAAAAGTCTCCTCATAATGTTACCTTGGAGCACATCTGGATAGCTGCACTGGAAGTCAACCTACTTGCTAATTTACAATCCATTGGGGATCTAGATGCCTTTTGTGAAAACACTGATAAAATTAATAGCATTCATCAGATCTTCCCAAGCTATTAATGTTGATTTGAGTGACAATAAGCATAGCATAATACACAACAAAATTTAAAGCAAAAATACAAATTAAGATATAAAATAAAATTTAAAATACAATAATTGCACATGTAAATAAAACAACTTCAATAGTTCCTAGCCCAATATATAATAGCATAATCACAAACATTTCTGGAACACATCAATTTTTGACTCCTAAGGAAAATATCTCTTTGGAACCAACCATCCTCTAGAAGTGAATTCTAAGGATTACCCACTAAAAGGAAACCTCTTGTGTTCACTCCAACTGTACTTTGGCTGAAATGGCCAACAAACTGTTCTATGATAACTGACAACCCGGAATATATTATGAGAATTGTGATGGGAGATCCCTCTAGCTTAGCTCTCTGGGCCAGGATCTCAGCACTAAACTCCCTTATCATGAATGAGCAGAACATCAATGTGCTACTTATAAGCTATATTTACAAGCACAATGTTTCTCTATAAACTTCTTATTAACAATTCCACCATTAAAATACAGTCACTTATATATCCACTTGCAAAACTTTATTCAAAGTGCTCTCCTAAACTAGAACATGAAATCAGACCTTCAGTCTAAACTGCAGCCTATAGCTTTAAACGGTAAACTCTCAGCTAATGCATCTTGCTTTAAACTGCACATTTCCAGCTTCTACAATAAGCTCTCAATGCCATAATCTTAGTGCCTAAATGTAAGCATCATTTGCACATTAGGATATAGAATTCTAGCACTTACTTGCATGAATGTTAAGTGCTGGTTGGGTGCTAAACAGTATTCTACAACCTTAGGGGTCCTTTTACTAAGGTGTGCTAATGGATTTAGCGTGTGCTAACAATTAGTACACATTTAAGGACTAGATTCTATAAATGGTATCTGAAAAGTTGGCACTGAAAATATTCCACCCAGGCGTATTCTATAAATCGCGCCTAGATTTAGTGGAGTGGAGGAGTGGCCTGAGTATCGGTCTTGAAATCCAGAGGTGGCCGATTCAAATCCTGCTGCTGCTCCTTGTGATCTTGAGCAAGTCACTTAACCCTCCACTGCTTCTGGTACAAAATTAGATTGTAAGCCTTCCAGGGACAGAGAAATACCCAGTGTACCTGAATGTAACTCACCTTGAGCTACTACTAAAAAATGGTGTGAGCAAATTCCAAATTAATAGAATACTTAACCAAAAAGGAATATTAAATCCATAGTCAGCAGTGCAACAAATAAGTAAATGAACACCACAGTAATCAAAATTTTAATGTACTAACTTTCACAGGAATCAGAAACAAGAGGGAATTGTGGGGAGAAGGACGGTTGTGCTTTTTAATCTTTTCACTCATCTGGCCTACTGGGAATCAATACGTAAGAGTGCTTTCTACTTTCTTGCAGAAGTGCTTGCACCTAAAGTTAGGCACGTAAAGACAGACTTACACTAGTATTCTATAACAGCAATTCTGCATGCAATTGCCAATATAGAATTCGCAGTCAGCAAGCATCATCCCAGTGCCCAACATTAGGTGAGCTATACAGAACTACCCCCTAAATGCATAATTACCTTCTACAGTACATTTCCCACACAGACTGCAACATTTCCACGACACGAATCTTCCCATTAGCTATGTGCTTTTTCCAGCTCTAAGCCACAATGTTATATTAATTAGGAGGTTATTATACCTGAGCCCCTGATGAGCAATAAATCCAGCCTTCACACAGCTCTTGGACAACATTCTAAATCAACATACATTTGGCTTCTAGTCAGGACACATCATACAACCACCACATTGCCTTCTGTCACTACTCCAGAACACTGACAATTTATATATCTCTTAAACATAAACCAGCAACAATAATCCAGTTCTCAACATATTTCAAGGTCTGATTACTAAGCCTCATGCATTCTCCACCTATGGGTTCCTCCTAAACTGTCCTCCTGTCATGCTAGCTGGCTGGAGCTCCTCTAACTTGAGTACCTACCCACCCTCTGCCTTTCTGCAAACAATCTGACTTTATTCTGTTTACCAGCAGCCCACCTACTGGCCTCAGGTGTTTAATATCCACTCTTTATGCTTCTTTTTCATTGATTCTCAATTCAGTAGCTCCTCTAAAGCTCTTCTCCAGTGGCCATCAGAAACACTTCTATTGGTTCTACTTGGAGCTATGTTTGCTTAAGTGGCAGATTTGAAGAGTTAAGCACCTATGGTGAAAACATCATTCCCTCTCCAATTATCTCATCTTCCTTGCAAAATGCAGTTTCACTTGGCTATCCGTTCAACCAAACACACCTATTTCTCTGTCTCGTCAAACAAACCTAAAGAAGCTTTTTCAAATTATTGACTGTCTCTCTACCCCCAATCCTCTGTCCTATTCCCCGGCTCAGACCTGACAGCCTCCGTTGAGCCCTTAGTCCCTCAATCATCCTTGTAGATTCATCCTATGTCCCTCCCCCTGTCTCTTCTAGACTCTGCACATTCACAATTGCTGTCCTTTTCCAGTTGTATGTCTTTCTACCCACTCTTTGCCGTTACTAAAATTTTCTCTACATTGAACAATTCCTATTCTCCTTTAGAACCCCAGCCTGCTACAATGTGTCATAATCTAGCTCAATGATTCCTAATGATTGTGCTTCCTCTTCTACAAACCACTGTATGTGCTCCTTGCTGCAGCATGCAACAATTACTTCCACTCTTTAAAAAAACGTATTAGGATCTTACCAACCCTGCAAGTTTCAAGCCCATGTCTAATCTACTTTTCTCAAAACTATTGGAAAAAATAGGCCTTTATCAACTTAATTTGTTCCTGGAGAGATCATTAATTTTACAGTCTGTCTGTGTCCCACAAATGACAAGATGGATTTGGGTAGGCTGGAGTGGGCTTCGACGGCAACTCAAGCAGTTGGAACCTAAGAACAGTGCCAGGCAAACTCTATAGTCTATGTCCCAGAAATGCCAAAGAAAGACAATGATCAAGTATTTTATATCACATTCACTGTTGGTTTAATCATAAGGTAATAAATAGAAATAAAACAAAACATAGAAAAGAAAATAAGATGATACCTCTCTTATTGGACTAACTTAATATATAATCAAAAAATGTATTGTTAGTCCAATAAAAAAGGTACCATCTTATTTTCTTTTTAATGTTTTATTTCTATTTATTACCTTTAAAAGTGGACTAACACGGCTACCACATCACTTGGTTTAATCATGAATTGATAATGGATGTGACTGTTGGGCAGATTAGATGGACCATTCAGGTCTTTATCTGCCATAATTTACTATGTTACTATTCACCACAGATTATTTTTAAATTGCTGTGTCTGGTTTACAAAGCTTTCTACATAGGATTTCCCTTCTATTTCTCAGAAAAGTTGAACATTAACTTCAGAGCACTTATTGCGTTACTCAGCATCACCTCCAGTTTCCTTTGTTGTGTTAGATTAACTTTCACTAGGAATAGAGCTTTCTATTATTCTGGTCCTTTTTTATTGAATTCTCAGCCTGCAGAAAACAGTGGCATTCAGACCTATTTAGGCTTTCATAAAGCCCTGAAAACTTGGCTCTTTGAAAATATTTTCGGAGGTTGATTCAGTAGTTTTAGCTGATATGCTGAGCTATGCATCTTCCAATACTGTGTTCAGGTTTTATAAAAATTTTAGTCTCATATTTTTAGTATTTCTTTTGTATTTATGTTTATTTTTAATTACTACTGTAAAGTTGTAATTTATTATAAACCACTTTAAAACCTTGTTGTATTTAGCGGCATATCAAGTGAATAAATCAAATCCTTGCCAAGCTGGTCTCCACCCGAGACACAGTACTGATTCCCTCCCAACAGCATTACATAATGAAATTAGGTCCGCCATTGATCAGCTCAGCTCTGTGATTCTTGTTTTGCTTGATCTATCTTCCACATTTGATTTAGTAGATGATGATCTACTTCTTCACCTCCGCAGTCTTGACATCTGTGGTATAGTCTGTAATTGGTTTAAATCTTACCTTTCTTGGAGATCCTTTCAAATTCATAATGACTCCACTTACTTTGCCTCATACCACTCTGCTTTTGGGGTTACCCAGGGATCCATTCTGGCCCCCCACTCTTTTTCAACATATTCCTTGCAGCACTCCCACTCTTGTTCCAACCCTCAACTGCAGCCCAGATTGTCAGGCTGATGACAAAGATCCTATTTACATTGTCCCCATCCTCACTTGACACTTTCCCTCCTGATACTTGACTTCAAGCAGTTGCCATTTGGCTTAAGGATAATTGCCTTTTCCTTCATTCATCAAAATGTGAGTTCATTTATTTTCCCAATTCACATTCTATTTGCCCTTCTATTCAGGGGTGCACTCCTACCCTTCCAGGATACTTGTGCATTCTTGGTGTTACCTTCAACCCAAAGCTCACATTATTATCGCAAATTGACTTGGTCCACTCTTCCTTTTTTGCTCTTCATTGTATCCGTTTGATCAAATCCCTTCTCCTTCAACCTCATTAGAAACCGATTAACTCTCTTGCCATCTCCAGGTTAGGTTACTGTTGTTTGCTTTATAATGGTCTAACTCTCAGTACACTTAACTGTCTGCAAGTCATTCAATCCACTGTACATAAGAATATAAGTGTTGCCATTCTAGGACAGATCAAAGGTCCATCAAGCCCAGTATCCTGTTTCCAACAGTGGCCAAACCAGGTCAAAAATACCTGGCAAGATCTCAAAAGAGTAAAAAAGATTTTATGCTGCCTATCCTAGAAACAAGCAGTAGATTTTCCCACGTCTATCTTAATAATGGCTTATAGACTTTTAGGAAATTATCCAGACTTTTTTAAAACCCTGCTAACTGCTTTTACCACATTCTCTGGCAACGAAGTCCAGAGTTTAATTACATGTTGAGTGAAGAAATATTTTCTCCAATTTGTTTTACACTTACTACTCAGTAGCTTTATTGTGTGCCCTCTAGTCCTTATATTTTTGGAAAGAGTAAACGCGATTTACATCTACCCACTCCACTCCATTCAGTATTTTATAGACTTTTATTATATGTCCTCTCAGCCGTCTCTTCTCTAAAGTGAAAAGCCCTAGCCACTTTAGCCTTTCTTCACAGGGAGGTCCGTCTCATTCCCTTTATTAATTCTGTCGCCCTTCTCTGTACCTGTTCTTATTTTGCTATAACTTTTTTGAGGTGCGGTGACCAGAATTACACATAGTATTTGAGCAATACAAAGGCATTATAATAGTCTTATTTTTGTTTTCCATACCTTTCCTAATAATTCCTATTTGCTTTCTCAGCCACCACTGTACATTGAGCAGAGGGTTTCAAAGTATGATCAACAATGACATCGAGATCCTTTTCCTGGGCGGTGACTCCTAAAGTGGAACCTTGTATCATATAGCTATAGTTTGGATTCCTCTTTCCCACATGCATCACTTTGCACTTGCTAATACTAAATGTCCTCTGCCATTTGGATGCCCAATCTCCTAAGGTCCTTGTGCAATTTTTCACAATCATCTTGTGACTTAACAAATTTGAATAACTATAGGGGCTCATTTTCAAAGCACTTTGATTTACAAAGTTCCATAGGTTACTATGGAACTTTGTAAGTCTAAGTGCTTTGAAAATATGCCACTTTATATCACTGTCAAATTTAATTACCTCACTAGTTATTCCCATCTCTAGTATATTAAAAGAATAGTGGTCCCAGGACAGACCCCTGGGGAACCCCCCTACTCTCTGTTTTCTGTCTTTTAACCAGTTCTTAATCCACAATAAGACTCTGCCTCTTATCCCATCACTTTCTAATTTCCTCAGAAGTCATTCATGAGGCACGCTGTCAAATGCCTTTTGAAAATCCAGATACACAAAATCGACCGGCTCACCTTTATCCACATGTTTATTCACCTCTTCAAGAAATGTAGTAGATTGGTGAGGCAAGATATCTCTTGACTAAATCCATGTTGCCTTTGTATCATAATCCATGCCTATGTACACACTCAGTAATTTTGTTCTTTATAATAGTCTCTACCACTTTGCCCAGCACCATCGTCAGGCTCACAGATCTATAATTTCCTGGATCACCTCCCCTTTTTAAAAATTGGTGCTACATTGACCACCCTCCAAACTTCTGGTACCTTGCTCAATTTTAAAGATAAATTACATATTACTAACAATAGCTCTGCAAGTTCATTTTTGAGTTCTATCAGTAGTCTGGGATGTATACCATCCAGTCCAGGCAATTTGCTACTCTTTAATTTATCAAATTGCCCCATTACATCTTCCAGGTTTACAAAGATGTGTTTCAGTTTCTCTAACTCATCAGCACTGAATACTGTTTCTGGCACTAGTATCTACCCTACATCTTCCTGGGTGAAGACAGACGCAAATAATTCATTTAGTCTCTCTGCTATGGCCCTGTCTTCCCTGAGTGTCCTTTTACCCCTTGCCCTTGGTCAGCTAGCAGTCCAACTGATTTTCTATACTAGCTTCTTGCTTCTTATATATCTAAAAAAGTTTTTATTATACAGTTTTGCCTCCAACGTAATCTTCTTTTCAAAGTCTCTCTTTGCCTTCCTTATCAGCGCTTTGCATTTGACTTGCTATTCCTTATGCTATTTCCTATTATTTTCAGTCGGATCCTTCTTCCATTTTCTGAAGGATGTTCTTGTAGATCTAATAGCTTCCTTCACCTAATTTTTTTAACCATGCTGGCTGTCATTTGGCTTTCCTTCCAATATATCTGGTCTGGACTTCCAGGATAATATTTTTCAATAACATCCACTCCTGATGTAAATTTTTGACCTTTGTAGCTGCTCCTCTAATTTTTTGTTGACAATTCTCCTCATCTTATCATAGTGTCCTTTTTGAAAGTTAAATGTTAATGTACTGGGATTTCCTATGGGTACTTACTCCAGTTATTATATCAAATTTGATCATGTTATGATCACTGTTATCAAGTGGCCCCAACACAGTTACTTCCTGCACAAGATCATGCACTCCACTAAGGATATCTAGAATTGTTCCCCCTCTTGTTCATTCCTGAACCAGCTGCTCCATAGTTTGCCTTAAAAGTTGGAATGCCCCAAAAGTTGCTATCCAATGGGAGCCTATATATTTCCTTATGGTATTTTATGAAGAATATTTATTTATGTATTTTATTTATGACATTTGTATCCCACATATAGACTGGAATAGTCTGGTTTGTATCAAATGAAGCCCTTCTATCCTCCTCCAGTAAGCATCTAAGAGCATAAGACCTGGAATGTGGCATGGATCTGGAGTGATGTGGAGGAAGTCTAGAAGCTCAATATAATAATAAAATTAATAAGCAATGGACACTTAGAGGGGGAAGGGGCATTATGAACATCGGCTACTGTTAAGCCAAGTTATTTTAACCCGGGTTATTAGTAACTAGGATTCATTGCATAAAATGGGACCTGTGCTAAAATTGCACAAGTTAGTGGTAAAATAGCCCATCTTAACTGTTTCCCATGTTGATAACTTACCCCCCCCCTCCCCACACACATACCTCAAAGTATAATTGCCCAGCACATTTTTGCCTCATCACTATGCAGTTATACAGTAGTATTTGTATAATAACCCACAGTAATTCTATCTGTGGACCTAAAATCAGTCCATGCAGTGATGAGAAGGGTGACTTTGCTGATTCCCATACATGTTTTGCATGGAAAACACTTGAGCCCTCCTGATCTTAACCCCTTTACACTCTAACCAATATATTTGGGGACTTTATTGGTGAGAGGAGGTTTGTTTTACAGAGAGAATCAATGGTCTGGTTCAGCTATAACAAATGTGCTCATGAAGTAGCCTGGCACTCCCCCATCCCACCCCCTTTTTATTTATTTTTAATGGAACATGCCCCTTCAATCTGGTGAGTAAAATAAAGTCCAGCAAATCACGACAATAAAAATCTCCCTGCTTGTCATCCTCTTGTCACTAAGGTATAAAAGATGAAAAGTCTGAATGGTGGAAAAATAACAAAGTAAGGAAAATGATCTAACAGACGGGGAGGCTTTGTGTACATTCACGCCTGTGCTCTTGTACCAAGTTTGCAGCTGGATTCCGTTCACATTGAGCCTGTAAATACAAGAACATATGTGATTTTTTTTAAATGTGCCCTTTGCCTGTCAATTTCTCCCAAACAGGTGTTGGCTAAATGATTATAAATTGGCCTCTGGATACACCTCTTCAACTGAGCCGTACAGGACTGGTGATAATATAATTAGACCTAAAAACATCAGGCTGCTGAATGCTTCCCATCTGTCTGGCAATAATGTTTAGTTAACAATAGTCTTTAAGAGAAGCACCTTCAACTTGCAGTTCTTCAAGTTATTTATGGCGCTATTCTTAACACACCAGCACTCCAGCTAACAAGGGCTTTCGCTGCTGGGAAATTAGCAGCACCATTGGCCCTGTATAAAAAAGGATCTTCTGCGTTGAACATCTGGGGATCTCTGCATTGACATGCATCCACCTCCGTTAAAGTCATTTCTCAATGCATAATTCTAGGGCTCTGTATTAATATTATAGCTGCATTCACAAATGATAATAAGGAGCCAAACGCTTTTTGTTTAATGCCAACAGTAGGCCAATCACTTATGAAGCTGTTAGCATAAAGGACAGCAAAATAGCTTCTTTAACCCCCTCAAATAGGACTTGTTCAATTTCCAGAGAAGAATACACCATTTAAACATTGCTCATGGGTTTGCTGAGCGCTACAGCAGACAAATATCTCATTCGATACTAATTTGTTCCAATTGTTTCTCCAATAAAAGGCTCTTATTAAAGTAGTTTTTTGTTTTATGATGAAACAAATGCTACCTTAGAACAAAAAGAGATCGTGAAACAATTACCTTTGATAAGCATACCTTACTGCATGATACGATTCATACACACACACACCCCCCCCCCCCCCCCATGTTCGTTGCTTTGCAGCATATGGTATAATAGAAGAAATGGCAGCTTCTTTATAACCCCCCCTCCCCCATAAGACACTGAAGTGTCCTTTTACAAAGCTGCGGCAAAAGGGGGCCCGAGCTGGCATCGGCATGTGTTTCTGACACGCATCGAGGCCCCCTTTCACCGCAGCAAGTAAAAGGCAGGGTTTTTCTTTAAAGAAATGGACGTGCGGCAAGTCACACTGGCGCTACAAAAATAAAAAGGTTTGTAGCACCGGAAATGGCGCACACAGGGGGTGGGAACTACCGCCAGGCTGCAGTGATAGCCCAGTGGTACTTCCCTTTTAGCAAGTGGTAAGCCTGCATTGGGCTTACCGCCACTTTGTAAAAGGGCTTCTGAATGCCTGGTTCTAACATGAATAAACGAAATGTCCTGTGCAAATATGGAACATGACAATAGATAAGGAATGTAAGGGGCAGCCAACATGCCCAGTTTCATTCCTGGTGTAATGCCATAGACATCAAATATATATTTTAACAATTTTTAATGTAATTTTTCCATTTTGAAATGTAGTGTTCAGTACTACTCTTAATTATGTTTCAAAAAATGAGGAAAAAGGACCTCAGTAACCTTTTTCATGCAGATCATGTGGTTTATCATCTGCTAGAACTTTAGGTTCCTTTTATCATTCATTGGTCCTTAAAAACCCCATTCAAACTTTTTTACTTTTTTTTTTTCAAAATGTTTTAAAATTCTGAGGTGCAAATTATAAAATGCTGAACAACTATGAAATAGAAAATGACTTATTAGTCATGAAAGTCCCAATGGGGCCCGTTTCACCATTATCACTGGCTTCCTCAAGGGTTATTTGTCAGCATAGCAGAAAAAGTGCTGTTATACATCACATTCATGCACCGGCATAGCCGCATCTCGGCTGACGTAGCTGATGCGATTATGCCAGTGCATGAGTGTAATGTATAGCAGCACTTTTTCTGCTATGCTGACACATAACCCCTGAGGAAGTCTATGATAATGGTGAAACGGGCCCCGTTAGGACTTTTATGACTAAACAAGATAAGACATTTTCTTTTGCATAGTGGTTCAGCATTTTAAATGTTTGAATGGGGGTTTTTAAGGACCAATGAATGATAAAAGGAACTTAAAGATTTAGCAGATAATAAACCATATGATCTACATGAAAAAGGTTACGGAGGTCCTCTTCCCCATTTTTTTGAAACATAATTAAGAGCAGTACTGAACACTAAATTTCGAAGTTGAAAAATTATACATAAAAATCGTTAAAATATATATTTGATGTTTTGGTAACCCAGATTCTTATGAGAATGTATTATATTGATTTGGGTTCATCTCTTTTTGTATTGTAATGACATAGACCAGGGCTCAACAAACCCCCAGTGCCAGGTCACCATAACAATTAAAAAATCGAACCTGGTGCCTAAGGTTTGCAGCCTGCACTAAAACATACCCGGTGAACAGTGCAGGCAAACCTCTTCTCTCTCTTCCTAACAAGGCAGACGAAACTCTTCTTTCTGGCCAATGAGATGCTGCTTTCCTTTGCCCAGGAATCAAAGCAGCATCTCATTGGCTGGGAAGGCAAGCAGCTCTTCTGGTTCTCCTCCTATCTCGCCCACCGGACCTTCAGAGTACACTCTCATGGATCTTCCTCCACCCCCATCCCGCTCTCTGTTGGAGTTCCTCAGGGATCTGTCCTTGGACCCCTTCTTTTTTCAATCTACACCTCTTCCCTGGGCTCACTGATCTCATCTCATGGCTTCCAGTATCATCTTTATGCTGATGACACCCAGCTGTATCTCTCCACACCAGACATCACCGTGGAGACCCAGGCCAAGGTATCGGCCTGCTTATCCGACATTGCTGCATGTATGTCCAACAGCCACCTGAAACTGAACATGGCCAAGACCGAGCTTATCGTCTTTCCACCAAAACCCACTTCTCCTCTTCCTCCGCTCTCGATCTCAGTTGATAACACCCTCATCCTCCCCGTCTCATCTGCCCGCAACCTTGGAGTCATCTTCGACTCCTCCCTCTTCTTCTCTGCGCATATCCAGCAGACAGCCAAGACCTGTCGCTTCTTCCTCTTTAACATCAGCAAAATTCGCCCTTTCCTCTCTGAGCACACCACCCAAACTCTCGTCCACGCTCTCATTACCTCTCGCCTTGACTACTGCAACCTACTCCTCACTGGCCTCCCACTTAGCCATCTATCCCCCCTTCAATCCGTTCAGAACTCTGCTGCACGTCTTATATTCCGCCTGAACTGATATACTCATATCACCCCTCTCCTCAGATCGCTTCACTGGCTTCCGATCGGATACCGCATACAGTTCAAGCTTCTCCTTCTTACCTACAAATGCACTCAATCTGCAGCCCCTCATTACCTCTCTACCCTCATCTCCCCTTACGTTCCCGCCCGAAACCTCCGCTCACAGGACAAATCCCTCCTCTCAGTACCCTTCTCCACCACTGCCAACTCCAGGCTCCGCCCATTCTGCCTCGCTTCTCCCTATGCTTGGAATAAACTTCCTGAGCCCCTACGCCAAGCCCCCTCCCTATCCATCTTCAAATCCTTGCTCAAAGCCCACCTCTTCAATGTTGCTTTCGGCACCTAACCTTATACCTTTCAGGAAATCTAGACTGCCCCAATTTGATTGCCCCTACTTGACTGACTGTACATTTGTCCATTAGATTGTAAGCTCTTTGAGCAGGGACTGTCCTTCTATGTTAAATTGTACAGCGCTGCGTAACCCTAGTAGCGCTTTAGAAATGTTAAATAGTAGTAGCAGCTCTCATTGGCCGGCAAGTCCGCAGCCAACAGAGCCTTTTGAAAGCCCATGCCAAGAGGAGTGGGAAAAGACAAAGGACAGAGCAGTGGCAGCTGTGCAGAAGTGGAGGACTTTTTTTTACCCCTCCAATGTGTTGGTTATGCAGTGACAGCGTCAGGGACCGGCGGGAGCAGCAGAGCATCGTCGGGGGAGCAGCAGAGCAGAGAGAAGAAAGCAGAAAGCATTGCGTAACCAGCAGGAGCAGAACTGGAAACTGGTGAGAGCACCATCGGGGGAACGGCAGGAGCAACAGCATCGGGAACAAGCAGGAACAGCGCATGAACAAACTGGCGAGAGCAGCGTTGGGGGAATCAGCAAGATCTGGAACAGAAGACAGGAGAGTTGGGATCAGTGGAAGCAGAACAGCCTGAACAGGAAGTGTCTCCAACCTTTGGTAAGGCAGCTTACTTTCAAAGAGCCTCTGATTTGTTGTATGTGTGTGGGGGTGAAGGGGGTGGATCATGGGAGACTACTGGGTGAGATGTGATGTGGGGTGAGGGCGGGGGGCCATGAGAGACTACCATGTGGGGTGGGGGTCATGAGAGAATATTGTATGGGATGTGATGTGGGGTGCGGGTGGGAGGCATGAGAGACTACTGTGTGGGATGTGGTGTGGGGTGAGGGGGGGCCATGAGAGAGACTACTGTGTGGGTTTGGCGTGGAAATGAGGGATTGAAAATGGCTACTCCTGTGGGTCCAGGATTCTTCTGTCTCTCCACTTCTCTCTCTCCTTCCCATTCGTTTTCTGTGAGTCCACAGAGTTTGTGGGTGGGAGGGACAGAGAAAGGTGGGGGGGGGGGGGGGGGAGGAGTTGAGCTACAATAGATACCAGACGTGTGTTGGAGGGTAGAGGAACCAGATTACTGGGGGGGGGGGGGGGGGGAAGTGTGAGATACTGACTTTGAGGTGGGACAGGGAATGGCGAAGAGATACTGCATGGGGAAAGAGTATAGAGATAAGGACACACAGGGGCAATGCTAGAGACAGGGGCACAGAGGGAAGATACTGAACAGGAGAGATAGGTTCACAGAGGGAAGATGGTTGCTGCACATAGAAAGAGAAGAAATGTCAAATGGACAGGAGATCCTAGAAAGATAGTTAAGAAAAGCTGAGAAAAGTAGAAAACAGACCCTGGGACCAAAGTGAATGGGGAAAATACATTCAGACAACAAAGGCAGAAACATTTTTATTCTGAATTTATCGATGTATTCAGTTTGGGAAAATGCACATTTATGATCTCTTTCATTCCAGTCCCTATGTCTCTAGTATTGCTTTGCATGCAGGGTCTGACTTGAGGTTTTTCATTTTTTGATTTGCCTTCATACCTCTATAGTGCTTTTGCTGCTTTGTTTTATATTTGTTGGAGGTCTAGGGACAAATGTAGCATGATAGAGGAGTAATGTGTAGGTATTACTTATCAATAAATGTAGTCTGCAGCCCCTTCCTCAGGCCTCAGATCCTCCGCTATCATGCCACATTTCTCCTTCCATCCTTTCTGTGAGAATGAAAGCCAATCAGTGAGGTTTTTATCTTGCTCACTGTGGTAGCAAATTTCACTCTTTGGGATACTTGCAGGGGCATTTTCGAAAGAGAAGGGCGCCCATCTTCCAAATTGGGAGATGGGCATTCTTCTCTCAGGGTTGCCCAAATTGGCATAATTGAAAGTCGATTTTGGGCGTCCTCAACTGACGTTCATTGCAGAGACGACCAAAGTTCCCGGGGGTGTGTTGGAGATGCAGCGAAGGCGGGACTGGGGCATGCTTAAGAGATGGGCATCCTCAGCCGATAATGGAAAAAAGAAAGGTGTCCCTGACGAGCATTTGGTCGACTTTATTTGGTCCATTTTTTTTCAAGACCAAGCCTCAAAAGGGTGACCAAACTGACCAGATGACCACCAGAGGGAATCGGACATAACCTCCACTTACTCCCCTAGTGGTCACCAACCCTCTCCCACCCTAAAAAAAAAAAAAAAAAAAATTATTTTTTTACTAGCCTCAAATGTCATACCCAGCTCCATGACAGTATACAGGTCCCTGGAGCAGTTTTAGTGGGTGCAGTGCACTTCAGGCAGGCAGACCCAGGCCCATCCCCCCCCTACCTGTTACACTTGTGTTGGTAAATGTGAGCCCTTCAAAACCCACCTGAAACCCACTGTACCCACATGTAGGTGCCCCCCTTCACCTCTTAGGGCTATAGTAGTGGTGTACAGTTGTGGGGAGTGGGTTTTGGGGGGCTCAGCACCCAAGGTAAGGGAGCTATGCAGCTGGGAGCAATTTGTGAAGTCCACTGCAGTGCCCCCTAGGGTGCCCTGTTGGTGTCCTGGCATATCAGGGAGACCAGTGCACTACAAATGCTGGCTTCTCCCACGACCAAATGCCTTAGATTTGGTCGTTTTTGAGATGGGCGTCCTCAGTTTCCATTATGGCCAAAAACCGGGGACGACCATCTCTAAGGTCGACCTAAATGTTGAGATTTGGGCGTCCCCGACGGTATTATCGAAACGAAAGGTGGACGCCCATCTTGTTTCGATAACACGGATTTCCCCGCCCCTTCACCGGGACGTCCTTAGATATGGTCGTCCCCGTTCGATTATGCCCCTCTTGGTATATCTTGGTTCTGTTGGAAGTAATGCATTTGGTCTGCATTAATATGAATTTTATGGATATATAGGCCTGCCTGCCTTATGTTTTTGTTTCCTTCTGTTTCAATATTATGCTTACTCATTTCCTGGAGGTTCAGGACAAATATATTCCACGTATTAGAAAAAAGGGAAAAAAGACTAAACGTCAGCCGGCGTGGCTAAACAGTAAGATAAAGGAAATCATTAGAGCCAAAAAACAATCCTTCAGAAAGTGGAGAAGAGAACCAACTGAAAGTAACAGGATAGATCATAAGGAATGCCAAGCCAAATGCAAAGCGGAGATAAGGAGGGCAAAAAAGGACTTTGAGAAGAAATTAGCGTTGGAAGCAAAAATACATAGTAAAAATTTTTTTAGATACATTAAAAGCAGGAAACCGGCCAAAGAGTCGGTTGGGCCGCTGGACGAAAATGGTGTTAAAGGGGCGATCAAGGAGGACAAAGCCGTAGCGGAGAAATTAAATGAATTCTTTGCTTCGGTCTTCACCGAGGAGGATTTGGGGGGGACACCGGTGCCGGAAAGAATATTTGAAGCGGGGGAGTCGAAGAAACTAAACAAATTCTCTGTAACCTTGGAGGATGTAATGGGTCAGTTCAGCAAGCTGAAGAGTAGTAAATCACCGGGACCTGATGGTATTCATCCCAGAGTATTAATAGAACTAAAAAATGAACTTGCGGAGCTACTGTTAGAAATATGCAATCTGTCCCTAAAATCGAGTGTAGTACCGGAAGACTGGAGGGTAGCCAATGTTACTCCGATTTTTAAGAAGGGTTCCAGAGGAGATCCGGGAAATTATAGACCGGTGAGTCTGACGTCGGTGCCGAGCAAGATGGTGGAGGCTATTATTAAGAATAAAATTGCAGAGCATATACAAAAACATGGACTGATGAGACAAAGTCAGCACGGATTTAGTGAAGGGAAGTCTTGCCTCACCAATCTAATGCATTTTTTTGAGGGGGTAAGCAAACATGTGGACAATGGGGAGCCGGTTGACATTGTATATCTGGATTTTCAGAAGGCGTTTGACAAAGTGCCGCACGAAAGACTCCTGAAGAAATTGCAGAGTCATGGAATCGGAGGTAGGGTATTATTATGGATTAAGAACTGGTTGAAAGATAGGAAGCAGAGAGTAGGATTGCGTGGCCAGTATTCTCAGTGGAGGAGGGTAGTTAGTGGGGTCCCGCAGGGGTCTGTGCTGGGTCCGTTGCTTTTTAATGTATTTATAAATGACCTAGAGATGGGAATAACTAGTGAGGTAATTAAATTCGCCGATGACACAAAATTATTCAGGGTCGTCAAGTCGCAGGAGGAATGTGAACGATTACAGGAGGACCTTGCGAGACTGGGAGAATGGGCGTGCAAGTGGCAGATGAAGTTCAATGTTGACAAGTGCAAAGTGATGCATGTGGGTAAGAGGAACCCGAATTATAGCTACGTCTTGCAAGGTTCCGCGTTAGGAGTTACGGATCAAGAAAGGGATCTGGGTGTCGTCGTCGATGATACGCTGAAACCTTCTGCTCAGTGTGCTGCTGCGGCTAGGAAAGCGAATAGAATGTTGGGTGTTATTAGGAAGGGTATGGAGTCCAGGTGTGCGGATGTTATAATGCCGTTGTATCGCTCCATGGTGCGACCGCACCTGGAGTATTGTGTCCAGTACTGGTCTCCGTATCTCAAAAAAGATATAGTAGAATTGGAAAAGGTACAGCAAAGGGCGACGAAAATGATAGTGGGGATGGGACGACTTTCCTATGAAGAGAGGCTGAGAAGGCTAGGGCTTTTCAGCTTGGAGAAGAGACGGCTGAGGGGAGATATGATAGAAGTGTATAAAATAATGAGTGGAATGGATCGGGTGGATGTGAAGCGACTGTTCACGCTATCCAAAAATACTAGGACTAGAGGGCATGAGTTGAAGCTACAGTGTGGTAAATTTAAAACGAATCGGAGAAAATTTTTCTTCACCCAACGTGTAATTAGACTCTGGAATTCGTTGCCGGAGAACGTGGTACGGGCGGTTAGCTTGACGGAGTTTAAAAAGGGGTTAGATAGATTCCTAAAGGACAAGTCCATAGACCGCTATTAAATGGACTTGGAAAAATTCCGCATTTTTAGGTATAACTTGTCTGGAATGTTTTTACGTTTGGGGAGCATGCCAGGTGCCCTTGACCTGGATTGGCCACTGTCGGTGACAGGATGCTGGGCTAGATGGACCTTTGGTCTTTCCCAGTATGGCACTACTTATGTACTTATGTACTTATTATTAAATTTTGTTTACATTTGTCACTCAGTATGACATATATACTACTACTACTACTATTAAACATTTCTATAGCGCTACTAGACTTACGCAGCACTGTACAAATTAACATGAAAAGACAGTCCCTGCTCAACAGAGCTTACAATCTAAATTGGACAGACGAACAGACAGCTAGGGGTGGGGAAATTGCAGTGGTAGGGGTGATAAGTGAGGGTGTTGAGTAAGAGAGTCATGGTTAGGAGTCGAAAGCAGTAGCAAAGAGGTAGGCTTTAAGCCTAGACTTGAAGACAGCCAGAGACTGAGCCTGACGTACTGGCTCAGGGAGTCTATTCCAGGCATAGGGAGCAGCGAGATAGAAGGAACGGAGCCGGGAGTTAGCAGTGGGGGAGAAGGGGGACGACAGGAGACATTTACCCAGCGAACGGAGTTCACGGGGAGGATTGTAGGGCATATATATGTAAATAATAGGGGAAATCACTGTGTTTACTATTGCTTAATACCTTTTTTCATTTTCTATGTTTAAACTGATGCTGTAATAAGTAGTTTGTTGTATTATCACCTTCGGTGATCCATAAGTATGCATAAATACATAAATTACAGTTGGTTCAAATTTGGCTCCTCAATGTTTTGGTTGACTCCTACGTCCTAAGAAAATTTGCTAAGGCCTGCCATAGACCCCAGTTGACTTTCACTTAACTTCTTGGCTACCAGGGGTCCTCTGTGCTTATCCCAAGCTATCTTGAATTGTTACCAGTTCTGTCTCTACTACTTCTACTTGGAAGTCACATGCATTCGCCTCTGTTTCTGTGATGACATTTTCTGTAGATGATCCCAAGTCTTCCTCATTGAAGCACCATAACGTGACTTCATTGGAGTCTCAAACCATGACCTCTAGCTCTAGAGAATTATTTCCTTTACATTATTTAATACCGGGTCTATCTCAAAGAGTTAAGTGTTGTATTAGAATACTGCACTAAGATTCAGTACACCATATTCTAATGCATAAGCTTAAAAACATTTTTACACTCAAAGCAGTAAACTAATGTCATGCAAATTACTTCAGTGTTAATAAGTGTGCACTATCAGAAAAAAATGTGTACACCACTGCTGTTTGCTGCACTGAGAGAAAAATGTCTCCCTTCACGTCAGTGAGTAAGCATGGATTGGCTCATGCACTGACAAGAAGTGAAAGAATACAAAAAAAGGAAGCAAATCTGCCAAACTCCATGATTTACCTCCTATTCCTACCCTGCTAAATTTCACTGGTGGCCCAGTGGGTCCCAGCAGGTCCTGACCCCCCTCCCCCCACCTCTTCCCAACTCCAAAAATTAGTCCCCAGTAGCCAATTGGCACCCATGGAACCTCCAAAATCCCCCTTTCCTCCTCTAAAAACATTAGGAGTGATGCTCATTCATTCCTGCCTCTGATGCTACCATCTTCCAAAGTGGTAGCACCTGATCGCCAAATAAACCATGGATCGCAGTACCAGTCTCTAAAGTAGCCATTGATAAACCTTTCGTTGGAATGAGCACCATTGTCCCCTTCCCTCTGAGGTCTAGCACTCTTCCAGTTTCTAGCCCAGTCAAAAATCTTGGGGCTCACCTTGGATCCCACAACCTATGTTTCAGAGACTTCTGTTATAAACGCTAGTGCCAGTCCGTTGACAGACGCAAAACAGGTCTAGTTTTTACAAAACACATATCTGATAAATGTTTGGTGTTGATACCCTGAAAATCAATTCTGCCTGTAGATCACAAAGATTTGAGTCGAAGGGCCAAGTGCGAAGATCATTAATAAATTAGTAATGGCATACACCTGTAGAAAGGCAAATGCAAATGCCTGAACTCATAAGGATTCAAACAAATCCTACTACCAATGCTTGAGCTAAAACTCATTAAAATATTTGTTTTTAAATAAAGTTTATTGCATTCTAACTAAAATATCTCTGAGAGAAAGAAAACCTCAATAAGTACAATAGTTTGGCTTTAAGAAAACAACACTAGAATATTTTACATGCTCAGAAATTGGCAAACATTTCAGTATGCAAATTTTTTTTTAATTAAAAGATTCTTCTGTAGCAAAAGAAAACACTTTCATATGCACTGCTGAGTCTTTATCAAACGTTAAGTTTCCAACTTAGCACCAGTCTAGCTGATGGCAGCCTGAAGGTTTACCATCTGCTGCCACCCAGAGTCGCAGTGTCCAGTGTCAGAACACATGCATCAAAGCCTTGAGATAAGAGGCAGAAGGAATACTGCAGGAGTCAGCAGAGAGCCAGAGGCAGGCAGCAGCAAACCACCAGATAAAAAGAAAATGGTGAACTTTCAGATGCCTTACAAACCACCCAGTTAAGGACACAAGGGAAAGCACTGCTCAGAGAGTTGAGAGAAATGTGTTTGACTTCTTTAGATGAATGTTATGTAAATGCACCAATTTCCTCAATAATATGTGTGCGTGGGGGGGGTGGGGGGGCAGCTATGAAAGTTTCAGCCAGAATGATCTCCAGATGTGTATACAGTAACTTTAATAAATGTTGATTGCCTTTTTAAATGTTTGTATTGCCTTATATTCATAAAAGCAAGAATATGGCTGCAGAAAAAGAATGTGAAGTTCATTTAGCGGAAAGGGGATGGGATTTGATATACTGCCTTTCTGTGGTTACAATCAAAACAATTAACATATTATATACAGGTACCTGAGGTAATGGAGGGTTAAGTGAAATGTTCAGAGTCACAAGCAGCTGCAGTGAGATTCAAACCCAGTTTGTCTGGTTCTTAGTCTACTGCGCTAACCATTAAGCTACTCCTCCATTCCATGGGGCATGTTTATTAACAGCTTACAGCTAAACAGCTAGCACAAGATTTTGCGTGTGCTAATGGCTACCGCACACTAAAACTAGCCAGCATACTAAAAATTGGTGCTGGTTTGGCAGGAATAACTGGGTCACTGGCAGAAATGGGGTGTGGACAGCGCTTGCAGTTAGCGCACTTAAGTAACTGAACACTGTCAAGGCTGTGATTAATGTGGGTGAACTTAACTCCTCCTCAAGGCAGTGTCTGTCTTCCCTGTGGCTGACTGCTGCCGCTGCTGAAAGTGAACCACAATACAGAGAGACTGAGGTCAGCCAACTAAAGCACAGGTTAGAAGAAGGGCTGGGCCGGGCCATGAATCACAACACTACAGCTGGACTGAGCATGGTTACAGGAAGAACTGGGGTCAAGGAAGGAGGAGAGAAGAGCACAGAAGTAAGTAGTTGGATGAGAAGATGCTTACACTTGAGAGAAGAGCCGTGAGCACCAATAGAGAGCATGGAAGAAGGGCAGGAAAAGCCTACATAGTATGAGGGAAGGACTGAGAGCAGGAGGCACCTGGAGCGGACACGGAGAAGCCTACAGGAGAGTGTGAGGGAAAGGCTGAGAGTAAGAGAAGCCTACAACAGAGTGCAAGTATAGGGGAAGGAATGGAAGCAGAAGGAGCCTGGAGAGGGCACAGAGAAAGTGCTGGGAGCAGGAGAAGCCTACAGGAGAGTGAGTGTGGGGCAAGGAGGAGTGGTAGTCTAGAGGAAGGTCTGGGGTCAGGACAAGCCTGTAGGAGAGTGTGACGGAAGTAATGGAAGCAGGAGTTGTCTGGAGAGAGCATGGAGGAAGGACTGAGACAGCAAAAGGGATCAAAATTTCAGTGAAGTTGAAGCACATCATGCTTACTATTCTTTCTGGAAAAGTGATAAAATTAGAACTCTGGGGGCAATCATACTTGTAATATCCAGGGCCATGCCAAGGGTCTGTGACGCCCCCCTGCAGAAGATCATTTGGCGCCCCCAGCGCCCCCCCGCAGACGAACAGTTGGTGCACGCGCGCCCCCTCCCCCCGTGAAAATGATCGCTGCCCTCCCATCTACGCTCCTCTCTCCCCTGCCCTACTGCTCCCATGTCCCAACTGCCTGCCCTCTTCTTCCCCCCCAAGATCCCTTTTAAATTTACCTCCGTCCGGCAGCAAAAGCGCAGCGTCAGTGAAGGAGGCGGCGCTCCCAACGTCTCTACTAGTCTTCCCTTCGCTCAATGTCCCGCCTTCTTCTGACATCATTTCCTTGACGTCAGAAGAAGGCGGAACACTGAGCCACAGACCCTTGGCATGGCCCTGGATATTACAAGTATGATCTTGTGGGGGGGAGAAGAGGGCGGGCAGTTGGGACATGGGAGCGGGAGAGCGAGGTAAGCATGGTGCGGCGGGGCGCCCCCCAGAGGACGGCGCCCTCCTGCCGTGCTTACCTTGCTTACCGTGTTGGCACGGCCCTGGTAATATCCCCTAAATTTATGCACTGCTAACTCAATACGTGTGGGAGGAGAAAGGGAATGTTTGTGAGGGCTGAAGGAATAAGGGTGTGTATATTATTATGTTTGCTTGGCTGACTGGGGGTGGGGCTGGAAGGATGCAAATGGGGGTAACCGACATTAGGGTGTGTCATGAGTGTGAGTAGGTAAGATTTGTATGGGAGAGACAGACACAATGTGTATGCATGCACCTTGATATGTACAAGCAACCAAAAGCAGACAACAAGAAAACCTTATGAGAATGTATTACTGTTGAATATATAACATATATTACTTTTAAGATATCAACAGGATGGAGTCCATCCAGAGGGCAGTTACAAAAATAGCCAATGGGCTTCTTCATAAAATGTATGTGAATAGACTTAAAAGATCTCAATATGTATACTTTGGAAGAAACATGGGAGAGGGGAAATATGATAAAAGACATTTAAATACCTCCATTGAACCAGAGATCATTGTGATGACTGTAAAACCTTTCAGTCTTGGAATTTCTGCAAGTCATCCATGGTCTTTCCATGGGTTTACATTGAATTGGAATGCCTCCTGGTTCAGTTCCCACTCCCAATGCCTAACTTTGGATGCGAGGACTTACTGAAACCTAGTGTAAATCCATTCCCCTCCCATAGCCACACCCCTTTTAGACTGCACCTTATGGAATTTGTGCAACCTGTGTTGGCGTGTGCAAATCTCAATTGATACCAATTAACACCAATAATTGATTGTTAGCATCCAGTTATTGACTTAACGGATTGTCATCCAATTGAGCAGTGTGTGGATTTCAGGATCACGCCCCATTTTTGGCACACAATTGTCGGCGACCTTTATAGAATCTAGGGGATAATGCTTATCTGCAAGGGTGAATGGGCAGGGCATAGGCGTGTCAAGCAACTGCGCACTTGTGTTATAGAATATTGTCATTAATTTGCTAAAGTGACGCATTTAGGTGTGCACATTTACACCTGCCACAGACATGGTTAAAAGCATGCCTAAATGTTGGTGTGTAAGTGCCAACATGCTAGTTTTCAATAACAGAATCTGAGTGCCCAGATGTCATTTTGTGCTCACTAGTATTTTGGCGCCCTTTATAGAATTGCCCCCTATCTGGATGTCCAGAAGGGAAAACAGAGTTTGGCAGAAATAATACTGTTGGAGGCCCTTTGAACAAGAGGCACTACTAGAGGAAGGATTACCAAGTTTTATGAATTAATGAACGGAGTGCAAGAGGGAAATCCACAGCACTTACAAAGATAGGAACGGAGCTAGATCATGAGAAAACACAGGAACACTGGGAAAGAATCTCTAAGAGACTCAGATGGGGAGGGATAGCTAACAATATGGTGGAAAAAGATTATAAGAAGCTATATCAGTGGTACTATACTCCAGAAAGACTGGTTACAATGTTCGGGTCTGGGGTAGTTGGTACCTTCCTGCATATTTGGTGAGAGTGCCCCAAGAATAAGGTATTTTGGGATGAAGTGGTTAAGTTTATGGAACAGATACCTGGGAAAGGCATAGTGCTAACGATAGAAGCGTAGGGAGTGTAAGTCATAGGGGGGCAAAGTGACTGCTCATAGCGACAACAACTAAACTAACAATATCTCAAGCTTGAAAACAGTTGGAAGCCCCCACCTTTGAAAAGTTTCTAGGGAAACTTCATTATGTATATTTGATGTCAAAGCTAACATCTTACTGTACACTGCCTTGAGTCAATTCCTTCAAAAAGGCAAAGATGTGGGCCTCATAGAATCAGTGGGTGGAACAAAGAGGGATGGGGGAATAAGAGGATTTTTAAAAGGTGGTAGAGGGTCAGGATGTGGGATCACCAACTCTAACTACAGAATAGCGGGGGGTGGGGAAGGGGAGGGGAAGGTTAAAGAATAGATCCTGGGCCTGTGTAAGAGCCACCACAGGTTGGGCGTCTGAGGAAGAGGGAGTGAGGTGAGATGGAGGGTATGAGCTGCATAACATTTCTGCTGGGCTGGAACTTTAACTGTTATAAGATGCATTGTTGTGGGAAGCAAATAAAATAAAAGAGGATGGGTACAATCTAATGTTAGAAAGGAGTTTGAAATGTGCATATGAGATAAGTTCCATGTACTTTGGCTTTTTGATATGAATAAAAGGAAAGGTAAACAAACAAAAAATGAAATTAAATGTCCGGAATCCATCATTAAACTTGGACAAACATTCCAACAAGTAGAAGGAATGAGTGAAAATTCACCAATATACAAAGGAAAGGAACCCACAGAATTTGCAAAAGAGAAAAACATTCTTCAAAGCATTAGATCAGCAAACGAGGAAACCAAGTGGCAAATGCATAAGTACAGTAAGAAATACAAAGTGCTACTCCAGGAAAGTCAGATACATGAACGGTTAAAGAGAGGTAAATTGAAGCCTGAGGATGAGCAATGAGTTGCAGCAAAGGACGGTGGATTGTAGACAAGTTGTTTCACAGCAAGCATAGAAAAAGCTGATACAACAGACATCTACAGGTTCTGTGAGAAAGAGGGAAATGATTACTCATCTCATAGCTGGCACAATAAAGTGACATGTCTCATGTATAGGAAACTTCGTAAACGTTACAACATTACTGTATTAGAAAAGCACCAAAATCACAAACCTAAACGAATTCTGCAAAATGAAGAGGTTACAATATACTGGAATATCCCCATTCTGTTAGAAAGCTGGATACAAAGAAACCAGACATAGTAGTAAAAGAAAAAAACACTGGAATGGCACCAATCATACAGATGTGATTCCATGCGATTACTCTATAAATCATGCGGCAAGAGAGAAGATATTCCAGTACCAAGAAAGTAAATCAGAAACCAAGAAAATGTAGCAGGAGATAGAGAAATATTTTCCATCACTTTAGGTGCCACAGGCTTGATAAAAAAAGAATTTTCAAGTACACCTGGATAAGTTGCCTATACACCTTACTTCATATGAACTCCAGATGGAAGTTCTCTTTACCACAAGGCAAGTATTACAGTAAGCATTTGCAGTAAATTTGAAAGATTGAGATCATACTCCACATACCTTAGCTTAGGAGAGAAGTTCATTACGTCATGGAATGTGAGAGAACCATGGGGCAAATAAGCTGTACAGAGGGCCTTGAGCTGTCTGCGGGGTCTCTGTTGTTGGGGGGGGGGGGGGAGCAGAAAAGAACATCTTGGAGGGGGAGAAAGAGTATGTATTCTGTATAAAAAGGGCAAGAATAGAGAGTCCCTACCAAGGGGGGAGGAAATTAAGGAGAGGCAGGAGGAAAGGTAAGAAACTGATGGAAGGAGGAAACAAGGGTTAGGTAATGGATTGATGGAAAGCAGGACAAACATGAGGGCAAGGCAAGTCTGGATAAGAGAGTACAGGGGAACCTTCTTCCCCCACCTTCACACCCAAGACATCCATAAAATCCCTCCCACCTCACTTATGCCCACTAACACAGCCCCTAGGCCAAAATGTTTAACTATCCTTGATTTAGGACTACTAAAAGTGCTGCCTTACCACTACTAAGATGAACAGCTACTTCATCGGTCAACAAAAGTAACACTTTGCTTTCTTAGCAATCTTAGTGACACATTCAAAATTTCTCCCTGGAGGTAGGAGAGAAGGGGGAGGATGGAGCTATCCAGCCCTATTAGCAGTTAACTGACTGTAGCCCCCAGAAAAGTCATCACATTCAAATCCTTCCTGCATTCTTCGATCTCTTGCTTCACTGGTGCTCAGCCAGGGGAAAAGCAACCTTCTGGCTATTACTCTGAAAGCAAGATAGAAATCCCCTTTACCATCTGCTAGAGACAAAGAATATTGGGAAACTATGCAGCTACGTTACTCGTTAAACAGTAACACTGTCACTAAAAGTTATGGATCTCTGTTTCCATCTGCTGGCAGGAATGATACACCCAAATATATGCGCTGATCTGGCTGGATGCTAAGGAATACAGCTTTCAAATTACCATGTGATCCAGTACTACAACACAAAAGATCCAGAGCACAAATATTTCCTCAAGTTGCAGCAAACCTCTGAAAGTCTCCCTTCTGAGTTCAGTAAGTGATAATTTGATGTTTTGCTGACACCTTATACGGTGTGAAGCCCCTCCCAGAGCATCCCAGGATGCACTGGGAAGGGCTGTGCGCTGCAATTTTCAAGGCAGTGCCGATGGAAGAGGAGGGAGGTCACCTCCCCCCTCCAACGAAGGTAGGGGATGGGAAGAGGGCTGCTAGACCACCAGGTTGGTGGGGGAGGGGGGGGATTCGATACGCGGCCCACTATGCCACCAGGGCTCTATTTGAGGGGATGCTAGGGGGGGTTAGGGGGGCTGGAGACCTACTGGATCTCCAGCCCCCCAAACTTGTGTCGGGGGGGGTGGTCGGGGGGACTGCAGGTATGCCAGACCTCCAGCCCCATGTCACTTGGCTTGGGGTGGGGACACTAGGCCACCACAGCCATGCTGTTTGGGGTCTGGTGGTCCTGTGGACCTCCAGCTCCTCTGTTTGACAGGGCTGGGCTTTTCACAGCCCAGACCTGTCAAACAAGTGCTGGAGGATTGTGCCTGAGCAATTCTCCCGCACTTTACCCTATGATCAGATATAATAGCGCACATAAATTTTCATGCTATTATCTCTGATCATAGGTGCAGTAAAGCCCCATGCTGTTCCAGCACTACTTTTAGAGCGTGTTTGGAACAGCGCAGGGCTTTCCACATCTGCCCATAAGTGCTTTGAAAATGAACTTCCATGTCACACTGTTATTTGAATATTTTTACCTCTTTAATTATCTATTGCTTATGTTTAGCTCATTCTTGCTTTACAACGCCTTTAATGAATTCCTTCAAAAAGGCAGTAAATAACTAATGCTGCTGAAAACTGCAGAAGCTGATGCCCAGTGAAGTGCTTCTGAATATTAGGCTGATGATTTTTCAAAAGTTTATGTTGTAAATGGCGAGAAACACCTAGAAAAACAGTGTGGCAGGTTCATGAGCTACACACTGTCACACTGCTTCACTACTTCTTGGATGGGTCCTTTACATTCTCCCGAAAAGCAGCTGTGCCTTATTTTGCCCATGACAGGAAAATGTTAAATACTCTCCCACTGTCTGAAGACTTGTTTGTACCACACACCAAACAGAAATTGGTTTGACTTGTTTCCAGATGTCTGCTTCAACTGGAACTTACGAAGACAAAGGTGAGAGCAAACTATTTTTCCATGGAGGTTTCCTCTCAAATCTGTGCCTTGCCGTTAATTGCTGAATGTGAAAGCAAATTATTTGGTTGCTTATTCCAACCATTAATTAATTCAAGAGAATCAATCGAAAATGTATATGACTATTCTCTTTAGAACAACTATAACAAAGATTCTTTTTAAAGTCTAGCCTTATGCTGCTGAACAGCACTAAACATGCACCTTGTCCTTTAGCTCAAATATATTTTGCATGACCTTACATGAATTGCTTACATAAAAGCTTATTTTTTTCCGTGGCTTTTGTTATTTTAAAGTGCAGATGCATTTGAGTCATTTTTCCCTTTTGTTTCATATCCTCAAGATCTAGGGCTTCAAAGACAGAATGCCAGCATGAAGTCGATTTACCACTGAACTCTCGAAAAGACACAGAAGAATTACCTTGCCAATCACCCCAAGGACTCTGAAGGCCTTCAGTTCCTCGGCAGGGCTCCTTAGGTTCCAAGAGGGCCTTGAACTTAGTGATCCTGGAGGCTAATGGAAGATATCAAAGATTAGACATCAATCAGAGAGGCACTTGAAGGAAGACTGCCTGCTGAAGCAAATGCCAGGCCGAAGGAAACTAAATTTATCATAAATCAGAGAGTGAATATGAAAGGTGAAGTTTTGTGTTTGTCCTCACTGTTAAGGTTGCAAGTAAATAAATCAGGAGAACATGGAAAACAGAGAGTTGATGTAGCTTACAGTGCTAGGCAGCTAATTAAAGAGCAGAACCACTGAAATGAAAATAAAATCACCAAAAATTAATTACATCTGCACTCAGGGCCGGTCTTAGCAAGTGCGGGGCCCTGTGCAGACCAATTTGGTGGGGCCCCATCCTAGCCCCGCCCCCACCCTAGCTCCGCCCCATTGATAAGATTATTCCATTTTTAGAAATTTTTTTTAATTTATGAAATTTCAAATAAAGACAAATGAAGCTAAACTTGTACAAAAAAACTGATTGAAATAATAAGCACAATGCTATCATCATGAAACCTCCCCTCCCCAGAAATTATTCAGTTCAAGTCCACTACAATTAGTAGTTCCAATTCTCATAACAAAGGAGAAAATAAGGAAAAATATTAAGAAAAGATCCAGCACAGTGCTACAGTGTACAAGGTATGCCAGGAATGCTTTATCTGCCAATGGCTGGAGAGAGGTTGAGTGACTCGATGCGGTCCAGGTTGGAGCGGAGGCACGAGGCAGAGTTGAGGCACACTGAGCGGGGCCCCCTTAGGCGCGGGGCCCTATGCGGCCGCCTTGGTCGCCTCTGCCTAAGACCGGCCCTGTCTGCACTGCTATTTAAGAAGGAGAAGAGAAGTCACCTTCCAAGTGGCATTTTTGGTAATTTGTTTCAAAAAAACAAAAAAGTGCTTGATTAAGAATGAACTGGATTGCTTTTGTATATTAAGGGGACCTATTTCTCAATGTGCTAAGATTTTGCACCTAATAGAAGGTAAGGTATATTAAGTGCAAGACCTCTGCATTAACTTTTGGGGCTATTCCCAGCACTTTCAGAAAGGCAGTCATGCAGTTGACGCAGAAGAATGCTCACTGTCAAGTGTTAACCACAAAAACAATAACACAGAAGTAATTATTTTTAACTTGTCATCTTTCCCTTGTATATCAAACCTCCTCCCCTTACTACTTCCCAGTCTCTCCTCCCAGCCACATTCTATGGCATGCTTCATGTGCGTTTTATCCTCACCTACCCCAAGAGCTAGAAAGAAGTATCTTCCAGGACAAACCCTCAGCACTGCTTAGCAACCAGTAGAAGCCTCAAGAGTGGCAGCCATCTTTCCCCCTTCCCTAAGGTTCCCTTCTGGCCACATCAGGGATCAGATTCAAAAAGGAGTCTGTCGCATGACAGCACACAGCACTAGGGGGGGTCTTTTACTAAGTGGCAATAAGCCCAACTCGGGCTTACCGCTCGCTAAACTGGAAGTACCGCCAAGCTACCACAGCAGCCCAGTGCACGCCATTTCCGGCGCTACAAAAATATTTTTATTTTTTTAGCCGGAGCTCTGCCACCTCAATGGGTGGCGGTAAATGCTCCCCCCCCCCCCCCCTTCGAAATGGCTGTACGTCAAGTGCTTCACTTGCCACATGGCCATTTCTTTTTAAAAAAAAAAAAAAAACAGCCTTTTACCCGCTGTGGTAAAAGGGGGCCTCTGCGCATGTCAAAAACATTGCCACAGTTTAGTAAAAGGACCCCTAAGTTCTGAACTGAGGGGCTAGTCTACAATACATGTTGTCCCCAGTCTAGTGTTAGCTAGACCAGAGTTCTAAATATATTTGATCTTCACTGAACCTCTGCCATTACCTATAATGTGCATTTGGATGAAATTAAAATAAAACCTTTAAAAAAGATTTTTAGAAGCTCAGCTAATCCAACAACATATCCAAATACAAATCCAAAATAAAAAAAACAAAGGCTTTTTCCCTTTTCTAAAAGAGCAAATGCAGGGGTATCCAAAATACATGATTAAGTCCTGAGACTATGCTGAAGTTCTTTTTTTTAATTATATTTTTGTTCTAGAACAATTTCCCTACTCCGAATTATTTGCAATTATCTGTGTAGATTTTATAGATGATCCTCAAGTAGGAATGCTGACCTACTGTACCCTAAACTTTCACTTCTAGAAACCAGTCAATGCTGATCTCATTGTTATATCACAAGGATTGCCTCACACATACACAAATGGCCCTGTAACAAGGAAACACTCTTCACAAATGGCCCTAAAACAAGGAAATGTTCTTCACAGAAAGTGAAGTGAGACAACCCATGCTGTCAACAAGATTTTGTCACAAAAGCCTGAGCACAATTCAGTTTTTCAAATACAAAATATCCTCCTAAATTGATTTTAAGAAATCAGAGTGTTGTGCTGCTAATACACATGAATATATTTACATATTGGCAAATTAAGGGGTCCTTTTACTAAGCCACGCTAAAAAGTCGCCAGCGGTAAAGGGAAGAAGACATAGCTGGTGCAAAAATTATACCTACCCTGCCAGCAGACCCATCTTCCATAGAGGTTTTCCGACACAAGCTGGAAATTCTTTCTGCTCTTATAAGGTACTCTGCAGTCTTCTTCTTCACTGCTTCTCGTCGAGTTGGACTTGATTCACCTAAATGGAATGAGAGAAAAGGCTTGTTATACCTGCTGAGGTACCCACCCCACAATAGCCAGGCCCCCCTGCAACCAGTCATAGAATCTATAAGGCACAATTGATGTGTAGAGCCTGAGCTCTTTCATTAAAACTTGGAGGCCATGGATCAATTTTAGCAGTACTCAGTACCCCCAAGTACCCCCTCAAAAAAAGCCCTGCACATACTGATACCATCATTACATGACTTTCTTGCATGCCTACACACAGCAAAAGTAGTCAGGTGAGATTATTACACAGCACATCAGTCTCTGGGAAATTGTTCAAAGCCATGCTTTTATTCCTAAATGCGCTACAATGTAAGGAATCAAATGTCAGTCATTGAAATAAATAAGCTCCCATGTTGACAGCTAACATATGATGCAAAAAAACAGAAGAAACCAGTCTTCGCAAAAAAGGATGTCAAACAAAACAGCGAAGATGACTCAAAAAAAGGTAGACGACGCTTCTAACATAAAATCAAGTTTATTGAACATGGAAAGATAATATAATATAAAAGGTGAGTGAGACTTGACACAGCTGTGTTTTGGCCTATCTGGCCTGCATCAGGAGTCTATCAAAAGAACAACATATAAAACACATTTAAAAATATATATAAACATAAAAAAAATCAAAATGGCATATATAGACAGTAAATCGACAGTGTATCTATATCAAGTCTATCAAGGATATCAAAAAGATTTATGAAACAATTGTATGAGAAGTTATTATATAAATTGTATACCTATATATGTGTTTGCATATACAAACAAACAGAACATGTGTATATAATTTAAAATCAATAACTAAACAACATAAAGAGATGTTATCTAAAACTTGTGGTTAAACAGAAAATAAATTCTTTTAGAAAAACAGATATATGTTGTCATCATTAATCTAATAAAACATAATTAAAATACATAAAAATATCAAATCATTAAAATATGGTAATATGGTCTAATTATGTTCATAAAAATACATGAATATACAGACAAATACAGAAACCAATAGAATGTCATACACCCAGCACTTCCAGTGGTAAAAACTTCGTATATCGTTTAAAAAATATACTTTTTTAAAAAAAGGGGGACCACCCATGGTTACATGTGGTAGAGGTTAGTACAATATTAGGATCTCTAAAACCAGTATTAATGAATGTACGGAGAAATAACAATTAAAGTAAAAAGTGGAAAAAATGAGAAAAATATATACATTAAAAATAATAAGTAATAACTATGTGTGGCCATTGGCTGGTACATTGAAAATACTATAGTCAAAATGTATATCATAAATCAACAAACAGACCAACTATAGATTATACATTGATTTTTCATACATTAATAAAAAGTATATGATGAAAATGTTATTAAATAATGGAAACAATGTACAGTGAAATATGCAAATATATAAATGAAAACCAGTCCAAATTTTATCTTTACACCATAGAATGGCTCACTTCCTATGTTTGTATCATCTATTCCAGAAATCTTTATTTCTAAAAAGTAAATAAATACATACTAATGAATGTGTTGGTGTAATGATTAGATATCTCAGTCGTATGTAAATGTGAGACATGTGGTTTAAACATGCTATACCATATATTTTGAAATCTGAGGTCCTTAGGAAGGACATCGTGTGCCAATGAGCTAACAGTGAGCAGCACAAAAACAAGTGAGAAGTGGACCAATGACTTCAGGATGTAGAGACTATTGTGGTGTGTAAAAGAGTAAACTTTACTGAAGACTCGACACAGTACTGTGTTTCGGCCACAGGCCTGCCTCAGGAGTCTTAATTTGAGTAAAAAGTGTTTGGATACTTGTCCGTCTAAAACGGTACACAAAGAAGTATACCAAGGAAATGTCCAATACTTTGAAGTCTCAACGATCATCAAACTCAAGTATAGTGAAACGACAAAATGTCTCTCTCTTCAGAAACAATGTCCTTCATGCATGCCCGTTCCTTTCCGGATCAGTAAGGGAAGGGCTTTTTCCATTCAGTTAATGGGACCAGTGCACTACGAATGCTGGCTCCTGCCACGACCAAATGACTTGGATTTGGTCGTTTCTGAGATGGGCGTCCTTGCTTTCCATTATCACCGAAAATCGGGGACGACCATCTCTAAGGTCGACCTAAATTTCATGATTTGGGCGTCCCCGACCGTATTATCGAAACGAAAGATGGACGTCCATCTTGTTTCGATAATACAGGTTGCCCTGCCCCTTTACGGGGCTGTCCTTAGAGATGGGCACCCCCGTTCGATTATCCCCCCACGTAACTTTGTAAGTCTGTTTGGAAAATACGTCTCCACGCCGGCTAAAAACTGACCCCCTAATTTCTTGTGGCTAGACAACCCACCCGAAAGGACTCCCAATTTTACAAAGAAAAAGAAAGGAAAAAGAAAAGAGTAAGGGGGATTAGTAAAGGGAGGAGAAGAGTAAACAATGCCAGGCAGACTTCTACACAGTCTTTGCCTTGAAAATAGCATGGACAAATTAAGTTCAGGAATACATATGTTGTATCACCTCATACCTTTTGTAATGAATTTATTCCTTCGGGCAGACTGGATGGACCATACAGGCCTTTATCTGCCGTCATCTACTATGTTGCTATGTTACTATGTAAGAGAAAGATAGCGTAAGGAGCATCTTTGAGTGGGCTCTGGTTATACAGGGACATTTACAGTCATTCTTTCTTCCATCACATCACAACACCCATCAAGCTAAAGAAACAAGAGTCCAAAGTGTAGATAATTCTTGTCGACAACTGTTTGACTTCCAGATTTCCCCCATCTATTTTCCGATTTTTATGAGGATGCTTGTTAGAAATCACTCTGAATGGCTCTGAATCAGGCTTCTGTATAAGGATGTTTTAAATAAAGTTTCTATTAGATGTTTGAGGATTACTAGACTGACTGAAATGAAAAGATTTCTTTATTAATATGTACACTTTCATTGTCAAATGCATTACTTTACCAGAAACAATACTAATACTTTGTAATACATTAATAGGCAAGATTTAGGGGACTGTTTCCTAAAAGCAGTCTCCCATTTTATGCTGTGAAGATCCTACCCTCCGCCCAAGGGTCCTCGGGACCTTGCCTCCACCCTGGCCACTCAGCCTCCCGGCTCACTGCAGTCCACAGGGCAGGGCTCGAAGAAAATAAACTCCAAAAAGGTAAAAGTCACCACTCCTTTATTGTCAGGGATTCACAGTCCAGTAACTTTCAAAAGGAATCCTGCAGCCCTTCAAAACAGTTGCTCCTGTTTTTCTCTCAGGGCCCAGGTACAGCAGAAACACAAACACGTCCCCTTCCAGCTGCTGCACAAATCAGTTGGAGCCAAATTAACAGTCCCCACAGATAGGTTCCTCTGTAGTCCAACTTCGCACCCCAAAAGAATCCCTGTATCTTGTCCACCCCACGGCAGGGGCGTAGCCACGGGCGGGACCAGGTGGGCCTGGGCCCACCCAATTTCGGGTCAGGCCCGCCCAGCAGCAAAGTTCCTGACTGCGATTCCAGTCGCAGGCTCCGCTTGCAGTCGCAGCGATTCCCACACGCTGCCTGCCAGTGCCGGCTGCCGCTCAATCTCCTTGCGCTACTAAGCGCTAACCCGGAAGTCTCTCCTCTGCAGGAGAGACTTCCGGGTTAGCGCTTAGTAGCGCAAGGAGATTGTTGAGCGGCAGCCGGCAGGCAGTGTGTGGGAATCGCTGTGACTGCGAGCGGAGCCTGTAAGTAGAATCGCCGTCAGGAACACTGCTGCTGGGAGGGCCTGCAAGGAGGGTGATATGCTGCAGCTGCAGGGGGGGGGAGGGATGATGGGGGAAAGATGTCGCATGGGGGAGGGAAGACGGGGGACACAGCAGCTGCACAGGGGGAAGGGAAGATGGAAAGATGAGGCTTGGTTGGTGGGTGAGGGAGATGCACGGGGGAAAAGGGAGAGATGCAGCAAAGGGGTGGAGGGGTGAGGAAGGGAGAAGTCTTGGCTGTGTATGAGGTGGAGGGGAGGGACACATGCTGCATACAGAGGGGATAGGTGGGGAGGGAGAGAAATGGTAAGCATAGGGGTGGAGAGGAGGCAGAAATGGTGGGTATAGTGGTGGAGGAAGGGCGGAGCAGAGAAAATTTTGTGCCCACCCACTTTGGGCTCAGGCCCACCCAAAACTGGCTGTCTGGCTACGCCACTGCCCCACGGGGTTTCTGCAAACAGTTCAAAACACACAGTTCTGTGGGCCTCAGCTCACAAAAAGGAAAAAAAAAACACTGTAGCTTACTTTCCCCTCCCACACACAAAAGAAGGTTTGTTTTCCCAACAGTTCAAAATCCACAGTGCTTAGTGCCTTAGCACTCAGTTCAGACACCCAGTCTCTTCAAGGAACACAGCCTGAACTCTTTTGGGAAAGAGGAAAAGATCCCAGTCCCACCCTTTCTGGGTCACTCTATTACTTCACTGACCCTCCTCCCGCATGACCTTTCCCCTTTACACTTTCAGCCCAGCTGTGACACCAAGAGTTCACCTGGTTTTTCAGTTTAGCTTTCAAGGCATGAGCCCAGGCAGAAAGGTCCATGGGTTCCTCAGAGCCTGCCTCCTGCTCCTTCTCTCCAGCAGCTTGCCAGTCCATGGGCTCATTCCCCTCCACTCTGGGCGGCTGTTCCTCTCTTACTTGATTATGTTCCAGGTGCCCCTCCCTTGCCTTGTCAGAGCCTCCTCCCGGGGAATGCTGGGGCCAATAATCCCTATACTAGGTTTTTCCCCGGGGTTGCTGGGAAATGTAGTCCTTCTCCCACCTCCATTTTCTAGGGGGCACTACCTTTTCCCTTCTCTCTCTCTCTCCCTGAGGAATGATTAAAGGTAAGGCTCTGCTCTGTCTCCCTTGGCTCTTGAGCCTCCTTCCTTCTCCCCCCTCCACTTCCATTTGTTCAAAACCCTTATGCTCCCCTTCACAGTGCTTATGGAAAAAGGAAGGCTGACAGGTTTCTGGTTATGCAATGTGTGGCAGACTGGAGCAGCCAAATCAAAGTTTTTAGATTACTTATTTAATTCATCAGCCCTCTGTCCCAAAAAAGATTCTCCATGCTCTGAACAACGCTTGATGGGGGTCACTTTCATATTTAGTTACAAACCACATCGATTCAAACTCAGGGCATAGTAGAAAACTGAAAATCCATACCCCACCCCCCCCCCCCCCCCCCCCCCCACCCCCCACCACCACCACCATCAATTAATGTATTTAAAAATTTATAACCCACTCAATCTACCATTCTTGGCAGGGAACACTTGTACATGTATAATAACAGCAAACTGTTAAAACACACACGATATAAAAACACTACATTATAATCCATCCTTCCTCCCTCAACTAATTCATGTATAGTGAATTCCCTGCTCCTGCTTTAATCTGCGGGTAAGGTAATGCAGAAAAAGCTATGTGAATAGGCTTAAATTCATTATATGCACTTAAGGGCCAACCTAATAAGCCATGTGTCAAGAGCTGTACATTGCCGTTTAACACATACATTAAAAACTTTATTCCCAATGCAGCAAACAAATCATATACAAATAATGTGTGCACAAAAAATGTGTGCAAACACAGGAGATCACACCTATCACCATAGAAACATGCAAACTTCCTAGTGCATTGGGCATGCTTTTAGCAGAGGAGTCATATTTTGCATAGTGATTGTACCAGGACATGGGAGGGCATTGAAAACACATACATTCAAATATGCAACTATCAGGTTATAACATTTAGGACTAGATTCAGCAAATAGTGCTCAAAATTCGGTGCCGAAAGAAATCTGTGCTGAATGGTATTCTATAAAAGGGCGGGATGAGCACCCTTTAAAGAATAGTGTGCAGGGCCAGGATCTGCACTCAGCTTTGGGTGCGAGGATTTATACCAAGTGAAAACCAGTGTAAACCCTGGTGTGTAAGTTAGACGTGGATGCCCTGAATTCTATAAAACTGTGAACATCTTTCGTGACTGCCCCTGAACCACCCACGCCCCTCCCATGGCCACACCCTCTTTTGAGTTGCATGCTAAAAGATTTGCAAATGAATCTTTATAGAATAGCGCTTAGCAAGACACCTGCAAATTGTTGCTAGTTAACAGCTCCGAGTGTGCAACTTGGGCATGTGCTCAAATTTGGGTGTGCAATTTGGAGCGCCATATATATAATCTAGGGGTAAATGTGCATATATGGAATGCCAAGTGTATATTCTGCACATAAATATTGTTGGTATGATAATAGGTAAATTTCCATAGCTGAGCACATCGCCCATCATCTCACATCCGCAGCACCTCCCCCTTAATCTCTCATTTGGTCATGTAATCACCTCTGCTCCTCATCCCACTGCCATTTTTCCCCTCATTTTTTTCACAAGATTGCTCACATCGCATTCAAGAAAAAAACGTTGCCGGTAGTTCATGCTGGTACAAGAGAAACCGCTTACTAATGCTAGCCACTGAAAAGTGAGTCTGCATTTAACTCCACCTCAGACCATGTGCTAAACCTTCAATGTAAGAAAACCAGGCATTATACCTTTGAGTCTTGTGTGCACTTCTTTGCATTCAGGTTTAGTAGTCAATAGACATAAATGAACAGTGAGTTGATGTCTAGCATCTCTGCACACAGTGTTCTTGGGTACCCATACACCTCTGAACAAAGGGCAGCGAATTACAGCATAGAAAACTGTGCATAGAACCCACGCTGAGCTGTACACTGAGCCTCCAAAACTTTATTATATCAGTCTCTTCATTTGCTCTTCTAACCCAAATCCATTTTATAAACTGTTCTACTGCAGCCAGGGGCAAAAGAACACCTTTTTGGTTGGAGAGGCCAAACCAATCTCCAGTCTTGCTCCCTAGTTGCTGATGTTGTGTTGGGCAAAATATTGGTCAGATACAGAGGAGAGGGAATCCAAAGGCAGAGAAGGGAAAAAAAAAAAAAAGCACATGGAGCCTTCAAAATGGAGAGCGTCTCAGCTACACTTTATTAGTATAAACCCAACACAATCCGCATTTCGGCAACAATGCCTGCGTCAGGGGTCTGGACGCTGTCCCAGTGGACCACCTCTTTCCATTGGGTGTCTGCAGCGATTAAACACAGTTGTATAATGAAAGTGATATTTTAATCATGGGCCAACTAGAGAGGTTTGTATGAAGAGCAACCATCTACGGTGTCAGCCCACTCCTATTACTCCAGAAGCAACGGAAATGAGCTCCTCCATGGTTGTATCACTAGAAGGGAACCAGCTGGATGGTCACAACAGAGAGGGACCTTCCCCTAGCAGTCTAGGCCCTATTGAGTCACTTAGTGGTGGCAAATTTTCAAATCCTCTAATCTAGCTAACTCCTAAGTTAATCAGATAGCATTGTGAAAACTTCCCTACATATGTTCATCATTACAATAAAAACACTGGAAATGTTGATAAGAAAGCTATATTACAGAAAATCTAAGCAGTAGTTTCTGTGTGATAAATAATTTTAATTGTAAGCCCTACAACAGTATTATGATTAAACAGGTCATGCCAGGAAAAAGACTAGCAATTGTCATCACTTGAACTAAAATAAATCCAATGATTTTCACATCAAAAAGCAAAATCTTAAGCAAAGTTCTATTTCATGGCCTTAAGTCACCAAAGTGGCTAAAGACTTTACCCTTCCACTCAGTGTTAAGAGCTGGTCAACAAGCGACAGCTTCAGTAATTAATTTTCCATTTACATCCAATGTATCCTCAACCAAATATTTCATCGAAGCAGGCGGGCTGCTGCACTTAAAAGTTCATCTAAATAGCGAGAGCAGTAATTCAAAGGCTGTAATGAAAATCAAATCAAGCCATTTTCTTAATTGGTGCTTATAAGGGTCGTTTTAGCTGTTACTGTTCAGCTATTTGCTGTCTTGTCTCAGTGCAGCAGTTCTAAAGCTCCCCTCGCCGATGAGATTACTTAACACCAGCAAAATCAGCAGAGCTCATTCTATCTCTCAGAGTGCTCAGTTCTGCATGTGCTTTGTTCTCCTCACGTTCATAGAAAGTGCTGGTCTTTAGTCTTCAAAAATGATGAGCAAGAAATACACCAAGATCAAACAATAATTACCCAACAAGCAAAATTAGCTTCTGGTCAGTAAAGGCCAGATGTACTAACTATCCCCTGTCCCCACCATAGACATGATTCCATGAAGAAGGTGCTGGCATTTACACAGAAAATATATGCGTAAATGACCTTAACATGAACATATACATGAGTATGTATGCACATACATGTGTAAATGCCAATTATCTGGCTATGTATGTGTATTTTGCAGGTGGGCGGGGTACACACTGCACAGGTAACTTGTAGTTTTCAATAAGTTACACGCACAACTCCCAAATCTAGGTGCAAGCATTTACACCAGTTCTATGGCTGGCGTTAAGTGCTTGCACCCCATCACATATGTGCATATATGCTCGGTTATGATAGCATTTTATCAAAGGAAAGCAGGTGCCTAATTTTCTTTATTGAATAGGCTCCACAAGGGCATCTCGTTACACAATTGCCTTCGAAATGAGAGAAACTCTTACATATATCTGGCCATAAATGTTCAATGGTGCAGTGATAAACTAGGAGGCGAAGTCAAAGGTATTAGAGATGTCTTCTACGCAGGTTAATAGTGCAGATGTAAGCCATCTGCTTTCCAAAAGACATTTTTAAATTATTCTACTATCATAATGGCATAAACCATTATTTAGACAATGTGCTCCTTCAACACTGACTTTGCATATAAAAACAATCATGTAATACAGTTACGGTTAATTCATTTATAGTCTGCTAGTACCAATCAAATAGTTCACAGCGGTACATCAAAGATACTAGATCCAAATAGATCCCGGAAGTAACAGAATAATCAACATCACTAATTAATATCAAATATTTATATCAGATACAGACACTCTCAAAGACTAGCATAGATTAACAAATTACTTCCTGATTATGTGTAACACAAATAATTTGAGTGGGACAGAACTCCATAGGCTAGCTACCTGATGATATGCAAAAAGATGGGTAAACAATTTCTTTGACACAATCCCTCAGGGGCTATGGAAAGGAGAATAGAGAGAGATTTCAAATATTATAAAATTGTCACAATTTTGAAAAAGAAACAAGAGTAATCATATATTGGGGTATTGTCAAGCCATATATAATCTTAAATATCATACAACCCAATTTAAACAACACCCTAGCTTCAACCGGAAGCCAATGAATCTTTAACAAATGATGTAATTTGATCTGATTTTTAAGTGAAAAGATTAATCGTACAGCCGTATTTTGAACAGTTTGAATCCTTCTCAATATGCCACATGACATTCTTTATGAGCACATAGGGTTATACAACATTAACATGTTTAGAATGTCACTGAATACACACGTTGCTAGTGGAGACAAATTATTTTTCTACAGGAGAATAACGCCTTAGCCAGCCAGTTCTTCACTGCAAGGCTCAGGGGCCATTGTGGTCCCCTACACCCTAAGTGTGTCCCCCTGACTCTTTCCCCAATTCACAATCTCCACTCATGTTTTCCTCAGACTTATTCCTGGCATACCTCCATAACCATTAGTCTATTTAATAATCAGCTCATCTGAGGTATGAGCTGTCCAAAATTACACACTATTCTGGCAAGACAGGAGGAGCACCATGCAGACCAAGCTTACTGCAAGCTGTGTAGTGCTAGAAAAAAATAGAAAAGATGCTCAAAGACTGCGCCACAAACAAACCAACAAAGAAAAGCAGAAGTGTCCCCCAAATAACAAATCAGAGCAAGATAAACAAAAAAGAAACAGGGGGTAGACCAATGTAGTTCCAATACGGAGAATTTGTTTGGCAAAAAATCAACTATGTTTAACACCACTAATGACTCTAACTCGACGCAGTTCTGCATTTTGGCGCCTCATGTGCCTGCTTCAGGAGTCAATAAATTTCATGCCAGTTGGAGTGATGAATCACAGTTTTTAAAAAAACATCAAACATCCAACAATGCAGCACCAACGAGAAAACACTTTAAATCACAGCTACACAGAATGTAGAAGAGCAAGTCGTTACGGACAAGCATGAAATTTATTGACTCCTGAAGCAGGCAGAGTATAATCAATACATAAAATCAGGACCACTGTCTGAAAAGAACTCCAGACTGCTAACTCCAGACTCCGTTCCTTTTATCTTGCTGCACCATATGCCTGGAATAGACTTCCTGAGCCGGTACGTCAAGCTCCATCTCTGGCCGTCTTCAAATCTAAGCTAAAAGCCCACCTTTTCGATGCTGCTTTTAACTCCTACCCCTTATTTTATCATCCTCACTTTAATATTCCCTTATCTCTTGTTTGTTCTGTCTGTCTGTCTGTCCAAATTAGATTGTAAGCTCTGTCGAGCAGGGACTGTCTCTTCATGTTCAAGTGTACAGCGCTGCGTACGTCTAGTAGCGCTTTAGAAATGATAAGTAGTAGTAGTAACTCCAATCATTAAAAAGAAAGAAAAGAAAAAAAAGCATTGCTGAGTTACTAGCTACATGTGACGTGAAAGAGGCTATAAGAGTCAAGGAACGGAAAAAGGAACTGAATGACGAAAATAAGAAGCAACATAAGCACTCTCAAGCTAGATGCAAAGCATTGATAGCGAAGGCTAAAAGAGAATATGAAGAAAAACTTGCCGCGGAGACAAAAAAAACTCATAGTAACACTTTTTTCAGGTACATCAGAAGCAGAAAGTCTGTGAGGGAATCTGTGGGACTGTTAGATCATCAAGAAGTAAAAAGGACACTCAGGGAGGACAAGGCCACAGCAGACACACTGAATGAATTCTTTGCTTCGGACTTTACGGAACATGTAAGAGATCTACCTGTACCGGAAATGGTTTTCAAGGGTACGGATGCAGAGGAACTGAAAAATCTCGGTGAACCTGGAAGACATACTGAGCCAAATCGACAAGTTAAAAAGTGATAAATCATCTGGACCAGATGGTATACACCCCAGGATACTGAAAGAACTCAAACATGAAATTGTTGATCTGCTGTTAGTGATCTCTAACCTGCAGTTAAAATCGTCTGTAACACCTAAAGATTGGAGAGTGGACAATATAACACCAATTTTTAAAAAGGGTTCTAGTGCTGGGCAAAATTTTGGAAACTATTATAAAGAATAAAATTACGGAACACATAGATAAACATGGTTTAATGGGACAGAGTCAGCATGGGTTCAGCCAAAGAAATCTTGCTTTACAAATGTTTCATTTCTTTGAAGGCGTGAATAAACATGTGGATAAAGGTGAACAGTTTGAAGTAGTGTAACTAGATTTTCAGAAAGCTTTTGACAAAGTTCCTCATGAGAGACTCCTGAGAAAATTAAAAAGTCATGGGATAGGAGGCAATGTCCTGTGGATTAGGAATTGGTTATTGGATAGAAAACAGAGGGTAGGGTTAAATGGCCATTTTTCTCAATGGAGGAGGGTAAATACAGTGGTGGAAATAAGTATTTGATCCCTTGCTGATTTTGTAAGTTTGCCCACTGACAAAGACATGAGCAGCCCATAATTGAAGGGTAGGTTATTGGTAACAGTGAGAGATAGCACATCACAAATTAAATCCGGAAAATCACATTGTGGAAAGTATATGAATTTATTTGCATTCTGCAGAGGGAAATAAGTATTTAATCCCTCTGGCAAACAAGACCTAATACTTGGTGGCAAAACCCTTGTTGGCAAGCACAGCGGTCAGACGTCTTCTGTAGTTGATGATGAGGTTTGCACACATGTCAGGAGGAATTTTGGTCCACTCCTCTTTGCAGATCATCTCTAAATCATTAAGAGTTCTGGGCTGTCGCTTGGCAACTCGCAGCTTCAGCTCCCTCCATAAGTTTTCAATGGGATTAAGGTCTGGTGACTGGCTAGGCCACTCCATGACCCTAATGTGCTTCTTCCTGAGCCACTCCTTTGTTGCCTTGGCTGTATGTTTTGGGTCATTGTCGTGCTGGAAGACCCAGCCACGACCCATTTTTAAGGCCCTGGCGGAGGGAAGGAGGTTGTCACTCAGAATTGTACGGTACATGGCCCCATCCATTCTCCCATTGATGCGGTGAAGCAGTCCTGTGCCCTTAGCAGAGAAACACCCCCAAAACATAACATTTCCACCTCCATGCTTGACAGTGGGGACGGTGTTCTTTGGGTCATAGGCAGCATTTCTCTTCCTCCAAACACGGCGAGTTGAGTTCATGCCAAAGAGCTCAATTTTTGTCTCATCTGACCACAGCACCTTCTCCCAATCACTCTCGGCATCATCCAGGTGTTCACTGGCAAACTTCAGACGGGCCGTCACATGTGCCTTCCGGAGCAGGGGGACCTTGCGGGCACTGCAGGATTGCAATCCGTTATGTCGTAATGTGTTACCAATGGTTTTCGTGGTGACAGTGGTCCCAGCTGCCTTGAGATCATTGACAAGTTCCCCCCTTGTAGTTGTAGGCTGATTTCTAACCTTCCTCATAATCAAGGATACCCCACGAGGTGAGATTTTGCGTGGAGCCCCAGATCTTTGTCGATTGACAGTCATTTTGTACTTCTTCCATTTTCTTACTATGGCACCAACAGTTGTCTCCTTCTCGCCCAGCGTCTTACTGATGGTTTTGTAGCCCATTCCAGCCTTGTGCAGGTGTATGATCTTGTCCCTGACATCCTTAGACAGCTCCTTGCTCTTGGCCATTTTGTAGAGGTTAGAGTCTGACTGATTCACTGAGTCTGTGGACAGGTGTCTTTCATACAGGTGACCATTGCCGACAGCTGTCTGTCATGCAGGTAACGAGTTGATTTGGAGCATCTACCTGGTCTGTAGGGGCCAGATCTCTTACTGGTTGGTGGGGGATCAAATACTTATTTCCCTCTGCAGAATGCAAATAAATTCATATACTTTCCACAATGTGATTTTCCGGATTTAATTTGTGATGTGCTATCTCTCACTGTTACCAATAACCTACCCTTCAATTATGGGCTGCTCATGTCTTTGTCAGTGGGCAAACTTACAAAATCAGCAAGGGATCAAATACTTATTTCCACCACTGTAAGTGGAGAGCTAAAGGGATCTGTACTGGGACCAGTGCTATTCAACATATTTATAAATGATATGGAAATTGGACCAACGAGTAAGGTGATTAAGGTTAAGGGAAGGAAGAACTGAAGCCCCAGCATACACCTTTACTGAACACTTCTAGCTACCCTACTTTGATTTGTACCTGTGCTCTTCACTACTACTACTACTACTACTATTTAGCATTTCTATAGGGCACAGACCGTATAAGTCTGCCCAGCGTTATCCCCGCCTCCCAACCACCGGCTCTGGCACAGACCGTATAAGTCTGCCTAGCACTATCCTCACCACCCAACCACCAGCCCTGCCTCCCAACCACCGGCTCTGGCACAGACCGTACAAGTCTGCCTAGCACTATCCCCGCCTCCCTACCACCAGCCCCGCCTCCCGATCTTGACTAAGCTCCTAAGGAATGGATCCTCAGGAGCTTAGTCAAGATCGGGAGGCGGGGCTGGTGGTTGGGAGGCGGGGATAGTGCTGGGCAGACTTATACGGTTTGTGCCAGAGCCGGTGGTGGGAAGCGGGACAGGTGGTTGGGAGGCGAGGATAGTGCTGGGCAGACTTATACGGTCTGTGCCAGAGCCGGTGGTTGAGAGGTGGGGAATAGTGCTGGGCAGACTTATACGGTCTGTGCCCTGAAGAGCACAGGTACAAATCAAAGTAGGGTATACACAAAAAGTAGCAAATATGAGTTATCTTGTTGGGCAGACTGGATGGACCGTGCAGGTCTTTTTCTGCCGTCATCTACTATGTTACTGTGATCTGGCAGAGGTTGGATTTGGTGGACCACTTGCCTTGTTTTCTCACTCAGTGGTCTTCTGTGATTGTGAAGTGCATGCGGTGTAGACTGTAGAGGCAGTAAAAGATAATAAACTGGAGCAAAACCCTCACATACCAGCTGCAGAAAAATGAGATTTGAAAGCAGAGGAACCCGCAGATCTGGCTTTCACACCGTCCCCTAGTACACGACCCAGAGATGAGGATCGAACCCAGCACCCAAGAGTAATGGCGACCCAAGCTGCTAAACAACACGAATCTTGCTAAACACCTCGACTCCTCCTTTTGCCACTGAAGCCCAGGACATCACCCCGAACATCTAACTGTGAGTAACCTACCATCCCAAACTGACACCAAAATGAATACAATCAAAATACTCCTAACAATCTACTCCCTTCTCACTGATCCACTTAACACTATCCATCCCACTTACAGAAAATATCATCATACCCACCTTACAAAATCACCAAAAGCTAATCAAACACTCCACACTTCACCAAACTGACACCCATCAAATTAAAAGAACTCTATCTAAATACGGACAATACCAACAAAAAGGAAGGAAAGACCACAACAAACACACACCACCCAATGAACGACAACTAATAAAAATCCACATATCATGAAACCTAGCAGCCCCATACCAAAATATCCAAGTGGGCTACATTAATGCTAGGTTCGTAGTTAACAAAACAACAACAATATCAGACTGGATCAGCTCAGAAAACCTCGATCTTATCTTCATCAACGAACCATGGATCCACGATCAAAAGGACCCCATAATCCTTGAACTATGCCCTCCAGGCTACAAAATCACTCACTGGACCAGAACGGAAAAGAAAGGAGGAGGCACATCAATAATTGATCGAACCCAATTCACCACCAAAACCATTGCTGAATCCATAACACCACAACTAGAAATTGCATCATTCAGAATCCATAACAAATCCCTGATTGATCATCTGAACTGCATCCTATTCTACAGACCACCCGGTAACTGGAACGAAAGCCAGCCTACTTTCAAGGACTTCATCTCAAACACTTGTGTAAACAGCACCAACACATTAATACTAGGCGACATAAACCTGTACCTAGAAGACCCCAACTCCACCAACGCACGTGAATGCAAAGACTTCCTACAGTTCTGGGATCCCAAGTGGCCTCACATGCAAGCTACCCACATCGTACACTACACCTCCTATCACAAAAACTGTCCACAGATTATAACCTATTAATAACAGACATCAAATGGACAGAAATACCTTGCACCGACCACTACAAAATGAACCTATCCCTAGGCTGGCAGAAGAAGGGACTAAACCATACACCAGCACACACACAACCTACACCACGAGAGGGCAAATAGACCCACAAGTATTCTGGCAACTGATATATGACAACGAATGGAAAACACTACCTTAACCATTGGGAGAACAGATGCAGAAGAGTACTAAATGAAATAGCACCCTTAAAGACAAGAATATCAAGAAGACAAAACTCAATACCATGGTTAACGATGAATTAAAAAAAAACTCAAAGCACAATCCAGGAAACTTGAACGAGCATGGAAAAAAACAAAAGATGAACATACGCTCAATGCATGGAAACAAGGACACAGAAAATACAAATACATAATAAGACAAACCAAAAGGTTCTATTACAAAACTAAAGTAGGACCGCACTACAAAGATATGAAGAAACTATTCCAACTCGTAAATAAGTTACTAGACACCATCCCTCTCACCACAACCAACACAGACATCCCACCTGCAGACAAACTTGCTAACTACTTTAACCAAAAAATAATAAACCTACGCAGCACACTTCCTCAGCACAACACTGACATCGAAAACTTCTTCAACGACCTGGACCAAATCCCTGGTGGATGCCCAGCTGACCGTTTCTGGTCAACATTTACTCTCCTCACCACTGAATCAGTTACAAAAACGACTCATTGCAAACTGGACATATGTCTCAGTCATCTACTCAAATCCGCCCCTGACCGTTTCATTGCAGACCTCACATCCCACCTAAACTTCATGCTACAACAAGGTCTCTTCCCCGAGGAATATGGCAACATCCTACTCACCCCAATACCAAAAGACGGCAAGAAAAACACAAACGATGTAACCAATTACCGCCCAGTTGCATCTATACCACTAGTAGTCAAACTGATGGAGAGCTTGGTGACCAAACAGCTTATGGAATACATGGACAAGTTCTCAATACTACACGACTCACAGTCAGGGTTCCACCTCCACCACAGTACTGAAACTGTCCTAGTCACGCTCCTGGCCAAATTCAAGCAGGAAATAGCCACAGGTAAAAGTATACTTCTCCTCCAATTCGACATGTCAAGCGCATTCAACATGGTAAACCACAATATACTACTAAGACTCCTTGGCCACTTCGGGATTGATGGAAATGTACTTAACTGGATAAAGGGTTTTCTAACCACCAGAACTTACCGAGTAAAATCAAACTCAAACATATCACCACCATGGAAAGCTACCTGTAGAGTACCTCAAGGATCACCATTATCACCAATACTCTTTAAAATGATGATGATCCCACTTGCAAAGTCCCTATCCAACCGAGGCCTCAACCCATTCACCTATGACGTCACAATCTACATTCCCTTCAGTCATGACTTGACAGAAATAACCAATGAAATCAATGACGGCCTGAACATCATGAGCTCCTGGGCAAATTCATTCCAACTGAAACTGAACACTGAAAAAACACACTGCCCCATCCTCTCATCTCAACATAACAAGTACAAACCCACTACCATAAACACCCTAGAACACACCCTCCCTACCTCAGATAGCCTAAAAATACTCGGCGTCACAATTGACCGCAATCTTACCCTTGAGAGCCAAGTAAACTCCGTAATAAAGAAAATGTTCTATTCAATGTGGAAACTTAAACAAATAAAACCTTTCTTCCCGAGGGAAATCTTTCAAAACCTAATACAATCAATGGTCCTAAGCCATGCAGATTACTGCAACGCAATCTATGCAGGATGTAAAGAACAACTCGCAAAAAAAACTCCAGACCGCCCAAAACACAGCTGCCAGGCTGATATTTGGTAAATCACGTTTTGAAAGTGCTAAACCCCTCCAAGAAAAGTTGCACTGGCTCCTAATCAAAGAATGTATCATCTTCAAAATCTGCACCTTTGTCCACAAAATTATCTACGGCGTAGTCCCAGGATACATGACAGACCTCACAGATCTACCAACCAGAAACAGAATCGGACCATCACGATCATACCTAAACTTACATTACCCAAATTGCAAAAGACTTAAATACAAAACAACTTACGCATCCAGCTTCTCCTATGTAAGCGCACAACTATGGAGTGGACTCCCAAAAGCTGTAAAAATAATTCATGACCATCTAAACTTCAGAAAATCACTAAAAACCAACCTCTTCCCAGCAACACAGCAGACACAGCAGAACCAATGATTGTAATGGACAATATACAATCTTCATCCCCTTCGACCTTCAAGGTGCCTGGCACACACCTACCTCATTCAACCACAATACAACCTTGTATTTGTTATCAACCGACTGGTGAATGCCTTTACGGTATTATGTAAGCCACATTGAGCCTGCAAATAGGTGGGGAAATGTGGGGTACAAATGTAACAAAAAAAATAAATTACATTTGCAGATGACACAAAACTATTCAAAGCTGTCAAAACACATGTTGATTGTGAACAATTGCAGGAAGACCTTAGGAAACTGGAAGACTGGGCATTCAAATGTCAGGTGAAATTTAATATGGACAAATTTAAAGTGATACACATCGGGAAGAATAATCTGAATCATAATTACCTGATGCTAGAGTCTACCTTAGGAGGCAGCACTCAAGAAAAAGATCTAGTTGTCACTGTAGCAATACACTGAAATCTTCTGCTCAGTGTGCAGCAGTGGCCAAAAAAGCAAACAAGATGCTAGAAAAGGAATGCAAAATAAGACCAAGAATATGCCTCTGTATTGCTCTATGGTACGACCTCACTTTGAGTACTGCATTCACCATATCTCAAAAACTATATACAGCAGAATTAGAAAAGGTTCAAAGAAGAGTGACCAAGATGATACAGAGGATGAGGAAAGGCTAAAGAGGTTAGGGCTCTTCAGCCTAGAAAACAGACAGCTGAGGAGAGATATGATTGAGGTCTACAAAATCCTTGAGTGGTGGAGAACAAGTAAAAGTGAATCGATTTTTCACTCTTTCAAAAGGTACAAGGCCAGAGGACACTCAATGAAATTACATGGAAATACTTTAAAACAAATAGGAGAAAAAAGTTTTTCACTCAAAGAATAGTTAAGCTCTGGAACTCATTGCCGGAGGATGTGGTAATGACGGTTAGCATATCTGGGTTTTAAAAAAGTTTGGACAAGTTCCTGAAGGAAAACTCCAGAGTCTGTTATTAAGATGGACATGGGGGAAGCCACCGCTTGCCCCGGGATTGGTAGCAAGCCGCACTGAGCCTGCCATGAGTGGGAAAGCGCGGGGTACAAATGTAACAAAAATTTAAAAAATAAATAAAATAATTGGGTTTCTGCTGTCCACTGTTGGAAGCAGGATATTGGGGCTAGATGGACCATTGGTCTGGCCCAGTATGGTTATTGTCATGTTCTTAAGTAGAGATGTAAAGACAAGTGAAAAGATTTTTTTCAGGTATGTTGGAGAAAAAGAGGAGTAGCAAAAATGAAACTAAGACTGAAAGATGCTGAGACTGCTATGTAGAGTGTGATGAGGAAAAGCAAACATAATAAACAAATACTTCTGTTCTGTGTTCATAGACTGTCCTTCTCAGATTTGTTCATTTATTAATCTTCTACTGTCCTCTTTCACTCTCTAGTTCCAAATGGGACCTGATCTACTAATCCCTGGTAAATGCCGCTACAAATTATTCTAATCTACTTGTTGTAGGCGATTTTAACCTTCAAATAGATGATAACTATCCTAGAATATCTAGATTTCTATCCTTTCTGGAGCAACACATTGCAAAGGTCCCTCATGTCACAGGTCACGTTCTGGCCTTAGTTGTCTCTAAACTTCCATCTTTATTTTATCTAGATAACTTTCACTCTACTCCCACGTCATGGTCTAATCATTATTTGCAATCTTTCTCACTTTTTTGGAATCAATTTTATTCCCTACTCATCAGTCTGGCTATTGGACCAGGCAGCTTCACTACCTGGATCCCCTGTCACTTTCTTCTTTCTTTGAGTTTTCTCCACAAATTTTTCTTCTCTATCATTAGTTGAACAACCCCAATGTTAGGAGTCTGTGCTCTGGCATAAACTAGATATCATAGCCCCTCTATCCTTTTCAAAACATTCCAATCCACGTAAACAACCTTGGTATCATATGGGCCTTCAACTTCTAAAGTATCAAGTACATAGGGCAGAAAAACATTAAAAGAAAGAAAGATCTCTAAATGCTCTTAAATACTGTAAATGTTGTCAGAAGTTTTATAACTCTCAAGAAGGGCTAAAAGGACCTATTACTCTAATCTCATGTCCAAATCTTCAAACTACCCTAAACAGTTGTTTCACATATTCACTAAAATTACTTCTACCTCTGACATGCATTGGTTACCCACCATTTAAAGAATAAAGTTTAAGATACTGGTCTTAGCCCACAAAGCTCTACATGCTAGCCTTCCGGGTTACCTGGCTTCACACATTATTCATATGTTCCAACACAATTTTTGTGATCTATCAACGATCACAGGTTAGTTCTTCCCATACCTGCCAGAGCAAACTGGGAGAACACTAGTGCTTTCCTCTTTTTAGCTCCTGCCCTTTGGAATAATCTCCCTTTAGCAATTGGCTCAGAGCATAACCTGACCAGTTTTAAAGTGGCCTTGAAAACAAATTTTTATACTATTGCCTTCGGGAAACTGCCGGGCACCAAGATGAGAGATAGGCTTAAATGAAATTTTGATGACATCCGATTATCCTACCACAGAGTGCTACAATTCCTTTTGTTAATGTATGGTTCTTGGAGTGACTGTTTTTCCTATGTAATTTTGGAGATCTTTTTCTTTAATGTATATTTTGTTGTATGTAAACCTCCTTGACTTGCATAGCAAATTATCATTTATCAAATTTAATATACTGGCTTCATTGCGGGCAAATTAAAGCGATTTACAATAAAATCTATTAAAAAGTAATAAAACATAAGACATAAAGGAATGCCAATTGCAGATAGGAAACACTGATGGACTTTAGCTATTAAACACTAACTAATTTATACAAAGATCAGTTTCAAAAACATACACCCACTCCATTGAGAAAGCTAAATGGTCAAACATACAGACACAATTCAGACAACACAGGCAATCACACAACTGAAATCCAGCTCTAACCCACAAAGCATAAAAAGATGAATAGAATATTTCAAGTTGAAGGTCCTGTGGCAACGAGTTCTACAAAGCTGGCAAAATAAAGTAGAACGCACTAGATCTTGTGGATTTCCCATTTGGCCTTCAAAGTGTGTGGGAGGACTAATCTGTTATCTTGAAGAGAGCATAAGGCACGAGACGGTGTGTATTGGATCACTAGTGAGGAACGGTAAGCAGGAGAACCAGTGTGAAGAACCTTGTGAGTTAATGTAAGAATTTTGAATTTGACCGTAAATTCAATAGGTAGCCAATGAAGCTGCTGAAGGAGGGGTGACACATGATCAAAGTGGGATGGTCAGCAAATTATTCATACTGCAGTGTTTTGCAACGTTTGTAGGCAGTATATTAAGTTCCAGAATAAACAAACATAATGGAGTAGATACTGCACCATTCACAGGTGTTTATAAACAACTAAAAAAACTGAAAGTGGTCAAAGCCATTAGGACAGATTAAATACATCCCAGGATATTGAGTGAGTTCAGAGAGGTTCTGATGGTCCTCTTAAAGATTTGTTTAATAAATCCTTGGTGATGGGAGAAGTTCCATAGATATGGTCCCTCTTCACAAAAAAGGTGACAGAAAAGAAGTGGTAAACTGCAGATCAGTAAGCCTCACTTTGATGGGTGGAAAAGTAATGGAGGAAGGATACTGACCTTTCTAGAATCCAATGGGTTGCAAGATCAAAGGCAACAAATCTCAGCTCTTGAACTCCTCAATCATGGTTGAAATAACCATGATGACATTTTAAAAAGTAGAGTTTCTTTTTCCTAATACTCCTTGTGGCGAGGAACCACGGCCCTTAAACCATCTTGGCAAGAAGGTGTTCCAGGGGGCTATGCTTTCAATAGGCCTTGCAGCTCATCATCTTTATATGCCACAATGTATGCATACCATTTTTCAAAAATACAAATATTCTTGTCCAGCCTCTCTGAACAGGCTCTGACACAGCTAACAGCTATGCTAGCAGAGGCTAATGAGTGCTGAGGAACAGTTCACATATTCCTTCAGCGCTGGGAACAGATCACCATGGAGTCATGGGTTCTCAGCATACTAAGGACTGGTTACCAGCTGAAATTCCTCACCCAACCCCTCCTTCCTGTACACATTAATTGATTTGATTTGCTTACTTTATTTTTTATCTATTAGATTGTAAGCTCTTTGAGCAGGAACTGTCTTTCTTCTGTGTTTGTGCAGCGCTGCGTACGCCTTGTAGCGCTATAGAAATGCTAAATAGTAGTAGTAGTAGTAGGTCAGTCTCCACAGTGAGCTTATCTCCCCAGGCACACACTTGCCTGCTTCAGGACGAAGTTGATCTCCTCTGCTCAAATGAACTACAGCAGGTCCCACCACAGGAAAGAAAACAGACTTTTACTGCAAGTATGTCCTGATTTTCAAAAGGAACTGAGGCTTGCACCTCCAAATTGGACTTCAATTACCTCAAACTCCTTCTTTACAAAGATAAACACTCTTTCCTCTATCTTGAGATTCCTCAACAAAGGAGACTAGCTGTGTACACATTGGATCTCAAAGATGGTTACACACATATCCCAATCCATCCTTCTTGCATAAAGTATCTCCAACCTCATATAGCTAGCTTAATTTTACATACGGCTCATAGGGTTGGGGAACTGGATGTTCCAAATTTTATACTTTACCACTCAGCTGCCTAGGCCAGGGCAGTGGTGGAGTGGGTTTGAAACTGAGACTCTTGGCTTGAGTAATGGCTGATGGGCCCTTTACCACTGTCCTACCTGATTTGGCTCCTTCCTCATAGTTGGTTATTGAAGGATCAGTGTTCTCAAGCATCTCTTGTTGCTTTACGAGCTTGGGATCATTATGTGCATTGATCCTCATTTTTATATATCTAGGCATATTCAGTTTAAACCTCAATATTGCTCCTGGGTCCTTATCATATTTGGAAGTTGTAGGGATTCTTTGGGACAATTTTTTTTTTTTTTGAAGATGAGGATTTGATATATTTTGCCACTTTGTCTCACACTTATTCCTTATCTATGCCTACATGCAGTTAGTGTATTATCAAACTAATAATTGTATTAGTGATTTGGTCTTGTGGGACCCAGCTTTTTTGCAGGATTTCTGTTTCTTATAGACCCATAGTGAACCAGTTCCATCTGCTAAAAAGGCTTGCAATAGATCCTCCATGAAGACTACCGTTGTTACTGAAAAAAGCTGTCTTCACCATCCCAATCTCAAATCATTAGCCCTCACAGCAGGGAAAATGAGCAGCCCTTAGTCTTTGTCTAGAATTACAAGAGCCGATTCAGGATATGCTAGTTGTTACAAGAAATCCATCTATCAGATGAACCTACACTTTAAATTGGAAAAGGTCTTCCTTCTTGTGTTTCCTGAATGGCCAGTAGCCCATTCAGTTGCCCCTTAACACTGTCTTTTGCAACTTCTGTCATTTCTATCACCTGGGACTCCAAGCACTTTCCATCAGAGTATATCTCAGCTAGCCTATCGAGCTCCAGTTAATAAGCTTACGGCTTCTCAATATCTTATTTCTTGGGTTTATGAAAGGGCTTTTCCATGTCAAACCACCGCTGCGGAAGCCTCCTGTGCCATGACACCTCATCATTATGACATACTGCCGTTCAGGATGCAAATCAAAGCAGTTTACATATCCAATTAATATCAACAGTGAGGAAAGGAACTACAGTGTGTCACCAGGAAAGTAGAAAGAAAGAAAAAAGAATGGGGGAAATAGATAAAGATTGAATGGAAGCTGCAGGCTACCTCAAACATATTAGGAGACAGCAGCAGCATCATTTATGAAGTCACTATTTGAACCAAAGGAGTTTGCTTCACTTATATATATCTATGTAACTATATCTATATAACTAACTTGTTAGTCCCACACACACAAGGAATGACACCAGATGCCCATACTATAGCAGGACATGTTTATCCACTCCTACCCTAGCTAGAATAATATTCAGGAACCTTTCTGAACTCATTTGCAACTTTCTTTAAATTGGTACCTTATTTTTTTCTCTCACCTATCTATATGTTCCGTCTTTGCTTACACCCTGTGCTATTAAAATATTTTATTGCGTATTGTGTTGGCAATGCAATGTAGCACAGTGAAAGTGGAAAGCCAGAATCATTAGTAGTTATGTAGCATACTATGAGGCATATTTTCAAAGCACTTTGGGAGGCTAAGTTCCATAGGTTTCTATGGAACTTTGGGAGGCTAAGTGCTTTGAAAATGAGCCTCATTGTCATACTTTGTACTATTGTTTCAATATTTTTACTGCAGTAATTGTCTATTGCTTATGTTTGAATTATTCTTGCTGTAACACCACCTTGAGTGAATTCCTTAAAAAAGGTGGTAAATACATCCTAATAAATAAATACCACCTAGAAGTTTTCCAGGCTAGAACAATAAATGAACTTCAAGCCCTAGTGATATGTGAAGCATACTCTAAGTTTCATTATAGGAAGCTGCTTCTTCAGATTCATGAAAAGTGATCACACATTTCTATTAAGGCTGCATTTTGATTAAAATTTTCAATCATGATTAATTGTGTGATTAAAGGTGGGACATAGCCAGCAGTCCGTTGGGAGGGGAGCATGCATTTCCTCTCACTCCATATCCCCCTACATTAGATATCATACCTTCGCCGGTGAGGATGCCGAAGCCCTGCCAGTTGAAGAAATCCACTGCCAAAGCGGCCCCCTTTCTCCTTATGCTGCCTCAGAAGCGAGAAAGTCAGCGGGGTGCCTCCAGCCACCGATGCCGGCATGCCCCGAGCATGCTCAGTTCATGCACGAACTGAGCATGCTTGGGAAGTGCAAGTGTTGTGGCTGGAGGCACCTCGCTGACTTCCTTGCTCCCAAGGCAGTACGAGGATGAAGGGGGTGACTCAAGCAGCAGATTTCTTCAGTTGATGGGGCTTCAGCTACCCCACCAGCCATTGAACAGGTACTGTAGCTTTGGAGGGGGCCTCAGCCCATTCTCTCCTTCTCTCATATGTGCCCCCTCCCCCGTGCCATCACCCACTTTTCTCTCTCATGTGCCTCCTGTGTCTTCACCAATTCTCTCTCACTCTGTATCTCTCTCTAATGTGCATGCCTCATCTCCCCTCCCACGGTTCTCCCTTGATGTCCTCCCCCACCTGCCCACATAGTCAGTTCAGCATCTCTCCCTTCCCTCCCAGACCGCCAGTAGCTCTCTCTCTCCCCCTTCCCCTCCCCCTCCCAGTTTACCTTTTTTTTGTTTCAGTAAATCTTCGCCCTGCAGCAGCAGCGGTACTGAAACACTCCCTTGGCCTGCATTGGGCCTTTCCTTCTGACCCGTCCTGCCCCCTTCTGAAAACAGGAAGCTGAAGCAGAAGGGGAAGGGTCAGAGGGAAAGGCCTAGTGCAGGCCGAGGCAGCGGTTCCATACCATACTGAAAAAAAAGTAAACCAGGAGGGGAGGGAAGAGAGAGATGCCGCACTGACCATGCATACATGTGGGCGAGCAGGGGAGGGAGGGTAGTTCACCACTAATCACAATGAACTTTTTTAATTGCGGTTAATAGTGCGTTAATTGAGGCGTTAGACACGTAGCCCTAATTTCTATGTAAACAAGGAAACAGTGTTTCTTGCTTTTTATCTAAAGCTTCATAAAAATCCACATAAGAAAACCCTCCATACTCTGGACTATTATACAGAATCTCATTTGCTACCTTGAAAGAACTGAATCTAACAGAAAGTCCACACAGCTGTCTGTCTCCTTTGAACCCAACAAAATTTACATTCCAGTCATCAAATGAAATCTAGCAAATGGCTAGCACCCTGCATCCAATTCTGTTATGAAAAACAGGTGCTCCTCAAGCAATTCAAGCGAAATCTCATCAGATCAGAGCCATTGCAGCGACTGTGGCATCCCTGAAGTCTGCATTGCTGGTCTTCACTTCATACCTTTACTTCACACTACTGCTTAGACCTGTCCACACTAAGAGACAGTTCCTTTGGTCATGTTGTGTTGGCCAATCTGTCTGTGTGATATTGCAACTCTTGTGCAGGTTGCTCCAGAAAAATAATCAAATACATAAAGAGATGAGCAGCCCTGAGCTTGGAAGAAATCCACTTGTCTGTCTCAGTCTGTTCTGCTTGTCAGTTGAAAAAGCATTGCTGTTTACTGTTCAAACAGGACTGATCAGAAAACACCTCCCCAAGAGCAGAGCCACCGAGAGGGTGGAGCAGGGGGAACAAAATTCCCCGGGCCCGGGCCTCCAAGGGGGGCCCAGCGAGGGGGGTCTTTCTCTCCTGGTCCTGACGGGACCCGAGTGATCACATCCCGATAGGAGAAGGAGAGAGAAAACTCCGGTGCCGAGCCCCACCTTGAAGGCTGGGGAGACCCAAAGGGGCAGACACTGCAGGTCTTTCTTCAGCGCTGCTCTTCTGCCCATTGTGGAGCGGCTGCTTTTCCTCTCAGGTGCGCATGCTCAGTTTTGAAACTGAGAATTCCCTAAGAGAAAAAGCAGCCACAGGGGCAGGCAGTCAGCGCTGGAGGAAGGCGTCTTCTGCTGGCGGGGCCTCGGGATCCCCGGAAGCCAAGGTACTACAATTCAATCCTGTTGCAGCAGCGATCAGGGGGCTGCAGCAGCAGCGGATGACAATTGCGAGGGGGGCGGCAGCAGCGCTGCCCTGAGCCCAGTTCAATCTCTCGGCGGCCCTGCCCAAGAGTTACATTAATTCTTGAACTAAGGAACCTAGGAGCTGAGGAAATCCCTGCAGGCAGCAAGGCTGCATATCCCCAGAACTTCACACCTCTTCTGATAACACAGAATGATGTCACCCACGAGTGTTGGAAAATATCTATTAGAGGTGAGCAACAATGTTTTACACTCGAAACTGTTCTTCAGATCCAAAGAAGGTGGTATTGCTTTTGAATGTTAGTTACAAAATGTAATGTTAGTCATCTTATCTTCTTTTTCTGTTTTATTTATATTTATTACCTAAAGGGAAAAAGAATTTTACCTATGTAAACCAACTATCTGAAAATTGTCCACTCTGTACCTGAACACTATTTTAATCATAGTCAGAGAAGGCATTGCCGGGGGGAAAGCAGGGCTTGCCTTGCCACAAGGGCAGCAGCAGTTGGAAGAGGAAACTGTGGCAGTAAGAACGGAGTGTTGCATCTCTCAACATCCCCCTTTTCCCCGTTCTCCTGCTGCTGCCACTGTCACTCTCCCTTTTCCAGAGCAAATGGCTTCAGTGCCTATGTGGAGCCTTGAAGCATGGGCCTGTGCTCACACAAGCAGGCATATTTTCAAAGCACTTTGGGAGGCTAAGTTCCATAGGTTTCTATGGAACTTTGGGAGGCTAAGTGCTTTGAAAATATGCCTGTTTGTCTGTTTCACTCCCAGGACTGGCACGACATGGCAGGTCTCAGGGCGCCGACCTTTGCAGGGTGCCAAAGCTGCCACAAGCCAAGCACCACTTTTACCTGTTGCACCAGCCCACGCTGATCTTCCTAAATGTTGCTGCAGCTGCCTGCCACTGCCAGAACTGGTACCTCCGCTCTGGGTCTTCCAGACCTATTTCTTTGTTGCTACCTTCAGCCTTAGCCACACTTCACGGACTGCTGATTCCGTGGATACTGCCAGATTATTTTTTTTTTTTCTGCTACCCCCTTAGATGTTCTCTTCTCCTCCTTCTTTGCACCTATCTCTCTCCTCTTGTATATGGGGTTCTTTTCTGCTTTTATTATTCCTTATAGATTTATAATGTCCCTAGGACAGTATATTAAGCAGCTTAATAAACCTGAAACTTGGGTAGAGAGCACCGATTTATAAGTTGCAGAGTGGCGCCAGAAACCCTTGCACTGGCCCTGTCCACCCCATCCCCTCCAAGCGAAATCCTGTGTTGGACGGGAGAAGATGCAGCAGTACTTGAACACAAGCCTGTATTTCAAGGCCCCAAGCTGGTACTGAATTTCTTTGACTCTTGTGCTCCGAAAAAAGGGGGTAGGAGGAAAGAAAAGGGAAGAGATATTAAACACAGGCGATGGGAAAGGGAGCAAAATCTATTAGTGGTTCCTACGCAACTGCAAATTCACCTAGACTCTATCTGCCACTCCTGTTTTCAAGTTGTGGCAGCTGTATTGTGGAATGGACTATCCCCATACATTCATCTAGAGACCTCACTCTGTGTAATTAAAACTGCACTAAATTATTATTACAATCATGCATTTTTCTATGAGTGGAATTTTTTCAGGGCTATGACTTTGTTCATGGTATAATTCTGTGGCAACGCTCTTACCCTTACTCCTTTTCATATCAACCCTTGTGATTTGCACTCCTTTCCTAGTATTTGCACCCCTTTTCTTTAATGTATTACTCTGCAGAGTCTATTGGAATGGAGTAGTAGTTTCTCATGAAGGTGTGTAGAGCAGTATGCATGTTTGTTTTTATTTTGATATGATTTTATGAATGTATTTGTTGTTACCCACCTAATTAATAGTGTGGGCAAAAAATGAAATGAAATTACAAACATAAATAAATCTGTAATCCACTTAAATACTTTTTTTAATTTTGAGGAATATCAAATAAAATTGATGATGATGATGACATTCTGAGTACATGGGTGGTGAGGGGGGGTGAACGGAATGTACTGGACTGTTGGCGGGGGATGTAGGAAAGGAAAAGGGAGGTAATGGACTGTGTATACAAGAGTCTGTGTGAGTAGTGACTATCTGCTTATCTATTTCCCCAGGCTAGGGTGTGGAAGAGGAGTGGCGGCCAGATGCAAGCAGTGCAGAGAGTGGTCATTTAAAAAGCTCAACGACTTTTGGCGAAGATTGAATATGGGTGAGCTCACCAGCAAAAAGTATATGTTTTCTTCATACATCTATAACATCTATGCATTCTATTGGATTATATGACTCCTAACATAGACATTGAAGCTGAAACACAGCCATGTTGAGTCTTTGTTTTCCGTTTTATACATGAATGAGCTCTTTCTTCACTTTATGAATGGACAATTAGGATTTTATATTTTCTGATGGACATCTAATAAAGCAATTTTTGACAGAGGTGATTTTGTATTCATCAATACACTGCTCTGGTTCATCTGATTTTGGTTGGCCTCATGGATTGACTACTCCATGAGGATTTTGTTTTTTCCTTTTTTTTTTGGGGGGGGGGGGGGTTATTAATATAAAGGTATACACAGCATTTCCAGAGACATAATGGACGGAGGGGGGAGGGGGGATGCTGGATTGTTGTGGAATAGAGAAGGAAATATGGGAGATGTTGGACTATGGGGGGTAAGAAAGGGAAGGGGAGATGCTTGGCTATTGGGGTGGGGGGGGGGTAAGAAGGCCTTGAGCTGTCCCTGAGGTAGTGGTGGGGCGCATGCCTGAAGGTTCACCTAGATCATCAGATACCCTTGGGCTAGCCCAGGGGAGGGTCACATTTAGATTAGGGGAGAAAAATATGCATAGACTGCATTTGTCAAATCCACGTGTACTCTTGAAACACAATTCTACACACACAAGAAACAAGCACAAGTGATTGAGCATTCTTTACACCTGCAGCATTTTCAAACAGAAAGAAAGTGCATATTGTTACTTTATGAAGTGGTACAAAGCCCCTAGACAAATAAGTATACGGCTGAGGGGAGACATGATAGAGGTATATAAAATAATGAGTGGAGTGGAACAGGTGGATGTGAAGCGTCTGTTCACGCTTTCCAAAAATACTAGGACTAGGGGGCATGCGATGAAACTACAGTGTAGTAAATTTAAAACAAATCAGAGAAAATATTTCTTCACCCAACGTATAATTAAACTCTGGAATTCGTTGCCGGAGAACATGGTGAAGGCGGTTATCTTAGCAGAGTTTAAAAAGGGGTTGGACGGTTTCCTAAAGGACAAGTCCATAAACCGCTACTAAATGGACTTGGGAAAAATCCACAATTCCAGGAATAACATGTATAGAATGTTTGTACGTTTGGGAAGCTTGCCAGGTGCCCTTGGCCTGGATTGGCCGCTGTCGTGGACAGGATGCTGGGCTCGAAGGACCCTTGGTCTTTTCCCAGTATGGCATTACTTATGTACTTATGTAGGTATTTGTCCTTATGCAGCCAACATGAAAACTGGCCTCTAAATATAATCAATTCACAATTTGGCCCCTCCCTTATGACATTTCCAGTGAGGGACTGAAAGGCAGAGAGAATTACTGAGGGCCTCAATTATTAACATGCCTTAATCAGTTAGGGAAAGGGAATGGTGTGAATGGGACATGACATACTGCCTTTCTGTGGTCTTTGCAACTACATTCAAAGTGGTTTACATAGTATATACAGGTACTTATTTGTACCTGAGGCAATGGAGGGTTAAGTGACTTGCCCAGAGTCACAAGGAGCTGCAGTGGGAATTGAACCCAGCTCCCCAGGATCAAAGTCCACTGCACTAACCACTAGGCTACTCCTCCACTCATTAACACACATTAATCCAAGTTAAGTGTGTAGTTAGTAATTAAAACCCGTTAAAAATAATGAGGGTTTGTGTTATTTAATGTATGTTAATTGGTTAATGCACTTTGGTAAATTTATTTTATTTGGGTTCAGTTCACATCTTTTTTTCAGCACATTTGGGTATATTAGGCATTTTCTTGTTCCTGGAGAGAGATTACAAACTAAGTTTCTACCTAAGGCAATGGAGGGTTAAGGGACTTGCCTAGGATCCCAAGGAGTAGTAGGGGATTTGAAATGGGCTTCCCTGGTTGTCAGCATACTGTTCTAACCATTAGGCTACTCCTCTTAAATGTGTTACTTTTTCTGTATCTTGGTTTGTATGCTTGGTTTTTCCTTTCTGACTGCCATTATTCCTGCCACCTTACAGGCTATAACTGCTCACAATTCAGGAAGCTCAAGTTTGACATTTATTTTTCTGCCTTTACAAATCTCATTAATGTATCCCTCTACCTACTGCATCTTCCCTACCCGCTCCCTTCCCCCCACCCCCCGAAAAAAAAAACACACACACATTTTTTCCGAGCTATTTCAGTATTGGTACCAAAAGACACTACCACAAGATACCTGCCTTTACTGTTAGACACTCTGATAATGATACGTATGAGGGTCAATTATAAAATCACACTGCTTGTGCTGTTGTTACACTTAATGAAAACAGGACCTCAAAAGACAAGAGTTGAAAAGTACTTGACATATTCTGCGAGGACCCATAGTTGACCTTTCTTTAGCCAGAGGGTTGACCCACTTCATCAAAGATACTACCATGCAAGGTGAGTATAGTAGTAGCCATCACGCTGAGCTGTTATTCTTAAAGTGGCTTTGTTTCTGACACAGACAGTATCTGTGCTTTTATGGAAACAGAAGGTCTGTATTACACATTAGTTTACAGATAATAAGTAGGTTAGGGAACCAACTCTTCTGCAGTATATTCTCAGCTTCTGAAAGAAAATGTGTCAATATGCCTGCAAGTTCAGTCAAAGGCTATGGTAATAGCTGCTTCTCAGAACCCAAGACACGATATGCGCAGGGTTTTCATTCATAATAAGAGGGCTCAATGAGCACCAGCATGGATTCTTCAGCTTTCCTTGTACACACAGCCTGATTTATAAGGCGAGAGTTTTTTGCCCCCATTCAGTGACTAGGAAAAAAAAGTCCATTTATAAATCAGCCCACAGCATTTTACTATTACACTGGAAGAAGTGAAAATCTAAATATTTATATACCACAATGAAATCCCTTTATATGCCTCATTTCCAAAGAAAAAGCTTTCAGCCCATTATCAGAGCTGAAATCACACGCTGTTGGTAACTAATCATTCTCCCTGCTCTTTTTCGCTCCCTCGCCAAGAGTGCTATATTTTCCTTCACACGAGGAATTCAAGACTGCACAGTGCTCCAAGTGATGACAGCCTAATACTTGGTACACTATCGTGCTAATTTCAATGGATTCTCTCACAGTACCACATCCTGCAGGCCCCAAGTGTGCAGGAAAGGTATTGTACGGAATGACAATCTTAATTCCTTACAAACTATGGCTTGCTTTATCTTACACGTGTTTACTCATTTGGCATGCAGGGAGTATTTTTCCCAGTGGTTTACTGTTCAAACTGGGAAACCAAGGTTGTGGTAACCATGGGTTCTTTTTTCCATAATGGTATTCTATTGCTATTCTACATTTTTAATCTGTATTTGTCACTGTGTTCACTTATGAATCTACTTATTTCTTGCTTTCTGTCTCTTTATCAGTATAAGCTACTTAGACTGATATAATTCTATAACAGGCTGCCTAACTTTGTACGGCCAGTATGAGAAAAAGTTACACCACACTTCAAAGGGAAAGTACACGTTCCCTTTGAAAATTAACCCACTAAAACTGTATGCCCCCATTTACACCTGCTATTTACAACGCACGCATGAGAAAATTTTCATGCCAACTAGAAATCTTAAAATTTGTGGGTTAAGTCCAAACCCTGTCTCCAGGAAAACCTCTGCTCACAGCAAGTAAAAGTACACTCAAAATGGCCTCATTAGGATAATTTTATAACAGGTCATCTATGTTTGGAAGGCAAGCAGATCCCTGGTTTTAGCCTCTTTTATAAACGCATATTAGCACCTATGTTTCTTTATAAAATACTCTGCAAAAATCATACATAGATTGAAGCTGTGGATATTTATACCTGTTAGAGAAAAGGCATAAATGTTAGCACATATAGTATGTGGGTACATGTGAATTCATAGTAACATAGTAAATGTTGGCTGATAAAGACCCGCATGGTCCATCCAGTCTGTCCAATAAGGCAACCAGAGTTGAATAAACTATGCACATAAATTGTGACTCCACCCCTGAGCACATCTACATGTGGGACAGGTAAAAGTACATGCCTTTTTGTTACCATGTGTAGCACAAAAATACCTTTATAAAATTACCCTCTATGTGTATACTTTTATTTCTTATACTCTGGGCAATTTGATAACAAAAAATAGAGTAATAATTTCAATCACCTAATATAAATCCAACAAAAGTAAAGGTGATGGTGAAAAATATATTTAAAATAGACAATGTAAACAAAGACATAAGAATGTCTAATTCTTTCACAATATTCAATTATATTATTATATTATATAACGTAGAAAGGAGTATCATACTTAAAACGCCACTTGTAAACATCAAGGGATGGTATCAAAGCTGTGGACAATATAATCATTTACCCCAAAGAGTGAATATTTGAACTGAAGTGCTCTTATCTAAATTTCAACGTGCTCAAAGAAGATTCAAAGTCAAACCCCAAAGAAAGTGTTTTGGCATAAGCAATGCCTGTGTCAAGGGGGACTCGTAAGTTTAAGAAGTTCACCACCTTCCAAAACGTTTACATTTTAAAGCATCTGGTAACACACAAAAAAGAATGCTAGATATTATTCAAAAAATATCACTAAAACATAACATCACTCAACATGGCTACTGCCTGCTTCAAAATGCTGCGAGCACTGGAGCATGCGCCTTGTCACATATCTATTAAAAACTGTCAAGCAACTGATGTAATCACTGATGTCAAATTAGGCTACTTCTTTCTCCTTGATAAGTGTCATTTCCTTCTCAAGAGTCACAATATGATTTATTGATCCTATTCTCCCCTCCAGGATCAATGTCCCCAAACTTAGACTATTTCCTTTTGTTCTGTCAATTGACAATAACTTTTCATCTGATTCTTTCCCAGATGCCTGGAAGCAAATTCACGTTAATCCTCTGTTGAATAAGCACAATCGTGATCCATCTACTTGTACCAATGATAGGCCTATGTCCAATTTACTATATTTATCAAAACTCCTAGAGAAGTTGGTTTTTCAAAAGCTTTTCCAGTCCCATGTCCTCCATCTACGCCAGTCAGGCTCTAGGCCTCGGCATTGAGCAGAAACATTTACTTCCTCAACAAAGTTCATAGTGCCTCTTACTCAGATAAGACAGCCTTGGTGGCCTCACTAAATCTTTTGGCAGCTTTTGATCTAGTCGATCATGAGCTTCTTCTCGCTAGGCTGGCTGCTATCAGCCTAGTAGCCTGTGTTTTGTATCGGTTTACATCTTTTCTTCAAGCTCAACCTTTTTAAAGTCATTACTCACCATGCCACCTCATCTGTTCATTCTTGAATCTATGGAATTCCACAAGACTCAGTCCTTTCACCTTTTGTTGTTCAATATTTTCCTCAGTCCACTGGCAATCATAGTCCTGGATTCCAGCATTAATGATATTCTACTGGTTCATTATACCGATCCCTGTATCCCAGACCTCTCTCCATTACAGGATTGCCTAGACAAAGTTTCTACCTGGCTACAGGAAAACTGGCTAGTTTTGAAACCATCCAAAAACAGTTAATGTTGAAGAACTGGCTGCCTCTTGCATCCATCCATCCATCCATCCATTGTACCTTTGTTACTAGGATTCCCATTTGTTCTAGTTTATTCCTTTAAGTATTTTGAGTTGATCTTAGATCAGCAATTCCTGTTTGATCTTCACATTTTGACTTTAGTGAAGCATTGCTTCTTTGCCCGCAAACAATTTCAGTCTGTACGCAGTCTTTTAGATACGCCTGTGTAGTTTATCGTTTTCCACTCTCTTATGCCATCTCAATTGTGAAGCTTTAAAAAAAAAAAAGACTTCAATCGCTTCAAAACACCACCAAATATCACCAGATAGCCGGTTATGGGGCTATCCAATCCTGGCCAATCCAGCTACTGATCCTGGTTGGTTAAATGCTTTTGAATATTGAGGGTATGACTTTACTTTTAGAACTATTCAGAATCAGGATCTGTTTGGGATCTTTATAAGTATACCTAGACATTTGATAAGCCCATATAAACTTCATATGTTTGAAATCAGACGGTGAATATAAATCATTTAAAGGAATAATCTTGGATTTTTTCCCAATTTACTTCATGCCCATGTGAATTCTTAATAAAAAGCAAAATATCATCGGCAGAAGCCGCCTGTTTAATTCTAATGATGTTTAGTTTGAATGCCATAGATTTGAGGTGACTGAGGTATAGCAGATAAAAGTGGTTCAAGTGGTAAATTAAATAAGAGGGGAGAGAAGCATCCCTGAAGGGTGCCACGTCTTTAAATCCGAAACCGAACCATCATAGAGTCTGCAGTGAGAAGACCACTCGACTCGATCAAAAGCTTTTTCAGCACTGAAGGCCAAACTCACTACAGGCTCCAGGATGTCCTTGACCAGAAAATTAACATTATGAAACAATATGAAATTGTCACCAGTGAACCTGTGTTTCATGAATCCAACTTGATCACTGCGGATTAAGGACCCTAAAACCTTAATTAATCTTTCAGTTAACATTTTAACAATTATTTTGTAATCCAAGTTTAAGAGTGAAATAGGTCTGTAGTTTTGAACTTTACAGGAATCTCTGCCTGGCTTTGGTATAATAATAACAGTAGCCTCAGTGAATCTACGTTGTTGGTTAGGATACTCTTTGATAAAATGAAAGTAATCTAGCAAATACAGGACTAGGTGAATGCCACATTAAAAACAAATTACTAGTAAGGCCGTCAGAGCCAGGAGCTCTATTGCAGGTAACATTTCTTTTCAGGTAATAGGTATATCTAAATCAGCTTTCGATTTATGTGAAAGGATATATAATCAGGTTTAAGAAATTTAGCATATCCTAAACAGATCTTTGTGATTCTTAAAGGAATAGATTAGAATAAAAATTTTCAAATAAAGAGGTAAAAATTTGGGGGATCATTTATTAATCACCCATGATCAATTTGTAGAGCAGAAATATAATCTCTGTGCTTTTTACCTTTCAGAAATCTGGCAAGTAAGTGACCCATCTTGTTATCACCTGAATAACAGCCAGAAGTCTGGATAAAAATATCACCTCTAGCTTTGATAGAAAGGATAGAATTATAATCATATTTACCTTTAAGAAATTTGTGATGGATGGACTGGGATTAGCCATGTGACTAATCAACTGCTTGATTTCATGTTCCAACTGTTTTTCTATCAAGGAGTTTTGCTTGCTTTTCCAGGCCATCAAACATATGAGTTCACCACGAAGGGTAACTTTGTAAGCTTCCCATACTGTGGGTGAGGACAGATTTGAAGAACTGTTTCTGTTGAAAAAGTCAGTGTTAAATTTTGTGAGTTTTTCAAGTAGCTCTTCATCGTTTAGTATTGTATTATTAAATCTCCAAGAGACATGAGGTTTAGTTAAAAGTTGCAATCTCAAAAAAAAGTGACACAGTAGCATAATCAGATAAATGGACAGGGTGTATAATGGATTTTATGATTTTAGAGGAAAAAGGTGCATGAGGAGGGGGAAATTGAGGTGGAATAAATGCCAAGCATAAACATTCAGAAAAGTGTGAGCTTGACAGTTAATACTGGCACATACTAAAGACCACCTACCATCAGAATCAGATAATTGTTCAGTAATTCAATGAGGATTTAAATAGGGTAGAAATGCCTCTTTTGTTGTGTATGGCTGGAGAAAATGATTAGTAAATCCTGGAACATGAAATTTGGTATAATCAACAGGAGCTTTTGGCAAAAAATAACGTCAGGTTGTAAAGTAGTTATCAATTTTCTTTTTTATATGGTGATTTAACCCATTAACATTAAAGGTAATAAAATGCAGATCAGTCACTGTAAAACTCTGAAGTTTCAGCATAAGATAGTATATTAAGGGCCCTGTTTACTAAGGTGCGCTAAACGCTAGAGATGCCCAAATATTTCTATGGGTGTCTCTAGCGTTAGTGTGTGTTAAAAATGCTAGAACGCCTCTAGCGTGGCTTAGTAAACAGGGCCCTAAATGAGTATGACAGACATATAAAGAAAAAAATACACAAATAGTACTGATAAGAATATGGGAGTAATTTTCTGACTCCTCCAAAAATCCAGTAAGGAGAGCCACAGCAACGAGCAGGGCTCCTACTTGTAAAGCAAGAGAATTAAAAAATATCATAGGTGTGTTTGGTCGAGTCCAAGGGAGAGCTATGAAGGGAGCTCACTACCTCCAGGCGTCCAGAGTAGTTAAACTAAAATATCCCATTCCTATTTAAGAAAGTGCAAAAGAACAAATGGTCTTTAAAGTTCAGAAGCAGTCACCATCATGAAAATGACTAAAAAAAAAAAAAAAAATTACTGTCATATAATCTGATTGTAAGCAATATTGCAGGGGAGGCAAATTCAAAGACATGGAAATCACTGCATTCTAATCGAGTCTGGGAAAATTTTAAATTCAACAGGCTCCAGATAGGTATGAGTACAGTTGCTCTATGTCAATCTCATTCGAGTCAAGTAAACCAAATTTAGCTCCAATATCTTTCAAAGATTGTTGAAGTTGGAAAAATTCCTTCTGGTGCGCTGCAGTAGTTTTGGCTAAATCTGAAACAATCTAGCCACCTGCCTTGGTATAAAAGTTGAGAGTGAGTTTTTGTCACTGTTAAAATTGCAAGTGCATGTTAAAAACGTAGCAATTTGGCTACAAACAGTCTTGGGTGTTTTGCCGAAGAAACAGGCCTCGACGGGACTCGATGGGCCCTTAAGTTCTAGTGGCATGGAAAGTTTGAGATTGAGCAGCTTAAGAAAGCAGTTCAGTTAAAAAAAAAACAATGGGATCAGAGCCTTCTAAACCCTATGGAAGAATAAGTATTCTGATACTGTAGTCGATTTTGATTTAATAAATCTTCCAAATTATTTTTGTAATAAATCAATGGATGTTATTGTCATGCTTTTCCAGGAGTTGAAGTTTAGCCTCAAAACCACATGACTGTTCTTCAAAATTATCAAATTGCTGATGCATTTCCAAGCATCAGCAAATTGAGCACTTAAAGATTTTATTTCTGATTGCACAGCTTTGGTGCCTCAACTTGTTCCAACATAATTTCTTTAAAGGCACACATTTCTTTGATAAGTAAGTCAAGTTGAGAGTCAATGGGTTTCAACACCATTTCTTCTGGCATAATTAGTTCTGGCTTGGGCCTCTTTCTACTGGGAGAGGGCAGAATTAAAGGTTCAGACTTGCTGTTTTTTGAGGATGCCATTGAGAATAGTAAAAGAAAGAATCAATAAGTACGTTTCAATGTTGAAACTAGGAGAAGGAACGATTATCTGATATAAATATGGCCATGAGAAGAGAGAGCACTCACTTCATGCGTCTGCTCAGGTCGCTAGCCAAGCACCACTCCCACTCTGCATTTTTAAATCTGGCTTCATCTCAGTGGAATTCCTTTCCATTTGGTATTTGAGCTGAAGCCTCACTGAAAAAGTTTAAGGCAGATCAAGACACACTTCTTCAGTCTTGCTTTTGAAGACTAAGTGCAGACTGCAGTGGAGTGCAGCAGATCAGGGGTACACAACAATCCTTTACTCTCTCCTTTTGGCTCTCAATGCACTGATTTTGTTATTTCTACCTTTTCTCTACTAGCTATCCCCTCTCCTATCTGATTTTTGGCATTCTCTCTCCCTTTTTTTGTTTCAGATTGTAAACTACTTTGACAGTAAAGGCAGTACAGCAATATGAATTAAACAATAAACTTTATGTCAAAATTCTACCTAAGCGCAATTCTGTAAATATGTGTATACATATGGGTAGGGGCTAGGCAGAGTATGGGCGGGATTCACATTTATGCATATCAGTGTTCTGATGTAACGAATCTAGAAAGGCATGACAAGTCTAGAACACTATAAAATACACATGTATCTTCAGCATTTAGGAAACAGCATTTACACCAGCTCTATGACACTAATAATGTATAAAGGAAAGTAGGCACCTGTTTTCCTTTAAAGAATGGGCTCCTATTAAGTGCCCTCCAGATGCCTATTTTCTAGACACCCTGTTATTTAATTGTCCTTATAGGGGATAATTTTTCTTTTAACAGAGCACTCATGTGAGAAATCCAAAACGGCACCTTTTCATAAAGGCAACCTTGGTGCTCATGTGAACCCTTATAAAATAGATCCCCCAAATCCATCTCCAACAGACATACAAATGGAAACCTGTTCTCAAGAAGATGCAAATATGTGCACACACACAGGTTGATAAAGCTGAAGGAATGAACTAACCATCAAATGAACATCCTTATTCAAAACCCTATAAACAAGGGATAAAATGTTCAACTGAATCCTCCACATGACAGATAACCAGTGAAGACTTTTCAGAACTGGTGTGATAAGATCAAACTGGGACAAGCCCAATAATATATGAGCCACTACATTCTGGGCAACCAGCATTACATGCAAACAATGTCCCAGTCTTCCTAGGTAAACAGCACTGCAATAATCAAAAAGTAGCATAATATAAGACTGGACCACTAGCCAAAAATTCTCCAAAGACAACACCACTCAATCTAGCCATTCTCAAATTAAAAAAAAAATTATCTTAATAACCTGCTGTAAATGTATTTTGAAAACTAGAGCAGAGTAACAAGACATATATACCCATCAAGCTATTTGCAACAGGCATATATGGTCAATAGTTGGTACAGAAAAAAATAAATCAATCCCTCTTAACCCTTTACCACACATGCTTAACAACTGTACTCAACCAGTCCTCATAATAAACATTCCCCAAATTGGTCTGCAAATAGGGGAGATCACCTGTCCCCTTCTTACCAATCTGCACGTTTTGGTTTTCTTATTTAATTCCCCCCTTCTCTCCCCCCTCCTGTGACTCGTCCCCAACCAACGTAACAGAAAAAACTTCAGTATGTTCCCAAAATATCCCCTACCATCCCCTCCCTCCCCCACCTCAAATCCACATTCCCTCAAGAGGTATAAGGTAAAGCAATACCCCCCCACTGCAATCAATCAAACCTGGATCGTTAACATATTGGCACTTCTCGACCAAGCTGCTCAATCAGCATCAACCACCATTTGCTTTCATATTCATGTCCCTTACCCTTCAACTCAAGGTTTATTTTGTCAAACATATGTATCTCTGTCATAGCTGTTATCCAGCCCGATATAGTAGGGCCCTCAGCCCTTCTCCATCTTCTTGCAATATCCATCTTTGCAGCCAAAATTAATAGGTGTGCCACCCCTTTTGGGAGTCCCTCGTCATGGAACCCCTGAGGTATGAGTCCCAAAATGCAAGCCAGTTTATTATCTTTCCAATCCTCCCCCATCCATTGCTGGATCTTATCCCAAACAGTCCCCCAATACTGATGAACTACTGGGCAGTCCCACCACATACGTTCCATGGTACCCCTCTGACCATATAGCCTCCAGCAGTCTCCTGACTTATTCCTATCTAATTTACTTTCTCTGTCTGGTGTTCAATATGGGTTTTTTTTGTTACATTTGTACCCTGCACTTTCCCACTCATGGCAGGCTCAATGCAGCTTACATGGGGCAATGGAGGGTTAAGTGACTTGCCCAGAGTCACAAGGAGCTGCCTGTGCCTGAAGTGGGAATTGAACTTAATTCCTCAGTTCCCCAGGACCAAAGTCCACCACCCTAACCACTAGGCCACTCCTCCACTCTATGTAAGATCTGATATTGCATCTGATTATATTTAGTGATGTGTACATTTGTCAGCATAACAATATATCTTTTCCTAGTCCTCATCTTCCACGGAAAACCCCACCCAACTGAACCATTTTTCCTCTGCCCCACTCCAAACCTATGGGAACAGAGGGGAAAGCTCTGTATACACACGGGACAAAAACTTCTTTCTAGATCCAATTTTAAACAGTAATACTTCCAGCCGGGTTGGGTCTCTATGCAAATTCCTTTTAGCATCTGTCCCCATTAGAAAATCCCTTCCCATGAAAGAATTGGTAAAACGGAATTTTCACCCCAACAAGTCTTGGAGCATTCTCCTGTGAAATCAAAATTCCTTGGCAAAATAATATGTACATGAGGTCACTCCCACTCCTTCAAGTCTCTTACATAGGGAGGAAAAATAAGGTGTTGACCATGGGTGATAATCCTTCAGAAGACTGAAATGATGCACCATACCTCTTATTCCCCATTCCAGCCGCACCTGGCTCCACACATCTACCAAAGGTCCCAAGAATTGGTGTCCCCGAGGTTCCCTGAGGCTGCCCCACCTTGCACTCTGATCCTGTTCTCCCAATTCAAAAATGGAACAGGGGTGCAAAATACTTTTCTCTAACGGAACCCATCTTACCAAAGATGCCTCGAAAATTCCTCAGGGCCTTCAAAACAGCAGCGTAATAACAACTTTTCAGATTAGGGACCCCCATTTCTTAGGACCCACTAGCGTTTGCCATCTGAGCATTTATTGGACAAAACTATCCTGAGGTACCTAAAGCCTTTATGTGCTACTCAAAATGGGAGCTGAGAAAATTCTGAAACCTCCACATTAATGTCTCTGTTTTATCAATATTGGTCTTAAACCCCAAGATTTTACCAAATCTCTCCAGTTCTTCCAGTAGGTAGGCTAGGGACTTCACTGGGTCTGCCATAAAAATTAGCATGTCATCAGCATACAAAAGGTAACTCTTCAATGTAAAAACAGCCCTGCAGTGGCTCCAATTGAGAGAATGAAGAGGAAGGATTGCAGAGCGAAGTTCACTCACGCCTGCTCTGCATGGAGGCCAAACCAGAAGTCCCAACCTGCTGCATTAGTGATTTAAATGCCAAAGCAGAGTCTATAATCCCTCCCAAATTACAAGCCTCTTTCAAAACTGGCATCAATGTACCCTTAATATAACTTCTGAGGGAAAAGAGCTACAGGAACCACCTGACAAAAATAAAATTTGTGTATTCGATATGTTCAACTTAAGCCTATATGCCCTCATCCAATTCTGAACCTTTTCCATACATTCACTTAAATAATCCAGTGGAACAAGCTAAATCCATATAAATAAGTGTACCCACATATGTTATATGTTGTCTGCCTGATGCTGTTATGGCTGTCACTCAGAGTTCAGTAATGCTCATTGTCTCCTCTGAATTTGATACTCAAAGACACACTCAGTCATCCTCAACAGCAGCAGGGCTGCTAGAATAAAGTGCAGCTATGTTTAGCAGGGTGGCGAGTGTAGAAATTCAGTATCAGAGTGCTCCTCCTGGTCCATGAGCCTAGCTGGCCCACACAATGTGTATCGACTATGTGTATCGACATTGACAATGTGTGCAATGTGCTAGCATTCGCCCAGAGCAATTTCTCTACATGACAATACAGGTGGAGTACAGCTGCACGTCCCTTTCTTCCACCACTAACCATGATGATGGGTACAGCAGAGGACTATAAGGGACCACTGGGGGAGGGCAGGGCCAACAGTGCCACTGGCTTCTATCAGAAAGCTATAGTTTGTCACTGGTATGTCTGGCAGGGGTTATCAGATGGCAGCATCTTATACTCTGCAGAAAACTAGAACAGAGGTCTGCATAGTGTCATCTACTGACAGTCTAAAACAGTTCCACAACCAAGATCTTGCATCAGTACGCAATGCTGGCAGGCGTAAGACGTATCTTTTCCCTCATCTTCTCCTCT